>NW_017729022.1:111135391-111145398 GCF_001723915.1 Gavialis gangeticus
CCCCCCCCCCCCCCCCCTTCCAATTTTCCCCCTTCCTGCTCCCCCGCTCCCCCCTTTTTTGGGAACCCCCCCCCCCCCCCCCACTCACTGGCTGCTGCCAGGCATGGTGGGGGGCAATCCCTGCTGCTCCCATTACTCCATGTTGCGTGGGGGCTCTGCCATGAGGCCCTATCCCCCACCCACTGACCCAGCCCCTCATGGCTGCCCTGCACACCCCAGCTCCCAACCCTTTGAAAGAAAAAAAAAAAAAAGCAAAGCTCTGCAGTCACCAGCTCCTGCCAGGTGGGTGGGGGGGGTGATCCCCGCAGCCCTCTGCTGTGTGGGGGGTTCTGCCATGAGCCCCCAGAAGCCCCAAGGCCGCTGTAGCAACCAGTGAGTCCAGGGTTTTGTTTTTTGTTTTTTTAAAGCGCCATGACTTGGAGCCAGGCAGGGGGCAGGGGGCTCGTGGCAGAGCCCCCCACGCAATGTGGAGTAGTGGGGGGCAGCAGGGATCACCCCCTCCTGCCTGGCAGCAGCCAGTGAATGGGGCCTTTCTTTAAAAAAACAAAACAACAACAAAACAACCCAACAATGGTTAACAGGCATGAATTTAATTAGTCTCAGACTATATTCTGAGTAGTCACCACTGACTACCAGAATATTAACCTAGTCTCTCTGATGGGCTTTAGCCCACAATGAGCTCTAGGCTACTGAGACCACAACGTTAAGCGTACCAGAGCTAGCTCGCTTAACTAGGTCAGGTCTACAAACACGTTACAGTCACTGCACTAACTGCAACATAGACACACCTTTAAATGAGGTCCTCAGGCTCTCATACAAAACACAACCAGGAAACTTATCAGGGTTCCTATACACATGCTCCAACACATTCTAATTAGAATGCATCAAAGCAAACTCAATTAATTAAGTCTCCTTGAGCACTTTAATTGGAAGGTTTCTGTGTGCCTCAGTGCTACGTACATTCAGCATCTTGTATTTCAAAATGGCAATGGGAGCACTATAACTAAGAGTCATTGAACAAGCTTTAAAGCTTGAAATGTGGGGTGCTGAATACATGTGATGCTGTAGCATTTTAATTAGACTGGCTGTCCAGGAGCTGCTCTACTGCCCCCCACCCCCCAGGGCATATGTATAGACACCCTTAGATTTTTCAGAAGTTATACTGAAGCAGAAAGAGAAGGCAAATAGCCTTATAAGAATACATAGTATTTTCAGTACCACTCACAAACATACACCTGCAAAATGTAATAATCTACTCTCAATTGTACCTCAAGTATCATAGTTACAAGTAATACATGAAACCCTCCCTAAACATCTTCACACAGATAACAAAGAATTAGCCTCATGGACACATAGCATTCATTAGAAGTTAATCAGAATACAGGACTAGTTTTTCTTTCCAATGCAAACACCTACTTTTCTTAGTCCTTAGCAAAGCATAATCTTTTCCCTACTGCCTGTTGCTTAAAGCAGGAAACAGGAAGGCAGGTAACGAGTCTTAATTTTTGTTCTACCATTCACCTGATAGGTGTCTTAAGGCAAGTTCCATGCCAGGGAATTTTCCAAAACCCACTTTCAAGTATCCCATGAGTTCTCAGAAACCAAAAGATAACATCCACATTCAGTTTTGATTGTGTCTGGTCTTTGAAAACAGCCTCCCCCCCAAAAAGCCACAATATGCACAAACAGACTGTGAAGCATAGAAGAGGAGGTTTCCATGGTCCTACAGCCATTTAGGATGCAGGATGACACTTGACAGTGTATGCTGGGGTGCATATCCTTCCTCTAATCTACCTGGTCTGTAAAGCCACAGAAATCTGCCAGAGCAGTCATGTCCTAAGCACTGATATCTCCAGATATACTGTCCCTTTAATGACCACCTTCCTTTACACAGATTATAGGAACAGCCACTCCATTTAAACCCCATTTTTCTATTAAGGCCCCTAAAATTCCCATGGCCCTATCCCCCATTTAAAACTGCAGCCAATCAACACCAGTTGCATGACCTGCTAGCGTTATCTCTTCCACACAGTTATACAATAAGATTATTTACTGAATGATCTGCAGCTCCATCTTCTATGGAGAATCTTTTATGGTTTTCCTCTTTGATTTGTATGTTGCTACACACATTGCTAGGCCTGTGAAACAAACACACTGAATATAGAAATATGACCATGCCTTGGGGAGAAGCACTCAATAAATAGCAAAAATTCTTGTAAAGAGTGCAGGTACAATTGAATGCACAAATAACCCACTTCAAACTAACCATGGTACATTGTAACAGGTACGCTCCAAGTCCTGCCTCATGTCTTTGTTCAGGGAAGAAGTTACCTTCAGATGTGCAGTCATAAAGGTATACTACTAACAGTGGTAGCTTAACAAAAAACTAAATAGCAGACCAGGGCTTCCATAGACGCATCTTTTTCTGAGTGAATCATTCATAGGTAGAGTGGATAAGTAGGAGTTTATATATTTTTGTTGTTGCTGTTGTTAAAGCTTAGGGAAGGAGCAAAAAGCATGAATCCACTTAAAGCTTAATGTTTGCTCTATGGTAGCCCCCATCTATCCATCAGCTTTCTTGCTCTCTCTCAATCCCTGCCACCTCTGCTCCCTTTTACAGAAGAAAGGGCTTAAGCCACACCACTTTGCACTGTGATTCTACCAGATCTCCAGAGGTAATCCGGATCAGCTAAATGTATTGTAAAGTATTTAGCAGGTGGAACCCATCTATGTCAAACAGGGCACCAGTATGAGTATGATTGCTCCTGCAGTTGTAAGCATTCTTTTTTTCTCAGAACTCTGATTAAATCTCCTGAACATGTTCCTGAAAGAAAAAGCACACATCTTTTTTTCTTCTCTTTTAACTTACCAGGGACAGAAAACCTTTCTGGGAAATGCATATCAAAAACCTAAATTACATGTGTTTCAATTTTCATTTCATTCTGGAATTCCAGATACCAAAGATGTCTCTTCAGTCTTGAATAGGTTACCCATTATTTCTCTTTTCTTAAACCATGAGTTTTCTTCTGATGTGTGCATAAATAAATTGAATAAGTGATAAATAGAAGCTCTTCATTTTCTTCCATCTTTTAAGCACCCCAAAACTCAGGCTTTTCAAGCAGTCAAATCAGAAAAGAATCTAATCCAGTTTCTCCTTTCTGGTAATTTTGTTAAATGAGTTATGCACTAATCAAATAGAATTGAAAAGAAAAGCTAATGACTCCTACTGGGTTTGTATTTTCTAGAATAGGGCACAAGTAGCACAGACAGCCTGTGTGTGTGTCTTGTGGCAAACTGGAAAGGAAAGAGACAGCACAGTGGCAGACAAAGTAGGGGCAAAAACAGAGTGGGAGATCAGTTAGGGGAAAGGGAATAGAATGGCAGCTGGAAAGGTTGTGGGGCTAATTTGTGGCATGCCAGAAAAAGGGTCAGTCCCCACTGCTCTAGAAAGTTGTCTCTTAGCAGAACACTAGGTGTTATGTTAATTTAAATAATTTTAAATACAGTTTTGTCGTTACAGTAGACAAATTGTGTTTATCCTGCCCATTGGTTATGGCTAAGTCAGCTGAAACCTAGATGATCTGGTCTAAACTTAAACATAAAACAGAAAGAAAAATCTTGTTAAATAGCAAACACGATTATGTTTTAACGAGTTTGAAACTGGGGTCGTTTGACCCCAGTGCTCTTCCTGCCATGGCAGGGGGTCGGACTAGATGATCTGCTCAGGTCCCTTCCGACCCTAGAAACTATGAAACTATGAGTTAAAACTCTAGGGAACACAAGTCTAATTAAGGTTCTCAACCTAAAGAAAAAATACTAATTATCCCTGCTTTCATATTTTATTTAGGAAATACACTACCTGAAGCAAAGGCTGTTTCTTCATCTGCTACAGTGAAAGCAGTAATTTTTTAGTGCTCTTGGGAACATTATCCCCTTCAGCAACAGAGGAGAAGGGAAGACATAGGAAATGCTTTCAAATGGGAACTAAAATCATATACCACAGTAAGTACTTTAGGACTGTAGCCCTTTGTAGAGTTAATCTTTTACATTTAAAAAATCCAAAGGCATGGTAGGGGAAAAATCCTTTGTAAAGGAAATACTTCTAGTAAGGAAAAATTAATAGTAAAACATAAAAATCATGAAAGAATTTTGCTCCTATTTTTGGTGTTAAGATTTATTTCCCATGCTGCCAATGCTGTTGTAATGACAGCAAAAAATATCTCGACTAATAGACTAAATCTTTTCTCAATAACTTGTTAATAAGTTATTTCTCTTGCATTTAGTCAGTCTGATTATGGTTAATTCAAGGAAGTCATAAATTTACTAACTGAGTACCCAAGAGCTGAGCCGGTGTAAGTAATTTTGATGTATAAAAGCTTTTCAAGTAGGTCATTACAGTAACCTAAATGACTGTAATATAAAGCTATATGTCTTGTTTATTTTTAGAGGACTGTAATTTATATATATATAATTGTATCTTGTATTTCTATTTGCTGTAGCAACCTGTAAGAGCAAATTGCCCTGGTCTACTCTAGTAAACTGGGCTAGAAGTCCAATACTGTACTTGCTCTTACGTTACTAAGAAGATAAAGAGTGGAATGAGGATAATGTCTTCAGAAAAGTGTTTGTGCATTTACAACTAAGAGAAGGGCTTCTTTACCCTCCCTCACCTCCACCCCATATGATATCATAGTAAAGACTGATTATATTCAAACCAGCTAGTCTTTTGAAGAGTGATGTCTTATGTTAAAAGAAAAGAGATGGTTTTTAAAATATATATTTTAATTCATAGGGGAAGGGGGTGAGAAGCAGACCTAGATATATTCCTTTTATAGCCTATAAAAAGCAAATAATTCTGGATCTTCTATGTCCAAGTTACCTCACTTAGTTTAAATATGCTTATAGCGGTCAATATTCAAGAGTATGTGTTCCTGAAGACTACTACTAGTTCTCAGGCTATATTACAAAAAAAATCCTTCTTGTTCCTATGGACTGTGTGTGTCTAAAGAGTTTTTCTACCTGAGTGCCTCCAAAAATATTGCTATTACCCTAGAGGTATTTTTACACATGCTCTGGGGGTGGTGGGAATGCTTTAATTAGAGAGGCTCTTGGAGCCGTTGTAATTAAAGCGCCCGCAGCATCTCATGCATCAGCGTCCCCACTCTAAAATTTTTGTAGATCCATGCCATGGCAAGCTCTCCAGCCAGGGGTTAGAAATAGAGGATGCAGCCACCTTCAGCTCTACTCCATCCACAGGGCAGCCAAGCAGAATGCAAGTGCTGGAGCACAGAATGCATTGGTACCTGGATGAAAGGGCAATGGAGCTCCCAGCACTTGTGGCACTCCAGGCTAGGGTTACCATATATCCAGGTTTTCTCAGACACATCCTCTTTTTGGGTCCTCCCATCTCCATCTGCAGGGGTGATGCATAGGGGATGCACGTGGATGCACACGCACCCCCAAGCATGGCGGTGCACCCCCTGCAAAAAGGCACCAGCAATGGTGCCTGCGGGCGGTTGCTGCTCACCACCCTGCTGCTGACACCACTGCCAGCAGTGCCTACGGGTGGTCACCGACTCCTGGTTGGTGTTAACAATCTCCCCCCCCCCGACAATGCCAGCAGCGTCTGCAGGAGCTCTGCGCTTACTGCTGTCATGCCCCACCAGCAGCATGCACCATTCATGTCCATCTGGGTGGTTTTATAAGATATCTGCAAATGTCCAGGATTTTGTTCTGCCTCCACTTTCCAGTACTTCCCAGCAAGGGGTTGCTTGGGGCAGGGGAAGGTAATCGGAAGCCAGTGCATCACATGACTCTGTATGCACCCTAGTAGCTGCAGGCAAGGCAATTGGAGTGCAGGTGGGGGGTGCCTGCTGGTGCTGAGGCTGCAGTGGGCCAGGGAGGTGGGGGAAGTGGGTAGGTGGGTTCTTTGAGGGCAGCAGGGCTGAGGAGAGCAGGAAGCTGCAGGTTGGGAGTGAGGGGCACCAGTAGGGCTGGGGGAGCTGTGGCTTGGGAGTGAGGAGCACCAGGGGCCAGGGAGCTACGGATGAGAGCGTGAGGCACAGGCAGGGCCAGGGGGCTTTGGGTTTCACGTGAGGGATATCAGCAGGGGCCGGGGGGGGTGCAGGTTGGGAGTGAGGGGCAGGGCACAGGCATATTAGTGTCCCCTCCCCCCTGCAACTGTCCTCTTTTTTGAAACTGGAAATATGGTAATCCTACTCTAGGCCCCAGAGGTCCTTGGGCCAGAACTCAGGGAGCTTCAGTGTTGGAGAATCCCAAGTGCACTATAAATTAGGTGTCATGTTTAAAAGTCCATTAACATACTGAGCATTACAAAGGATTTTTTCATGGGGGGAAGGTTTCCACGCAAATTATATGTTTGTTTCCATCCCAAATGCTGGAAGTCCCAGCCCCAGACTACCCTGTCTGCTGACAGTCCTGGCCCCCAAGTACAGAGAGCAGCAGTTTTCTGAACTCAGAACAATTACGAATAAAATTAAATCCATGTAGCAGCTGATACAGGCCAACTGCATGCAGTGATGCTAGCAATAAAATACAGGCCAAAAGGGTGTTGATTAAACTCTGAAGATTTCATTAATAATAAGTGAAAAACAGATAGAGCAGAGTCAGAGGAATCTGAGGCTTGCAACTCACCAAGTTGTTTGCAAGCTGTCCACTTTCACCCTGTAAAGCCTAATGACTGTTCTGCATTCAGTATACCAAGAGCTGACTAAGTAGCACTATGACTTTCTGTAAAAAGCCACTGATCAACTTTCTACCAAGAACTCAGCTTCTCTTCACCTTCAAGCACCAGAGATTAGTAGTTGAAAAGAGTACGGAGGAGAGAATGGAAGGAAAACATGAGTCTTGGGTGCCAGAAAAGATAAATGACCTGGAGAAGAATGCATCAGAAACTATATGAAAGAGTAGTGGGAGAAAGGAAAGGGGAAAGCACAGAGAAGTTTAATCACTGAAAAGACAAAAGCAGTAAGGAAAACCAAAGAACTCCAAAGTCCTGAACAGAAGAGTGTAGAGACAAGGGGAGCAAGAGATCAGGTGCTATTTGAGCAGTATCTGGGGCACCAGGCACAGAAAAATGGCTAGTCTGGACCATAATATAATATGAAAGGAAACTGAGATACACATTTCTCCACTCTCCCTCCCTCCACAACCTCTGCTGCAACATCCAATTTGTTTAACTTTGAAATAGACTAATGAAGGAGAAGTGAATGAGAGATCTCCCCCTGCATACAACCTTAGACCAAAATTGTACCTGTTGTCGCCTCAACAAGAGTCTGAGATTTTACTTTGGAAACCTAGTCACCCTAGACTTACAGTAACAGTTATTTTATTTCAGAGATGTTGGATATGTATTGAGCCAACGTGTTATGTAGAAGATTAAGTAATCTTTCATTACAACTTAATTCATAATGGCTAATTTCCAACTATATTTTCCAGCAATTTAATTAAAATTATTTCATTAAATACTATACTAACATTTCAGGAGCAAACCAGGAAAATATAAGACTGCACTGCAGCCAGGCCAGCAATGCTCAATCCCTCAAGCAGGGCCAGCCGAGCCTCAGTCTGCTGACTGATTCTAAGGCTGCTTTTAAGGAGTTCTTGCAGCACCTGGCCCCTGCTGTGCAACAAATTAGCTTCAGTCTGTGAGTAGCCCTTGTCTGTGATTTCCCTGGTGCCTGCTCCCACATTCCTGCTCAGTTGAACTTCAGGACCTCAGTTTGACCTTGGTTTGTTTTCTGGCATCTGCTTCCGCTAACTGCTTTGGCTTAGTGCGTGAGCCCCAGATTGACTTTGGCTTGCCCCCTGACTACAGATGCTGGTAAGATCCCCTGACTTCTAACCACTAGGCATAACACCACTGTGGACCTGATAGTAAATGTCTAGTGTCCCATGCTGCTATGCAGGGACTTGAGCTGACCCATGTCTTTGCATGAAGCATGGATTGGCTTAAGACCCAGCATGGAGACATGTGGCACTGGCCTGTGTCTCTGTACTACCCAGGGATTCCCTGGGTCCTGTACCCATAAAGCGTTTCGCCATTTATTGAGACATGCCCCTGAAGATCCCAGGGTGGGTCTCCATAAGCAAGTAACCCTGATTTTCCTCACTTCGAGAGGTGCCCTGTGTTTCCCCAGGGTATGTCTTTGTAAGTGGAGAACACCAGGCAGGTGTTCCCAGGACTGGAGGGGTTTGATTCTACCTGCAAATTTCTGGGGTGCACGATCAGGGCCTCCCAAGCCCTTGCCTGGGGTGGCTGAAGACTGTAAGTAGCTCCAGGCTACCTGTACTCTCCTGCCACAGAGCAAATAGATGTTAGGTACAATAAAACAGCACTATTTAATACTACCTTTTGTTGTACCCATTTTTCTTTTGTGTGACAGAAACAGTGACCATATCTTTGTCTTTGTGCATGTTGGCATTTTTGTCAGTTCAGGAGCTCTTGGCTGTCAGAGACATTACTAGGGATCGCTATGTGGAAGTGGCTGTCATCAATCCCTGTTCCACCCATTGATGGGGTTCAATAAAAGGATGTCTATTTGCTTGCCATTTGTACCACCATAATTTTTTTTTATGATGGCACAAATGCAACATCAGGCAGTCTGTTTCTATCCTCAGTGTTTAATCTATATTCATTTCTACTTCAAAACAGCACAAGCATTGGTTAAGATTCTGTAGACAAAATTTTAACCACAGCACATTTGAGAAAGCAAGCTAAATGCTTCCTAAAGTTCTGGAAATACTCTTGAAATGCTTCCTATTGACCTATCAGAAATGCTATGAAGGATAGAACTAGATGATTTTTTAATTAATTGTAAATTCTCTAAAAAAAGCACAATTTTTTTGAAAAACTGAAGTGTTCATGAATTCAGATGCAGGCAAGGTTCTTTGAGCAGATGTGATATTTTTTCATTAAACCAACTGAGTAGTTGGAAAAAAGTTCTTGGCAAGTTTTTGGGTGCAGTCACCCTTCTTCAGGCATAGGCAGATATCACATCTACTCACAGAACCTTGTCTGCCTATGTCTTTAGACCAACACGGCTACAACCAAAAACCCACCACCACACATTAAGATCAAATTTGAGAAATCATTTCAGGCAAAAAGAGGGAGTAGGAGAAATGCTGAAAATATTCAAACATTTCATTTATTTGCTACCTAAATAATATTCCATTTCAGAAATACAAAATATATTGACTTTGTTTAAACAACCCCATTTTAAAACCCCAAAATAAGAAAAATAATTTGGTTTTTTTTGGTTAGCCCAAAATAATTCTTTCAGTTTTCTTCATATTTTTCTTCTAAACAGAAAAATCTTTTTTCCTTCTTCTTTTCTCAGGTCAGCTACTGTTGCAAAGAATCCAGTATTCACCCAGGTCTAGTTAGGAAAACTGGTCAGAAATTGATCTGGTCAGATCAATTAATTGTTGCTTCTGTTTTCCTGTCTCTAAAATGGGGATAATACTTACAGGGGCAACGTGAAAAATAAATAGCTGGCATTTGGAAACCACCTTGAACATGAAAATATATATACTTATAATGACTAAACAGCATTCTGTACACATGTTGGCAACTTCAAACTGTACTTGCCTGAATTGCCCCTGTTTCTGATTCAAGAACACTAAGAGCCTTTCTTGTCATCTCAGAGTTGCAAGTAGCAAAACATGGAGAGTTTCTTGTCATTAGCAAACACATGGCTCAACACTTGTTATTTTTAAGGCTGGTATGTCCCATATTGCTATGTAGCATGTCAAGGTGCCTCATTTAGCAGGCTCTGTTGGAGTGAAGTGGGGAAGTAGAGAGGTTGCCAGGAGTCAGGTGGGTGGGTAGGCTATGTGTCTTGCCTTCCCTCTCACCCCATGTAAGCCTGGCACCTTCAAATGCAGGGTCTCTAGCAGGGAGGTGAATTTGACAGTGCAGCTTGCAAAACAAGGTTTGAAAACTATGGGGATCTTAGTGGGTGGGAGCAGAGCAAGAACACCCCCCC
>NW_017729022.1:111145573-111152135 GCF_001723915.1 Gavialis gangeticus
AAAGGTTTTAAAAGATGGGGGTTTTTTGGGGGGGGGGGAAAAGAAAAAACCCCCCCCCCCCCCCCCAGGAAACACAAACAGGGGGGCCACAAATCTCCTCCAGCATCTGGCAACCCCTGCACTCTTTCCTGGAAGACATGGTGGTCTGGCTAGTTTATCACTCTCTGGTGGCATTTTGGCAGCAGTGCAATCCCTAAAAGATGAGGATTGAACCTTAGCTGTGTGTGCAGACATTTCTGTCCAGGGAAAATTCTTAATTAGTTCTCAATCAGTGGCATTTTTGGAATAGTTCAAGTATTATGTCTATCTGCACCCTAACTGCCATCTTGCTTCCACACTGTGTATAGCATATCAAGTCCTCCTAAGGGATGCCTGGGATTTTTTCATAATTTTCATACAGCTTTCAATTATGTAGCAACTTGACTTGAAATATTAGGTTTCAGGACTAAAATCGTTTCATCACTGCTCTCAGCTATAAAAGGGTGCCCTGTAAAGTGAGGGGAAAAAAACCCCAAAGAGGCTCCATATATGTCTTCTCTTCTCTGGTAACTTCCTTCAAATACTACCAGTATTTATTCTGGTTTCTGAGAATTTAGCACTGCAACATGTTGAGCATCTCATAGAAGAAGGCTGACAAAAAAGACCCACCCAGAGCTACCTGGAAGATGGTCCCCTCATTCTCCAGGATGCACAGGCTGCTCTTTCCCTGACACTGCACAAGGAGACTCTGATGGTGACACCAGAGGAGGAGGGGGGTAAGCAGTGTGCTGCCACCCCCAAGAGAAGACACAAGGTGGTGGTGGGAGGAATCCCTCCTGCGGGGCACCGAGGGACCCATCTGCCATCCAGACCTAGCACATGAGGTCTGCTGCCTCCCTGGGGCCTGCATCTGGGATGTTGTGGAGAGGATCCCTAGGCTTGACCAGCCCTCTGACTACTACCCCATGCTCCTCATCCATGTGGGAACAAATGACATGGCCAGGAGTAATCCATACCAGGTCATGAGTTACTACAGGGCTCTAGGGGCTGCGATCAAGGGGTCAGGGGGACGGGAAGTCTTTTCCCCTGTGCACCCAGTTGCAGGCCACATACCCAGGGGGGAAAGATGTATCAAGGAAGTGAACTAACGACTTTGGCTGTGGTGTCACCAAGAAGGCTTTGGTTTCGTCAACCACAGTGCACACTTCGGGGAGAGAGGGCTCCTGGGAAGGGATGGCACCCACCTTGCGTGGAGAGGTAAGTCGCTGTTCTTGGCCAGGATGGCTGATCTTCTAGACAGAGCTTTAAACTAAGATTGCTGGGGGATGGGGAAAAATTGACCGGAGCATGCCCAGGGACTGGCATACATGAAAGCTCCATAGATGGGGACACAAGGAAAGCCACTCTTGCAGTAGCTAAGGGAATAGTTCTCCTTCACCGTGGCAGGAAATTGAGGGTCTCAATAGGAGGATTTGGGTGCCTGTACAGTAATGCCAGGAGCATGGGGAACAAGCAGGAGGAGCTAGCCCTCCTACTCTCCAGTGAGCGTTATGAACTAGTAGGGATTACAGAGACCTGGTGAGACTCCCTGATTGAAGCATAGCCATAGAGGGCTACACCCTGCACCAAAGGGACCAAGTAGGGAAGAAAGGTGGAAGTGTAGCTCTCTATGCAAGGGAGCAGTACACCTTCTTGGAGGCTGACATCAGTTCCAAAGAAGAATGGCTTGAAACCCTCTGGGTCAAACTATTGCGGAGGGGTAGGGGGAGAGGGAGGGAGAGGCATGGTGACAGAACTAACTGTAGGTGTATAATTCAGACCACCAAACCAGGGGGAAGAGCTTAATCTTGAGTTCTCTTGAGAACTGACAGAGGCTATGCGTGCACGGGACGTGGCAGTCATGGGTGACTTCAATTATCCAGACATCTCTTGGGAGGAACACTCAGCCAAGTCAGACCAGTTGCGTTGTTTCCTAAACTGCACCAAAGAGCTCTTCCTGACTCAGGAGGTACACAGGCCAACCAGAGGTAACACTCTCACAACGCGACCACAAAACCATCACATTCACTGTCCATCCCAAGGCAGGCAAATTAGATAGCAGGCTTGAAGTTTTGGACTTCAAAAATGTGAATTTCAACAAGCTCAGGACAATAGTAGGGGAAGAGCTGCAGGATCAGGGACCAAAGGTAAAAGGAATGCATAGAGTGGTCGTTCCTTAAGGACACAATCCTTGAAGAACAAAAGAAGTCCATTCCCATATGGAGGAAAGGTAGCTGAAGGGCTGGGAAGACCTCTTGGCTAAATAGGGAAATCATAGTCCTCTTGAAAAAGAAGAAAGAGGAGTACAGACAATGGAAGCTTGGGACAGTCCACAAGAAGGACTATACAACAAAGGCCTGCACTTGTAGGAAGCAGATTAGGAAGTGTAAGGCAGCGACCGAAGTTAAATTAGCAACTGAAAACAAAGCCAATGACAAGTCCTTCTTTAGATACGTAAGGAACAGAAGGAAAACAAATGGAAGTCTGGGGCCATTGCTCAACAACTCAGGACAGCTGGTTAATCGACACTCGGGAGAAAACTGAACTCCTGAATGACTACTTTGCTTCAGTGTTTCACCGGATCAAGGGGAAAATCATGCTAGATAGGGTGCAGAATGGGCCTGGTGGGAATGCCTGTCTTCCTAGTATTGATGTTGAACTGGTGCCTGATCAATTAAAAAAAAATGACATCTATAAGTTAACAGGACCAAATGAACTTCATCTGAGAGTGCTAAAGGAGCTGGCTGAAGTCATTGTAGAACCCCTGGCAAAACTCTCCCAAAATTCATAGTGCTCCAGGGAGGTCCCTGAGGACTGGAAGAGAGCCAATGTTGTGCCCATCTGCAAGAAGAGGAGGAGAGAGGACCCGGACAGCTATAGGCCAACTAGCCTATCTTCTATTCCAGGGAAAATCCTGGAAAAATCATTAAGGAGTCCATGTGCGATAGGCTTTCAGAAACTAGGATTCTGAATGACAGCCAGCATGGCTTTGTCGTGGGCAGATCTTGTCTTATCAATCTCATCTCCTTCTATGACCAGGTGACTCACCATCTGGATAAGAGAGAGGAGGTTGACATTGTGTACCTTGACTTCCAAAAGGCCTTTGATCTGGTATCCCATGATGTTCACACAGGAAAATTAGAGGATTGCAGGCTTAACTGCTTAACAGTTTGGTGGGTAGAAAGCTGGCTGCAGGGTAGGACCCAGAGAGTTCTAATGAACGGATCTGTGTCATCCTGGTGAGAAATAGCCAGTGGTGTCCCTTGGGGGTCCATGCTTGGTCAGGTACTTTTCAACATAGATGCATAGATTCATAGATGCTAGGGTCAGAAGGGATCTCAACAGATCACTGAGTCCAACCCCCTGCCTAGGCAAGAAAGAGTGCTGGGGTCAGATCTTTATCAATGATTTGGACGTGGCAGTGAAGAGCTCACTGGCCAAGTTCATGGATGACACCAAGTTATAGTGGACCGTGGTCACGCTTGAATATAAGCTGCAAATACAGGCGGAACCAGACAGGCTGGCAAGTTGGGCAGATCAGAACCAAGTGACGTTCAACACTGAGAAGTGTAAAGTGCTCCATCTGGGGATGAACAACCCCCAACATACTTACAAGCTTGGTGGCACCAAACTGACTAGCACAGTGACTGAAAGGGACCTAGGGGTAATAATAGACTATAATATGAACAGGCGCTGTCAGTGCAATGCTGCAGACATCAGGGCAAACAATACTCTGGCATGCATCAACTGATGCATCTCAAGGAAAACCAAGGAAGTGATTCTTCCACTTTACTCAGCATTGGTAAGACTGCAGCTGGAGTACTGCATCCAATTCTGGGTGCTGCACTTCAGCAAGGATGTGGAAAAGCTTGAGAGAATCCAGCGAAAAGCCACCCACCCGTATGATCAGAGACTCACAAGGCAAGTCATACAAGGGAAGACTGATCCCAAGCTGTCTTTTCTGCCCAGTGCAGGGGGAGTGGTCTGGACCTGATGATCTTGTGATGTCTCTTCCAGCCCCTAAAAATCTATGATTCTGTGAATCATAGGATTAGCCCTTTGAAGCACACTCCTGAAAAACATGTGTATCCTAAGGGACTAGGTTCTAAATACCTCAGGCTGCAAACAGTAACAGATTACTGCAAAGTTTTAAGGGAAACAGTATAGCCAATGCAATTTAAAGAAAGCATTCCATTGTCTCTTCTTGGGGACTGTGAGTCAATATTGCTTTTAAGAGGACATAAACTACCACACTACAACTGCTTTTGTTCTGGCTTCCATAAGTTTGTACCAAAAACTAAAAATGTAGTGCCAACAAGTGATCACAGGAGTGATCATAACATCAAAACAGTCCTTTTTATTTTGTGGGTAATGTAATTACAGTGTGTTCTATGAAAATAACTGCTGATGCTGATACTGTATAAATGGATCACTGCAGTACTCATTTTAACTACAGAAAACACAATAGGAAAAGCAAATATGGCGTATAATTAATCTTGACCCTTTATGAACTTGCCATACAACCCATCATAAGAAACGAACAAAAACAGCTTTTTAAAAAACAACAATGATCTGAATTTCTTTGTGATGAGACTTGAGCAACAAAATTAAGGGTATTATTGGATGTTAAGAATCCAATACAGTGTATTATTGGATATTAAGAATAAACTTACAATTTTACAGAAAACTAAAAAGAATTAATTTATAGCAAAGCATACAAACTCAATAACTTAATTTCACTCTCTGATTTATCATTGAATGAAATATTACACCCAAGACTGCTAAAGGAATATCCCGCTTCAATAAAACTAAAAACTAAACCTTTCTTTAGCATTTTTCCCCTAGTTTCCTATCACTTTCCCTACTAGACTTCGTTTTCTTTACCAGTCCTTTACTAGAAGCAGAGCAGTATGTATACTCGGCTCTTCCTTTTTTTAGTATCTAAACTAGAGTGTGCCATAACAGGAAAAATTCTTGTTAATACAGCAATTGTAAAAATACAAATGCAACTATTTCTAACCTGAAATACATGGTAGCTCAATTGTTTCTTACCAGCACAACATTCAAACCTGTAGGCAATAAAAAACATCCTTCTGAAATGTACTATGTCCAGATTTAAACTTCGATGTGAAAGTCAGAACCAGAATCAGACAGAGACACTTGCTCCTAGTTGCTTTAAACTTTAGGGCTGGCCATGTCCAGATGGGCGTGGATATGCAGTATGTGGCCTCACAAACCCATCTGTGGTGCCTCATACCACACATGCAGGCATTCTCCATGCAACTATTTTGCAGCATAGCAAGAGGCTTTTTGACCCCAGGAGATCCTGGGGTCAAAAAACCCCACATGAAGCAAAGTGGAATGGCGCTGCCAGGGCCCCTGCCTGGGGGCAGCATCCTACCCAGGGCTTGTCTGATGCCTCCACCCAGACAGAGCCCATGGGGGAGCTGGCATCCCCCCACCCCCTGGCCTGTGGGGTTTGCCCAGCAAGGCCCGGGGGGCAGGGATTGGGGACCCCCACACCTGTCCTGCAGGTGCCTGCCTTAGGGCCCTGGAGGTGCAGGTGAGGGAGCTCCAGGAGTAGGTTAGCAGGCTGAGGGGAATCAGGGAGGTGGAGGAAGAAACTGACAGCTATTTCCTTTCCCTGAAGGGCCACTCACCCAAGGAAGAAGCACCTCGGGAAGTGCCCTCCACTGCAGAGTGGCAGATGGTCACCTCCAGAACCAGGGTTGCTCGTAACACAGCAGTACCAGTTCCTCCAGTCTGGCTGGCGAACAGGTACAAGGCCCTGGCAACACTGGAGGAGAAGGAGGGAGAGGAGGCAACTCCACACTCTCCACACTCCGAACAGACTGAAGGAGCTAAGCAGTCCCAGAGGAGAAAGCATCGAGTGGTCGTCATAGGCAACTCCATATTGAGAGGTACAGAGGGCCCCATCTGTCGCCAGGACCCCTTGACACGCGAGTTTACTGCCTACCTGTAGCAAAGATTCATGACGTGACGGGGATGATCCAGGCTGTGATCCAGCCCACCGATTACTATCCCATGGTCCTAATCCATGTGGATACTAATGATGCAGCCAGGAGAAGCCCTGATCACCTGCTGGCAGACTACCACATGCTCTGGGGGCGTGCTGAAAGAGATAGGTGCAGAGGTGGTATTCTCTTCTGCTCTACCAGTGAGCGGAGGTGGAAGACAGCATGAGACGTGAATCGCAGAGACCAACTGGCGGCTTCGGGAATGGTGTCTTGAGGCGGACTTTGGCTTCCTTGACAACAACCTGCACATCACAATGAGAGACATGCTCGGGTGCAATGGACTCCACCTTTCCCCTAAAGATAAGCGTGTGTTCTCTTCTAGGTTGGCGGATCTCCTCCGGCGGGCTTTAAACTAGGCTCATCAGGGGAAGGGTAAGACGAGGGAGAAGGAAGCTTTGGACCACTAAACCAAGCAGCAGTCACAAGTACAGCCCAGCCTAAACCATCGAGCAGAACATATACCCAGGTGAGCAACAGGGGCCAGGGCAATGCTGTGATTAGGGGGC
>NW_017729022.1:111152146-111156316 GCF_001723915.1 Gavialis gangeticus
GGGTCGTTTGACCCCAGTACTCTTTCCTGACATGGCAGGAGGTTGGACTTGATGATCTGCTCGGGTCTATTCTGACCCTACTAACTATGAAACTATGTAGTAGCAGTGTGTGCTGCCCATAACTGGAGCCTGACCTGCTGGAGGCACACTCCAGCTGCTGGCGAGGCTCCCAGCTGCAGGAGCACTGTGGCTGTAACTCCCTGTGGCTCCCAGAACCCCAGGTAAGACTGCTGGGGCGAGCACAGTTGCTAGCCCTAACCTCCCCTACCCCACCTGGGGTAACCTGCCATGTGCTACAGCTACAGAGAAGTACACATTCCCACTCATGGGGACATGGTCTAGATGTACTTATACTGTGCATACAGCAATCATTGTTCAGGGACACTTTTTAAGAGAAAATATCTGTGTGCATTCTAAAAATACTTATTGCAAGGATACAAGGAAAAGGAAATTATATATACCCCCTACAGATTAAAAAAAACAAAAACAAAAAAACAAAAACTTATCTGCAGGTTCTAGTTCCTGATAGAAGAAAGAGGAACACTTCAGCAAGTAGGCTACTACATACTTTTAATATCACTAAATGAACTGTTACATTAGAGGTAGTCTCCAAAAAGTCCATCATGAGTTCAAGCTGTCTTTAGCTATCGGTGTCGGAAACATACTACTAATCATCTCCAAGACATGATAGTACTTAGGCAAGTTTTATATTTCAACTATATGTTTTAAGTACTAACTATAGTGGTGACCTTTAGTTTTTCAATTGCCTAGACAATATTACTGTGATATGACTTTTATTAAATTTAGAGAATATAAACAATTAAGAAAAGGCTGAACAGAAACAGTGAAATCAAGAATGGCAATATTTAAGTTGTCTCAGTTGCTCACTACACATTGTGATGCATCATTTCATACCATTTTTACCAAAAAAAAATTAGATTATACAAATTATACATTGTTTCAAAATACTATTATTTTTGTATACTTTATTTTTCAATACTATGATGTAGTAGCCTTATTTATTTGCAAACATTTTTTGCAAGGCATGTATTTTCATTACTTAATCATTCATTACTTAAACAGCCATGTATAATGCAATTTCTTTTCAACAAGCAATACAGTATATTTTGAGAATGCAATTAATTATAGTAATTTAATTTCATGCACTGGGGAGCTAACATACCAGTAACAGGCCAATAAGTTTTCACACCTGTTTTCTGTAAGTGTACCCAAATAATTTCATACCAAATGCAACTGATTATTTTGTTTGTCAAGTAACTCTGTGAGTTAATCTGACAAATGCTGTATAGTACATTGCATTCGTCAATGTTCTACAAAAGTGATTCTTAATTAAAGTTTTTAGAGATCCTTTCAGGAATGTTACAGGGTGTCCCATGATGTTAGCATTGTAGCCGTGTGGTATGTGGCACTGCAGAGACATCTGTGGTGCCACATACTGCTTATTCAGCTGTTCTCTGGAGATCCCAAAGTAAAAAAAAATCCTCACCAAAAAAAAGGTGAGGCAGCATGTGGCACCCAAAACCAGAGCCTGGCCAGCCAAAGCCACACTCTGGCTGCCAGTCAGGCTCCAAGATGCAGGATCACTGCAGCCTCAGGAGTCCCCCCAGGACTTAGGTAAGGGTTCCCCAGGACCCTTGAATCTAACAATGCTGGGAACCACTGCTCTATATATGACCTAAGAATGTGGAAACCCTACCTTATGCATGGTCTGTAATATCAGAAAAGAAAATAAAGAACCAGAAACATCATTAACTCCCCATGCAGTCTTCTTGCCAATTAATTATGGACCTTAGATACCACGATTATAGACTGCAGTACAATATTGGTATTGTACCTGAAAAACAGCATGTAGATGTATGAGGACCAAAGTATAATGAAGAGCCAAAATGAGTCAGTTACATCTATGCATATAACATTGTTCACTTTATGATCTGACTGTTTTAATATGCAATATTTAATGTTTTTTTTAATGCAGGTTTCCTAAAATTGTGTGCATCCCCAGTAGAGTTTTGCAAGAACAAAAAGATGACTGGCTAATAGTAAAATGCTTAATTCCTATGTTGTCTGAAGCCCAGTGTATAAAATCCCTATGCTGTGTACCCTTGGAGCTACATAGCTCCTACCTTTAAAAAAATGCTTACTGAATGAGAAATGCCTCTGCCTTGTTTCAAGTAGAATCACAGAACTAAGTCCAAAAGTGACTTCAAGGGTCATTTAAGCCAGTCCTACCCAGATGTAGGATGCCTGACTAAATAATCTCAGAATAGGACTATCTACCTTACATCAGAAGAGCAGGGGCTAGCAGGACAGAATGATCAAGACATACAGCAGGTGTCTCATCTTCAGGGTGACCTTCCTACAGCACACAAAAGTCTGAAGTCATGCAGGTGCTTCCTTACAAGCACCCACCCTCTCAGTGCCACACCCAAGGAGACACAGCCATAGATGTGGAATGAGAGACTGAAGAAAATACCTGACAGTGGAAAATGGACTTTCCAGCAGCCAAGTCTTTACCACCAGGAGTTGACAAACTATGGCAAAGGTAGTGATGTCTCAACCACTTACATACCAGAGTCAGATGCTCCAAGGAACTAATGAAGAAGTGGAGTTATACCATTGGTTCGACTACCTGTAATTACAGCACAGAGCCTCAGATTATGCAGCACCTGCTGCAATGCCCACAGCTTGAAGGCACGTGTGCAGTGAAAGACCTCACAGAGTACAATAAACAAGAACTGCCAGTTTTAAATCTACTGAGTCACCCTATTCTCCCTCCTCCATACCACTTCAATTACTCTTTTAGTGAGTGGGGGTGAATTAAGGTGGGGAGTGATCTCCTGGAGGATGAGGTGATCAGGGACAGGACCACTGAGGTTGCCTGGAAAAGGAAACTGAGAGAATAGCCTGAGTAGAGCCTAGGACTATGAAGGTGAAGAAAATGGGACTAGGAAAAGACAGGGTTGCTTGGAAGGGGTGTGCCGGGGGTGTGTGAAGAGATGGAGAAAAAACAGAGGTGGAAGAACCCTCCCACTAGACATACTGTCTTCTAGAGCCCAAAATGGAACCCCAAATTCCTCAAGCTCATCCTGTCTCTGTTGTCAACGTGGTACATGACCACTCAGTCCATTAGCTCAAATGGTAGAGCTTTGTGCAGTGAATCTAAGTATTCCAGGCATAGTGATGTGCCCTGTTGGTGTCCATGTGATGCCATGTGATGGAATTTATTTTTCATTTTGATTTTTTTCTAAAAAAAAATAGGCAATTTTTTTTCACTACAGCTTTTATTTTCTTTTAGTGTAGCTTTTAAGTTAATACTAGGGTTTCCTATGTGTTAAATGTTTCAGGTTGCCTATGTAACCTTAATTTGGCCCCTTTGTGACTGTGCATTATGATAGTCTTTTATTACATGATCACATGCTAATTTATTCTGAGGGACCCTGCCTTACACAGCCATGGTTTTTAAGCAGTAACCAGGTACATGCTGTTTTTCTCTTATTCAACATTTGTCTTAGATCTTATGCACTTTATTCAAATCTTGTTCTGAATACAGAGCTATTGACTTCATCATGGACTTTTACTAGCAATGCTCATCATAAATTTAATCTTTTAAATGATCTGATATTGATCTTCCCAGCAGCTTTGCTAGTTAAAGAAACCGCTGAGCCATTCTAGCTAAAATTCTAGCTAGATAAAAGTTTTGCCTGATCATTTGGACTGTATAAACAACTAAAAACTAGTAGTTAAAATGTGAAATGTTACACAACTTTGATTAAAGGTGTTACTACCAGCTCTAGATACAATACATAAGCCTTTGTGTGACACCAGTTGGCTTCTGTCACTTGCTCTGAGAACAACTATGTAGTTATCTTCCTAAAAGGTGCAACAAAAAAACATTCTTTATTCCCCAATGACGTAAAAAGGACAGCAGTCATCCCACAAATTCAGAACAACATTTTTCTCTGCCATGAATCATGCTTTTCCTGCATCTTTACATGTAGCACTTCCATTTGAGGGGCTTTGAGCCACATCTTCCAATCAGTTCCTTACTCTTACATAATTGGGCTAGGTGTTTCAGCTCTAATTCTATCTCATCTCTAGCCAGACTGTTTAAGGATTCCCAAGCTTTAGTCATATAGCTTAGCATGTTAG
>NW_017729022.1:111161316-111175514 GCF_001723915.1 Gavialis gangeticus
TTCCAATCAGTTCCTTACTCTTACATAATTGGGCTAGGTGTTTCAGCTCTAATTCTATCTCATCTCTAGCCAGACTGTTTAAGGATTCCCAAGCTTTAGTCATATAGCTTAGCATGTTAGTTACATACAACATATTCTTCTATCTTTTATGAGTAGTAGTCTTTGATTCCTGAATTTTAGTGAAATAGTTTTGTCATCAGGCCCCCCTATCTGTCCTCACCCACTTTTCACACAGTTAGTATGTGTATAGAAGGCAGAATGTTTTTAAATAATTGTATTTATTTTTATTATAATATAGCCACTTCGCTATAATATGTAAACTAATAAAAAAAATCAGGAAGCCACAAACAGCATCCAGTCTTAATTTAAATAATTAATCCATGTGAATTTGTGTAGATTTAATTAAATAGCTTTTTTCATTTTTAAAGTAGAATGTAACCAGAAGGCACAAAGTAAAGATTTGGTGCATGAAGGGAAAAACAAGATGCCTCAGTCTTTTAAATGAATTTACATTCAATGGGAAAATGTGTCAAATACAGTGTTTCAAAATCACACATTTCATGCCTAATTCCTAAGACAAAGTCTGAGGATGAAACAGTATCATCTTGGCATGTATATAACATCTAAATGAGTGAATAGTTGAGTTTAAAAATCAAATTGAAGCAAAGTGCACAATCCTTTTTCTGAAGGAAGGGCCATATTGTCAACAGGTGGATTCTAAGCTATATTGAAATCCAATTCTTTTAGGCACTTCAGCAGCAGCCAAAAAATGTAACTGACACACTACATATTACACATCAGTTTTCTCTCCTACCCCTCTACTTCTGTCTACAGATACAAGCAATTACAATGTTTATGAGACAGGTTTCTCAGGCTTGACCTGAGGAGTTCTAATGAATGTGAAAACAATGTCAGTGTTGAAAGATTTTCAGGATTCAGAGATCTTAATTTGTAAAAAACCTACCTTCAAAACAGTTTTTTTTCAGGGAAAAATCTTAATTCAGTTGCACCAGTGTATACATGGAATAACTTCCCTGAAATCAAGTTTATTTGGGATTTTAATTAATAATGTAATTTTTCTAACACATAAGATCATAGGAACATAGGAAAATAGGGCTGGAAGGACCTTAAAGATAATCTAGTCCAGCCCCCTACTCAAGACAGGATCATTCCTGACTAAACCATCCCAGCCAAGTGTCTGCCCAACCTGATCTTGAACATTTTCAAAGATGGAGATTCCACAATTTCTCTAGGTATCTGTTCCAATGCCTGACCACCCTGGTAGTCAAAAAGTTCTTCCTAACTTCCAGCCTAAATTTCTTATGCTGCAGTTTGAGGCCATTGCTCCTAGTCCTGCCCCTACAGCAAGACTGTGTACAGATATTTGTACATGTTAGGGGGAGGTTAGATTGCATTAAACATGGCCAGCTGATCTAACTTAGTTTGCTTAGATGTGAACTTAATACTACTTAGGTGGATCTATGTGCAAACCACACAGAGCTTCAGGACAGTTGAAGTGGTCTAAAAATGGTCAACCTAATCTAAATTAAGTGCATCTTCAAGGTAGTCTAACTTAGCTTGGGTCCGGCAAGACTGATCTAACTGAACTTCTGTACAGTTCTTAGCACAGTCCTAGGACTGGGAAAGCCCAGCTGCCAGCCCTAGACCTGGGCCTGCACTTTTCCTCTCTCCTCCCTCCTCTTCCTCTGAAACTGGCTATTTTTATTACCCCAGCCCCAGATAGATAACTACCCTCATGGACCAGCCAGTTCTCCCAACCCCCCAGAGCCTGCCAAGCCCCTCCCCCCATTCTGGAAGCTGCTCCTGGTGCTGATTTTATTTGCATTCACTGATGATGGGAGTGGAGCAAGTAAGTCAAGATTGTGGGAGAGATGAGAGGGATGGGTTAGGGTTCACTGGAGGGCTTGCTTGTCTGGGGGTTGGGGGGCTAAAACTAGCCCTGGTCCCAGGGGGTGGGGGAGAGAACCCTCCCCCCCCAATCCCTCAAGCCTCCCTGTGTACCCTGCAACCAAATCAAATGCTCCTGGACCCCAGCAACCCCCCCCCAGTCATGTTTCCCCTCTCCATTCCAGCCCCCCGATACTTTGACAGAGTTTGTTTGCAACCCTGATCTCCTCAACCCACTCTGCTAGCCCCCCCATCCTGATTTACTTTAGATCAGGTGGCTATTTTTAATGTGATCTAACCTCTCCCAAACTTCCCTGAACATTTGTACACAGCCCCACAGAAAAAAAAAGTTCATTTCCATCCTCTCTATAATTGCTCTTCAGGTATTTGAAGACTGTTACAATAGTTTATGGAGCGCATCATTTTTCCCTTAAAAGGAAGCTAAAGCTATCAAGGATACAAATATTACAGGAGACAGAAATCTTGGTCTTTTCAAAACACAAAAGTCCTACCAAATTTGTTGTTATACTACATGCCTTTTTTCACAGTTAAATGCATTTTCACAGCTGAACTGTGGCCCCAGGTCATGCCCAACTCCAGTCCTATTTGAATAAAAACTTTCTACAAGTTTTCAAATGAGTTATATTCCTACTACATAATGTGGAAGACTAGGGGAGGGTTAATGGAAGCTGTGTGTTCAATTTCCCACTTCAGACCACCATCTTTATTCCAAAGGATATAATTATACACAAGAAGTGATTTATTAATATAGGAATAATCCACATAACCTGTGGATTAATTCCTAATGTATTACCCATGTAATGCACAAATGAAATATGTAACTTTTTTTACAGTTTCATAAGATAACAACTTAATCTTAAAATCAATTATTGCATTTTATTTTTTGATAATTTTATTCATGTAATAATTTCATCCCCTTCAATCACATATACTATTGTATAATATACCTATAGCTCATAGCTATCATTGTTATGTAAATGTATATATAATGTGATCTTATCAGAACTAAAGAATTTAGATAGATACTTAAATGGAACTAACGAATCTAGCTAGGTAAATGCAACTTATTTTTCAAAAGAATCATAACAAGTTTCCTTTTTAAGCACTACTTTGTGAAAATCTTTTACACATGAAGAAAAAGTAAGTGACTTTCAGATGCACTTTATGCATCTAAAAAAGATTAGTTTTTTTCCCCTATCTGCTAAAATATACCCTATTGAAACAAATAAAATATAAAAGTCAGTCTTTTTTCTCTCATCACTTGCATTTCATCTCTCAAATACATAAAACTAATTAGTTCTAGCCTCCAATAGGTTTAAACCAGGATAAGTCACATATATAAGCGTATCCAGATAAATTTTTTTAAGCCTTAGGTGTGATTATATATAGTAAGTCAGTCCTTGAGAGAGGCTTTATCCTTTTACTTGGCAATATTTCATGAATCAAAACATCCTGGTACAAAAGCCATGAGAATCTTGATGAAAAAAGGAAACAAAGATTAATAGGACCATTTGTTTTATGCCAAACAAAGGCATTATGGTTTGTTGTGATTTTTTTTTAAATCATTGCTCTGTCATTTTTATTCTTTTCCAAAAACTCCTTCCTTTAAATGAGTGGTAGTTTTGCTGAAGTAATGAATGTAATCAGGCCCTAAGAAAGTGCCTAGGAAAACACAAGAGCTACAAAATTATGTTTTCTTCTATAATAAATTATGTATTCTTCATTCTATTCCTGGTAAAAAACAAGACTTTGGGCTCAACCCTAATTTCACTGCAGTTGGTATTGAGTGGACCCACTCATTTCAATGGGAAACACACTCAAATCCTTACTAAAGTGAAATGTGAATTATAGTTACTATTACACAGCCTTCTAATACTTGTTGGACATGACAAGCTGCTCAAACAAAACATTAATAACTGTATTCATTTATTAATAACCCTTTTAGCTTTAATTTCCTTTTGGTGGGTTTATCTACATGTGCTATTGCTGTGCATGAATAATAAGCTCCAGAGTTTATTGCTCCCAGGCATACCATTTAAATGTGTGCCTGGGAACAATAAATTCCGGAGTTTTATTCAAGCTGGGCATGCATCTGCACGTGCACATGGGATCACAGCACATTGAGGCAGCTGGCAGGGGCCCCGGGGGTCAGCCTGCCAGCCCAGGGCTACCCCCCTGGCTCAACATGCTGCAGAGGAGCTGGCTGGGGTACAAGGGAGCTTCAGCACAGGGCTAGCTAGCAGGCAGCTCCTTCACTGAAGCACCCTCATGCCCCAGCCAGCCCCATCAACATCCATCTGGCTCTGAAGTAAATTAGTTTACTCCAGCCTAATAGGGGCTCATGTGTAGATGCCATGACATTTACTGCACAGCTAAGTAATCAACTGCACTGTAAACATCTCATGTAGACACACCCAGTGTCTACTTACAGATGTCATGAAATAAATACCTTGTTGCTAAATTTGCATCTAATACAAATAATAGATAATTACGTCAAGGTAATTCAAGTTGACATTACACATATTGAATTTAGATGCGTCACAGCAAATGTACTTGGCTTGAAATGGCCTGAAGTAATTTTTGCAACTGCAGGGAGGTCAATGTACACTTCAAGTTATCTATTAGATTGCTGACATCTTGTCTAACTGTGAGAAGATTTGCAGTTGAAACAGCATAAATAAATTCAGCAATTTCAGTCTCTAACTGTAATAGTATTAGACATGTTTTTGCCTTAGAGATGGCAAGGATTAGAGAAAAACACCCTTTTTGGAAGACAAGACACATGTTAAAGTAAAAAGACTATACATTCGCTAAAAATGCTAATAGGTGCAATGCCTGATCTTTTTTGGAAAGAAATACATCCAGTGATTTTAATTGGGGTTACTCATATGACTGGATTGTCAACCCATAATGCTCTAGTTTCTTGTAACAAATGCAATCTTCTGTAAGTCTTAAAACAGAATTAAGTGAAAATGTAGGTACTTACACAGTAAAATGGTAAATAAAACACTTCCATCCACTAGGCCTCTCCAGGAAGTTGTAGACATCTCCTTGCATACTAGTTTTAGTTAAATAAGGGCCATAGAAACATTTAGTTGTGTAAGCTTTGTGGATTTCGCTTCCTGTCAAAGCTGGATCCTTTCCATCTTTCTCAGAATTGCAAGGAATTCCTGATCCATTATTCATCATGGTATCTGGATCCATTGCCACTGAAGAATACTGCATGTTGTTTAAGTTCCCTCTGACTTCCAAAAATCTTGCAGACTTCTTATGTCCGTTCAGACTACCTAACTGGGAGCTGGAGCATTGAACTTGATGGCAAAGATTAAACATAGGGTGCCCACCAGTTTCACCATTGCCATAGGACATTCTACAATGGAGCACAGGTATTGCTAACTCTGATCAATATTTAAAATCATAAACAAAGGTATTGTATGTCTTTTCTTCCCTGGGTGTTCTCCAGCAACTGATAAGATGTCTTTCTGCTGTTATCATGGAAGTCCTCTCTGGCACAACCTGTCACCTGTTGTCACTCAGAGCCTCTGAAATTAAATCAGAAGCATATATTAAATTGAATAACAATAAGTAATTAGATGCTGGAAAAGCTATAAGGGTAAGACTTTTGAGGGGAATGGAAAATAGAGATTCAATGTCATAGGTAGTAAAAAACAAACTTAAATATTACTAAAACAGTCTGTTATGAGGAACAGAAGCACTGTCCCTTCCTCATAATACATTCTATTGTATGCTTTCACATTTGCTGACTACAGCAGCACCCTTCATTTGAGAGACAGCTGCAATATTTGTGGATACATCAGTTCCTGTTTTCTGACATCCTACAAACTGACTGTATGCTTGCTATATCTGGAACACAGTGGATGTAGACTTCAAAGACAAAACTTTGTCATAGACAACTTGGCTAGGAAGTCTACATTCTAAGAAATTTTTGAGACTGGCAAAGAATCATATCAGGCACATATGGGCCCTGTCCTGCAGTTCTATATCCAACAGCATTTAGTAAGAGTTATGCTCAAATATAAAAATTAGGATGGGAACCTGAATATGTTCCTTTAATTCCAAATGACTCTTGGAAGACCTATGTTGTGCTTTGTTAGAGGAAAGACCCAGTCTAATTCCATGCTTTTCTACAAAAGCTTTATGTTGCTAGTAACTGCATAAATCTAAATGAAGTCCCTTGCTGGAATGGCATGGAGACTCAAGCCCCTGTAAATCAACATGAAAGACTCGAGTGGTTGCACTTTAATAATGCTAACATTAAGCTCAACATATTTTAATATCAGAATATAACAGTTCCAAAGGTGCTAGCAGCCTGCTTTCCAAACAAGAACTTTTATTTTTAATTACCTCATATTTTACAGGGGTCCATGAAAAACTCTTATTTAAAAATGTACTGTCACACATGAGCAAGTATATATGTAACATTACAGATTTCATTTAACTTCATAAAAGCAAGGAAATATTGGAACTAAAGCCAAAATTATGGCTATCATTCAAATATATTTCATATCTGTGAGTTACAGGTGATTGGTCTTCTCTCAGAAGAGAGTCAGAACATACAATATTATCTGCTATAACCTCAGAATAAGGGAATAATTAAACGCAGAATTTCAGCTTTCATCTCCTAGTCTTTATCAAATGGATCTTACTTTTTGTTGTTCAAAGGTCTCAGTGAATGAGTAGATAAAGTGACATCTGATGCTTCTAAGTGGAGCCCTCTTCCCAGTTATTATACAAAATGTTTACCCAGAGTAGCAGACTTGTTGCTAACTACTTTTGTTCTCTGACACATTTACAGGGGGGAGGGAGGATCTTTGTTAATCACGCTGCTGATAGATAAACCCTTCTAAATTTCATTTTCACTAGCCAGGTCCCTTAGTGCTGAAAAGCAAATGCAAACATAAAACATTACACCTTTCAGCCCACCCAATCCACAACAGGCATTTAAATGAAACAAATATTAGAAATATTTTCACTCATTTTACAGTGCCTAAGCATATACAGACAGGTGCAACTAGCAGAGGTTTGTTAACCAGCTTTTGTAAGCAAAGCTACTTCAAACACATTGACTAGCTAGCTTAATCGAAAAGGAAGGTTCCAAATAGACAGAAATAAAATGCAGAAAAACCTGAAACCAGCTGGCAAGCAGCACATACTCTCTCTTGTTGCACATCCCTTTTTCCCCCTGCTCTGTTCCTTCAGCTCCATATGACAGAGTCCCTGGATGGGTAGAGACAGAACTGCTGTCTGACTCTGCCCCCTGGCTTATCAAGTCCCACCCTTGACCATCCAGGGCCCCTCCCCTGCATCTCCCTTGCCTGTTTCCCCTTGGAAGTCAGTGTGAGCAGAAAAAAAAACGAGGAACAAGTTCTGAGGGTTTCATCATGTCAGAAAGGAGAATGTTGGGGGGAGGGAGGTCTTTGTTATGTGTAGACCAGCTGGTATAAGCAACAGCTTAGTTTGGCAGGTTTTCCCCCTTTTCTGATCCTATCTGTGTAAGAAATGAAAGGATTAACAACAGTGCTTTCTTATTTTCCACATTTTAGAATTAATTCATGCACTGGCTCAAGGTGGTCAGAAAGCCACTGAAGCAGTCTCTGATATTCAGTAGTCTGAACTAACTGCTAATATTGAATATTTTTTTCCTTTCAAGATTTGGTGAAGCCAGTAACAGAATTTTTTATGCCTTTTCTGTGGTGTCATTCATTTTTCCTACTACTGTGAATGGAAGAAAGAACCTCAAAGATGGATTCTTCAGCATCCCATTTCCCTTATCACTGAATGTGATGATCATGTCAGAAGAGTGGTGAGTACTGATTTTTTTAATTTTCTTTCTCTGAAAGATAAAATAGTCTGCTGTGTGGACTTTCAGGATTCTAAACCTGAGTTCACTCCTACTATATTGCAAGCTTGCTTACATAAGCATAAATCAATGGAATTGCAATGAGAAGAACCAATTACTTCTGTCTCTAGTGATGCAGGATTATTACCATTTTCTATGGTCTCTGACTCCAGTTCTAAATGTCCCAATTGTTATGAGGTTCCTGACTACTAACTTGGAAATCCCATGGCTGACTGCAATTTGACATGGTTAGAAAGGAAGCTCTCACTTTCCTAATCTCAGACTACTACTACTAGCTATACTTACACATCTAAAGAATTATTTTTGTTCTTCAGTATTCAAGTATTTGTAGATATATTCCTGTATTTACTTGAATACAAGACAGGCCCATAATAATTAGATTCTATATATGGGAAATTTATAAATTTGATATAATTTTCCAAGTATAGAATTTACTTATTGGAGATTTTTCTTGAATTTGTCAATCTCTCACTGCTACAACAGGTCAAATAAGTCTGGGGTGAATAAGCAAGTCAAATAAGCAGGTACCCCCTTTGCCCTGTGCTCCCCACAACTGCTTCCCCCTACAGCCTCTTCCCCCCTCCTTACTGTCACTCTGTTCTTGCTGAGCACATGTAAGTGAGAAAGTGAGGAGCAAATTTGAAAAAAATGACCTGGAAATAAACACAGCTGTAGCAATTTGCATATCATATTCATCCACTTAATTCATCCAGAACTGATGCATTTTACCTTTTCTTCTTTCACTTATGTAGAGTCTAGAATTGGATGCAATTTCCTGGAAACATTCTGAATGATTTTGGGTAAAATTATTTAATCTCTCAGGACCTTCCATCCTCTTTTGCAAAGTGTGAACTGGGAATGTGTACTACGTCTCACAAAATGATGTGTAGTTCGTCTGTCTGTAAAATGCTTTTAAACCATCATAGTGCACCACACTAACAGGTTTTTCTAACCTCACATGTGTGTTGTAAGGCCAAATGCACTAAAGAATGCTGGGTGTTTGGACACTAAGGTGCGAAAAAGGTATGCAAGTACCTAAGAAACTTTAATGATGAGGCAGTACTTCCTTTTAACTCTGACAGATAAAATACACGTCATAGTATATTGCCACATGGCTTGGGTTCAAGTTCCAAGATGGCTCCTCCACTTCTTGAGTAGGTCAAAGAAAATAGCTCATTCCCCCACCTTCCCCACCATATACTCCCTTTGGGCTTATACAGGAGTCTCTGAAGTCCCAGCCAACAGTCAAAATTGGATTTTCTGAAACATGTGCAAGCTCTACAGTATCCTTCTCTGAAAAAGCTGGAATGTAAAGGTTGTGACATATGCAGCCACAGGAAAGAAACTTGCAGTTCTATGACTGCATACACTTCTACTGCTGGTAGAAATTATCCTACCACTGTATTGCAGTAGCTACATTTTGTGCTACTCGTTGTACAAATATATGCCCCTACCACAAAGAAATCTAGGGAAAAATCCCCAAGAATTCCTTGAGCTGTTTTGTCTTAAACTTGACCATGTGACTCTGAGTAGTTTGGTGCCTAGTATTTCTTCTATGCCTCTCCTTTTTTTTTTTTGGTGTTACTATAAAGAAACAAGGGCTGTCTACAGTCCTGTAAGATGTAAACTATCCTGGGTTCTTGAAATAGTTTAGATATGGCAGTAGGGTGTTCAGTATGGGCTAATTTGCTCTGCCATGACACTAAGTAAACTGGTACCCATTGGGTGCACCTATACATGATGTTTACTGTGGAGCTGCTTAATTAGCCCCACAGTAAACATCTTAGCATCTATACATGCCGCCCTTTTAGGCCACAGTAAATTAACTAACTCCGCAGCAGGTTAATACTTGTAAATATAAGTCCTATTCTGCAACAGAGTTTTTTAGTGCATAGCAACACATGTAGATGCTGACCTGGCTGGCTGGCTGGCTGGGGCACAGAAATACTTCAGTGTGGGGGTGCCTGCTGGCTAGCCTCACACTGAAGCACCCTCATGCCCCAGCAAGGCCCTCCATGCACATTGAGCCAGGTTGGAGAAGCCCTGGGCTGGCAGGCTGACCCCCAGGACTCCCTGCCAGCCAGGGCTGCTCCAGCCCAGCTCAACATGCTGTGGTCCCAGGTGCACATTCAAATGATGTGCCCAGAAGCAATAAACTCCAGTGTGATATGTACCAGTGTTTATTGCTGCAAATTAACTGCACATGGAGATGTGGCTACTGAGCTCTAAGCTGCCATGGCTACACTGCTACAGGTTCTCAAGCTAGCTAATTTAAAGCTAACTTGAGTATCACTATCATGACTGCAGTATAAAGTGACCCACAGGGTCACAAATTGAGTTTCAAAATGAAGCAAAGCCTATTTCCTCTATTAAAACCAAATAGTACCCCAGTGAGAAAGCAAAATAGAAATGTGAGAGTTTCAGCTCTCCCTTCCTATGTTCTTACCTATAATTTCAAATAAAAGTTGTCCCAGATCTGTAAAAAACATCAGCCTCTTTTCTAGCATGTTAAATCTTGATTTATGTTGTAGTCACTAGACCTACTCTTTCCTGGAGAAGTAAATAGGATTCATTTACTAGATGGTGGCAAGAAAATTCATCCATTTATTCACTGCTCTGTATTACAGTGGGAACAACAGCAGCTGCCACATCAGGTTTTCAAAGTCTTCCTCTCATAACCTTCTTCTCATTATTTCATACAATTGTAACCATTTGAATCTTCTGAATACATTATTTTAAAGTTTTTTTGACAAACATTGCAGCCGCTTCTGAGAATTATGTTGTAGGAAAAATAGGCAGTCTTCCAGAATTAAAAATGAAACAAACAACTCCCCTCCCCCACATTATTCAGTAGTCTTACTTTTTCTAGTTTTACTTTGATTTTTCCATACCTCTTTCTGCCCTGCTCCCAGTCATGCTAATAGCAATTCACAATAGCAAATATGATCATAGGGCTGCAACCTCCACATTAGGAATTAATGGGACAAAACTCTGGAAGCTGTAAAAGAGGAGCAGGGAACAAATTAAAGTGTACAGACCATGCATAAACACTCTCTCTCTCTGCAGTATCTTCTGTATGTCACTGAGATACAGCATCAAAAGCACCTGACCCTGTCCCTGGGTGGGCTGGAACCACCAACCTTTCCCTTAACAGTGGAATACACTAACTGATTGCACCACAGAGACACAAACTATTGAGATAGATAGATCTGTGGATTGACCCAGTATGAGATCAGCTCCACATGCCCTTTTCCTCTCTCCATGTAAAAAAGTGCAATGGTTCCAAGAGGAAATGGGTCTTCTTCAAGTGGATGCTTTGTGCCAATGCACGGCCCCTCACTACCTGTTCTCACTACCTCTAGGAGGAATATGAAGGACACTGGTCCAAAATATCACTTACTGAAGAAAGTAAATGCCTTCATTTGAAAGAGGTTGACATCTATCAATGCTCCCAACTTTCTTTGCCTGTCTTCAGCCTGCAGCAGTAGCTTGCAAAAACCAAGCACTCTGTTTACATCTTTATAGCTTAGAATAATATTTAAACTGCACCAAGCAATTTCAGGACCCTGGAGAGTTCAGTCCTGACCTCTGTCCCAGCAAGGTGGACAAAAAATGTCACATTGAATGATGAATGTGTAATAACTAGGGGTGTCATGCTAATATGAAACTTCCATGAAACTGTACAAGGCATTAGACTTTTGTAAAAAATGTAAGATCTAGTTCTGACATGCTAAAGAGCACAGGAAGTGCCATTTCTAGGTTTTCTTTCTTCTGGGTTAGCCAAAGGAAATGGCAAGCCCTTCTTTCACAACTGGGATAATTAACCTTTTTTGAATCTGATACTGCAACAGGATCTACTGGTGTTAGCCCCAGTACAGTCATCAGTGGTTCACTAGAGTGCAGGACTCTGTGCCAATAGGTTTTAACGCAGGATTAGTGTTTACATGTTTAATTGCTGAACCCAAAAACTAGATTATCTAATGGAAGCTAGAATGAAAATTATTTATGGCATCTAGACAAAAAGTACTTTTTAGGGATGTATGTAAAAGTTCAGTAATAAAAATTAATTATGGGAAGAATCATTTATCCAAAGGAAACAGACTGTACTGGAAGAGAGATATGAAAAATCAAAGTTATCTGAGGATGAATACTAGGGCTGTGTTTCATTTCAACACTTGTTTCAACTCATTTCAAGCTCAAAACAGTGAAATCTAAATGAAACAAAGGGCTTCAAAACAGCCTTGAAATGAAACAAGGGCAGTCAAAATGTTTCAAAAGTTTCTAAATATTTCGAGTTTTGAAGCTGAAGCTTGGCTTGCCTGCAGGGAAACAGAAAGTAAGGAGAGGGAGGGGAAGAGGGGGGAAGGACTGCTCTGATATTGACTGCGACTGGCTGCCCGAGATGCTGCTGGTGCTACTGAGCTGCTTACTAAGTTATTACCTGTTGTCATTTAAAGTGGTGGACTGGACTGAGGCTGTAGGGGGGAGGAGCCTTCATTGGCGTACACTACCATGTCATGTAGAAGCCCAAACACCAGTGAGGGCATGCCTTAACACACACACACACACACACACACACGCACGCACACACACACACACACGCACAGTCATACATCACAAGTTTTGCTTGTCAGCAGCTTGAGGTGCAGTTTCCTAGAAATCCCTGCACCTGTCTCCTTGAAACTTGGCAGGTTTTGTACTTGCAACTAACATGAGCTTTGCTTTCAAGACTTTGAGGTGCACTCTTCCAGAAACCCCTACACCTATCTCCTTGAAACTTGGCAGACTTCACACTCTAATAAGGAGCTACCATCCCTGCTGCCAAAAACTGACAAAGTTATAGGCAGTTTTCTACTTCCCCATTATAGCCTATGGGCGAAATGGCAAAACAGCATTGAAACAGCTAAACAGTTTTGACAAAATGAAATGGAATAGTGCTTTCAAAATGAAACAAAACTCTAAACAAAACACTGTCCCATTGAAATGGTGAAACAGAAGCCAAAACGAAATGGTGCTGTTTTGCACAGCCCTAACAAATACGATAATGTCAGAAAAACTAATAAGGTAAAATATGAGTCAAGGAAGAGAGAGAATTTTTAGTCAATATTAACCACAATTTCTATATACATTTGTAAATGTAATGATTAAATATTTTGAATTTTAGAAATTGTTTTCATTATTTCATTTGAAGTGCTCAGAGTTCAAAGTAAACATGCCAAAGTCTTCCTAAAGTTTCTCCAGTGAAACCAGACCAGACCTGACTTGACACTCCTGACTTTTATAAGGTTAATTTTCATAGATTTCATAGACATTAGGGATGGAAGGGACCTTGGAAGATCATCAAATCCAGCCCCCTGCCCCAGGACCAGGAAGTCAGCAGGGGTCATAGGATCCCAGCAAGATAAGCATACAAATGTCTCTTGAAGGCATTCAAAGTAGGTGCTTGAACCACCTCTGGTGGCAGTCTATACCAAACCTTGGGCGCTCAGACAGTAAAGAAGTTCTTCCTTATGTACAGCCTGAAATGGTCATAGAGGAGTTTGTGACCATTCAATTTTGTTACCCCTTGGGGTGCTCTGGTGAACAGACATTCCTCGATCCTGGTGAGCACCCCGATAAGCTTATAGGTGGTCACCAGATCACCCATGAGCCTGTGCTTTTCCAGGGTGAAGAGTCCCATGGCTCTCAGCCTCTCATCATCAGGTCTGTTCTCCTGACTTCTGATCATATGCGTGACTCTCCTCTGGACTCTCTCAAGCTTCTCCACATTCTTTTTGAATTGTGGAGCCCAAAACTGGACGCAGTACTCCAGCTGTGGCCTCACCAAGGCCGAGTACAACGGGAGGATGATGTCCTGGGATTTGCTTGAGAAGCATCTATGGATGCAAGCCAGCATTTTGGTCACTTTACTAGCCGCAGCATCACATTGAAGGCTCATGTTCATCTTGTGGTCAATCATGACCCCCAAAGTCCCTTTCATCCATAGCGCTAGCCAGAATAGCACTGCCGAGCCTATAAGCATGCTGCAGGTTTTTCTTCCCAAGCTGCAGAACCGTGCATTTTTCGGTGTTAAACACCATCAGGTTCTTGTCCGCCCATTTTCTGAGCCTGTCAAGGTCAGCCTGGATCACCCTCTTTTCCTCAGATGTGGACGCTTTACTCCAAAGTTTGGTGTTGTCAGCAAACTTGGCCAGTCCACTTCTGATACCAATGTCCACAACATTAATGAAGACGTGGAATAGTGTTGGCCCAAGGACAGAGCCTTGAGGGACCCCACTAGTCACTGTGCACCACGACGATTGATTTCCATCAACCACCGCCATCTTGGTCCTAGCACAGAGCCAATTTCCCAGCCTGAGGATTGTGGTGAGGCCAAGGCCACAGTCAG
>NW_017729022.1:111180514-111208054 GCF_001723915.1 Gavialis gangeticus
TGAAGGCATTCAAAGTAGGTGCTTGAACCACCTCTGGTGGCAGTCTATACCAAACCTTGGGCGCTCAGACAGTAAAGAAGTTCTTCCTTATGTACAGCCTGAAATGGTCATAGAGGAGTTTGTGACCATTCAATTTTGTTACCCCTTGGGGTGCTCTGGTGAACAGACATTCCTCGATCCTGGTGAGCACCCCGATAAGCTTATAGGTGGTCACCAGATCACCCATGAGCCTGTGCTTTTCCAGGGTGAAGAGTCCCATGGCTCTCAGCCTCTCATCATCAGGTCTGTTCTCCTGACTTCTGATCATATGCGTGACTCTCCTCTGGACTCTCTCAAGCTTCTCCACATTCTTTTTGAATTGTGGAGCCCAAAACTGGACGCAGTACTCCAGCTGTGGCCTCACCAAGGCCGAGTACAACGGGAGGATGATGTCCTGGGATTTGCTTGAGAAGCATCTATGGATGCAAGCCAGCATTTTGGTCACTTTACTAGCCGCAGCATCACATTGAAGGCTCATGTTCATCTTGTGGTCAATCATGACCCCCAAAGTCCCTTTCATCCATAGCGCTAGCCAGAATAGCACTGCCGAGCCTATAAGCATGCTGCAGGTTTTTCTTCCCAAGCTGCAGAACCGTGCATTTTTCGGTGTTAAACACCATCAGGTTCTTGTCCGCCCATTTTCTGAGCCTGTCAAGGTCAGCCTGGATCACCCTCTTTTCCTCAGATGTGGACGCTTTACTCCAAAGTTTGGTGTTGTCAGCAAACTTGGCCAGTCCACTTCTGATACCAATGTCCACAACATTAATGAAGACGTGGAATAGTGTTGGCCCAAGGACAGAGCCTTGAGGGACCCCACTAGTCACTGTGCACCACGACGATTGATTTCCATCAACCACCGCCATCTTGGTCCTAGCACAGAGCCAATTTCCCAGCCTGAGGATTGTGGTGAGGCCAAGGCCACAGTCAGCCAGTTTTGCTAAGAGGTGATCATGGGATACCAGATCAAAGTCTTCTTCCTTGTCCACGTAATAGGTCACCTGGTCATAGAAGGAAATGAGATTGGTCAAGGAAGACCTGCCCGTAACAAACCCATGCTGGCTATCCCTCAGGATGTTGCCATTATCCAGTCTGTTAAGAATGGCCTCCTTAATAATCTTTTCTAAGACCTTCCCTAGGATAGAGGTCAGGCTGATGGGCCTGTAGTTTGCTGGATCCACTTTCCTCCCTTTCTTGAAGACAGGCACCACATTGGCCTTCTTCCAATTTTCAGGCACTTCACCACAGCACCAGGAGTTCTCAAAGATCTGTGCCAGGGCCTGAGCCATGATGCTTGCCAGCTCCTTGAGTACCCTGGGGCATAAACTGTCAGGGCCAGCTGACGTGAAGGTATCCAGCCTCTTGAGGTATTCCTTCATGAGGTCAGCTTTAATGGAGGGTAAGGAATCTCCCTCACCCGGGCCTCCCTGTCCCATAATGGGCAGGACGTCTCATGGGACTGGTGAAAAACTGAGGCCAAATACCCATTTAGCAGGTTGGCTTTTTCCTGGGCATCAGTTGTCAGTTGTCCCATCTGGTTTAGCAGGGGCCCAATGCTGCCCTTGCTTTTCCTCCAGCTCCCCACTTATCTAAAAAAGGACTTTTTATTGTCCTTGATTCTTGTAGCTAGTTGGAGTTCAGTCACAGCCTTGGCTTTCCTAGTTTGCTCCCTGCAGGTCTGGACCAATGCAGAATATTCCTCCTTGGAGGTGAACCCAGTCCTCCATCCTTTGTAGGTCTTTCTTTTTAGATGCAGAAGGTCCGCTAATTCCCTGGAGAGCCAAGGGGGCTGCTGTGCGCTTTTGCTGCCTTTCCTCCAAGATGGGATGGACTTAGCTTGTGCATCCAGGATCCCTTCTTTGAGGATCAACCATGATCCTGAACTCCCCTCCCCTTTGGGTCATCACTGACTAGCCTCCTGAGCATGTCAAAGTCAGCTTTTCTGAAGTCAAGGACTTTGGTATTGCTGACTGACTTGCCAGCTTTACGGTGGATGGTGAAGGTGATCAGCTTGTGGTCACTGTCACCCAGCTTCCCTTCAGTCATTAGGTCACTGATTAGGTCGTCCCCCGTTGCCAGTACCAGGTCAACAAGCGCTTTACCTCTTGTCAGCCCGTAGACTTCTTGCAGCAGATAGAGCTCATCCACGCACGAGAGCAAGCTTTGCAACCACTTGGATTTGGCTAAGCACACTTCCCATGAGATGTCTGGGTAGTTGAAGTCTCCCATGACAACCATGCACCAGGAGCATGCGGCCTCAGCCAATTCCCTGGCAAACTCCTGGTCAAGCTCTTGATCCTGGTAGGAGGTCTGTAGTAAACTCCCACCACTGTGTCCCCTGTGCTGTGTTCCCCATGGATTTTAACCCAGAGGGTCTCCAGTCACCCACCCTGGGAGCCAGTGTTGGCTTGCAGGGGTGCGTAGCTTTCCTTGACGTAGAGAGCTACACCTCCGCCCCTTTTGTCTACTCAATCTCTCCTGTACAGGGTATAGCCATCTATACCTGTGGCCCAGTCATGGGTGCAGTCCCACCAGGTCTCTATTATTCCCATGACATCGTAATTATTTGTGTTAAGCTGGAGGACAAGTTCCTCCTGTTTATTCCCCAAGTTCCTGGTATTTGTGTACAGGTATAAAATATGCAAAAGGAAGAAAAAGAATGTATCAGCTCTATCAGGGCTTCCTCTTTCATAATAAGTACAGACATTTTCAGTTTTCTCCATTATCATTTAACAAGGAAGTCATGATCTGGTCAGGGCTTTAATTTTGTATTTTGATTTGGCTTGGTAATTTCAAATACCAATGTTATGCATTTAGTTTGACTATTGCCTTGTCAATTTCCCCTGGAAATACACCTTTCCAAAGAGAATTTAAACAAGGTCTATCCACTACCTGTGTCTTATTTATGATCCAACTTGAGGTTTTAGTTGATACATATGCCTTTTGCTTCATTCCTGTATATGCACAAGGGTGCATTTTCTTCCTAGGAAGAAAATCTGAATAAACAGCTGACAAATATTACAAGTTTTCCAAAATAAAATCATGCTTCCAATAAATTATTTCATATTATGTGGATGCTATATCAAAACCCTTGTGAGTGAGCTGTGTTATAACAACATGTTTCTCTCTCACCTTTCCCATGGTATTACTCTGAAAACAGTATTTGGCTTAGCATGTTGTCTAATAATGCTTAGCTCAAAGGCATCTCTCTGTCTATGCTATCTGTCTGAGAGACAGAAACTCTGAAATGATGCATCTGCTGAATTATAAAATTCCGGGGACTTTTCTAGGTATCAGTAGGCACACCATTTACTTCAGAACAAACTGTATTGAACTAAAGCTACCTCTCTAAACAGAATCTTTGGAGTGTTTGAGTCCCTGCTTAATTGTATTGTCATTTCAACAGGCTGTCATCTTCTTAAGAAAGTGGGTTATAATATGAGCAATATAAGAAATAAATAAGTAGAACTTTGTGATTAGCTTTGCATGTTAATTATGTGTATTGAGGCCCTAATGCTGACTGACTGCATAGCAACTAACTACAGTTGTACAACCAATAATCATCACAGAATAGCATGATGAGAATTTCTTATTGAAATCTTAAGGCCAAATCCTGCTTACTATCTAACAGCAAGCCAACTGGGCCCATTGGTCCTTAATTAAAATATTGGTCCATTTCTTTTTTAGCAGCTTGCCAGAAGTCTTAGACTAATTACAGAATGAGTTTCACAAAAACCCCAAATAATTTTGATATTAAATATAAATGAGAATAAAAACGGAATAAATTGTATATATTACCAAAGAAACTGCCCACTTATCATGCAGCACAAAGTATCTGTTGATATTGTTTTGTGTTGTATAAAGGGAAGGCAAAATTGCTGCTTGAAATATTGGATCTATCCTAATTGATGATGAAGTATCAGATAGCAGCAGTAGAGAGCTTTCAAATAATAAGGGACAATATAAATTCTTGTACAGTGAACCTCAACTGTTATTTGATTCCTTACTCCAATTATATTAAGTGTTCTAGCATTGTTTTATTGGGTTTGTTTAAATCATTAGTGATGCACTGGAAAAGAAGTATACTGTTGTTGATACCAGGGTAGTAACAGAATACCATTAAAAGTGGAGGCTTATTACAAGTATATTTGAAGCGATTAATCAAAATATAATTACTGCTTCAGTAGACTTGTATGGAAGTAGCATGCCTGTAACTGAGGAGAGAATTTGGCTTGTGTGAAAATATGACAATGTATCTACTGAGATAAGTGCTGTTATAAAAAATAAAAAAGCATAAAGTCTGCTTTTGATTGTAAAGAAGGATTCATTGCTTGAAAATCATTCATCTTAACCCATGTAAACACCACGGGTCACATTTGGGGAAATTCAGGACAAATGGGATCTACATCCTTCCCCCATTCCCCAAGTCAGTGGCCCTGCTGCAGGCAGTGGCAGAGGCTGGTGTGCAAGGCCATGTGCACACAGTTCAGTGAGGAGGCAGAGCTGCCTGGCACACCACGCTGCTCCACTTCCTCACCAGACTGTGTCCTGCACCTGCAATACTTGTTTTAATTTTCTCCAACTGGCCGGGACAGGCTGTCAAAATCCAGGAATGTCCCAGCCAAACCAGGACATATGGTCATTTTGGCAATGTTTCATTCTTTTATTTCTTTTGCTACATTAGACCTTTAAGTGTGAAATAGCATTTCTTCTAAAATGCTACTGACAGCTATACTAGTGATAGAGAACTTCCTCTACTTTTGCCTATTTCTTACCTATTTGGTCTGCTGTAAATCCTGTCCCTCAGGAGAAGTGTGTCTTACTCTGCTTCCTTACACACACTTTTATAGCTCTACAAGTTCATGTGATAAACAATGCATATACCAAGCATCCCTAAGATTTTCAAAAACAGCTCTAAGTGAAGGCTATTACTTATATTGAGTTCTATATTGGTCCATAAACTATTACCATCACCGAAGTATCTGCATGCCATGTATCTGTGCATTAAGCAACAGAACATGACAAATACATCAAGTATTTTTTTCTCTCCTATTTTCTCCCCAAGAGATTTGTCTGTGAAATCTCTGCTGCTTTATCTTTGTTGTAAAAGGGGAAAAAATGGCACCTAGTTAGGTACCTAAACATGCACAGATCCAAAGTGGGTACAGCAGCATGGTCACACGCCTCCTTTGGCTGCAAATCCAGAGCCCAGGGGGTGAGCGCTGCCACTACTGTTTGTCCCCTCCTATTCCCTGCTGCTAAAGTTGGTGGGACAGGGGAGGGAGGGGAAGGGCAAACAGCAGCAGCACTCACTCCCTGGGCTCCGGGGCTACATGAAAGGAGCTCCAGCCAGACACTACACTTCTCAGCTGGTGAGCTCAGGGCTTACTGCTCATACAGAGCTTCAGAAGAAGTCCATGCTCACAAAGCAGTAAGCTCAGAACTCACTGTGCATGTGCATCATAGCCAAAGTAAGGGCTGTACCCCCCTTGCCATTTCTGGATCCGCTACTGTATGTAAATGAATATTTTGTCTTCCATAGTGCTGAGCAACTGTTCTTATTCTTCCATCAGTACAAGTTTCTGCTATGTGGACTAGTCAGTGACCCCGAAGGAGCCAGCTCTAGGAATAGGAGTGATTGACACTAGCAAATGTTCAATTCCCATGTCAGGGGTCCTGACAGAAAGCTCAACCTGGGCTAATTGCTTAGTTGCCCACACTTGCCTGAGAGCTCTGAGACCTCAGGGCCCTTCTCCAGCTAATGAACCAGCTGGCCTCCTGAGTCCTTCCTGGGGAGAGCAGCCTCTGCCTTTCATTCCACCTGTGTCTCGAGCTGCAGGCCAGCCAACAGCATTCCTGCAGATCTGCTGTGTATGTTTCTGAGGTCTGGCTGTTTGGACTGAAAATTTGGTCTCTGATTCCTGAAATTTGAATTGGCCAGTGATTTGGACGCTGCCTCTGGATTCCACCCCCAAACCCCGCCCCAGATGTGCTCTCTTGCTCCCTGACTCCTGACTCAGAGATGATTTGGACTCTGACCCTGGCTCCTACCATACCCCTGTGGTCTAACCACTGGGCAAGACTGCCTATGACCCAGTCCTTATATCTAGGACTTGGTTTAGGCCAGTCATTCTTAACCTTTTTAGGCTCAGGGCACCACTTGTTAGACTTGAGGCACCACTCAGAAAATGCCACCTCTTTGTTTTTTGACCATAGAAAAACAGAGAGCAATTTCTGTGTTACAAAGAATTCAGACTACAGCAAGTCAGAATGATATTGAGGAAGATGGTGTTAACTGACAGTGATTCACTGGAATGGATGGACTGTGATTGGGCCACTGGCATGAGTGACCCATGGCATGAGGTGGCCAACATAAAACCTGTCACGGCTGTCACCTCGGCACGTGACTGACAGTGAGGCTGACTTCTTGACTGTGTGCATGGGGTCTGCATGCATTGTGTGTCATGACTGGGAGTCCGAGAAATTGAATCTATGTAGTGATAATGAATCTGAGTGAAAACTTTATAGTGAGTAGAGTGTCTGTGTGGGAGATTGAAGAGATTGGTAGTGAGGGTACTGATTGGTGTGTGGGGGACTAGTGCACCAGGAGACACCCGAGCCTCCCCTGAATATACCTACCTTCATTTCCCAAAGGCTGGGTAACGTATCACCCATCCCTCGGAGATTTCAAGTACTTCATATGTGAAGGAAAGGACAGAAGTCCTCCGCCTCATAACAGCAGGACAGGACAGGACTCAGTCTGTCAGTGTTCTTGGCTGCCACAGCTGGTGACAGGCCTGTACTGATTTTTGTCTGCACTCTCATGTATACACTATATAGTATTCTGTTAACTGTTTGTTTGCCTGTTTGACTGTTCTTGTTGATACTTTTGAATGCTTATATCAGATATTCTTGTTAAGCTTACTTTCGTGTCTAGTCTTTATTGACGGAGGCATGCTTTGAAGTGGGGCCAGGCCACAGACCAGTATTTCAATGAGATTAACCCTCTTGAGTACATTCAAATCACAGACCCCTGGTAGATCTAGAGAGGCCTAACAAATCTCTATTTATATACTGTCTGTAATTGACTGCCAGGCCAGACTTCAACCTAACAAGGCAAATATCACATGGCACCCTGTAACACCCTCAAAAGCATCTTAAGGTACCCTGGCTGAGAATCACTGGTTTACTAAGCCCATCCTGACCATACTTGGTTCTAATATGGTAAATGCTGTCTAGAGGTTGGATTTAGATCTCCTTGCACATTGATCAAATTATATTTAAAATGAAATAGCAATTATTTCTCACTGGGAACCTAGAATTACTATATTTACCCAAATCCAAGACAACTTCAAATTTAAGATGAACCTCCAATAATTAGATTCTATACATGAAAAATTATAAATTTGTTATAATGTTCCATGTACAGAATCTAATTATTGGAGGGTCATCTTAAATTCATCCCCCTACCATTGCAATAGAGACAGCAGTGCCAGGGATGCAGGCAGGGGAGACAATATCAAGCAGCAGGGAAGTCAAGTGGTCAACTGACCACTACCATTGCCTTCCCACCCCTTCCTCCCTGCCATCTGTCCTCCTGCCACCTATCACCACTGGTGCCTGTGCCTCCTGGCGCTTCTCCCCAAACAAGCAGTGCCTATGATCCCTGGCACCTGCCCACCATGTGCCTGCACCCACCTAGCCCCTGCCACTTGTCCTCCCTGCTACCTTCAGCTCCAGCTCAACCAGGCAGCAGAAGAAAGGGGCCAGAACTAAAACTAGAGCTGCAACTGAGCAGTGGATAGTGGAGAGGGCCAGAGAGGCATCCAGGGGAAGGAGGCAGTAGCTCTGGCTTTGACTCAGACCCTGGGTCAGGGTCAGAACCAAAGCCACAGCAGCTGCCTGCCCCCTGCCTTGTGTTCAAATCTAAGATGAGGGACTTTTCTGCCTCCCTACCATCCCCTACCCACTTTGTTGAATGTGGGAGAAAAGCTCTCATCTTGGATCCAAGTAAATACAGTAAAATGCTATGATGAACAGTCTTATCTGTCATTCATTTTCTTATGAACAGCATATATTACACCAGAGTCAAGTGATAGAGAGAAACAGAATCTGAGCGTCACGCTCAGTAGCATAATGGGGTGGGGCAAGCAGGGCACCTGGCCAAGGTACCATTCTAGAGAGGGCACCAGAATTGCTTCCTTCACCCAAGGAATCTTTGCTACAGCAAAAATAGCCCTGTGCTGACCAGCCATAGGAGCATAGCCCCTTACCCAGTTGTGTGTCTGCAGGGCATAGGGGTGAGCAGAAAGGCATTCCCCATGGGAGTCTCTCTCTGTGCCCTGTAATACAACTGGGTAAGGAGGAGGAATGAACACCATACCCAGAGCAGCTCCTGGAGAGCCCACACCATAGGGCTCCTACAGCTGGTATGCAGCACGTCTGTCCCTCAGTGGTAGCAGCCCAAGCCCATGCTGCTATAGCAGCAGCCACAGCAGTAGCAGCTGCCACTTGAATGCAGAGAGCAGTGAGAGGCAAGACTCTGTAGCCCTCTTCTCCTATCATGAGAGGTCAAGTCTAGGGCCACTCAGAAATCGAGGTGCCAGCCAGGGTCAGGAGAAGAAACCCAGACCCCAGGGACAAGGCAGGACAGCAGTCAGAGGAAACAGCAAAGCAGTATGAGATCAAATTGAACCCTGTTGCTTCCTGTTCCTACTCAAAGCTTATATGGGGTAGTGCCACTCTGGTAATAGGGCCTAGCCCTGTGCCCATTCCCTAACATAGGCTTCAGAACACCCTAGACCAGTCTGGGTAGTCAGCTGTAGGGTGGCAGGCTTGGGTGAACAACTATACTGGTCAGGCCAAGGCACTGGGTTTAAGGCTGCACCCTGATATCCCCACTTCAGTGGTCTACTGCACCCTGATATCCCCACTTCAGTGGTCTACTGACCCCCCTTTGCCCTGCCCTGGGTGCTGAAAGAGCTTGGTGACACACTTTGATAGTTGAAAAAGAAATCATAATCTTACAATCACAACTAAGAGAGCTTCTATAAATAGCTATTTCTTTTTAAAGAGATCATACTTATAAAATGAACAAGAATGGCTAGAAAGAAAGGAAAAAGGTATATAAGCAGCAATGACTCAATCCGTGGTGAAACTCAAGAAACAAAATACATGCTGAACAAGCCTTTATGTGATATCTACTGCATATCGTTTTATAGAGCACAAGCTCCAAAACAGCCTGGTCATTCTTGCTATATTCTTGTTACTAGTCATGTGTAAAATGTGACTTATAAAAATTAGTGGCTGAGTTGTAGTGTAACTGAAAACCTTTGGCAAATCTTATACTGTAAATATCTTTTTAAATACAAAATGTAAGCACACCCCAACTAATTTATTTAAAATTCAGTTTTAAAAAAGAGCTGTGGTTTTGGTTGCTGTGGTTTAAGGAAATATGCCAAGAACCTATCCTGAAGTGATTTTTACAGCCAATTTACAAGCCCCATATTTTGTGTGTGTAATAAAAGTGCTGACACAACCTTAATAAGATCATTGTAAACAGCAGTTCTATGGAAACCTACTTTTGCTTCCATTACTTTAAGAGCTTATTAAACCAGTTATGTCTGTGATAGATTTATTATCGTTCACCAAATGATGTTCTATTGCCATTTGTTTTATTAGGTTTTAACTCTACTAATTACAGTACCTGTCAAGTTTCTCTAAAAATCTCAAACATTCCCCATGTGTTCTTCCACAATAAGGTACTATATTTGTGAAGCAGTCATTAAGAACTACCGGTGAAAAATGGAAAAATAGTGTACTTATATCTTTTGTTTTGTATTAAAGGCTATTCATTAAAGAAAACTGGATTTGTGTTAACTAAATGCACCCATACCTATTTTTTTACTCTTTTCTTCACATTTTAGAGGTAACATTCCTGGTAAGGGATATGGAAATAATCAGTTTGAAAAAAGGGACTGTAACAAGGGACAAAGGCACAACCAAAGGATCCTGTTATATAAACATAATGTAATTTTAAAATAGAAGAGGGATGAAGAAAATATAATTAAACAGAACTGTCTGTGTATCTCCTAACACATTGTCTCTTGTGTATCAGTTGGAGATATGTACATTGTCTTTAAATATTTAGGAAAAACCCAGGCAAGATAAAACTAAAGGAGGTATTGGACAAGGCAGTGAGAAAATAGCTGCAGTGGTAACACTGGCTTTCTCTACTCTAATAAACTTCCTTGCTTTAATAAACTTCCATAAGACTGTCCTGTGTAATTCTTTATCACTGTCATGTAAGCAATCCTTTCACAATGCCAGTGGTCAAGACAACTCTATTACACATTGTAATGCATTGGCTGAGCAGTAATAGATCAGCAGGGACAGTGTCTAACTTAGACAGTCTAAGTGCTGCTGTCCTGAACAGAGAGTGGTAGGGCAGCTAAGAGGAAAACCTTCTGAAGTGAGGAAAGAAGTGAAGGAGAACTACTTCTGACAACTGCTCACCTGCTTACCTGAGGTTGCTTTAGTTCAGGGATGGCCATGCCACAAATGACACGGGCAGTCTCTGTGTGTGGCACATACAGATCAAGGAGGGGAGAAGCAGCATTTTGGCAGATAGGACAGGAAGGAGAAGGCAGAGCAGCAGATGGGGAAAGGAATTCAAGTAGCACTCGAGGTGGGTAAATGGGTGCAAGGATAATTTGTGGTGTGCTCGCCAGAAATGTTGAACCCCACTGCTTTAATTCAAGAGCCTTAGAGCACATGAACGTAGGTACACATATTCCAAAAATGGACACGTTAAAAACAAATGTCTGTGGTAAAGTACAGTGTTGCCTGACTCAATGACAATGGACATAGACTGGCTGCAAAGCTCTGAAATTCCACACAATCATTATTTCCATTCAGCCTCATCTGGCTTCAAGGTCTTCATTGACTGGCAAGCAGCATGTTGCCTCCTGTGGAGTTTTTTTTTGTGGTTCACATCAGTGATGCTCAACCTCGACACCTAGCCTGGAAAAGTGCAGGCTCAGGGGTGATCTGATGGCCACCTATAAGTTTATCAGGGGTCACCACCAGTATCTGGGGGAACGTTTGTTCACCAGAGCGCCCCAAGGGATGACAAGGTCGAACGGTTATAAACTACTACAAGACCATTTCAGGCTGGACATAAGGAAAATTTCTTTACTGTCCGAGCCCCCAAGGTCTGGAACAGCCTGCCATCGGAGGTGGTTCAAGCACCTACACTTAACACCTTCAAGAGAAAATCGGATGCTTATCTTGCTGGGATCCTATGACCCCAGCTGACTTCCCGCCCTTTGGGCAGGGGGCTGGACTCTATGATCTTCTGAGGTCCCTTCCAGCCCTAATGTCTATAAAATCTATGAAACCTTTCATCCCCTTGAGCTAGATGGAGCCCAGTAGGCCAAATAACACAGATCCACAGGCTGGATTTGGCCCCCTGATTTACACCAGCGAAAAGTCTGGTTTCACGAACGACTCATGCCTCCTGAGGCTGGGGGAGCACAGTGACCGCCCACAGGCGGTGGTGTCGGGGGCATAGCAGCAGCAAATGGGGACCACCTGCAGGCATCTTTGGCGACATCAGTGGCAAGGGCAGGCCAAGCAGGGACTGCTCACAGGTGGCTGCAGCATTGTCAGTGGTGGGGGGAGGGTGGCAAACAGCGACCGCCTGCAGACGCTAACGGCAGCAGCCAATCTCAGGGGTGGCATGTGCCCCCCCCATGCTCCCCTATGCGTCACCTATGTTTGGTTTTAAGTGTCTGATAGCAATAAGTGTTGCTTCCAATAATATGTGCACCACCGTTGGGAACCTGAACTTGTTAGTTTAGATGCAAATGTAATACAAAAATAATTTTCTATAGGAATTCATCCTATATGCCTATTTTATGCATACAAATATAACTGTTAAATCTCTCCTCTTCAGTAGCAGTAGCAAGTCATTGTATTTTAAGGAATATTGTGCTGTAGTGATGGGATTTAAAATACCTTGAATTGAGGCCAAGAAGTTAGCTCCACAATATAGGGTCTGTTAATGTGGCAAAAAAACTTATACTTTATGGCCTTGCAGGTCTTGGATCAGACCAAATAACCTGATCCATGATTAGGGCCTGGTTTAAATCCCAGCTCACTAATATTGTAGCCTAATTATGGCCGAGGCCACTATTTTCATGACCAGATTGCAGTGCTCCTCAACCCCTATGTCCCCTCATTGGCTGAGGGGGAAGGTTTACAGATTCACAGAAGTGTAGGGTTGGAAGGGACCCTGCGAGTTTATCGGGTCCAGCCCTCCTGCTCTGGGCAGGAAAGACTGCTGGGGTTAAATAACCCCAGCAAGGTATGCATCCAATCTCCTTTTGAAGCTCTGGATAGGTGCCTGCACCACCCCTGCTGGAAGTCTACTCCAGAGTCTGGTCATCTAGCTGATTACTTTTAACAGTGCAAATTTTCATTTGTAAAATGTAACCATGCACTTTGGCTGTCTGTAGAACATTGCACACTTCTCAGGTGTATTAGCTTGAAAAAATTAACAGGAAACGATATTAACTGAAGATGAACTATTTTCCTGCTGACAGCTGGCTTTTAAACAAGTAACTGTGGGGCTACGATACATTCTTTTTTATATAATCATGATTTAAGCTAGTGATTTTCAACCCTGGGCTACCTTGAGCTCCTTTCAAGGGTGCCATGGGGTGCCACACAATGCTAACAGTGTTAGGTGTGCAAACGTGATTCACAGGATAAACCCACAGAGTCCAAATAGGAATCCATAGTGTCAAAAACATTCTGACATGCTGTGGTGTTTCTCAGTTCTTCACAACAGAAAAAGGTCTATTATATTTCTGTAGTCAAAAAACAAGTGAAAACTAAAAGCTTGTATTTTCCAAGTGGTCCCTTAAGTCTAACAAGGGGTTCCATAAATCTAAAAAGGCTGAGAACCATTGATTTAAGGTCACTTTATAGGAAAATATGTCTGCCATCCAAAATAAATCCCTTTAACACTACATAAATGTAACCCACACTAAACTCAGGAAACAGGAACTGCAACATAACATTTAACACCTGCACTTTGGAACTTGTCATGTTACTGGCAATGTCCACAACCAGCAACAAAGTACCCCTTCTTGTATTACCCTATTGTGGAAAAAAGAAATAAAAATGATAGTCACTGCTACTTAGGATAACTTTTATTCATGAATAAATAGCAAGACTTCAGAAATGCTAGATGTATTGTATCAACTGTATTGCACTAGCATCAACAAGCTAGTGTAGACGCATCAGACAACTCAGACTGATGATAAAAAATATTCATTTGAAATCCTGTGAAAAGAATATAGATTAAAATTGAGTTGTATTTAATGTCACTTACTATTAATTTTATTGAATTGTCTTAGAAAATCTTATTAAAATAGAATGAAGGCTGAGAATATAAATTAGTCATTTAAGGGCAAATGACATCATAGGGATGCTGTAATTATTTCTAAAGTTTATCGAGTCCAAGAAATTTGAAGTTATGGTTGTGGAAATGTATTGTTAGAACATTCAAAGACCTTTAATTGATGTGTAATGGTATTTCAAGGAGTAGAAAAAAAAATAAATGAATCCTCATAAAACACTTTAATCTAATCCTGATGTCTTAACTGAAATCCTGATGTCTTATATATCTTAACTGTGATTTCATGTTTTCTTCATGCTGTACCTAGAGAGCAGAGTTCAAATTTTTCTTAAAGGAAAAACATTGCTATGAACTGTAATTGGTAAAACAACCATGGCAACCTGAATATGAATAAATATAATTAAATAACTTAAAAGGTAACCTCTGAACAAGGTTTTAGTGTATTTTAATTATTTGGGAAGTAGGGAAAATGTGTGGCTAAAAAGTGTTACGATTCTTAAGTGCCTTACATCTACCTCTGGGTTTATAATGCTTATTCTTTTTACCCTACATTACTGATAGGCAGGGCCACCCATGTAGGAGGGAGGGGGGGAAAATGGAATATTATCACAGGCCTGAGTTCTGGACTGGCTGGGTTGATTGTTTTAGATGCAATGTTTTATATACAACTTATTATTTTACAGTATGTTAAAACAATGACAGGGCAATATTATTTTTTATTAAAATGGTGAAACATAACTAAAAATAGACAGGACCCTAAATTCAGTAGCTACAAAGAGATATGGCAGTATCAGGATGGCAGGGAGACCCAACTTGAAAAACATCCCAAAGCCAAAAAATGTTTGTGGACAGCATTGCCAATAGGTTCTGTCCAGCTTACCTTTATCTTAGGGTAATGTTCTAAGCCATTTAGAGATCATGTAGGTCACTGGTTCTCAAACTTAGACTCATAGCACCCCTTAGAAAATGCCAGCTTTTAGTTTTCTCTCATTTTTGACTCCATAAAAAGACTAAAGGATTTCTTCCGTTGCAAAGTACTCAGACCACAATGGGTTAGGATGTTTTTTGACTCTATGGATTCCTATTTGAGTTCTCTAGGTGTATCTCATGAATCATGTGTAGATGTGTCCAGACCTAACTGTGGTAATATTGTCCTAAGGGTAAGGGTTTTTTGGGGTGATATTCAAAGTGGATATAGCTGTGAAATTGGAGGTGGAGAAGTGCTTCTGGGTGGCTCTTCAAAGATATGGTCAAAGATACAGGGTAATACAGACTGTCAGACACAACCACCTCTGACAACCCTCCTGCAACAGCTGAGAAAAATAACAATAAGAAAAAAGGATTGGACACCTCCCAGCAGACATAACCGCACATTGGACTAGTACATCGACTATTTCAGAAAGAAAGTTAAAAGTGAAATTCTCAACAAAGGGTAGGACCACGACCTTTCTGTCTCAGAGAGAAAAGTCATACAAGCCTTTGATCCAACAACGCAATAGTAATCAAACCAGTAGACAAAAGGTGGAGCTACAGTCATTCTCAACTATAAAGCCTACATCAATGAGGCCAATGGACAACTCCGACAACACTAAGAACGTGGGGAGGACTCCATACCAGCATTTGCTCTGGAAATAGAAAACATCATAAAATCCTTCCCATACCAGCTTCACGATAAATTACTTCCACTTATCCCAGGACATTTTTTACGATCCCAAAAATTTACAAACAAGGTAACCCTAGCACTCTCACTAAAGTAACCCAGTGGTCCTCTCACTGAAGAGCTATCAGGATTCATAGGAACTATCCTGAAACCACATCACGCAAATAACAAGTTTTCTACAAGACACAACAGACTTTCTGAACAGAGTCCAATATATCAGCCACCTTCCAAAGAGGGTCATACTTCATAGTTTCATAGTTGGTAGGGTCAGAAGGGACCTGAACAGATCACCAAGTCCGACTCCCTGCCGTGGCAGGAAAGAGTACTGGGGTCAAATGACCCCGGCAAGGTGTTCATTTAGCCTCCTCTTAAAGACCCCCAGGGTAGGAGCCAGCACCACTTCTCTTGGAAGTTGGTTCCAGATCCTGGCCGCCCTGACAACAAAGTAGCGCCTCCTGATATCTAGCCTGAATCTACCCTCTGCCAGCTTGTGACCATTATTTCTTGTCACTCCTGGTAGTGCTTGGGGGAACAGGGACTCAATGCTGCTGCCGGCAGGGGGCGATCCCCGCTGCCCTGCGCCATGTGGGGGGGCTCTGCGCAAGCCCCTGAAGCCCCAAGGCAGCAGCAGTGAGTCCTAGGGGTTTCTTCATGTTGTTTTTTTCCTTAAAGGGCCAGAGCTAGCCCATGTGGGGCACTCGTGGGGGGCCTGGGGGAGGTGGCTCGGAGGCTCCTGCAGAGCCCCCCATGCAGCGTGGGGCAGTGGGGGGCAGCGGGGATCACCCCCCCACCTGGTAGCACCTGCTGATCCAGGGCTTTTTTTCCCCCCAAGTACTGGGAGTTGGGGTGGGTGGGGTAGCCAATGCTGGGCTGGGAGAGGGGCAGGGGATGGGCCTGGCCTGGCTGAATAAGATCCGGCCGAACTGAATCAGGACAGTGATTCGAATCATCAGATTGAATCACTGTCCCCCAAATCAGCCGAATCTGAATCTGAGGCAAATACTAGCTGCTTTGCACAGGCCTAGTAACTATGTGGGTGAAGCTAAACAGCAAATATGCACCAAAATGAACTTCGATATAAAAGACAGAGATGCACCTATGTCAGCAAGAGCACATTTGTCACAGAACAGTCACTCCCTTTCTGACCTCACTATGCTTGTGCTCAGAGTAAGTTTTAATGGCGCCCTGGTCACACTTGTATTTTGGCACCCCCCACCCTATGGTGTCCTGTCCCCCCACAAGTCATTGGCACTGCTGCCCTGCTACAGAGGAGGTCCATCCAATGGGCCAGGGAGCTGGGCAGGGCATCTGCCTGTGACAGGAACTGCCAGCTGCAGCCCTGTGGAGCAGCCAGCAAGTGCTGGCATGGGGCCTCTAGTGCGTTGTGGCTGCCATGAGTCTCCTCTGGGGCCTAAAATACAACTGGCCACATACAGGTGAGATTTAGCTACAGCCAGATAGGCTGCCAGCCTGTCTGGGATTCTCACTGGGGCAGGAGCAGGTGCCACTGCTGCCCCCATGTCTGGAATTCCCCCATCCCACCAAGACCCATTCCTAATACCCCAGGCCAGCACCAGTACCTAGTGTTCATGGCATGTGTGTGCACATGCATATGTGTGCACGCAACAGGGCCCCTACCCCATTACCGAGAATGGGGAGCAAACACTGGAGCCTGCTGGCCAGACAAGCCCCCAAGGGTAGACTTAAGAATAAAACAGACTCAAACAAACCCTCACCACAGAGGCAACAGCAACATCAGGGGCCAGAGGCTCGCATAGAAAAACCACAGGTCCCAGCAACAAGGAGCCTCCCTGAGACTGTTCCACCAAGCCAAATCAGAAACCACCTGTGGCAGCTCTGGGAGGCAGGTGACCAGCAGCAGGCAGGGCCAGGGAACCATATAAACACAGGCCCGAGGAAAAGAAAGGCAGTCTGGCCCTGGAAGTTGCAAACAAGAGCTCCTGATATTACTGCAGGGAACCTGGCTGATAATACAGCTACCTGGGGAATGGCTTGCAAGGTGCTGCTGACTTACAGGGGAATACAGCCCATGGGTTAGGCTTAGGTTTGAACCCAGTTGAACTGATTTGTGTTATAGCCCAGGAGCTTATCTTTTACCTACAGTTTGTTTGGGGAGTTTGGAGGCCCCATTAGCGCCCTACGGGCATGTGTTTGCCTTGAGCCCTGCTGGGGGCAGGCTCAAGGTGGGGCAGAAATGAGGAGCCAGTGAGCCTGGTGCAGGGCAGACTAGGCCCAAGGGAGGCTGGGACAAGGTAGGGACCCAGAAGCTAGGCCTGGTGCAGTGGGCCTAAGCTATAGGAACCAGCTTGGCAAGAAAAGGGGTTGAGGCTGGGAAGGTCAACAAACCTATGTGGGTACCTGGAGACACGTAATTAACCAGCAAGCCAGCGGAGGAGACCAGAACATCAAAGCCTGATGGGCATATAAGGGGGAGAAGGGTGGACCAACCTGTAGCTGAGTGACCACTGGGGGCATCACAGCCCCTCCTGCCCGAGTGCCCAGGGTGGTGGCCCACCGCTAATAAAGCTAGCTCTGCCTGCGGTTAAAGGAAATGTACCAAACACTCTTAAGAACAGAGCTTGGGAACAAATTTGTAAACTGGCTGGACACTAAAAACCAAGGACTTGATATTAATTGTGATGCACTATAATCTACCTGATCTCTACATGTTACAGGTGATGACTCCTCTCCCTTCTTGATAGGTCTTGGTCTTCCAATAATCAAACTTTTCCTCTGCTAAGTGTTCATCTGATACACCTAGGAACTTCTCCCCCCCGCCAATTTCACAAGCTCTATCCACTGTTCTTAAAAATCACTGGTTTTTCTTTCCTCCTCGACAGCTTGTTCAACTTGATGTCAGCTATGCAGTTGGCCCAATAAAAAATATATCACCCTGAAAACTCCTTGCCTTGTGCACTAATCCTGGACCATCCTCCCTGTAACATCACCCTCGCACTAACCTTGGGTGGTACCCATAAAAGGCTCCTATTGTGCCCCACTGGGGGAAACTGCTGTCCCCAGCTACGTTTATCAAGCTGTTCTGCTTGTCCTGGAGGCCTAGAAACTTGGTTTTAAAATGTGAAAAATAAAACAAACAAACCAACCTACCTCACTGCATGAAAGCAGGACCTGGAGGTAGGTTTAAAAGAAAATGACAGCCTTGGAAGAGCTGTGGCAAAATCCTGGAAGTTGGCAACAGCAGGTGGGAGGGGGGTCCTGGCTACCAGTGCACTGTAATGGGAAGAGATGGGGAGCTTCTTGTGCCTGGACAGCAAACTGCTTTGCTTTCATATTTCTTCCCATCCCTCTTCTAAAAATGCTGGAAAAAATAATAATTAATCAAAGATTAAATGATAATTAATGATCAAGTGATTAGTTAGTTATTAACGATTGCTGGTGTATTAATGATTAGCCATTAATAACTCCATTAATATTTAATTGTCAATAATTCAACTAATGCTTAGTTGCTGATTTGCCTAATCCTTGTTTATGCCTTTATTCATGATTACTTGTTAATAATTTAATTAAGCGTTAACCATTGAGTAGCTGTCGATCTAATAATTACATGTTAATTATTTAACGATTAACTGCTAATGGTTTAACAAATGATTATGTTGATACTTTTAACTAGCTATTAATTTTTTCTAATTGAATTAACAACTGCTTGTCGATAATTACTTGCTAATGGTTGAGTATTGATAATTTTTGGTAACTTGTTATTAATGAGTACTAGTAATTAATCATCGATCATGATTGATTAATGAGTCGTTGTCTCTCATTTATGAAATCTTCAGAGCTGCCGCAGTGCTCCCGCTCTCTCCTCCCTTTGTCCCTCAGCGAACCCTGGCGCTCCTAGTCTGGACGCTCGCCGGCCGGGCTCCGCGCAGGCACACAACCCCATCGCTGCGCCCTTTCAACCTCTTTGGCTGCTTCGGGCCCCCGTCGGTTCCTGACCGCATGCGCAAGGCGCGAACATGGCGGCCGCCGTTGCGTCCCTGTATGCTGTGGGCCGTTACGGCCGAGCTATGTTGCCCCAACTCCGCTGCGCGTGGACCCCGGTGCTGCTGCCGGCCGCGGCCAATTGTACGGCGGCATCCAAAAGAAGCCGGTTTGGAGGTGAGCCCCCGCTCCGAGCAGACGCTCCCACCCCCACCCCCGTTCCGCCCGGTCCCTGAGCGGGGCAGGGGCCACGTGACCGGCTGGGGATTGCTCCGCGCCCCGGGGAGAGGTGGGGGGCGAGAGGGAACGTTGGAAGTATTTTCCGTTAACGGCCCATGCGCCCCCTGCCCCGCCCCCACAGGAAATGGCTGCTGACGGAGGTGGGGTCATCTTAGGCTGGGTGGGGGCCTGCGCAGTGTTCCTCTCCACAGTCTGCTCGCCCCCTAGACACCTTTCCTTTCCTTCCTGGCTGCAGACACCCCCCTTCAGAGTTTGTGCCCAGTGCAGGGCCGGAAACATGGGGAGCAAGGGGACAGAGCCTGCGCCTCCTCCCTTGGCCTCGGTGTTGCCAGGTGTGCAATAATAATCATTTAATGTATGATCACTTCCATCCTCCAAGGTGTAAAAGTGCTTAAAGTGTACGAAAGGAAATTGGAGGTGCACCAATAAATGGGTCAGATATCTGATCCGCACCAATGTATAGAAAATTGATTGCATTGGAAATGGGCTTGAAGTGGCTGATAATTTGGCAAATAAATGTCCAGGCATGCGTACGCAGCCACAGCACGCAGGCAGTGAGGAGCACATCCGGGCAGCGTGGAGAGCTGCCTCTAGCTGGTAAGTCTATTGCAGGGAGGGGAGAAGGAAGGGGTGGGGGGGGGGGCAGGGCAGGTAAATGCCCCCTGCCATGAGGGATGGAGTGGGGCTGGGGCAGGTGCTGCCCAGCTAGGGTAGGACAGGCACAGGACGGTGCTGCGGCTCATTCAGGGACTGCAGGGTGAAGGGGGTGCCACTGTGTGTAGCCAGGGGAGCATGGGGTGGGGGGATCCATATGCCCCAGAACTGCACCGGGGGGCTGGGGCCAGGGCTGTGCCAGTTTCTTCCCGACATGTGGGGGTTGCACTCAAAACTGTTCAGGGTGGGTGGCAGTGGCACTGGGAAGTGGCTACAGCAAAATTTGGGGTGGTTGAAGCTCCTTCCCTGTAACCCCCCTCTCAGCACCATTGCCACCCGCACCGGGAAGAACCCAGTACAGCCCCAGCCTCAGCCCCTCTTGCCCCCACCCCCCCAGCGCCGATCTGGGGCACGTGGACCCATGCCCTTCCGGTTGAGCTGCAGCCCTGTCCCACCCTGCCCCAGTTCCTCCCTCATTGCAGTGGGCATTGATCCTTGCCCCCCATCCACCATAGTAGACTTACCAGCTGCACACAGCTGTATTGGAAATCAGATGGGTATCGGCTGATATGCCTCCTTAAAAATCTGCTATTAGTATTGGCCCCCAAAATCTCTGTTGATGCACCCCTAAAAAAATGCAAAACTCTAAAACTTGATCAGAGATGATACCTTTTATTGGACCAACTAAGAAATCGCAAAAAAATTACCTTTCTTTGCAAGCTTTCAGGGAAAGACAGAAAAGTCCCCTTAGGTAGAAAATAAATTTCATTTTGCACAGAGGAAGCTGAAGTTGGGTGTATGCTCCTCTGGATCCATGAGAGTTCCTTTGTGTGAGTTGTCCTTTGGTGTGCAGATAAGGCAGGATTTCTGCCCAGGTGGTGTCAGATGACATAACAGCAGGGACATGTAGAAATCTTTCTTTCTTGTTTAGCAGTGAAGTTTATAATTCCAAAATCAGCTAAAATACAGTATTTTCCATGTTTCAGGGATGTATTTGGTAGCCATATTGGTCTGGCCTGCTTTGCAAAAAAAAAAGCTTGTCCAACTGTTTGAGTTGGCTTAATAAAAGATATCAGATTTACCCAAAGAACCTTGTCTGCATCTGTCTTTAGACCAACATAGCTACAACCTGTACCCCCGATAATTTGAGGCAGCTAATTGATGCAATATATGCAAAAACCCAAGTCATTCTCAGGGAGTTTTAACTGACTTTGGGGCTTGTTGTCAGCACTTAGTTATGATTTCTTGCCTCAAAGTAAAGAAATGCTGCAGCTTAGACCCAATTCTCACTCACTGCTGAGTTAGTGAGCAATATAAAGTAAATAAGATGACAGCTTTATTAGCACTCTTTCAGTGTGTGGTAGTTTTAAAGCAAATAGGATAATTTTGAGCTTCCAATGTCGTAATTTAATATTAAAGACCTGGCAATGCTATTTGGCTCTGGGGGGGAGGCTTAAGGTTGCCTCATCCAGCAGTGAGTGGGGGAGTGACTTTCCTTGGCTCTGCAGCCTCCATGTCCCCATCGCATCTGAAGGCAAGGGTTTTTGGGACAGGCTTCAACCCGCTTTTGAATACAGCACATCCCCTTCCTTCAGGTTATCGTTGTTCAAAAGTGTGGCCAAAGTCTGTCCCAGCCCTGCCCACTGGTCCAGCGTTGCCTGAACTGTCAAGGGGCCACAACATTACTACAACCTCCTTGTTTCTAGCTGTTTCCAGCTGTTGTTTGTGGTTAAATCCCTGACCAGTTCCTATTCTTTTTGCATTTGTCCTTCACTGTGCTGTAGGCAGTCCCACCCATTTCCTGGCTTTAATCTATGGAAACTGCTCCAGCCAAATTACCAGTATCATTAGGAAAGCTGATTTCTTTCAGGTGCTGAATAATTGGTTTTGTCTCCAAATATTGAAGGCCAAAACTTCAGAAGATCAATAACGGAGTTCACATTCTAGTACCTCTGTTTTGTTAGGGTCGTGATGAAAGCATGGTTTGTGTCTCAAATAAGTATATTGCACAATTATGCTGGAAGAAGAACTTTTGCAATGGCTTCTCTATTTGTCTTTGTTCTGATGTCAACTAGCTTGACCATGATAGTTTGATCTCATTAATCACTTTTTTGTCCCCACAAATTATTGTGCAACTTTAACAACTCCAGTAATATATTTCAGGGAAGCCATGTTATGTGACTTGGGTACTGAAGCCTTTTTTTTTCACATGGTCAGTATACACTATCAGTCACAGCTGAAATAACTTGTCTTCAACACTTTTATTTAATGCATTCAGAAAACTATCCAGGTTTTTGGTGTTTGAGCCTGCCCTATAACAGAAGCACATAAGGAAGGAAAAAGCAAACCTACTCACCTGCAAGAGTGGGGTGGGGAGTCAACAAACACATGAATAAAGAGACTCCAATTAATACAGTATACCCCAGAGTTCCTCATCAAAAGCTTTTAAAGTAATTCAGCTGTAATGTGATCAGAGAGAAGGTCCTCTCATGGACTGAAAGCTGGTTAAAAGGTAGGAAGCAATAAGGAGGATTAAGTAGTTACTTTTTCACAATGGAGGAAGATGGTAGGGTACTTCCAAGACCCTGTTCTGAAATATGTATTATTTCTCATAGTCATAAGTGATCTGGGAAACGCAGCAAAGACTTATGTTTGCAGATAATACAAAATTATTCTTGTTAGTGAAATATAAAGATGATGATGAAGAGTTTCAGAAAGATTTCTCAAAACAGAATGCTCAGGTAATTAAGGGATGGATGACATTTGACATTGAACCCGAAATAACTTGTATGGAGGAGAAAATAACAAAGACTATACAGAAACAGTAGTTAGCTCTGAATTATTTCTTGTCACTTGAGGAAAGGTTGGAGGCATTCTGGATAGTTTTTTAGAAGTCATTGGTTTAATGTACAGTTGTGGTCAAAAAGGCCAATGGCTTATTAGGGATCCTTAGAAAAGGAACTGGAAACATCATTATTCCATTTATATAAAGCTATTGTTCAGCCACCTGTTGAATGCAGTATGCAGCACAGAACAACAGCAACAGGTACAGAGAAGAACAACCAAATTGGGAATCTGGGATGGCTTCCATGTGAGAAGACTAAAAAGGCTAGAACTTTTCAGCTTAGAAAAGGATGATTGAGTTGGGGTTTGATAGAAGTTTATAAAATAGTGAATAGTGTAGAAGTGACTAGAAAATCTGCAGTTAGCTTTGTCTTCTAATATGAGAACTAGAGAGCACCCAATGAAATTGTCAGGATTTAAACAAAATGAAGTATCTATTGGTAGTAGGAGCAGGCAAAATATGGCCTGCTGGCTGATTGGATCCACCCTGTGGATAGGTTCCTGCCAGTTGATTGTCTCTAGTTTGTGACTGCCCTCACAGCACTCCGTGCAGGCTTGAGCTCTGGCCAAGGCAGCCCGCACTGTGCTCCCACCCATGCTTGCCAGACAGCACCACCCCAGTCCCAGCTCCAGCCAGCATGCAGCGCTTCCTGGTGGGGCTGCTGCTGCTGCCTCCTACATACTGCTCAGCTCCCCCTGCTTCCACCAGCTCCTCCTTGTACCCCTGCTGTGCCACTCTGGGAAGCAGGTAATGTGGGGAAGCCGTGGAGGTGCATGCCAGGTAGTAGATGCCAAGGTGGTGAGGGAGGCTGCAGCCAAGTGGCTCCTGCCCCAGTGCACAGGACTCCAGCTCCCTGCTGCTGTCCACCTGCTCTGCCCACCCAGAGCATTGAGTAGCCAGCCACCTGTGGGTGGCCAAATGTGTGGCAGGGAGCTGGAGCCCCAAATGCTGGGGCAGGAGCTGCCCAGCTGCAGTTTCCCCCCACCTGGCTTAACATATACTGCTTGGCATACATCTGCACAGCTTCCCTGCATTACATGCTGCCCAGAGGGACAGGAGGAGCCACTGGAGGCAAGGGGATCTGAGCAGTACCTGGGTAGCTGTGGCAGCAGCTCTGCAGGGAAGCTATAAATACAGGCCAGGGCCCAGGCTATGGTGGTGCTGACTGACAGGTGTGGGGCTGTCCCGGGTGGGAGCAGGCGGGTCTTGGCCCCATGCAGAGTGCTGCAGAGACAGCCACAGGCTATATGCAGGGTGGGGACCACACTGCACTGTCTGGATGAGCTCTGCTGCATGTACCCCTTCCCTCCCCCTACTGCCAGCTGGCTTCTGGGACTCTGGCATACCCTCCCCACACTCCCTGCCCCACGCAAGAATAAGATATTATTTTGAGCTGTTATGCAATCACTTCTATATACACTATTCAAAAAACAAATCAAGACCAATATTTTTAAATAAAATTAAAATATAGTAGATATTTGATTTTTAGTATATGATTTGTTTTTATCTATAATTTTGTTAAAATGTTCCCTTCTAAAAGGTTCAGTGCATCCAATGCTTGACAGCTCACTGAAACTCATTAAGTAGCTCTCCAGCTGAAATAATGGCCCACCCCTGCTGGTAACTAGCTTGAGGTGAACCATGGCTCAAGCTATGTGTAACTAGCTTGAGGAGTTCATGGCTACAGTACACGGTGGGGATCACTACCATAACTGGGGTCAAAAAGGGAATAGAAAAATGTGTAGAATTGGACAACTAAACACAGCTGTCAGGGATGTGAACTCAGGCATAGTACATCCCTAAACTGATGTTTGCTGGTAACTGGGAGGATGAGCTGGAATGGATCACCATAAATGTCCTGTTTCTCATACTCTTCTAAAGAAATTGTTTTCAACCTTTGTAGCAGTAGTTTTCAAGGAACCTCTTGGAAAATGCCAGCTTTTAGCTTGCCCTAATTTTTTGACTATGGAAAATAATAGAGCGATTAATTTTTCTGTTGCAGAGAACTCGGAAAGACCACAACAGGGCAGAAATGTTTTGAACGCTCTGGATTTGTGTTCAAAATCTCTGGGTTTATCTTATGAATTACGTTTGCAACCCCAACAGTATTCGCGTTGCATGGCTCCCTGTGGCTCGCTTGAAAGGATCTCAAAGCACCTCAGGTTGGTGTAGCATCCTGGTTGAGAATCACTGTTCTAAACCAGTCGTGCTCAGCCTTGTGATGCTGTGAGCCAGATAAGGGGCCTTTCCAAGGGTCTGATCAGGCCCGGCCCCCTAGGGTCAGGCCCTGTGCCACCTTCCTCAGCCCCACATTGATGAATTGGGACCCCCACTACCTCCCACAGCCATATTGGGACCCTGTGCAACCTTCCTCAGCCCTGTGCAGGGCATCATCATTTCTCAGGGCCTGCATCACTTCTTGGAGTCCTACCAGATTGGGGCTGTGTGCTGCAGGATCAGGCCCTGCACCATTTGCAGCTGGCCCCTGTGCTTGGACCTAGCAAGCTATCTGGCCTGTGGATTGCTTTATGGGTCTGGAAATTTTGCAGCAGGAGAGCAGTGATTGCTGCCACTGCTTCCCCCACCACCAAATTTTCAGACCTGTTGAGACCTCTGCAGGCCAGATGGTATTGCTTCTTGGGCTGGATCTAGCCCATGGGCCAGGGTTTGAGTATCCCTGCTCTAAAATATCTGCTATTTGCCACTTGAAGACAGACTGCTGGGCTCAGTGGTTCTTTGGTCTGACCCAATATGCTGCTACTTATGTAGCAATATGTTTTACTTTTACCTCAGTATTTTTTACTTTTTTCAAAGGTGGAGGTTAGCCCTGGTTTTATAATGCTGGGTTTAGGGATTGTTGCAGCATCCTGTTTTGTCTTAAGTTACTTATGTGTACTTTCAACCTGAACTCAATATAGTTTTCTGTCTGAGAATAGTATTAGTTTATGGCTGGCAGTACAGCCCAGTATGATTTAAGATAAATAAAACCACCTATCTTTAGTGACGTACAGTAGTAAAGAACATTTATGTATCTTTTTACAACTTGTCCAAAGCTGTGGTAACTGGCTTCAGTATATGTTGCATGCCTGTTGTTTGTCTTTGGTCTGATACTGACTCATTTAACTGTGATATTTCTGCCTATGTTGTCACTACTTGCTCTATAAAGTGCCATCCTGTTTGTAATAAATAGCTCCTGAAATTTTTCTTACACCTTGAGTGGTAATTTGTTTTGATTGCTGCTCTCTCTTGACTAATGCTGAAGCAAAATAATTATTGCATGAGTATTTTATGATTTTTATAATTGTCTTTATTCCCAAAGCATTTGTTTTTGACTAAAATACTAAAAGAGACATCAAATGAGCATTCTGTGTAAATGCTACAAGCTTCATGTTCTCTTAGCCTCTTTTCTAGACTTCATATTTTAATTTCAGTATATCTTATTTATTCTAATGGTTTAATGTAGTTAAACCTTGCCCATATTTCTATATTTAATTTGAAACAGATTTAATGTTTATTATTTACTGTTTAAAACAAAAATCCAATTAAAATTGATTTTTAAAAAATGGGGTTTTTTAAATCTACCCTGAATACATCAGCATGAGTATATAACCTATGGAGTTTGGGACCAGTTCTGTGGAGCTGACTTCTACTAGTAAAAGTTATATGGTTCAGATTAAGTTCAACCTGTGACATACATAGCTTTGTTGGAAAAATGCCCTCGAATGAGCACAGCATAATGGGCAAAGCTGTTCTTTTACCAGTGTAGTTTATTTCTCTTGGAAGCTTGGGAGAACAGCAGAAAGCACACTTTGGCCATTAGAAGTTGCAACAGCTGAAGGGAGCACTGCATCAGTTGTGTATATATATCCTGGTAAAATGTTCTAAGTATAAATGAGTGGTAGTTTTGAGACAAATAAGTAGGACATAGCTTCCTACTTAGAATTTTTGTCATGGCTCTCTACCTGTGATATTTCTAACCTAGAAGAGGGAAAATATAAACCTTATGATAATGGCTCCAGTAATGGGTGCAAAACAAAGGTTTGTCAAGTTACCTACATGTCTATATGTAGACATTGATATCTTGATCCAAGGACTAAGGTATCTTTCATTTTGTAATATTATATAAAATATATAAGTTACATGAGTGAACAGAGGGAAAAGCAGATGTCCTACTTGCCAATCAAACTCGGGATGTGTCAATTTGTATGCAAGGAAATAGTGTCTTAGTGGGCAGTGGAAAAGATTAGTTTATCAGATACCCATTACAAGTAATGATGCCAAGTTGCAAGATCAAATTTAGTCCTGGCCAAGCAGATAGAATTTCCTTGACTTCATTAGAAGTGGCAGAAAGCAAGGCAGCATGGTATAGTAGGGACTAACTCATTCTGAGAGGCCTAAGCTATCGTAGGTAACAGCCTACTTCTGATGCTGTGAACAGACTTGAAGAGAAAAACTCTTTGTTCATTGGACTTGTGGTGCTGAGGCTGTTTGTCTTGTTTTCACAGTGATAGAGCTGATAAACTTCAGTGAACAGAATTTCACTTGCTTTGTTAGTTTACTCTCCAGAACCATATTCTTGATATATTATGCTAATGATATATCCAGGGTAGGGCAGTGGATGAAGGCGTGGCTCATCTGGAGAGCATGGGGGGGCCTATGGGGGGGGAGCTGCTGCCACCCCAAATTTTGCTGCTGCTGCCTGACCTGAGTGAAGCTTTC
>NW_017729022.1:111208298-111213098 GCF_001723915.1 Gavialis gangeticus
CCCTCCAATGTCCTCCTGAGGTGTATACAGCAGCAGGAGCTCCCCTCCCACCCCACAGCCCCTGGACAATCCATGGTTCCATCTCACACCCAGCCTCTGACCCTGCCGCACTCCCTTCCTCATTGCAGGGAGCTCAGTACACCTCCCAACACCCCTTCCCTCCCTCCTCCCCGTCCACCACAACAGACTTACCAGCTGCAACCACTGTATCAGAAATAGGATTGGTATCGGCCGATATGCCTCCTTAAAAATCAGCTATTGGTATCAGCCCCTAGAATATCTGTTGGTGCACCCCTAATTCTCAACACTGGCAAGGAGGTGAGTGATATCCACCCTTCTCTTGGCCACCCACCCCAAGTCCTAATTTGAAAGGCTAGGGTTCTCCCTGGCTTCCATTAACTGTAACAGGTAATTCTGCAGATTGCCTTTATCCGTTAATTTTACTGTTGTTATGATGCCATGCCATGAATATATAAGTTTTTTAGCAAGTTTAATAGTAAATTATTTTGCCTTGTAGGTGTACACTCGAGAAGATCTGGGGTATCATGGTACAGTAGACGGGTAAGAAATGAAAGTGTTTGCAAACATCTTACCCCAAGGCAGGTTTTACTTTTTATGTTTTACAGTGTTTCAGAAATTTGTTAAAAGAAGAATACATTTCTCTGAAAATAAAGCCAATAAATCAACTGAATATGTCCACATTCCAGAATGAATCATTCATTTTAATCTTTCTCAGACTTTTCAACTATCTGATGTGAGCTATTGAGGCACTCATTTTTAGCAGTAAGAATTTCTGTGAAATTCCTATGGGTAAATAAAAGGCCTGGGAGATGGAATGTATATGTATTCCAGTCTCCACATGGGAGAACTACACAGGTAAGCTTTCCAGACGGGACACTACAAGACTGCTTCTTGGTCACCTCCAAGTTTTGAGGAGCTCATTGATTGACAGCCTAGCCTCTACCCTGCCTGGGAATACCAATAGGTATTCAATATACAGTATTCAGTAGGCAGTTCTACAGCTAGAAGCATGGGGAACCGGAGCCAGGAAGAGCCTCCCTGAATCTGGTTCCCGGCCTGCCAGCTTTTAAATCATCATGTTTAGTCCATCTGAACTGCACACAAGTGTTGAAAAGCCAGAGGTGTGGGTAAACAGAGGCTTTCCCTGGCCCCACTTTTCTTTTGTCACAAATGTCACTTCTGTCCTTGTCCATAATCAACCATGCACCCTTAAAAGTACAAAAAGTAGTAGTATTGTAATTGTGTTGAGGCCAAGCACTGCAAACACAGGTTACACTTCAGAGAAATCCAAAATGTTACTGTGGCCTTGACTTTGAGTTCCCTTGGTTTGTGACCAATATTTGTCATAGTTTCATAGTAGTTAGGGGCTGGAAGGGACCTTACAGATCATTGAGTCCAGTCCCAAAGGTAACTAAAATATCTGTCATGGCTTCTCTCAACTTTGACTCCCCCTCTTTTCTGGGAATTTCCTATAAGGTGTTAGTGATCATGTACGACTTTCCTGAATCACAAGTAAGAAACACAGCATGTTGCCATGAATTATTTTTAATAATCTGAAGGTTTGTAGTAGTTGCCTTATGTGCTTTGTATGTGTGTTTATTTTTACTAAGCAGTAATTTTCAATGATCTACCAAGGCAGTTTGACGGGCTTCATCCCTTTTTTTCTTATCTTAGATTTACATAGTAAGTTCTTTGGGGAAGAGACCAGCTTCTTTTTGTGTAGTGACTGCATCTGTGGGGCCATGATCAAATTATTGGAAATCTTCCATCAATCAGCAATATATAACAAATTTTAAATATCTTGGGTCAACCACTTTGGGTGTATGAGGATCTGAAAGAAAGTTGTTTAGTGAGCTTCTGTCTTGCATTCAGAACCACAATTTTAAAGTTCCTTTCCTGGTGGTTTGCTTTGCTTTGTTTTGTTTATTTGATGGAGGAGGGGTTATCTAACCTACTTAGACACTTTTGGAAATCCTGAGAGGCATTTTTTGGCACCTATATACCCTTGTAACATTGGTGCTTAAAGCTCACACTACACACTTCTAATACAAGTCTTTTCACAGACTTCTAATAAAACCATGAATGACTAGAGTTTCTGTTTCTCATATTTCTAAAATAAAATAAAAGCAGGGGGAAAGAGGAAAGGCCTTTAGGCCATTTTCATATGCCTTAAGGCAAAAAAAATAGGCGGTCTTTGAATGTTGCATTTAAACTTTAAAGCAATATGAAAAAAAGAAATGTAACATACAGGCTGCTTGCAGATGTAAAAAACCCAAACCACTTTAAACTTGGCACATTCCCATGCTGAGCCCTGCTCATGCCCAAAAGAGGCAGTGTATTAGTTCAACATTGTATAGTTCATGTGCTTTAGTGGGGCTTTTTTGGCACTTAGCTGATTGAATCCGCTTTAGATAAAAGTGCCAAAAAATTCCTCTAAAGCACTTGATCTATACAGATGCTGTGGTGTTGGATAAAGTAATGTGCTGCTTCTTCTGGTAAAGTGTTTTTTGGGAGGGAGGGGGGAGTTCACATCTGCAAGTGGCCAGAATGTTTTCTTAAGTATTTGAGTGACCCCATCCTTCAATTTTGTTTGCAAATTTTGTGGATTCCCCTCCTCCTCTTCCTCCCCATACATACCTAAGTATAGATGCAGCTTGTATGTGGACAGATGTTTTACTACAGCAATCTTGCACACTGTTTAGTTAAAATGATTTAATCTTAAACATTTATTACTAACTTTTTTTTAAACTAAACACTGACTTTGTTACAAATTGTTGAGCACAGAGGTTGTTACCCATGTTAGTCTGAAGTCAGGCATCAGGTAAGGCAGTGTGACGCCTTAGAAAATAACTGGTTAAGAGAGCCATGACATTTCATGGCAACAAATTACTTTGTTAGATGCGACCTCAAGGTATTCCTTGAAGTTACTGGCTTTATCTCTCAAACCAAACCACCTTCATCTAACTTTTATCACTTCTAACTGTGGTTTAGTTTGGGATTCCTAGAACAAAAAAAATGCCTGTTGATCAAGATTGGAGCAGCGTTTACCCAACTGCAGCAGCATTTAAGCCTTCTGCAGTTCCACTTCCCATTCGAATGGGCTACCCAATGAGGAGAGGAGCACCTCCATCAAAAGAGGGCAACTTGGAGCTTATAAAGGTAGGAATTTATTCATTTTAGTTGATCTTGAAAATCAAGTCACAAAAGTAAATGCTTGGTGGTATGGGTAGATATTTACTGTTTGATATATTAAATATATGAGAAAAAGGTGAACATAGTTCATTCTAACATAGCCCTGCACCAAAGTAGAAATATAAATGAAGCCAATCAGATTTGTTTTGTTCATCTTTGTAAAAGGCTTGCATAGGGCATTGATGTTTAATTAAACTTACATTAGATCAAAGGTAGGAAAAGACACTTGCATAATAATCCTCTTCCTTGATTCTCTGATCAATTTTTTTTATGCATAAAAGAAGTATTGAAAATGTGATTGGATTTTGTTTGAGCTAGTTACTGCCTGGTCAAGGTAGAGTCCACACACATCAGTTTACAAATAAAATATTTTTTCAGATTCCCAATTTTTTGCATCTTACTCCTGGTGCAGTTAAGAAACACTGTGCAGCTCTTAAAGGTGAGTTCTTTTGCATTTTCTTTCATTTATCTTCTTTTCTTTGCATTTTCTTGCCTCCTTGTCTTAAGATAGAGGTTGGCAACATTTTGTCTCCCAGGCCAAAGCTTGCAACCTCACTCCCTGCCACGAGCTCCTTTCCATCCCCAAGAGAATTTGAGGTGCCTGCATCGTCATTGCAGATATCTGCCCCTCTGCAATGAGAGTACAGTAAATGCTGGTAAGAGAGTTTTAGGGAGGGCTGAATAAGAGTGCTGTGGAGGGGGCATGCACCTTGGTGCAGCTCCATACCACCTGATTTCACATGCCAGATCTCACCTGGGGTTGTATATTGCCAACCCCTGAGATGCTCCATTCCACAATACAATAAGAAAATGACCCACATCTAAAGCTGGAATTTATCAGACTTCGCTGTCAGTATTGTCCAGTATCCTATTTTGTGGTCTCATTGTTTCTTATTTCATTCAATTTCATAAGTCTGCATATTCACTTTTTTCCCCCTCTAAGGAAGTTGGGGTTAGCTCAGGTGACTGGCTATAGGCAGATTTTGCTTGTGATGTGCTAGCGAGACTTTTTCTGTTAGGTCTAGGTAATGTTGGGAAATGAATGAATCCAGTGTCTTAATAAGAATGGGGCTTGGATGCAACTCAGTGATAAGACTAGGCCTGGTTTACACAGCTTTCTTTAACTGTTATATCTGTGTCAGTTAACTGCAGTTTATTCACTGCAGCTATATTGGTACAACCCCCATAATGAACACAGTTTTCATAGATTTTCATAGACTTTAGGGCTGGAAGGGACCTCGAAAGATCATCGAGTCCAGCCCCCGCCCAAAAGGCAGGAAGTCAGCTGGGGTCATAGGATCCCAGCAAGATAAGCATCCAATTTGCTCTTGAAGGTGTTCAATGTAGGTGCTTGAACTACCTCCGATGGCAGGCTGTTCCAGACCTTATGTTGAGCCTGAAATGGTCTTGTAGCAGTTTATGACCATTCAACCTCGTCATCCCTTGGGGCGCTCTGGTGAACAAACGTTCCCCCAGATCCTGGTGGTCACCCCTGATAAACTTATAGGTGACCATCAGGTCACCCCTGAGCCTGTCATCGTAAGGTCTGCTTTCCTGATCTCTGATCATGCGCGTGGCTCTTCTGTG
>NW_017729022.1:111218098-111235264 GCF_001723915.1 Gavialis gangeticus
CCAGGTCAGCGTGGATCACCGGCCTCTCTTCTGGCGTGGATGCTTTGCCCCAAAGTTTTGTGTCATCAGTGAACTTGGTCAGTCCGCTCCTGACTCCAATGTCCACATCATTAATGAAGATGTTGAACAGTATGGGTCCAAGGACAGAGCCTTGGGGGACCCCAGTGGTCACAGGACACCATGATGAGTGCCTTCCATCAATTAGTACCCTCTGGGTCTGACCACAGAGCCAATTTCCCAGCTGGCAGATCATGATGGAGCCAAGGCCACAACTGGCCAGTTTCACCAAGAGGTGATCCTGGGATACCAGATCAAAGGCTTTTTTAAGTCAAGATATACAACATCAATCTCGTCTCCCTTGTCCAGGTGATAGATCACCTGGTCATAGAAGGAAATGAGATTGGTCAAGCAAGACCTACTCGCAACACACCCGTGCTGGCTATCCCTTAGGATGTTGGCATCGGGCAGTCCATTAAGGATGGCCTCTTTAATAAACTTTTCTAAGACCTTCCTGGGCATAGAAGTTAGGCTGATGGGCCTATACTTAGCTGGATCCACTTTCCTCCCTTTCTTGAAGAAAGGCACCACATTGGCCTTCTTCCAGTCATCAGGCACTACACCAGAGCGCCAGGAGCTTTCAAAGATCTGTGCCAAGGGGTGGGCTATGATGCTCGCCAGCTCCTTGAGTACCCTAGGGTTTTACTGTGAGATGTTCTTAGTCTCCTTTCCATGCAGGTACAAGCATGTTTATGTCGCTATAACTCAAGCTGCACTGAGGGATATTCTCCTTTAACTTTACTCTTCTACTAACGTTGGTATAATCTGTGTGCATTGAGGCCTGGAAGAACAGAGGAAAATTTAAATAAGTACCCCAATTGAAAGTGTATCTTGTGCAGGTTAGTTCTCTTAGATACTACTGTATGTTCCTCCTTGGTACCCAGGTTGTGGTTGAGGTCAAGACCAGTTCTATATCTGTACTCAAGAAGCTCAGTCTCCTCCCTTCCATGAGGATTCTATCCTAGTTATCTATGTCTTTCCCCCCTCAGTAATTATCACTATAATGTGCTCTTTTTGGCACTTCATTCTGCAGTGGTTTGGAATATAAAGCTAATATAGAATGTAGCAACCCACCGAACTGGTGGAGTTCTATGCTAGGGTACATGTGTAATATTTTTCTTCCCTCCCCAGGCCATGGCTTGCAACCTGGCCTTCTGCTGTCCAATCCCTCATTTCACCCAAGGCCAGGTTCAACTTCTTTGTGGGTTGTAGGTTGCTAACCCTTGCTTTAAAGGTTAACTTTTTTGGGAAAGATATAGAGTTAGAGTTCTTCAGTAGATAACAAAGCTAATATTTAAGGAAGAGGAAGGGGAGGAGGGAGGAAGGAAGTTATTGGTGTGATCCTGTAATGGCTTGATAGTTTTCAGTATTTATTCCATATGGTTTCTGCTTAACTACACAAAACAATTCCTTTAAAAGGTAAATACAGATATATGATGGTACTGTCCTGTTGTCACGTGAATGTCAGTAATATTGCTTGAATCAAACTTGTTTTTTTTATTTCTTCAGATTTCTGCACTGAATGGCCAACTGCATTGGACAGTGACGAGAAATGTGAGCAGCATTTTCCTGTTGAAACTGACACAGTGGATTATGTTTCAGCAGGGCCATCTATTCGTAATCCCAAAGCAAGAGCGGTGACCTTAAGAGTAAGTAGTATGTAGACCTTACTAACAAGGAGTCATTTTCTCTAGTATTGTTGAGGAAAAAAGCTTGATTTAAAGGGACATATGTAGAGTGTGACTGTTCATCTTCAAGTGAAAGGCAATGGAAGACCCAAAAAGTCATGCTTTCTGACAGAATTTAAAGAAGAGAGGTAATGTTATCAGCTGCACAATTTATAACTGCAGGCATTCAGTTCAGTAACAGATATGCTGAAGAAAACTTAGTTTTTTCTTGTGTCAGGGTATGCCTGTCCTATAATTTCCCTGGTTAGCATCTCAAGCATTTTGGGACCAATATTCATGTATCTTCTGGGATGCCCTTATTGTTTTTGCATTTTTCATTTACTATAAGTAAGTACCAACTGAAATCAGGATTTTGTGAAATCCAGCATTGCCCGCAAAAAGCATGAAATCCACTCAGACTGCCATTGAGATGGCTGCTGTGCCCCTCACTACTGATTGGCTGTGAGGGCTACCTGTCATGTTGCCCTGCCCCTCTCTACCAATCAGCGGTGAGGTGCAGGGCCGCATGACGAGCAGACCTTGCAGCCAGTCAGCAATGAGGTGTGGGGCTGCATGACAGGCAGTCTTCACAGCCAATTAGTGGAGGGGGTGGGGCCACCAGCTCCCCACAGTCTATCAGAGCCACACTGCCTATGAATGGCTGCTGGGCCCTGTATTCTGCCCACAAAATTGGCAGGCAGCCACCTCAAATTCAGTTGGCCCCTAATTATAAGACTTAAAATGAGAACTAATCTATTCTCTGGCCTTAGAGGTCTTTCTTAATAGCACTAAAATAGTAGTGTCCTCAGGCTAGCAACATTGCTCATTTTTTAATTAGTTAGAATGTGATAGTGGCAGAGCTTGAATTGGAACTCTGCCTGAGAACAGAAATCCAGACTAGGAGTTTAATGGTCACTAAAGGTATTATTCTTGGCCTTAAAGGTGATCTGTAAAAGTCAAAGGGGTGTTCTAAGACAGATCTGTGACAGTATTCTTACTTTACCTGACATTTACTCTGCAAATAGCAAAAATATCAATTTTTGTTATACCTAGCAGGGCTATGAATTCCTTGGTGACCTAGAACATTGAGGAGGTAATTGACTTAGTGATTCAAACACTACCCTTTATATTCAGGAGTTCACAGGACAAAAAGTTTTTGTTTTCCGAGAAAAAACACAGAAAGCAGATCCTTCTTGTGGGCATGTTTGGATATTGAAAGCCTACTTGGGGTCTGGTTGGGAAAAAAACACCATGCCTCTTTATACCTTTTCCTACTATTTTGATTTGTGTATAAGTATCTTAGTCTTAAGTGATATGCTTATCTCAAGGGCCCTAATACAGTTTTAATTTTAGTAATATTACAAGATACACATCCATTTTGGGTGTAGTTGCAAGTGTATGTGTAAACTAGATGTAAAAATAATAAATGTTGTAATTAGCTAACAAAAGGAGCATTACAAACCCAGAAAATAAAGAGTTGGACTTAAAAAATATACAACAATTTAACAGTTTTTGGCATTCAAATAATCTTAACTCTCCCTTCAGTAACAACTGGCAAAAACTGTACAGTTGTGATTAAGACACTGTTTTGTTTCTTATCCCACCAAAGGGTAAAAACTGTTTGAACTTCATATGTGAATACTTAACAAACACAGACAGTGCTACCATGTGATATTTTTAATGATTGGTTGGCATGTAATATTTACCTCAAGTATTAGTCAGTTTTTTTAAGGCAGAGTTACCAGTAAACAGGAGCAGTACAGAGCATAGTTGCAATATGGCTAGTGGTACTAGCCATATTGGGGCTCTCTCGTGCCACTGACTCATTACAAATTTCTGTACTTTCTCTTATACCACATCCATCTTTCTCTCCATAATCAGCCTTCCAGAGTTGTGTATCTGAAGCGGAGAGTTTGATTTCTTTGCTGGAAGAGACGTGGGGTGCAACACTGCAAATAGACACTGACTCATGGTTCCCAACATGGCTCTCATTTCCCACTAGGGCTGCATACAGCGGGGGCAGAATCCAGTGATAACCCTCTTTAACAGTTGCTGGTGAGGCAGTAGCTTTTGGCTACAGAACTAATGTCCTAACTGAGGGTGAGCAAGCTGCTGCATGCAGTCTGTAGTCTGTTGATGAGGTTTGTGATATAGAAATAACCAGGGCTGTCCCTGCTGGGGGCACACTGGGGCAACTGCCCCAGGCCCTGTGGAGCCAGGCAGAGTGGCTGAGGAGACTTTGCATTGCTGCTGGCTCCAGCCGAATCCACCACCGGCTTCCTCACATCTGGGGCAGAGCCCCGCAAAGGCTAATTTGCCCTGGGCCCTGCTCGGGTCACCTATGGAAATAACACATTATTTGCAAGAACTTATATAAAGAGCTGTGCACAGTAAAGAAGTAACAGTCTTCCTACTGTCCTTGCAGAGGTCTGAGGCCTAGCCTTGTTGTTCTACCACACTAGAAAATTTCTGCTTCTTCCACCAAACTGACTCCTGGAATGACACAGTTCCTGGAAACTGTTTCCAGGAGGACTTGCTCTGTCACGTGAATGGCCATGACTCTGGAAAAATCTTTTTCTTTTTCTATATTCTGCCTTCCAAAAACAAGGTGCATGTTTCATTTAGGGGAGTGGGAGCTGTAAGAAAATAAAGTGTTTGTAAATTAACAACAACTAACCACCATCCTTCCTATTACAACAGTGTCTGTAGCCTACAAAATACTTACCAATTTTTAATAACACACACTATTTAGAAGGTTGTAATTAAGCTATTTATCAGCTATCTATTCAAAGCTGTTCCCTCTTGAAATCATTTGGGATAGTGAAATACACACACACACACTAAATTTCTTGAAATACCCAAGCTTTGATTTAATTGTAATTTAATTAATTAAACTTGCTTACAGATTCTTGAAAAACTTAGTGTGTACTCAGAGAATAGGTGCTGTAATTTTGGGAAAGACCCATATTTTCTTACAAATCAAAGAGGCTGAACCTGTATTTAAAGTTAAGAAGGATTTTCATTTTACAGTAATTGGAGTTGAGACTTTCCTTTAGTAGTTGTAAGTAACCATCTTTAGTGTTATAGGAGTCGTCATGTGAATTCTATGGGAAGTGGTATTTTGGTCATGAAATTTTGAGGAAAGTCTGTATGGACATGCAAGCTGGGTTTGGTGGTCAGATTTTATAGAGTAGGCAGGGTGAGGAAAGGGATAGGAAGGACCTCAGAACCTGTTTCAATTGATAATTCTTTCCTCTGCCATAGCAGGGGACCCCTGCTACTAGAAATGAAAGTGCAGCACCACAGAGGCTAGCTGCAGGTCAGTCACTTTGTTGCCAGAGGAGATAGGAAACAAGTGAAGTGAAGTAAAGATGCAGACCAGATCAATAAACTTGTTAATCGGGACAGAAGAGGAAACCCGTCAGCCTGGCCGTGAAGACCAGCAGTCAGGAAGGGAGAGGAGGAAGGGCTATATAAGTCTAGCCCAGGGCCAGATGTGCAACTGGCTCTAATTCTGAAGGGGGAAGGAGCTGGAGAATACCTCCTCCAAATAAGCACTTTTTGAGTCGAGTTGTTTATAGCCTGACTAGCAATTTGGCATGCTTGGGAAGCCACAGGCAGGGTAGGGTGCCTGGGAGACAGCCTTTCCTACCACAGGGTAAGGCCCAGGGGAAGAGCCCTGCCAGGGCCTGAGACCCAGGGGGCTGTGTGGGCCTGAATCTGAATAGAGTGTGGGAGTTGCTAATGCCCAAGGAGGGAGCCCTACCAGAGTCTGGGACCTAGGGGGCTGTGTAGAGCTAAAGATGAGGAAAGGAAAGAGAGAGAGAGTGAGAGACGGGGCCTAGGGCCTAACATTAAGAGGTGAAGGCCAGGGAAAGAGCCCTGTAAGGGTCTGGGATCCATATGGCTGAAACAGAGACGAAAGAGGAGAAAATGATCTGACCTGGGGTCCAGGGCTTGGTGGGCCAAGCAGACCGGAGTCAAGAAGGAAAGGTGGGGGAGAGAGAGAGCGTGAGCGCTTTGCAAGGGTCAGGGCCCTTCAGCAACTGTGCAGGCAGAAGCCAATTTATGCGAGGGTCAAGGGCCCAGAGTGCAGGGAGCCCTTAAAGCAGTGAAGACCTAAAGGGTCACAGTTGAGGGCTGACAAGTCCTGAGACCGAAGAGCAAGTAAGACAAGCTCAGGGAGTCTGTGGATAAGGGAAAGGCCAGAAGTGTAATGTCTTGCTCAAGCAAGGATCAGGGCCAGAAGGTAGCTGCTTAGGGATGAGCAAGACAGTGAAGTACCAAGGGCTTACTCTGATCTCTGAGTACAGCCTCCCATACCTAGACATCAAAGCATGTAAGGATAAACGTAGGGCAGTGGTTCTCAACATTTTTTTGTACCGGGACCCATTTGCAAGGATCAGTGGCTTGTCATGACCCACACCCCCCTGCCCTGCCACAGCCTTGGCTGCAGGCCACCTGGCCGCCTTCCCCAGTGCCATCAGGCACCTTCTCCACCCCCATACACGCCTATACCCTCCATCCATGCATACGTGCTGCTCTCCCCACCCTGACAGTCCTGAAGCCCCGGCCCTTCAACCCCTGCTCCCCATATACTTACACTCATCCGGCTGCTGCCACAGGCCTGCCTGGCTGTGTTGTAATCATCCCCTAAGCAGCCCCTTGCAGGCTGGAATGCTGCCTGCAAGGGGAAACCTGCGCTTTTGCACACTATTCTGGCATTTGCTTGCAACTCTTTGAAATATTCTTGAGCAGGATTATATTTAGAGACCTGGACACGGAAGTACTGCTTAAATACCAAATAGATGGAATAAGATCTGGTTTTAAGGCTGTGCAACCAGATCCTTGTGAGAGAAAGGGTTTTTGTTTGTTTGTTTGTTTCTACCCGGATTAGGCCAAAATACTCCTTTTTCAAATTGCTGTGAGCGGGGTGAGCCACTTGGAGAAGAAGGCCATATGAACATGACCCTGTCTTGAACAGAGCCAGACCCCCTCAAGTGTACTGAAACTTCTAGAACATTCCACATTTGGGAGGAGTTGTAATACTTATTCTGCAAGGATGGGTGATCTACAGTGAGAGGAAGTGCATTCTTTGCCTCCCCACCCCAAAATATCTGCATAATGGAAAAGTGCAGTGAGCAAAAGACAGATATATATTTTGAACTGCTTTTTAAAATTCCCATGCAAATAGATAGCTTTCATTTCTACAGCCTTGCAGCCTGATTCAACAAATGGTTGAACAGCCGAGGTGAAGGGTCACAATGTGGCTACACTGCTTTTGGTATCTGAGCTAGCTAGTCTATTTTAAAAGTAAAATGTATTTACATTTTTTTGTGTTTCCAGTATGTTTCAGATACTGGGGTTTTTTAAAATTAGTTAAATAAACTAAATTGCTTTTTTTGGTAACATTTAGTTAGAATTCTAACGTCCATCCAAATGTAAGTTGACACTTGTGAATAAAAAATAGGGTGTGCATTAGTACAAGAAATTAATTGTTTACAACTTTTAACATAATAGTAAAAATTAAAGATCCAAATAAAAGCATATAGAGTAAGGATGTAAATATAATTTTAAAATATTCATTTAACTTCCTCTAATCATAGGTTAATCATTTAACTGATATAATACAGGAGCTCAGATACAGCTGCTGCTAGGAGCTGCTCCCAGCTGCTAGAGCCCTTTGACTGGGAGGAAGGAGCACCTGATTATTTAAAGTATTGATTGTTTGATTATTTAAATTAAGGTTTCCTGTTTGATTAAATTTTTGGTTTAAGTAGGTGATTTTTAAATTGATTTGCCCTGACTCAATCCCAGAAAGAGGGAATTGATTGCCAGTGGCAGGATATCTTCAGATTTGTGTTTCCTAAAAACTGGTGCGTGTGCTTCATAGGGTGGGACCATCTTTTAACACTCATGGTACAGTAAGAGTTCTGCTAGTTATGGTGACATGCAACAAAATCAAAATGCAGGTAATCCACATGAAGTCACTTGTCAGCCATCTTGATTGCTTGTGTCACATTTGATTTGTCCTAAATTCAGAATCCAGTTGCCCATTCTATAGATAGACAATGTCAAATGGACATTTTTTTCCTATTTAATACTTTTTTTCTTGATATGTTTATTTCTTTTAGCTCTTCAGTTACTCCTTCATTTTTTGACATTTTTTAAAGCCTTTACATGATTATTCTGCAGGGTTTTTTTCCCCAAGCAGAATTTTTTAGCTTTGAGCAGTTTCCCAGATTGTTGCTTGTTCTTTGAATTCTTTCTTTTCAGAAGAATTTGTGTGCTGTTGCTTAATATAAGTATTATTAGTTAAGGCAAGGCAGGGAAAGCTGTTGGTACTAGGGGTTGCCAGGTTTCTGGACTGGAGAACCCCTTGGCTGTCCCCAACTGGGGAACCTTGCAACACTCTCAGAGCACTCCATTTTCAGTGTTGAGACTGGTGCTGTCCCAATCCTGATACTAACCCCTATCAGTCAGTTTATTGTCAGTATTAGGATAGGGACATGCTACATGTTTAATTTATGGCAGAATACAAACCAGCCACAAAAATAGTCCACAAAATATGTGGAACATCTGTGTAGCTGGCTTGCCACTTCATGATGCTATGTATCATTAGCCTATGTAGCAGTGTTATTATCTGTGGCACAGTTAATATGTTAATTGCACCTTTAACGTGTTTCAGAGTCCTCTGAATCGTCTGCCCATTGTCGTTTCAAGTAATTTACAGCCAGTAGAAGCATTTTACCTATTATTGCTTAGACTCTGCATGTAATATGTAGTGTTCAATCTGACTTCCTCTTAGCTGGAGCTTTCTGCTATGTAGTTGCTTTCTCTGCAATTTCAGATTGAACTTGAAGCAAAACTACTAGGTGAAAACCAGTAACTTCTGTTACATAGGTAGTTAGACTAGACGATCCGATATAGTTTCATAGTTTCTAGGGTCAGAAGGGACCTGAGCAGATCGAGGCCAACCCCCCTGCCATGGCAGGAAAGAGTACTGGGGTCAAATGACCCCAGCAAGGTGTACATCTATCCTCTTCTTAGACCCCCAGGGTAGGAGCCAGCACCACTTCTCTTGGAAGTTGGTTCCAGATCCTAGCCGCCCTGACCGTGAAGTAGCGCCTCCTGATATCTAGCCTAAATCTACCCTCTGCCAGCTTGTGACCATTATTCCTGGTCACTCCTGGTAGTGCACAGGGGAACAGGGACTTCCCCAGTGCCTGCCGGTCCCCTCTGACTAGGGGATTACAGCCATTATGATCTGTAATGGCTTTAATATTTGTGTACATCCTTCATCCATTTAAATATCCCCCAGTAATAGAGTAGCATTCTAGAGAACCTTGAACTGATATAAAAAAAAAAACAAAAAACTTTCTCCTGTTTTTAGACTCTTGTGGCAAACAATTCTGGGAATCTGAGAGTGTGTCCTAATGTGTGCAAAAGTTACCTGCTATTTTTCTTAGCACTGGGAAGATGGGAAATGAATTTACCCAACACTCTTCATTCTGAAATAATACCTGATCTGTGTTCAATCACATTACTTGTTAAAACAATTTGAGGAAATTCTTCAAATTTATGCCTCTGCCCTGGTTTTTGTATCTGAGTAAAAGTTGTCTGACAAAAATTGCCTAACAGTTTTTAAAATATTAGGCAGTGTATGGGGACTGGATTTGTAAGAGACTAATAATATTTTTCTTGTACTTCAAGGTTAAACTTTCCAACCTGAATTTAGATGACCATGCGAAAAAGAAGCTTATTAAACTTGTAGGAGAGCGGTACAGCAAGGATACAGATATCCTTACTATTACAACAGACAGGTATGGTAACATGAGAAAAGTGTCTGTGGCTTTGGTCCTGTTAGAAATTAGTGAAGATGTCTGCAGTAACATATCAATTTGTCTTACTAACCTAGTACTCCTTTCTGACCTAATGATGATGAAAGTAAACTCTTCAGCTATTTTGTTTCTAAAGACATTCCTAATAATTGTCTAGAAGATGATGGCAAAGTGTGGGTTTTTTTAATTGCTATTTTATATATTTATTTAATGTATGTATTTACAGTTACATGCAGCGGAGTGTAAGGGAGTAGCTTATTTGCCAGAACAACCCACTGCATTTCAGAGGCTTATCCAAAAATGTGGTTCATTTGTAAACCAACATGTCCTAAAAATTAAGGATGTAATTCAGGAATAGGATACATGTTGTTACTATGGGAGTGTCTCTTTGGCTACATAATGTTGTTTAAGTGCTTACTAGGTAATCTTTACAATTCTCTGACTGTAAACGTTATTCGCATTTTGTAGATATGGAAACTAAGAGTAACCATGACTGGTATGGAGTCTAATCAAGTTTTGTCATGAGCCTTGTGTACCCAGTTAGAGCCGATCACCTCCTATTACAACTAAGCTTTATTAAATACAATTTATAATTACTTATTTTTGTAGGTTGTTCTGTTGTTACCTACTGTTAAGTTGAAGTTCCCTCTCCCAGTCTGCAGTGATTTCTTTAGAAAAATTAAAAATCTTAGTTTTGAAAAGATGAAGGTACAGCTGTGGTTTTCTGGTCAACATTATAACCTCTTACTCACTGGTTCTTGTGCCCCAAGGCTTTGAACAAGGGTGATGTGTCATTTTGCGGGAGCTGGCTGACAGGCACCCGGTAGCATAGTTGTGTCCGAGCGGGTCTGTCAACAGCCCCTTGCTCCCAGGGTGTGACTTATTCCCATGGCAGGGCAGGGTGGAATAGAGACCAGCCTGGGACTCCACATCCTCCAGTGGGGACTAGGTATGTGTTTATTGGTGGGGATCTGGGTTTTCCATTTGTGGGAAAACATGAATTTTCTCATTTAAAGGAAAAAAACCTAGGAAATGGCTGGTTTTCCCTTGCAGGCTGGCAAAGTTCCAGCTCGCAAGGGGCTGCTTGCAGCCAGGGGGAGCAGGATGCAGGGGGTGCCACGTGCATGTGTTTGCACACAAATGCATGTGGCAGGCAGACAGCAACGGAGAGCAGCTCCCTCCAGGTAACTTTATGGGGAGAGTGGGCACAAACAACCTGGTGATGCATGACCGCTGAGACTCCTGTGCTCACAATGGGCTGCTGGGCTGCAGCCTGGCCAAACTAGCTTGCGGGGGGGGGACAGCTGCAGCTGGACCCACTTCCTGGTGAAATGAAAGGGGCAGGAGGAGCTCTAATTTTTCCATGATAAAAAAGAAATTAAATCAAGCATCAAAATACATTGGTATTTAGAATTTATTTTATTCTAATGATTGAGATATGGGTAGGCTTCCAAATTGCTTTAAAATTGTAAATATATCAATAAAGCATTGTTTTCAACTGGCATGCATGCATGCATGCATACATACGAACGAACACATGAATTTAAGGTACTAGAGGTCACATTTCGGCCAGGTTGATTTCCTACCCCATTTCCCATATTTCCTTGTAGTAAGGATTTAACTATTATATAAAAAATTATCCTTTCAACCTCCTCTAATTATATCAGTTAAAAGATTAATTGATAACTGGGGCTCCTGGTTTTTTTTTCTGTTTAACAATCCCAAATTCTCTGATAAAAATCCCCAAATCTGCATTTTTCTGCAATTTTTAAAATGAAATGTGTGCATGTGTGTGGATGCCTGGGGTGCGGGCAGTTCCTGCCTTTCCTGCCTCGCCCCGTCTCTGCTGGAGCAGACAGGACAGCCCAGCCTAGGGCTGGAAAGCATGTTGGGATGCTGGGGGACTGTGATTTAACTTAAACCAGCAATGGGTCTGGGACACACATTTCATAAACCAGTTTGACCCAGATCAGTTAAGTCTGATACTACATTCAACCAGATTTATCTTAAACCAGTTTCAACCATTTTGAAACTGGCATATGTGCACTGAGCTTCTATTCTGTTACAGGTTTAAATCAGTTGCTGATTATTTAAACCGGCTTCTGTGTAACTTCTGTCCCTGAACAAACAAGAGCCAGCCATAAAAAAAAAAAAAAGGATCATGCTGTGATGTATAAACAGGGGTTCAATAGGATGATCTAGCCCTTTTTATGAAGACAGACAGCCCTGGGGTAGGAACCCAGCTGTGGGTGGTTAGCTGTGAGTAAAAACCCAAGGGATAGAAAGAGCAAGGAGCTTGAGCTGGGAAGGAACAGTTTGTGACCAGGAGGCAGCTTGGAATCCAGAAAAGCTTGCTTTTAAGAAGGGGCCAGAGCTACAGAGGTTTTTCCTGCCACCTGGAGAAAGGTTAAGGTTTTGCTTTAGTCATTTGTTTGGGGCAAGAACTGGTGTGTGTACTAAGAGGAATGGCTGAAGAGCTCCCAAGGAAGCCAGTCTGTGACAGCAGGAACTCCAAATCCATTTACAAAGGGGGTCATGTCAGAAATCTGAAATAATCTTTCCAAGCTACTCAATAGCAGTAAGGCCTTACCTGGAGTATTGTTTCCAGGTTGGGGCTCCAAAGGTCATGAAAGATATGGGTCAGCTTCAGAGACTCCAGAGGGGAGCAATAGAAGGGTCAGAGTTCTAGAATGAGTGCTGCTTTGAGGAAAAATTAAAGAAACGATCTGGTTAATCTAGGAAAAAAAGGCTGAAGGAAGATGCATCTTTCAGTATGTGTAAAAGGTTACTGCAGAGAGGAAAGGGAGTACACTTTGCTTCATGTTCACTTGGGGATAGGAGTAACAGTAACGGTGTTTAAACTGCAGCAAGAGAGATTGGTTGATGTTAGGGAAAGCTTTCCAGCTATAAAGAAAGTTAAACATTGGAATGAGTTACATAGGGAAGCTGGAATCTCTGTCATTGGTTGCTTTTAGGTCAGACAGACTTCTGTCAGGATTGGTTTAGGTACAGTTGATCCTGCCTTTGTGCAAGGGGGTGATCTGAATTATCCATCAAGACCCCTTCTAACCCTATTTGCTGTGATGGTAGGAAGGCAGTTAATGGTAAAGTATCAGATTTGAGTTAACACTGCAACAGCTAGGAATCACTTTTGTAGGATTTTTTGCCCTTGGGAACTTGTGCAGCAGTAGCATGAACTTTTTAAAAATGATGCAGTTGCTCTGTTTTAAATCCTAACAGATATAAAGGATCAATGTTTGTCATCATCAATTTACTCGGCTGTCTACTGTAATCGTGGTTATATATGTCAGAAACTAGTACATTAGGAAATTCAGATTGCAGCTCTATTTATCATTGATTTAGTACAACAGAAGTATCTCTTCCATCATGATGGTGATGCATATCATTTCATAGATATAATTTGAGTGGGCTGTAAAGAAACTCCAAGCGTGGCCATGTTTTGAAACAAATTACTCATGTTGATAATGTTTTTGAGGTAGGGCTTTTAATGATACATCACAAAATTGGAATTTGTTACATGTTACTTTTATATATCTAGGTTGCCTCTTTCATGCTTAATTTTGCCTTCAATTCAATTCTCTTTGTGCTTGCATCTTATTTTCTTAGGAAACAATTAAAGCTAAATGATACTTCACCAATTAGGGAGCACGTGAAACAAGATTTAATGTTCTTGGTAGAACTCCTTAGGTGGTAATAGAGGCTGATATTATTTCATGAGAGAGGTCTGGCCCACCTCCAATCTGGAGGCAGTATTTTAATTATACTAAACTAAAAGCAAGCTCTGCCCATGAATAGAAGCATTGAACTTTTCTTTGGGTTTGTATTTTAAAAGAAAAAAAGTATAATGTTACACAAAGCTTATATTTCCTAAAGAAACATTCACCTTGTCAGTTCTAAGACTTGAATTAGGTTCAGTCATGCAAAGTGTTGGACAAAATGTGGCAAGTCTTTGTGGACAGACTTATGGTTGATTAAGCAGTAGACCTTTAGTTTTCTGACAGTTGCTAGCAGCCTGTGGTCAGGAACTCTTTCATTCCTGACGTGTTGGAAATTCTGGTTCTTCGAATGGAAATGGGTTCTCTCCGTTTTGGGCATCGTCACCAATAATAAAAGCTTCTGTAAGATGAGTCTCTTCAGGTAACTTTCTTTAAATCTACTCCCCCTTTCTGTTACTTGATCATGAATACTTAAATATTTGAGTCCATCCCTGTGTGTTATTTCGACTAAATCCTAGCTCCTGTTTGTGTGTGCTGTAGAAGTAGCTGTTCCAATAAGGACTCATTTTAATGTGTTAGGAAATTGCTCTGGAAGCCATGTCCCGACCTGGTATTTCACCTTTTTGTAAGTCTGTGAATGAGCTCTCGTACATTAGATTCTAGAGACCACTCCATTTAATGTTTCTCAGTATTGTTCACACAATCTTCTTCTGATCCAGTAACTGGTAGTAGAAACTTGTTGGTAGTAGAATATTGAACAACTGCTTGGGTTAAGACTGACCCCTGGGTAGGTACAAAACATGTTAGTAACTGTGTGCTATAACTAACCTACTCCGGCCACTGTAATGATACAAGTAGAGCAAGACTTGTACCTGTTTCATTCCAGGTTAAATTTAGTGGCACGCAGAGGTAAGTTGCAGTATAATAATTCATGTTGAGCAGAAACACTTTTCCTTCCACCACCCTCCACAATCCCTTTAGAAGTGGTTAAAAGGATCTTAAGAGAGTGCAGTGCAGAAAACCATGTTGTTGAATGGAAGTGCAGCTGTTTGGCGTTCTGATCTGTATTTTGTTCCTAAGATTTTAGATTGTGTTAAAAATATGCCTGTACTTCCTTTTACAAGTTTAGTTTTGTTTTTCAGTAATTTGGATCTAGCTGGGTCATTCCTAAGAAGAGAGGATAAGTAGGAAGTACTGCCTGATCTGCTTCTTCCCTTGCCTCGTTCAGAATGGGAAGAGCATCATTGACTAATGCTTTTTTGTCAATACAGGATGGCTCCCCTGCCATATATAGCTATCATACGCAGGTCAAAAAAGGAAAATAAGAACAGCTTATGACTAACACCCTACCTTCCAGCCTGGAAAGGAGTTTGAAGGTTGGTTTGAGGAATCAGTATGAATCAAAGGGGAAAATGGAGCGCCGTGGAACACCTACTTTCTCAACTAGGGGATTGCAAGAGCCAGTTGTGCGATGGGATGCTCTTCAGTGTCCCTGCTGTATGCTATTTTTGGAAGCAATACATTGTCTGTCTAGATCAGTGGTCTCCAAAGTGGGGTGCGCGTACCCCAGGGGGTGCGCAAGATGATCCATTGGGGTGCAGGAAGAAAATGTTAGAACTTCTATTTATATTTATTTTTTATTTAAAAAAATAAGAGACAAATTAAGCTTTACTAATATTTAATATACAGATTGACACTGGCACCCTCACTCGGTCCGTATGTCAGATGGTCACGTGTCATGCACACTACATGAGGTATCCTGAGGGAAGAGTGGGAGTTCCGCAATGTGGAGAGGTTGACAGTGGCGCCCTCAGTGGTGCCCCCAGTAAATGTACATATATTGGGGGGGTTGTGCTCAAAAAATTTTTTACTGATAGGAGTGCGCAATCAAAAAATTTTGGAGACCACTGCTCTAGATCAATGTTTCTGAGCCAGGGTGCTGTGACACTCTGGGGTGCCTTGAGATCCTTTCAAGGGTGCCATGGGGTGCCACACAGTGTTAGCACTGTTAGGTGTACAAACATGATTTGCAGAGATTTCAAATGGGAATCCATTGTGTCAAAAACATTCTACCCTGTTGTGTTCTTTCTGAGTTCTTTGCAACAGAAGAATGGCTCTATTTTTTTCTTCAACCATAAACAAGTGAAAACTAAGATCTGGCACTTTTTAAAGGGGTGCCTTGAATCTAAAATGGTTGAGAACCACTACTCTGGACCTCAAGTAGCGCTTGGTTATTGACGGCTCTGAGCTCCTTGTATTAGTTGTATCCCTGTACCTGACCATGAGTCAAGGATTGTACATTCTACTTACCTTACAGAGTAGATTTATGTATCCCATTCTGATTGAGAGTTTCCCTTCAACTTGGTATTATCTTGACGCAAGTTTGTTGAGATTTTTTGTAAGTTAGAAGCTAATGTATGGTTTTTCTTTATATGTACTATTTTATTTAATGGATTTTCTTCAGCCAGTTGAATAACATGCTATCTTCAGAACTGAAATCTCATGCAGTCCAGACTGACCTGTGACCATTGAAAGCAGAATGTCATTAAGGGTTGGGTCTGGCAGAGACTTTAAACAGACTTTAATGGTTACTGAAAACTGCTTTATTGTTTGGGCTTCTTTAAGGCTCCATTTGGTTTTCCATTTATTCATTCACTTTTCATCTTGTGCTTAAAAAGCATAATAATGTGTCAATAACTTGTAATTAGACAATAACATGGGTGAGCAATAGATTGTGAACTGAAGCTTAATACAAAACCTCCCTATGGTATGGGGGTGCAGAATATACAAATCCTCTTAACTTTTTGCTGTTAGATTATAGATCCCAGAAGGTACCAGCTATACTTCAAAGTATTTTATTTGCTTTTGAATTTCAGATGTCCACTAAGGAGACAAAACTATGATTATGGAATATACCTCCTCACAGTTTTGTACCATGAATCTTGGGTAAGCAATTGAATTTATCTAACAAACTAAACACCACTTATTTCAGAAAAGAACTCTTCACCTGTGATGATATTCTGTTAACTATAAAAATCCTGATGGGCATGATTGGTGCAGTTGGAATATTTAAATGCATAATCAATTATTCTGTCCAAAATAAACCACCGAGTGCATTTCTCTAACTTCTTTTGCTTGCTATAGTTTTTAATACCGCATGCACCAAATATTCTATCACAGAAGCTTAAAATCCTGATGCGTCCATCTAAAATTTGGTAGTAAACTCTTAGAAGTAAACTCTATTCTACAGACCATAGTAATTAATAGTTAGTTTAAGACCCTATGATCAACATTCGGGTAACTTTTTTGATGCTTCTGTTCTCAATAGTTAGTAATTTATTCCCTATATATGAAATTAGGGACTCTCACAAGGTATACTTCCTTTTGACCAGAAACATCCCTAATGAATGCACGTGTTGTAATTTTAGACCGCATGCTATTAAGTATTAAATAGAGCCTGTGAATTTACGTATTTTAAGGTAAACTTATTTTCACTGGTACATTACCAGCATGGGTATTTTTTCCTGTTTAACAGCATTACAAATCATGAACTCTGGTGACAGATCAGAGTTTCCAATAGTAAGCAATAACAACAGAGTCTAAACACTGTTCTTTTTATTGATTCCAGACAAACAACACATCTCCTTTGCTCTAGCATTACTTAGTGATGGAAGATTGGGCTATATGATAGTGCAGTGCAAGTGGTTGGTGTGTATTGAATACACGCAAGTCTCTTGCCCCTTTATTACCTTTCAGCTTCCATGTTAATATTTGATGAACTCATCAATCAGTTGTAATTGTCTTTGATTTCCATGAAAAATTGATGCCCTGCTGTGACATCTGATTTTTTTTTTTTTTTTTTTT
>NW_017729022.1:111235355-111236516 GCF_001723915.1 Gavialis gangeticus
AAAAATTGATGCACTGCTGTGACATCTGTTTTTTTTTTTTTTTTTTTTTTTCCATGATCAGTGGTGTAATCCCTTTTAACAGAGCTGATGAAAGTGTGGATGCATTTTGTTAACCATAAGCAAACAGGCTCTGGTCTATTTTAATATGTGTGAACTTTAAATATTGGGGGGATTAGCCTTCCCTATAGACAGTAACATTAAACTCACTACAGGAGTAGTCTTGAGATTTGGTCACCTTGCCAGCAGAGTAGTGCCATGTTTGTTTGTGTGAATGTTCTTGGTAAAAGGTAATAAGATGATAAGGTTGGGCTTTCTACTTTTTTTTTTTAAGGAAATAAAGTTGTGCGTTCATTATTACTGCATCTGTCCACAAGCTTTGACATGAATCTTGAAGACCCTCTGCCCTGTATCTTTTCATTGCTACAGAACCTCTCAAAAGGTCATGAGCAGCTACCTGTGGGCAGGCAGGCAGAGTGGGTGGAAAGCAGCCGGGAGCTGGAGCCAAAGCCCATGCACTGGGGCAGGAGCTGCCTGGCTGAAGCTTCCTCTTGCCTGCCTGGAGCAGTGTAGCACAGGCAGGAGGAGGATCCACCACTGGAGGAGAGGAGAACAGAACAGCCCCCACCAGCCAGGGCCCTGACCAACACACACAGCTTCTGGTGGAGCTGTTCCTGGTGCAGCTGCAGCCAGCTGGGTACTGCTCTGCTCTCCTAGCTTCCGCCAGCAGTGGCTTCTCCTGCCCCTGTCTCTGCTGTGCTGTTTTGGGTGGGCAGATGAGGGGGAAGCTTCCATCACGCAGCTCCCATTGGAGGCAAGGGGAGCAGAGCAGCACTGAGAACAGCCCCATCAGAAGCCGTGCATGGTAGTTGGGGCCCAGGCAGGTGGGAGCACGGTGTGGGCTGCACTGGTGAGAGCAGGTGGGGCTCAGCCGCACGTGGAGTGCTGCAGGGGCAGCCACTGGCCCCATCCAGTCAGTTGGCAGGCTGGATTCAGCCCACAGGCCATAATTTGCCCACCTCTTATATGGAGGCTGTTTGGAAAACAGCTTATGGATTAACCTTTCTTTCAAGTCTTACATTCAAGTGTTTTTGCTCTAAGGTTATATCTTCCTTTTCTATTAGGATTTCAGACCAAGACCTAGGATCTCTAACATTGGACTTC
>NW_017729022.1:111241516-111246466 GCF_001723915.1 Gavialis gangeticus
CAGCTGCAGCCAGCTGGGTACTGCTCTGCTCTCCTAGCTTCCGCCAGCAGTGGCTTCTCCTGCCCCTGTCTCTGCTGTGCTGTTTTGGGTGGGCAGATGAGGGGGAAGCTTCCATCACGCAGCTCCCATTGGAGGCAAGGGGAGCAGAGCAGCACTGAGAACAGCCCCATCAGAAGCCGTGCATGGTAGTTGGGGCCCAGGCAGGTGGGAGCACGGTGTGGGCTGCACTGGTGAGAGCAGGTGGGGCTCAGCCGCACGTGGAGTGCTGCAGGGGCAGCCACTGGCCAGATCCAGTCAGTTGGCAGGCTGGATTCAGCCCACAGGCCATAATTTGCCCACCTCTTATATGGAGGCTGTTTGGAAAACAGCTTATGGATTAACCTTTCTTTCAAGTCTTACATTCAAGTGTTTTTGCTCTAAGGTTATATCTTCCTTTTCTATTAGGATTTCAGACCAAGACCTAGGATCTCTAACATTGGACTTCAGCATTTATTTATATTGCACAGTTATATCCCCATTATACCAGGCACCATACAAACAGAACCTACCCAATGAGGTTATGAGCTAGATGTACAAGTCAGTGACAAGCGTAATGGGAAGGAAAGAGGGAACATGCAGCTAAGGAATAGATTTCATAGATATTAAGGCTGGAAGGGACCTCAGAAGATCACAGAGTCCAGCCCCCTGCCCCAGGGGCAAGAAGTCAGCAGGGATCATAGGATCCCAGCAAGATAAACATCCAAATGTCTCTTGAAGGTGTTCAGGGTAGGTGCTTGAACCACCTCCGGTGGCAGCATATTCCAAACCTTGGGGGCTTGGACAGTAAAGAAGTTCTTCCTTATGTCCAGCCTGAAACGGTCATGGAGGAGTTTGTGTCCATTTGATCTTGTCATCCCTTGGGGTGCTCTGGTGAACAGACATTCCCCCAGATCCTGGTGAGCACCCTGATAAACTTATAGGTGGTCACCAGATCGCCCCTGAGCCTGTGCTTTTCCAGGGTGAAGAGTCCCATAGCTCTCATCAGGTCTGTTTCCTGACCTCTGATCATGTACATGGCTCTCCTTTGGACTCTCTCAAGCTTCTGCACATCCTTTTTGAATTGTGGAGCCCAAAACGACGCAGTACTCCAGCTGCAGCCTCACCAAGGCCAAGTACAATGTGAGTGACGTCTTGGGATTTGCTGGAGAAGCATCTACAGATGCAAGCCAGCATTTTGCTTGCTTTACTAGCTGCAGCATCACACTGAAGGCTCGTGTTCATCTTGTAGTTTATCATGACCCCCAAGTCTCTTTCACCCGTAGCGCTAGCCTGCATAGCACTGCTGAGCCTATAAGTATGCTGCAGGTTTTTCTTCCCAAGGTGGAGAACCTTGCATTTTTCAGTGTTAAACACCATCAGGTTTTTTTCTGCCCATTTTGTGAGCCTGTCAGGGTCAGCCTGGATCACCCTCCTGTCCTCAGGTGTGGACATTTTACCACAGAGCTTGGTGTCGTTGGCGACCTTGGCCAGTCTGCTTCTGATACCAATGTCCACTTCGTTAATGAAGATGTTGAATAGTGTAGGCCCAAGGACAGAGCCTTCAGGGACCCCACTAGTCTTAGTGCACCATAACGATTGACTTCCATCAACCACAACCCTCTGGGTCCTACCATGGAGCCAATTCCCCAGCCAACAGATCGTGGTTAGGCTGAGGCTGCAGTTAACCAGTTTTGTTAGGAGGTGATCGTGGGATACCGGATTGAAGGCTTTTTTTTAAAGTCAAGATATACGACATCAGTCTCTTCTCCCTTGTCCAGGTGGTGGGTCACCTGGTCATAGAAGGAAATGAGATTGGTCAGGCACAATCTACCCGCAACAAACTTGTGCTAGCTATCCCTCAGGATGTTGCTATCGGCCAGTCTGTTAAGAATGGCCTTTGATAATCTATTCTAAGACCTTCCCCAGGATAGAGGTCAGGCTGATGGACCTGTAGTTTGCTGGATCCACTTTCCTCCCTTCCTTGAACATAGGCACCACATTGGCCTTCTTCCAATCTTCAGGCACTTCACCAGAGCACCAGGAGTTCTCGAAGATCCATTTCCAAGGGCTGAGCTATGATGCCAGCCAGCTCCTTGAGTACGCTGGGGTGTAAACTAACAGGGCTGGCTGACTTGAAGGTGTCCAGCCTCTCCAGGTGTTCCTTCACAGGGTCAGCACTGATAGAGGGTAAGGAATCTCCCTCACCCGGGCCTCCCTGTCCTGTAATGGGCAGGGGCGTCCCATGGGACTGGGGAAAGACCAATGCAAAGTACCTATTTAGCAGGTTCCCTTTTTCCTGGGCGTCAGTTGTCCCATCTAGTTCAGCAGGGGTCCAGTGTTGTCCTTGGTTTTCCTCCAGCTCCCCACATATCTAAAAAAGGACTGTTTATTGTCCTTGATACTCGTAACTAGTTGGAGTTCCGTTGCAGCCTTGGCTTTCTTCGTTCAGTCCCTGCAGGTCTGGACTAGTGCAGAATATTCCTCCTTGGTAATGGATTCAGTCCTCCATCCTTTGTAGGTGTGTCTTTTTAGACCCAAGAGGTCTGCTAATTCCCTGGAGAGCCAAGGGAGCTGTTGTGCCCTTTTGCTGCCTTTCCTCCGAGATGGAATAGACTTTGCTTCTGCATCCAGGATTGCTCCTCTGAGGATCAGCCATGATCCTGAACTCCCTTCCCTTTGGGTTGTGGTCCCTTAGGGCCTCACTGACAAGCTTCCTGAGCTTGTCAAAGTCAGCTTTCCTGAAGTCAAGGACTTCGGTGTTGCTGACTGACTTGCCAGCTTTACGGTGGATAGTGAAGGTGATCAGCTCGTGGTCACTGTCGCCCAGCTTCCCTTCAATCGTTAGGTCGCTGATTAGATTGTCCCCCGTTGCCAGAACCAGGTTGAGCAGCGCCTTATCTCTCATTGGCCCGTAGACGTCTTGCGTCAGAGCTCATCCATGCACGAGCGAGAGCTTTGCAACCGCTCAGATTTGGCTGAGCGCTTTTTCCCATGACATGTCTGGGTAGTTGAAGTCTCCCATGACAACCATGCACCGAGAGTGTGCAACCTCAGCCAATTCCCTAGCGAACTCCTGGTCAAGCTCTTGATCCTGGGTTGGAGGTCTGTAGTAGACTCCCACCGTTGTGTCCTTTGTGCTGTTTCCCACAGATTTTAACCCAGAGGGTCTCCAGTTGTCCACCCTGGGTGCCAATGTTGGCTTGCAGGGACGTGTAGCTTTCCTTGACTTAGAGAGCTACACTCCCCACCCCCCCTTTTGTCCACTTGATCTCTCCTGTACAGGGTATAGCCGTCTATACCTGTGGCCCAGTCATGGGTGCAGTCCCACCAGGTCTCCATTATCCCTATGACATCGTAGTTGTTTGTGTTAAGCAGGAAAACAAGTTCCTCCTGTTTATTCCCCAAGGCCCTGGCACTTGTGTACAGGCATGCAAGTGTCCCTTTGGGCACCTTGCCTTGCCTACAGCTTGCTCCAGGGCTGGGGCAGGGATGGGCTTCCTTAAGTGCCTTGGCCTGCTGACTTTTCAAGGGTTGCTCAGAGGGCCAGCAGTGGCACTGATCCCCCCCATCCACCAGTGGGCTTACTTGAAAGCCCACTGGAGCAGGTCAGCCAGTCTGGCTCAGAAGAGCCTCCTCCCCAGCGGAGAGGAAGCTAGAAAACAGGAGATTACGTTTCCGATAGAATTTGACACTGTCATGTATGTGAATATCAGGTTCTTTTTTAAATTCTACAGAGAGCAAAGTAGAAGAATTCAGGGAGTGATCAGATGTGAGAGAAAAGACGGAAGAACTCAGACAGTCACTTGTGTTAATCCTCCATAACATGGAGTATAGGTTGTCTTGCCCAGTGGGGGAACAACCTTATTGGCAGGCATGCCACAAATTAGCCCTGCACCCTGCCTGAGTAACACGCTGCTTCTCTTCCTCTTTTCATTCTGTTGTTCTGCTTTTTGCTCCCTACTCCGTTCTCCCTGCCCAATCTCCTACTCTGCTTTTCTACTTCCTGCCCTGTGCTTCCTGCCTGATCTACTGCTCTGCTGCTTATCCCCTCCCTGGTCTATCACACGCCACACCCAAACTGCCCATACTACCTCTGGCATGTGTGCCACAGGTTGGCCACCCCAGTCTTGACTGACTGAAACTGAGGAAGAAGGTGTCCTAGGAAAAAAGTCTCAGGACTTGATACTTGGCCTTGTTAAGTCAGGGGAAAATTGGTATGTTTTCTCTGCATCTGGAATTCATTCCCACATTGGGTGCTGCTAGCTTATCCAGTCATTGAGAAATTTAGTCACAGAAGGGCAAATTGTCTTTGTATTGTTTCAGAATACCCCAGTGTCAGTTAACTTGCAGTTTCATAGTTTGTAGGGTCGGAAGGGACCTGAGCAGATCATCAAGTCCAGCCCCCAGCAAACTGTTCGTCTAGCCTTGTCTTAAAGACCCCCAGGGTAGGAGCCAGCACCACTTTGCTTGGAAGTTGATTTCAGGTCCTAGCCACCCTGACAGCGAAGTAGCGCCTCCTGATGTCTAGTCTGAATCTACCCTCTGCCAGCTTGTGACTGTTATTTCTAGTCACTCCTGGTAGTGCTTGGGGGGAACAGGGACTCCCCCCAGTGCCTGCTGGTCCCCTCTGACTAGTTTGTGACAGACCACTAGATTCCCCCTCAGGCTTCTCTTATGGAGGCTGAACAGGTTCAGGTCCTGTAGCCTCTCCTCATAGGGCCTGCCCTGCTGCCCCCTGATCATGTGGGTGGCCCTCCTCTGGACCCTCTCCATGTTGTCCACATCCCTCTTGAAGTGTGGTGCCCAGAACTGGATGCAGTACTCCAGCTGCAGCCTGACCAGTGTCACATGGAGGGGGAAGATCACCTCCTTGGACCTGCTCGAGATGCATTTGTGGATGCATGACAAGGTGTGGTTGGCCTTCCTGACTGC
>NW_017729022.1:111246654-111262496 GCF_001723915.1 Gavialis gangeticus
ACTTGTCAGTGTTGAAACCCATCCTGTTCTCATCCGCCCACCCTGTAACCTGTCTAAGTCCAATTGTAACCTATTCCTCCCTTCTGGCGTGCCCACATCCCCCCCACATCTTGGTCTCGTCAACAAATTTGAACAGGGTGCTTTTTACCCCCTTGTCCAAGTCACTGATGAAGATGTTGAACAGTGCGGGCCTGAGGATTGAGCCCTGCAGAACCCCACTGCCCACATCCCTCCAGGTCGAAAACGACCCGTTCACCACTACTCTCTGGGTGCGGCCCTCCAGCCAGTTGGCGACCCATTTGACTGTGTAGGTGTCGACATGACAGTCCCCCAGTTTTTTAATGAGAATGGGGTGAGAGACCGTGTCGAAAGCCTTCCTAAAGTCCAGAAAGACTACAGCCACTGCTACCCCTGCATTAAGGATTTTGTGACCTGGTCATAGAAGGCCACCAGGTTGGTCTGACAGGACCTGCCTCTAATGAACCCGTGTTGGTTGCCCCTAAGCATAATCTCCCCTGCTGGCACCTCACGGATGTGTGCCAGGATAATTCTCTCAAAAAGCTTACCCAGGATCGAGGTAAGACTAACTGGCCTATAGTTTCCCAGGTCCTCCGTCCTCCCTTTTTTGAAGGTGGGAACCACGTTGGCCCTCTTCCAGTCCTCTGGCGCCACACCAGAGCACCACAAGTTCTCGTAAAGCCGTGCCAGGGGTCCTGCAGTGACCTCAGCTAATTCCCTCAGCACTCTGGGGTGGAGATCATCCAGACCAGCTGATTTAAATGTGTGCAGTCCCTCCAGAAGTTCCCTGACTAGATCCTCACTGACCCTTGGCCTAGGTGCGCCTCCGCTGGGGCCTGGTGCGGGGACTGATCTGGTCCCTGCTCAGGAAAATGGAGGCAAAGAAGTTGTTAAATAAGTTTAGCTTTGTCATCTGGTGTGACGACCAGATTTCCTAGCGTGTCTTGCAGGGACCCCACGTTACCCGGTACCTTCTTTTTGCCCCCTGTGTATTTAAAAAACAACTTCTTGTTCTCCTTGATCTGGGTAGCTAGTCCCAGTTCCATCTCTGCCTTAGCCTTCCTGACCGCCCCCCACAGCCGCGAGCAACCGCAGTATAGTCCTCCCTGGTGATGGCCCCTCCCTTCCATTGGGTGTATGCCTCCCTTTTAGCTAGGAGACATTCCTGGGTGCTTTTGGTGAGCCATGGGGTGAGCTTATGTTTGTTTGCAAAGTGGTATTGCTCCCCCTCCTTGAGTTATGGTTCTTAATCTGTTTTGCTTAAATGGAGGGAGAGAAAACAATAACTCTTCATCCATTCTTCTGATTCCAGACTCCACAGGTCATTTATCACAGGCAAAGTGAAAATGTACGGGAATCTGTTTAATCAATGGGCTGACACTAAATTTAGTTATTTTGCAAAGCACCATGGTGATAGCGACAAAAGTGGGTAGTGAAAACAATCATTTCCACTACCCCTATACAGGCCATTTTATAGAATAGTTAAACCTATTAGGCTTTCTTATGCATCTTTATTGAGATTGTAGGCAAATTCAAGTGCTACCATGCTTTTAAGCAACCTCTGAAGGCTACACACTTAATTTGGCTAACAATCTCATTAAAGATGTATAAGAAAGCAGATGCTTGGTTAACCTTTCTGATTCTGTCTGGTTTGCTGTCATGACTTACTGGGGTTTTTTAGGTGTGTGTTTGGGTTTTGTTTTTTTTTTTTTAGCAAATTTTAATGGATGTATCAGGAATAAAAACATGAGGTGCTGACAGACGTGGAAAAATGCACTTTACCAGAAGCAGCAGCATGTTACTTTGACCTGGTTCTGCAGCTTCTGTATAGATTGGGCACTTCAGCACAGCTTTTTGGTGCTTTTAGCTAAAGCTGATTCAACCAGCTATTAGATTAAAATGCCAAAAAAGCTCCAGATCTGTACAGATGTTGGGAAAGCTGGGTGTGGCTCACACAGTGCCTCTCCTGGGCAGGCACTGGGCTTGGTGAGGGAGTGTGCTGAGTTTAAAGTGAAGCATGGGGTTTTTTTTTCATGTTTGTAAGCCCTGGAGTCTCAGCTGCCGCCTTGTACCCAGATTAGAACTGCACTTTGAATACGAGCACTTGACAGATGTTAAGTTTTTTGTTTTGTTTGGTTTTTTCTCCCAGATGAGCCAAGAAATGGAAACTTAAAGTTGTATTTAAAAACAAAATAAATAAATACTGCGCATTTCAAATCTCATGTTTTAAAGTCCCTTAAGTAATATTAACTGTGCTTCTAGTGTTACCACAGAATAAATCAATTAGGAGAGTACTGCTAAAGAAAGCACCATGTTCATTCCCTCACTGACTGCAGAAAATTCTAGATTTGATATCCTGCATCCTATAGTGTTTATAGTATGTGAACTTAACTTTGCTTCACTTCCCTCTATTTGATTATGTGTTTAGGGCTGGTGAATAAACTGATAGAGCAAGTCTAGACAACATACTATGTTTTGGGAATTATTTTTTGCCTCTGACTCCCTTTATGACAAATAATGAACTGACACCAAAAGAAAAAGGACAGATACTTGATGAGCATCTCACTTAAACTTATAGTTATGTGTATGTTTGCTGTTATTGCATATTAGTGTAATAGCTCTAAAAATATATTAAAAAATCTTTAACCGTATTGTATAAAAAGAATGATAGTATGCTGCCATCAAGTGGTTGAGAGGCATAAACTGATCTCTCTTCTGATTCACCTAGGAATATAGAATAGTCACTGGGTGAGGGATAAACTTCTATCACAGGCTTAGAAACAGAGTGAACCAAATAAGACTATCCAAGTCAATTTCCAATATGGAAGGAAGTTTATAGTGGTTACTATATAGGCTTCGTTGTCTTTTCCCAATCTCAAATATTAGGAACGATAAAATTAACAAACTGGCTGAAGACATTTAATCAGGTTGGCTGAGACTGAAAGAGTTTACCAATTTTTTTTTTCTTTTGGATTCAGTTTCATATGAATTTTCAATAGGGACAAGTCATATATACTGAAAGGAATAATTTAAGTTTTATACTTGAAATGTAAATTAACTGTCACCATGGGGGGGGAAAAAAAAAAGGCTTCTCGTAATGGAATGTTCAGTGAAGACATCTGCTCTGTGTACAATATGCTGAAAAACACTTGCATATGAATCCATGCTGACTGTTCCTGACCTTGTTCTCATCTAGTTGCTTCACAAAGGATTTTCTGAGGACCTACTCCATGATCTTGCTAGGTATAGAAGTCATGCGGGCTGGTCTGTAATTCTCTACAACCTCCTCCTTCCCTTTCTTAAAGATGGGCAATATATTTTCTCTTTTCCAATCATCTAAGACCTCATGTGACCACCATGAATTCTCAAAGAGGCTTGTCAGTGACTTGAAACCACCACAGTTAATTCCTTCAATACCCTCCAGTGCATCCCATCCAGCCTTGCTGACTTGGAAGCATCTAGCTTCTCTAAGTAATCCCCAATTTATTCTTCTGCTCTCTATACCGTTTGTCTTCTTTCTTATCTTTGCTGCCAACTGCACTTGTGATCTAGTAGGTGTCCCTGTTTGTGAAGACTGAAATAAAGACACTGAATACTTCAGCCTTCTCTGTAACTAAATTGTGTTTTGCGTTCTGTAAAGGACCTGTGGCTTTTTTGATGTTCCACTTAATAGTTCCTCCCTATAGATAGATAGCCAGCTACATATCCGATTATATAATCTATCAATATGAGTGGCAAGCAGTGAAACATTATATGCATACGTGTCTGCCTGTCTGTCATGGGTATGTATATGTGTGTGTCTCTATCTAGAAAGATAGATTTATATAGAGAGAAATATCTCTCTCTCTCTGTGTAAATCTATATATATATATGATATAGATAGACACACACACATATACAACATCTAACTCTCTCCATATGGGGGAAGATACTGACCCATCACATAGCTACATCATCAGTTTCAAACTGGAAACTGACCACTGATCATTTAAACACTGGAAAATGAAGCCAGGTTCTCTCCGCAGAAGAGCTGTGGCTGATCTTTCCGAACAAGCAAACCTTTTATATCCATTCCCAGTTACATCTGAAATTATGCCTTGACCTTCCTAAATTCCTTTTTGAGTTTCAATTCACTGAAGAGATTGCTGTCTAGTCAGTCTGGTCTCCTGTTAAACTTCTTATTTTGCTTTGGGCTAGCTTGCTCCTGTGCCTTTGAGAAGGCTTTCTTAAAGTACAGCCAACTACCCTGGACTACTTTTTCCTTCACACTTATGTCCTGGCATCCTACCCACCAGTTCCTCGTGTTAGTTAAAGTCTGCTTTTCTGAAGCCCTGTGCTCTAATTCTGTTGCTTTTCTTCATTCCTTGCCTAAGGATCTTGAACTCTAATCCTTTCATTAGCACTGTCACCCAAGTTACCTGACACCTTTGCATTCTCAAGCAATTCTTCCCTGTTTGTGAACATTAAGTTAAGAAGAGCTTCCCCCATAGTTGGCCTCTTAAAGATCTTAAAGTCTATTAATTTTTTTTTCTGGGAGGGGGATCTCTGTATTCAAACTGAGGAATAGTAGTGATAGTACTGCTCCATAGTCCTCATAATGATTGCCCGAAGGCCCATATTCACCAAGCTTCCACATATAAGCCCACATGTAAGCTCAACTCTGAAAGTTCTGCTTAGGTTCAGTATGAGGTCAGCCCAACTGCTGTTTGCCTTCTTGCCCATCCTCTTCTGCAGTGTGCTTGAGATTTGTTTCTAGATGTATGGATCTAAAACACGAGACCATTAGTCATAATCCCACAGACTTCCGACTTCCTGCCCTTCTGCCCCCCCCTTCCCCCCCGCTTCTCTCTGTCTTCAAGCAGTGAAACATGGGAGAAGGGACTAGCAATCCACAGGCTGACTTCTAGAGGGGTTCCACAGGGGTACCCACAATACGTACCTTCTAGTGCCAAGAAATAAGCATAATGTGTGCTCAGCTTTGGCATAGCACAACATATGACAAGGTGTGATATGGACGAGAAAGGTTGACCCTGATCATGAGGCCTGCTGTAGAAGCATAAACTGTAAGTGAGGCTACAAGACCATCTTTCTCAGGCACTTCATATTTTGTTCTGTGACCAAGGTCCTGATTAGTTCTTCACCACTTAAATTTCCTCCTTCTTTTCCATGCTTTGCTTGCATTATTCCTGCAATAGTGCAGTCTCTTACTATATTTCCTTCTCTGAATATTTATTCCAACTTCCATGGTGCTTCATGCCTTATGTCCTGGCTATATTTCTGAGGTAGAAATAGCTGCTGTTCAGGACCAGGACGTAACAGTCCTGGCCACCTGTTCATTCCAGCTGTTCTTCAGAGGCAAAAAAGAATGTTAGAAAGAAGTCTTGACTACTTGTTTATAGTCCCCCACAACAATTACTAGCACCGAGGAAGTGGGGTGGGGAGGAGGTGGTGCGGATAGAGAGAGATGAAATGGAAACCATGCTCATTGTCTACCTCCCTGCTTTTAAGAGAGATTTCAGTTGGTATGGAAAGGTAGTTAACTGTGTTAGTCTGGGTAAAGAGACAAACACTTCAGTATCCCTATCACAAATATCATATACCTCTAGTTGTAAACTCTAATCAAAGTAAGATTTCAGTGCTAAATATCTGGCTTCCTTCTTGAAGGCTGTGTATTGTAAATCCCCACTACTAATACATGAAGTTTATTGCTCAGGATGTTAAGGAGAAAGAGGGGTAGTACCAAATGACAAATTAAGTTTGTCTAGGGAGAGTCGCTCAAAAGAACTATTTTTTCCCTCCTATGAACACTTGTATTCTACACGTCTGCCTGGCAGCTGAACTTTAAGCTACTTCCAAAGGTCTTCTAAGTTTGGAAGTGTGCCTGCCTGCATAGGCAGTGTTGATATAGCCATACTTGTACTTTAAAATCCCACTTTAGCATATTTTGCTAGCCTGCATGGTCAACAAGCCCTTAGTGTAAGGTGCATTGGTACCACTCTTCACAGTATTTGGTACCAGTTTCATTCTGATCTTTCTCTCTTGTACTGCTAGCTAAGAACTTTTAAGTTTAGTTCTATTATATAGCATATTCTCAGAAATTAAGATATAAAAAGTTTTGCCAATTTCTTTGTTTCTGAAAGATGCTCAGCTGATCTAGTAGGCTTCAGTACATTGCCATGCATTATTATATGGGAGCCTGAGGGAGTATACAAGTAAATAAAATCCATTATGTTTCAGCATAGTACGAAGAGAACATACCCTGGAATGACTATCTTGTGGTTAAACCTCTGCTTGCTGCTACAGGAGGAGAAAACTCAGTAAAATGCTTATGGGTGCGGGGAGGCTGTGTTTTGTGTGGTGGGGTTTGGAAAGCATTAAGTCTTTAACATATTAAATATTCAAGCTGTTGACAAGAAAATTGACTAACTTGAGTTCTAGTCACATTGGTAATTTGTGTGCCACTTTTTAAATTATTTTTAATTAAAGTAGTTTAACTGCACTTTTTCCAGAAGGGGACATACCAAAAGAATTGACAGCCTTAATCCAATATAAGACTGCAGCAGACAACTTGTCAATGTTAAGCTAGAAGAAAAACGTAGAAAATGTTATTTCAGTGTCTGCTCAAGCAATTAAAAATTGCTCCTTTTTATATACTTATATCTTTGGGGGGGGGTGTCTGTGTAGTGTGTATACATACATATGTATATGTTAGTGGTTCTTATATAGAAATACTGTATATTGACATTAGCTTGAATCCAATTTTAGTGTTAAAGCTATGTCAGCACTTCAATTATAAGCTCATATTTAGGAAGGTTTATAACTGGTATAAAAGACTTGCTCAGGAACAAATCTTTATTGTAATTATGGTATTTTAGAAAGTTGTCTGGTAACATTTATCTTCAGGGAGTGAAAAAAAATCCCCAAACCTCATTTAATACCTGTTTCAGACATTCTCTAAGCTTTTATTTTAAAAAAAAATTACAGCTTTCATTCAGAAATGTTGACTGGAGTAGCAGTTGAAATGACTACTTCACGCTACTTCACGGTCAGGGCGGCTAGGGTCTGGAACCAACTTTCAAGAGAAGTGGTGCTGGCCCCTACCCTGGGGGTCTTTAGGAGGAGGTTAGATAAACACCTTGCTGGGGTCATTTGACCCCAGTACTCTTTCCTGCCATGGCAGGGGGTCGGACTTGATGATCTACTCAGGTCCCTTCCGACCCTAGAAACTATGAAACTATGACTAAGTAAATGCATCTCTAGGCAGATCTGGCTAATGCTTCTTGAAAATAGCTTGTGTGTGTTTGACATAGTGGGGCAGCTCTTTCAGTGTAGTTTATTGGGTAAATATATAGTTAATGTTTTTAATATGTTGTTGCAACTTGTCCAGAAAATGGTGAACAAAGATTGAATATTCCAGCTCTCACTATATCATGCACTCAAATGCATCTTACTTACAAGGGAAGAAGTGGGCAGTTAACAAAATTCTGAGTTAAGACTTCATTTTCAGTAATGAAATAAAAACATAAGTATGCCTTGTTCCCCTCTTTTTATAATATTTAAAACTGAGATGCCAATGTTTCTGTAGCATTTCTGTGACTCAGGGTTCACATAGGGGCCTGACCATCTTAGTGTGCTTTATCAGATGGAAATATAATTCCAGATTCACTTTTACTCTTGTAGTAAATCTAGTTGAAAAGGTCTCTAAGCTTTTATTAAGTACAGTCAGGCTGCACAAATCTAGTTTCCATTCAATTTCCTGTTTATGACTCTAGGTATGGTAGGATAACATTTCATTTTGAAGGGTGGCCACCAACATTGCAGCAAAGATACTGACTTCTTATACAAGGGCTAAGCAATATATTTCAAAATCCACTCCCATCCTCACACCTAGCAGTTTTATTTTAAGAATTGTTTTGACTGTCCAGACTGTTGGCAACATTTTCGAAACAAGTAATATTTAACAATTTCATTGGCCAGTGCTGCTCCAGAGAGATGGGGCAAGTTTGTTAATCTGTTTATTGGCATTCATCTTTGAAATCCCATAGGTTAATTTGTATAGAGAAGGATTTTCCTGGTGAGATAAATGTAATGACCATAATTAGTTCTGACTGCATCTGCTGGATCTACGAGGTGTTCAGAGGTCTCGCAATGATCTTTTGTTGAACTGTGGACATGACTCTGACAAGTATGTTTGGTCCAGAGGCTGACCAGGTGCAACACTCATATTCTATTACTCTTGAGAAACTCTATCCCTGTGAGAGAATTTTTTTTTTATTGTTTCAAAGGCCAGACAAAATATCATGGAGAGCTAGTACTAGTATGCTGTGATTGTTATGCAGAGTGGGATGGTAGTTTTGCTGATTTTTAGGAATTTATAAGTTTCAGCATTCATCCCAAAATTTCATGGTCCCTAAAAGGGGCACATTGTGTACAAGTTTACTCATGTGCTGCAGGTACAGCTTACAGTATTCATCTATTTTTTCCCCCTCTAGTAGCTCAACGAAATTCTTTTACTTCTTTGTTGTGTTGTGCCCAGGTTCCTGATGTCGGTCATGTGAGCCTTTTAGTGATGTTAATCACTGTTTCTAACTAAACATTTGGACATGCAGATTTCAAAAAGAGCTTCCATTTAGCATATACAGGATGTAAGAGGAGTTTAGAGCATTTGTAAATTCAGATAGTGAAGCTGAAGTGCACAGATTACATTTGCATCCATATGTTGGAAAATAAAGATTTTGTTTTAGAAATTATTAGATATTAAATACTACTGTTCTGCTGAGTGTGAGAGAAGTCCAAATATTAAGACAAACCCCTACTACATTTGATAGATTTCTGAATTCCACACTTGTTTGTTTCTAATGAAACTTAATTAGGGGTTGGAATAGCCAGAGGATTATAGAAGAGCTGTGGCTGATGAGGGATTTTCATAAATCTATATGATGCAAAGCCTTCAGTGCTTGTTTCAGTTTTTCCCCACAGAAATAATGCTATTTAGAAATTATTTCTATAGAGAGATTACTGCAATGAAAACAACTATTTTCAACCTTACCGTTTTTATATCATGTTGTTCTCAATTGTGCATCTGAAGATGCATTTAATATGGGGGAGGGAGTTTGGAGGAGGGGGGTTTCTTCATATAATGATATACAATTTGAAAGACATTTTACTTTATTGCTGTTTACATATACAAGAATGACAGGGTACTTAAAGATCCATTTGGGATATCTTTTAAACAGCTGGTGAAGCAAGGCAAGGATCTGTGGAGTAAGAGCCACTTTTATCTATGCTTGCTCTTTGGAAGGACCGTTACAAAGTCCAAATGCCCACGGGCAGTGGGCTGAAAACAGAAAAGCTTCTGTTTGCAGTTGCAGCATCTTGTGAGATTAGGTTGATTAAATAGAATATAACTGCCATTTCATGGATAGAGATCCTCAATCTCAAAATTGAGGAGCAATTTGTGAGTTGCAGGAAACCAAAGATAAATACATAATGCTTTTCCTCTTGTGTCCAGTAAACCTGAGGGATGCTGTCTCCCACCATAGTTCAAATCAGCAGTCTGTTTTCTTTGATTTCTTACATTCAATGAGATTGCAGCCTTAATATTGCTAGGAAGTTTGACTAACTAGTAACTGTAAAAGATTGAGCTTCTAGGATAAAGTCTTTAAATTGTTCAGTACACACAGGATACATATTACTTTTTCTTCTCCAGCCATTTGATGTTCTGGATCTGTTGGCTTCCTTATATAGGTTGCAGTTTCTAAGCAAATTCTCCAGTTGTTTATCTCTAAGCATTTGCTTTGCCCCACACTCAAGCTGGGTTCTCCTTCAGGGTTGCTTTTGTGTTTTGGTGCTCAGTTTTTGTGGCTTTCCCATGGCAAATTCCTTTGGGCTCATTGGATAGTATTAAATAAAGGAGCAGAGCCTCTGTTGTAGAATCACAAGGAATTCTTCAATACACTCATGATGTGTACCTTCTTTTAGGTGGACACACTCTGACTTCTGTTTAGCCTCCTTGTTCAGCACATATGGTGGGGTCTCACTGAATATGGAGTAAGATTATAGCAGCAAGAACCTTCAGTCTGTTCTGGTTGTCAGTTGTGGAAAGACTCCTTGCTTAGGAAAGCAGGTGTATCAGGCAAATATCTAAGATGCCAGCTGCAACTCTGCAGGACAGCAGCAGTATAAAATCTTCTGATGATATCAACCACCATACCTTCTTCCTCTGCATGTTGCTGGGAACCATTCTTCTGCTCTCCACCCATATCCTCAGTTATAGAGAATCTGATTATCCTCTCTTTGGGAGTCCTAAGTCAGACCTCTGCAACACAATTATAATTTTCACCATCCTGTTATGGCTGGAAAGGAGAGATACTAAGTGGGCATTCAGCTTAGGAAATTTGATTGCAAGAGGGATGAATATGTGAGAGAATAGTATGTCAGTAGCAGAGTATAAGATGCATGTCACTACTGATTGTTCCATTACTCAATCTAAAGCTAGGTAGCCATCATGGCTGCTGACAGACCTGGGGCTGGGGGGGGGAAACCCCAGCACTTTACTTTCAGTTTGATGTGCCCCCATGCCAAGTGCAGCACATTCCCAGAAGAGGAACTGCATTAGTTTGATCAGCTGATTGAATCAGTTACTATATAAGTGCCAAAACCCCTACTGAATTGCCCAATATATACAGATGCTGGGGAGCCAAGTCATACTATGCAGTTCCCCTTCCAGTAAAGCACCATTTTTTTTATCATAGACAACAGCAGCCCATAACAGTACCTTTTTTTTACAATGGTTAACCAAATACCTGAAGTATAATTAAATTGGGGTCCATTGCATGAGGTATCCTGAAATGGTTGAGGTAGGGCCCAAATTGGATTGGGGTAGGATTAGCCAGTCTGTGTACACACACTGGGATTAGCAGAATAAATTCTTATTAGTCCAAATTAGTTGATATCTAGTGTAGCCAAACCATTCCTAACACAAACCTTGGGCCAGATTCCAATATCAGCAGTGAAGCAATTGTTTTTCCCCTTGCATTGGAGTTTGAATATTAATTAGTAGTTTTACATAGCTGAACAACAAGATAATTTTTTCTTCTTATAATTCATTTGATTCATTATACTTCATGAATTTTGTTCCCACCTACCCCAGCTCTGATTTTTTTTTACCCTGAAAGATACAGCAAGGATTTTCAGGTATATATTTATAGGTACACTTTAACTTAAGTGGGGTGTGTCATATATGTGTCATTTTACTCTGCAGAAGGCAAGCAAAAACCCTGGGCAGCTTTTGAGTTTCACTTAATCCCTATTTCAAGGACTTGCATGAATAAGCCTTGTGTCTGTGCTCTGTATGTGGAATGAGCTCCAAATGGGACAAAAATTTGTTTTGTTTTTTCCTACCGTGTAAGTTTTGGAGGTGTGTGGGACAATATTGAGATTTCTCTTGCTAGTTGTTGCTTCAGTACTCAATTACCAACAAGGTTTTAAGGTGGTGATTTTTTTTTTTTGTTCCAGAAAACTGAGAAGTGGGAAAGTGAAAAGACTGATGCAGACATGGAGGAATATAGCTGGGAGAATTCCTGCTCTCAGAAGAATGTCTTGGACACACTTCTGCGAATAAAAGCTGCAGAGAAAATCAGTGATGTACCTAGGGAAGAACTGCTTGCTTCTGAGATAGTCGAGAACTACAAAAACTCTGTGGTCCTGCTTAAAAACGAGGGGGAAACAGAGGATAACGTGTCTAAGTACAAGGAATCAGTTAAGAAACTGCTGAATCTGCAAGGATTCCAGTGAAAATAGACTTGCTTAAGTATAAAGGTGAAAATGTGTTATTAATACCTTTGTATAAAATTCAGATTAGCTATCCATAATGTCTAAGCATCTTCTTTCTTCGAGTTTTTAAAAAATTAACTAAACCCAAATGTGGGTGATTATAGAATTCGGAAAGTATCAGCGATGCTTAAATTCAGTCATGGGAAAAGTTTATACACTATCATGGTCCACAAACATCATTTGTGTATGAATAAAACTTGTATTAGTTCTTGTCTGGCAAGCCATCAAAATGAATGCCCATTGCTTTGAATTTGCCATTCAACAGGTGCTAGTGTGGAACATGGTGGATCCATAACCAATCTTTTGATCCATCAGAAACTTAAGCATGACTTTGGCCAAGTCACCACGGGCACAGTTATTAAAAAAGTACGTAAGAGATTTCGGGCTAACAAGTTCCACTGACTTGTAATACGACTTAAATTCATATGTGACAACATTCACTTTTAGAATGGGAGTTGATACCTAAACCTCTTGGGTACTTTTGAAAATGTGACCCTTAGGTTTTCTGTGTCTCTGTTCTTTGGGGATTATATTTCCCTGCCTCTAAGGTATTGGAAAATAAACACATTTAAGATGTTAATGCTCATATATTATGCTAGGACAGGGATTGGCAACCTACACTCAACCAAGTCACTGGATCCAGCCCACAGAGCTAGGGTTTTCTTGGGTAACCTTGGTGGCTGGTAGCTTTGCCCATGCCATGCCAAGCTGCAGCCAGGTGGTGGGGAACTTTTTGTGTTTGCAGCACCACAGTCAGGCAGTGGAGAGAAGCATAAGTGTAGAAAAGCAGTGGTGACAGCCAGGTCTTAATATCAGCATGTCAGACCCACCCTGGGCTGTTCCAATCTACTTGCCAGAAACTATTGCTGACAGCTGTGCTAGAAAGCCAAATAAGCAACTTGCATAGAAATGGTATACCCAATGGAAAAGGAACAGGATAAGGTAAACCTTGAAATAGGAAATAGACAAACTAGTGAGTTGAAGGCTAATGAGAATTGATTTCCAGGATACCATCATGCATAAAGAAGGAAAAAGGAGAAAATGGAGGTTGGATGCATACAGGATAAAATCTTGTATACCTATACAAGATGTATATAGAATAAGTAAGCAAGTAATGTATTGTTGCATGAACAAAAGGGATTTTAATGAAAGGACATAGACTGTTAAATGAGTGAAGTATAAATTAGAGTGTGACATTTTTGGTACAGGAGGAGGTGTATTAACTTGTCTATCATGAGTGAACCTGGGAAATCTTGGTGTGGGAAATGATTGCTTGCAGCTGCTTGTTACCAGGTGTAGAAGAAAACATGATACGAATGAGTGTTATTCCTTTGACTTTTTTTTATTTGAACAGAAGTGGTGTTGAAAACCAAAACTGCCAACAATTTTCAGGTATACAACACGTTATCTTCAAGAGGAGACTGGACAGGGATCTGGCTGGGGTCTTATGACCCCTCCCACCCCCAGTGCTCATTGCTGCCCATGGCAGGGGGTCGGACTAGATGATCTGTCCAGGTCCCTTCTGACTATGATTTTAACACTGATCAAAAATAGTTTCTTTAATAGCAACAAATATTCAGAAAAATTAGTCGTACAACTGATTTGGTTACTCTTCTTTCTTTTGTTAAAAAAGAAATATCAAAAATAGAATGCACAGAGAATGCATAGCTAATTATGCCAAGAGTTTGACTTTCAGGTTTACAAACATAATTCCTGTGTTGGGGGAAAGGGGTGTTAATCAGAATTAGATATTGTAAATCCTTGATATGTAATAAGGCCAAACTGGTAACCTAATGCTCCACTCCCGAGCCACAGCTAGTTAAAAGGAAAACAGTTAAGAGCATGGGTATGAACCCTGGCTAGGGAGGAGGAAAATTACTTCTGTATAATGTTATTTGGGACTCCACGGGAAGCCTTCTGCCTGGCTTCAATCTTTTGGCATTAAGGCCTCTATATGCTGCAGCTCATGTCATATCCACAGGTGGCTAGTGACTCCCTTAAGGGAGTGGCATTGTCATAGGGATTCTGTCTAGTAGGACACAATTTTCCATATAGGCAGAAGTCTCTTTAAAAAAGAAAGAATATTTAAATCGTTGCTACAGAATCCTTATAATTGCTACTATCAAGATTAAAAAAATGTTTGCATGACCATCCTATCTTCAGTCTTGTCATGTCATAGTTATTTACCTTCTAGACAAATTTTCCCTTCTTTCAGCTCTGCATCAAGGTGAATTTTATTTCTGAAAGGTTGAGGTGTTTCAGGGAATGGTCCAGCTGTTTTTGAAAGAGAGAGAGGAGGTGAAGGTAAAAACATTTTCCCACTTGAAAAATATTTGTGTGTTGCAATTTTGACTTGGAAAATACCATGAATTGTTGAAGAGTGTCTGGCCTTTTTCTAGAGTAAGTTTGTTTTCATTATTTACAATTGAGAAATTTACTAGACTTGTCATGGTTCATTTAGAGCATTAGGCCAGCATGCATAACTTTTGCTTCATGTAGAACAGCTAATCACTGCAAACTTGCTTAAGTAACTTTCCAGGTGGTTTGAGATGCTTAAAATGTAATAAGATTCCTTTTCTTGCTACTGTTGCTCTTCCCCTTTAAGTTGCCCTCATGTGCAGGGAAGTCAGAGCCAGGAGGTACTGAATTCTATATCTTTCTACAACTGAGGTCAGTTCACTTTTGCAGGCTTTATTAATCCTGCCCTATATAGTGAGCACTCCATGTAAAATCACTGTAGTTTTGAGGGTCAAAGTTTGGCTTAGAAACATCTTCATTGGAATAAGAGGAGGAGGGCACAGGAAATTGATTTGTTTGCAACTATCTTAGCGTTTGGAAATCATCTTCAGCAATTTGATATCATTAACACCATATGTAATAGAGGATGGGCTAAGAAATAGAAAATGAATTAAATACTAGTTTCTCTATTAAGTGTTCAGGCTTGGCCTCGGCTATACTTTTTTATTCCCAGAAACACAGAATAAGAGTTCCTAGATTGTGATGTCCTCGATCAGAGATGACACATTACCAGAGTTGTCAGGCTAAGTGGTCCTGTCTACAACCTCTAAACTCTGTTAGCTAGCAAAAAGCTAAAAGTAGAACTCCAAGGAACAGAAGTTGGAACTTGCTTTTCTAGTTTTCTTTTCATTCCTTCTGCCCCTTATTAAAAAGAAAAACATTACATTGAAATTTAAAAAGAATCTCTTAATACAACAGTAGGGCTTTATAAAAGTTGCATGCACTTTGTGATAGTACCTTGTTATTATAGGCTGAAACATTATCAGACAAGGCTACTAAATGTGTTCCTTTGGGACCACTGTCCTGTCCTCACAGATGCAGATTGCTCATTCCAAATGCAACAATTTTCTCTGAGGGGGGGGAAAAAAATCTACTTGCAGTGAGAAAATTCTCACTCCAGTGGAAGCAGCTCAGATTAGCACTGTCTTTTTAGTGCTTACCTATATGGTCTCAGAATCCTTGTTTCTTCTTTGCACTTTATTTTTGGACATTATCATATTTACCTACATACCACACCTACCTCTTCCCAAAAATTAGCCCTCTAAAATTGGGGTACATCTTTTAGGAGAGGAAGCTGATCTCCACACCAAAGTGGAGGCATAGAGATGCTAGAGTGGCTGCTAGGGATGTTCTGGGCTTTGCTGTATCAAGGAAGGATGGAGTCCAGTCCCTTCTTGTCACTCGCTTGCTACAGCTCCAGAGGTACAGGTTTAACCCTGTCACTGCCAAATTGGCAACAGCTTTTGGCCAAGGAGGGTTAAACTTGTAGCTCCGGAGCTGCAGTTTAGAGTATGGGTGACACGGACAGCTGAACTATGCCCATCCTGTATGTAACCAGAACGTTCAGCCATGTTGATCCCAGGCTGTGACAGTTAAGATTCTGGAAAAATAGTTTTTCTTTAAGTTGAATGTCTTTTATTTGTGAGGGTGTGATATATGAGTAATATGGTACTACTTTACCCCCCCCCCCC
>NW_017729022.1:111262665-111267186 GCF_001723915.1 Gavialis gangeticus
TTTTTTTTTTTGGGGGGGTTGTATAATGGGAAAATTGTTATTCCTTTCCCCCCCCCCCCCATTTTGTCTACTTGTCACTACTTTTGCAGAGCCCAGAAGCACTTTATATTTCAACCAGGCCTTTCTATCAAGTGTTGGTATAGGCTTTCCAAAGTCACCTGGTTTCAAACTCTTTACTTCTTGCCTACCATAGATGGACACATCAAGTGCCTTCCCTGCTTGAAGGGGTCCCAGGTCTGCAGGAACCATGCAAGGTAATCACTTCCTAGACCAGGAAGGAGTGTGAAGTCATACTTCAGGTTTACCTCCTGCCATCATCAGGCTCTGAACACAGAGTGTAGGACTCAATTGGAAGCAGGCCTTCCAGTGAGCAAATTCCTTCTCAAAGACTATCTTCCATACAGTGCCAAAGATGAGCTTCCTGATGAACATAGGCCTGGAGACCGTTCCAAAGGGAGATTGCCATTGCAGGATCCTCAAGAGAGATTCTTTACTTCACTTCTAAACTTCATGGCCCCATGAAGAATATTGACAAAGCTTAGAAATGTCCCTTTCTAGAGCTACCAATGTGCCTTCCTGGAGTCTCTCCCTCTTCAGGCCCTAAGAAATTGGGCCCCCAAGGTTCCTCCTTCAGCACCTAGTTATCATGGAACCACCTTCTTGGCACCAGTCCTTATTTCAGTAGTGCTGCTTGCTCCTCCACTGAGACTCTGTTGTCTCCCTACAGCCTTCTGCCATTCTGTCCCATACACCAATGTCAGTTTCTCCAGAGATTCTGTTTTTATTCTGTGGTTTCCATGTGACTAATCTGAAATGCCCCTGCCTAGCTGAGGCAGTTTTGGTTTCCAGAGCTTCTGATCTTGGAGAGAAGCCCAGGACTGCTGTTCTTGGACCAGCTTCTCCAGAACAGGACACTCCAGAAATATCTGCATCCCCTTACCTTCATAGCATCAATGCTGGAGGGTTCTCAGTAATGGAGTGGGCTTGCTTATTCCATCAGGGACATCACTGATAACTGAAGATGCTCTACTAAATGAACCTACCTACCTGTTATGCAAGGCTTTTCCCCCACTGTAAGGTGGTTATTGGAGGTATATTAGACTACTACACAAAACGGAAGCAAAGTGATCTCAGTTGTCATCACAATGTCACTCTATTATTGTAACTTGTCACCCACCCACAGAGGGTCAGCCTTTTCTACCCAGCAGTATTAAAGTTTCCCAATTATGACAAAACATATTCCTGATGATGAGAAATGGGTCCCTCAGTGCAACCTGAACTTTAAACTTTATTGTCTTAGTGAACACACATTTGTAATGAAGGTAATTTGCTTGCTTTCCATTTGTCCATGAAGTGGCTTTGTTGGTGTCTATCACTCCATCAGAGAGAGAAGGGCAAGATCCAAGTGAGATCTTTGTACATAAATAAATAATTAAAACTCACTCCAAGTTTTAATTTATTTGCAAAATTTGTCTTAAGCAGCAGATGTGACTATTGCTTTTTCCTGCATAAACCTCACTTCCTGAGAGCTTGGGTGTTTTTCCACAAACTGATTATTTTTTCTCTCTGTAGAACTAACGCATTTTGGGGAAATTTTGGCTATTTTTACCCAGTAGTTCAATGATCAAAGGATTCCATTGATTTTTCTACCCAGAGGCTTTACAGTGGATATCATAATATATCAATATGTTCTACCCAATAGAATCATAGAAAATTAGGGTTGGAAGGGACCCCAAGAGGTCATCTAATCTAACCCCCTGCACAAGGCAGGACATTCCCAACCAGATCATTCCAGCATTGGCTTTGTCAAGGTGAGCCTTAAAAACCTCCAAGGATAGAGATTCTACCACCTCTGTAGGTAACCTGTTCCAGTGCTTCACCACCCTCTTAGTGAGAGAGTTTTTTCTAATATCCAACCTAAACCTGCCTTGGTATAACTTGAGACAGTTGCTCTTTGTTCTGTCATCTGCTACCACTGAGCACAGTCTAGCTCCATCCTCTTTAGGACCACCCTTCAGGTAGTTGACAGCTGCTATCAAATCTCCCCTCAAATCCCACTTCTGCAGACTAAATACACCCAGTTCCTTCGGCCTCTCCTTAAAAGGCATGTGCCTGAGCCCCCAAACCATTTTGTTGCCCTCTGCTGGGCTCTCTCCAACTAGACCACACCCTTTCTATAGTGGGGGACCCAAAACTGGACACAGTACTCCAAATGTGGCCTCACCAGTGCAGAGTAGAGCAGAATAATTGCTTCCCTTGATCTGCTGGCAACAATCCTACTAATGCAGCCCAGTATGCTGTTAGCCTTCTTGGCAACAAGGGGCACACTACTGACTTTATCCAGCTTATTGTCCACTGTAACCCCCGGGTCTTTTTCTGGAGAGCTGCTTAGCCAGTCAGTCCCCCGGCTGTAGCAGTGCATGGGACTGTTCCATCCTAAATGCAGGACTTCGTACTTGTCTTTATTGAACCTCATGGCTGTATCCACATGAATGTGGACACTTGTTTCCCTGGGGACACCTATGCTACACGCTTTGCCACATGGCAAGCTATCCCTGGTAGGGCACTGTTCTGGCCCCAGCAGCCTTACCTGGGGTTCTGGGGTCTCCCAGAGCTGTAGCAGTGGCAATTCTGCCACATGGAGCCTGGTCAGTAGCCACAGTGCAGCTCTGGGTGGCCCAGCTCCTCTTTTGAGCAGCGTTCTCTGCCCACGCATGCACTGCTTTGCTTTTTGTTTTTCCATGTGGTTTTTTTTGACCCCAGTAGTCAAAAAAAAACTTTTTAAAAGTGGAGCAGCACACACACGGGCAGCACTCCCTTGCAGTGTGGAGACTATCTGAATATGCAGTATGTGATGCCACCTATGTGTTTGCAGTACCACATAGCGCACAGCCGCACTCCTCTGGACCCAGCCCATGAGATTTCTTTTGGCCCAATCCTTCAGTTTGTCTAAGCCACTCTGAATCCTAACCATACCCTCCAGTGTATCTACTCCACCCCCCAGTCTGGTGTAATTCGGGAACTTGCTGAGGTTGCAATCCATCCCATCTTTCACACTGGTAACGATGATATTAAACAAAAGCTGCCTGAGGACTGACCCCTGGTGCACTCTACTTGATACTGGCTGCCAGCTAGACATTGAGCCATTGATTACTACCCAATAACTAAAGTGGTTTTCAATAGTTACAATACTCCGCCTCAAACCCGCAATACAGTAGCCTCCCTTTATAACGTCTCCATTCCAGACATTTGAAGCCACCTGAAGCTTTATGGCCCATTAGCTTGTTCTGTCTTTTTCCTCTTCCTTGGAGAGAGTGACGGCCTGCAATTCATACCCCACTCCCAGCCCTGGTTGAGAGAAAGCTGAACAGAGAAGGTAGGGGAGCAAACACTGCCCTTTAGACCCTTAGTATAAAGCACAAGATAAGGCAAAGCATATGTGCATTGCATAGGTAATTCAGGGGCAAAAAGTTGGTTGAACTAAGCTGCTTGAGGTTCATAAGCATGCACACCTTGAAATGTGCTATGTGGAAAACACTTCCCAAAGGTCTCTGATTTCTGTAGTAATTGACATCTTTATCCACCCCCTGGAACAGGTCTGTTTCCATTTTGCCAGTGCTATGATCTAGGCTTCCTCTGTCTCCCTCATAGCTGCTTCTTTAAAAAAACAAAACAAGACAATATAAAACCTTATGCATGTTGTAGTTAGTCAGAGAGTTGGTCTCACTTTGTCATAGCATATCTTCAAATCACAGGGACCTATGTCAGTATAGCAGGAAAGAGGACATTTAGGAACCACTGTATTATGGCATGCAGATTCAACATTTTCATATTTCACAGTACCATTGAAAATAGGCAGCTGGTATCACAGTATGTTCCATCACAGTGTTCGGTGGCCTAGAATACTGGTCTCCTTAAACAAACCATTATTCAAAAAAAGAAAAAGTCTGCTGGTCTAATCCAGGGGCAGAAGCAGGGAAGATTTTGGAACTGCAGTTGCACCCCACTTCAGTTTCTGCATCACTGAAAGTTTAAAACAAACTGCCTGGCTTGGACAGCTGCGTTTATTCAGGTAGAATTGAAGGAGTCAATAGACTTCATAGCTCATTGTTATGTGCTTGATTTCTGCTAACAATTTCTCTCCATAGGTATTAACAACCTGTAGAATCATAGGAAATTAGGGTTGGAAGGGATCTCAGGAGGTCATCTAATCCAAGCCCCTGCTCAAAGCAGGACCATCCCCAACTAGATCATCCTAGCCAAAGCTTTGTCTAGCCAGGTCTTGAAAACCTCCAAGATAAGATGGAGAGTCCACCACCTCTCTGGGTAACCTGTTCCAGTGCTTTATTACCCTCCTAATGAGAAAATTCTTCCTAATATCTAATCTAAGCTTCCCTTGCTGCAACTTGAGATGTTGCTCTTTGTTCTGTCATCTGCCACCACTCAGAACAGTCTAGCTCCATCCTTTTTGGAACCACCATTCACGTAATTGAAAGCTGCTATTAAATCCCCTCTCAGTCT
>NW_017729022.1:111267512-111270441 GCF_001723915.1 Gavialis gangeticus
GACAGCAACTCTATTCCATTCCTTTTTGGAACCACCCTTCAGGTAATTGAAAGCTGCTATTAAATCCCCTCTCAGTCTCCTTGTCTCTAGACTAAATAAGCCCAGTTCCCTCAGCCTGTCCTCAGAAGTCACGTGCCCCAGCCCCCTCACCATTTTATTTTAGCCACATACTTTCTGTGTTGGGGGGCCCAAAACTGAACACAGTACTCCAGAGGTGGCCTCACCAATGCTGAGTAGAGGGGAATAATCATTTCCCTTGACCTGCTAGCAACACTCTCACTAATGCAGCCCAGTATGCCATTAGCCTTCTTGGCTACAAGGGTGTAAAAGGGCACCCTTGATCTTCCTCTAAACAAGTTAGCCTTCCTTCTACAATGATCCTGTCTATTATCTACTCCTAGTCATGGTTCCTTTCTCACCTCCCATCATGCCCAGTAAAGGTGTGTTGCTACCTAGGAACCTGTACTGGGTGGCTCTATTCCTAGGGGATTTGAACCCACAAGAAATCAATCAGAGATAGGGAGGGGAGAGGCAGGGCTAAAAGCAGGCTGAGCTGTGCAGCGGTCAGAGGAAGAAGGGAGTTGCAAAGGTGAAACAAAGATTACATTACTCTAATGACCCTTTCCTGGATTATGCATTGCAGCAGGTAATGGAAGCTGAACCAGTTCTGTCTGTGGCCAGGCTGATGAATAGCAGTTGTACCTGCTCAGCACCAGGTGCCTGTGCTACCCAGGAGCTGGCACTCAGCACAGACTCAGCTATGTTTGTCTTTATTTGGATCAGAGACTGAATAATAGAGCCCTAGGTCACTAGCATATTAGTAGTGCTTCTAGTTTCTTTTTCAGTGGAGAAGAATATACATTGTGAGTAGTGTATATAGGCTCACCACCCTTCAATGCAAATGTGATAGGTGGGTGGGACCAGAAGTCCCGCCCCTTAGCCCCACCCCTTCCCCTTTCTATGATGTGTGACATCACCAGCTGTGCACCCTGACCCCTGTCACATGGTGCATGACATCAGCAACTCCGCCCCCACCCCAGTCATGTTGTGTGTCACACCACCACCACATGGTTCATGACATCAGAATGACAGCCCATGCAGACCCCCAAAGCCCAACCCCTCATGCTGCAAGAACCGCCCTAGGTCACATGGTACAGTTATGACCTATCGCCCAGGCTCCCAAAGCAGACGTTGAGAATTTGGAAGATGGTATCTGTCGCAGAGCACCTTGGTGCCCTGCTCCTTAGGGTGATAACGACCATGCAGGCAAGAAACAGGGGAGGTCGGAGACCCAGCAACTTTACCAAGCAAAGAAAGGGAGAGGAACTGGAAGAAGAGGTAATCCGGTTAGAATGGGAGCTGGAAGTAGCAACAGCCATGAAAGTACGTGCAGAGGACCAAATGCAGGAAATGAAAGATAGGATATTGGAGAGCCATTCTCAGGCAGTAGAGACAGATAAAAGGTTCTGGCAGGAGTTGGAAAAGATGAAAGCCTATATGGCAGATTATAAGACTGGATGAGCAGAGGCTGTCCCTGGAAGAGAATCTAAGAGCCAGGGAGAGTCAGAACACTCAGCTGCGAGCCCAGTTGCAGAATGTGGAGGAGGAAAAAGAATGACTTGAGGAGCAAGTACAATCACTTAAAATTCTCCTGGAAGATAGCCAGGCTAAGGAAGTAGATATAAATGCAGAAGAAGAACAGTTACAGATTGAAGTACAGACTAGACGGAAAGAGATCCAGGGGTTGGAAACTGAAAATAAGATACTACAAGAGGCAAATGATCAGATGGCCATGAAAATCTGAGACCTGGGGAAGGTTGAGAGGCCAGAAGAGAAGGTAGCGAACCTGATAGAAGCAGGGCAGAGACCTCAAACCATAAACACCGCAGATACAATGCAGGGAAGGTTGGAGGTACTGGGGAACCAACTAGCGGAGTATGTGGTGGCCGCCAAGTCAGAACGCCAGGGGCAATACCAAGAGTGAGAAGTATTGAAGGAGGCTTTGAAGGGTGTAGAGATTCTCCTAGAAATCACCTGGGCTAGGATGCTGCACCATCCAGAGCCAGCAAAGTTCCCCAGAGACCAAGGCTCAGAGGATTCACAAGAAGAGAATATCGGCCCGTCAGGTATGGCCCGAGGGCGGGAAAGTGGAGCACCCCAAGGCATCTTGAGGGGGGGGGTTGCATCCCAGGGGGACAGGATCAGAAAAGGGGGAAGCCTCGTTCAGAGGCAGATCCTGGACTAAGGCGGAGAAAGGAAAAAACTTACCTGTGGCAGAGGTCGGGGGGAGTGAGGTAGCTCACAGTGGAAAACCTCCCGTGCAGTTTGTCAGCTGCGTCCATATCCAGCTAGGAGAACTATTTAAATCTCAAACTCAGGGAAGGAGTACGGGGCTGAGCCAGAAGCAGACAAGGGAAGTAGGCCTGACAGATGTAGGAACAGCAAGGAAGAACGAACGGAACTCCCCAAGGAGCAAGACCTCCCGTTCAATTTACCAGGACTGTGCACAGACAGTCCAGGGCCTAGGACAACACGGGTCAAAGACAGGATCCACAAAAAGGGGAGCAATCCAGCCCAGGAAGGAAGATAGAGCCAAGACACGTGCGATGAGGAGGGAACAACCAACCAAAAGAGGATCAAAGCCTGAGAAAAGGCCTCAGGTCTATGTAAATGACATCCCTAGGCAGGTAATGTGGTGTAGGCTGAGAAACATCATTGAAGAGAAAGTTGGAGGAGTGGCATATGTTAAGATCTGTAAGGGACTGGTCGGGCCATACCTGGCGGGCCGATATTCTCTTCTCGTGAATCCTCTGAGCCTTGGTCTCTGGAGAACTTTGCTGGCTCTGGATGGTGCAGCATCCTAGCTCAGGTGATTTCTAGGAGAATCTCTACTCACTCTCCAGGGAAAGATAGAGTTTTGGAAAGAAGA
>NW_017729022.1:111271233-111274422 GCF_001723915.1 Gavialis gangeticus
TGTCTGGGGAAAGATAGAGTTTTGGAAAGAAGAATATGCCCAGAAGGCACTAAGGAGACAGTGGGAGATATGGGGAAGGCTCCAAGACCTCCAGGGAGCCAGAGAAAAATGAGAGACTCCACAATCTGCCCAGAGAAAGAGACCCAAGAGTGTAGGAAGGGAACGTGGATGGGCCAGAGAAGAGAGAGAGAAGAAACCCCAAAGGGTAGGCAGGAGCTTGGCCGGCAAAGGGTACAAATTACCAAGGTTGGCTAATGTGGGGGGACTACCTGTGGCAGGTAACTCCCAACAAGCCCCACACAGTGCGCCTTGGGTAAAAGGTGAGTAGGAGGCGCCTGAAAACCTCTGCCTTCTGTATCTGGGTTGCCGGGTGCCTGAAGAAAGGCTGAGAGAGGAGCCCCAGATGGATGCAACACCTTGCAAAAAGGAAGATCAGCCTCGGTGAGTCTTGATCTTAAGGGGGGAGGTATGTTGCAGAGCACCTCGGTGCCCTTCTATAAAGAGGCGGGGTGTGTCACAGAGCACGCAAGTGCCCTGCTCCTTAGGGTGGAAACAGCTAGGCAGAGGGCCCTAGCAGTGAGTGGGGAGATCAGCTGCTGGTTACCAGGGCAGCCAGAGAAGTAATGAAGAAGCACAGGTGCCAGTTGCTAGGGCAACCGCTGGAAGTCAGCTGACCAGAAGGGGCAAGGCCTGGCTCCCATTTAAATCCAGGCTGGGGCCAGGCAGGCAGTTCCCTGCCAGCAGCCATAGAGGAAGGAGCTCTGCTGGACTGAACAAAGAGGAGAGGTTAGACTGCAGGTACAGCTTCGAGACTAGGGGAAGGATGGAGCACCCCTGATGTGGCGGGACTAATGTGAAGGCCGAGCAGCTTGAATTTGTTGCAGCCTAGGGACTTGAGCTTTCTGTTTACAGTTTACAACCGGAGGACTGGGTGAGGCTATTAGGGGTTGGAGGAGGCCTCAGGGGCTCCATGGTAGTGTGGGGACCTCAGCGCCAGAGAGGGTGCAGCATTTGGGGTGCACTGACCCCAGCCCCAAGGAGGGGAGCGGAGAATTGGAGGCCAGGTAAGGCCGAGGCTGCCTGAGCCCAGCGGGGGGTCAAGACCCCAAGGAGGTGAGTTGGGGCCAGGCACGGCTATGGCCACCTAAGCCCCAAGGCTGCGAGAAGGCCCCAAAGCAAAGGGGGCAGCGTGAGAAGGCCCCAGAGCAAAGGGGGTAGTGATTGACGAGAGCCTGTGGGACATGGGTGAGATGAGGGCCGCAGAGAGCCCGAGCGCCAGAGAAGGCACAGAGAGAGACCAAAACAACGTCTGGTACATCAGTGAGACTTGGAGCGTGGTAAAGGGGCGGTTGGAGCCACGCATAGCCCATAAGGCTGGGGTGCCCGGAACCCCATTATAGAACCAAGACATAGGGTAGCAGCAGCACTGTGACCAAGACGACGAGAGGCAGCCTCCCTCTTATATTTAAGATCAAGATGTGGCAGGCGAGACTAACTTGGCGTGGTAGGGGACGCTAGGGGAGATCACGGCCACCCCTAGGACTCCATGCTATGACAGTATCTTTGTGCCACGGTTTAAATTTGTCCTTAAGCATTTGAATGCACCACATGGGTGTTAGCATGGAGTGGGTGTGGGGAAAAGCAGTTACCAGACATGTCTACACAGGAGGCTATGTTAAAGCAAGTTTATTACTCTTCTGGTGAAGCTGGCAGTTTTGGCAGGGTGAACACTCTTTTTGAAGCCACCAAGAGGCAGAATAAGGTTCTGAACAGAAGCGGGGTGGCCACCTGGCTCTCAGATCAGGATGCTTACACCCTACACAAACCAGCAAGAAGACATTTTACAAGAAACAAGACTGTTGGTTCAGATATTGATGCACAATGGCAGGCAAATTTGGTGGATATGCAGCAGTTTTCCAAGCACAATCGTGGGGTTAAGTTCATCTTAACAGTGATAAACATATTATCAAAGTATGCCTGGGCCATGCGTCTAAAAGACAAGTCAGGTGGTGAAGTAGCTTGGGCCTTTAAAACCATTTTCACAGAGGGCCATGTACCTCAAAAATTATAGACTGATCGGGGAAAATAATTTTAAATGTCTTTAAGCAAGCTGTTAAAACAGTATAATCATCATTTTGTGACAAATAGTGAAATGAAAGTGGTGGCGGTAGAGAGGTTTAACAGAACATTAAAATCAAAGATGTGGAAGTAATTTACAGCCTGCAACACCTTTCGCTACATTGATGTTACCAGAGTTTATAAAGAGCTACAACCACAGTTTTCAGAGAACTATCTGCACGAGGCCTGTTGACGTGAACTTCTCAAACTCTCCACTAATGTGGAAAGCCGTGTACGGGGACTATTTCAAAATAAAACCAGCAGCAGAAATGGAGACCATGTGAGGGTGTCTAGGACCAAAGGGAGGTTTGAAAAAGGTTATGAACAAACATTCACCAATGAGATTTTCATAGTGGATGAAGTCCTTAAACACATGCAGACACCTGTATACTGCCTAAAAGATTACAAAGACAAACCTATCAAGGGTTCTTTTTACCCTGAAGAACTACAAAAAGTGAACCCCAAACAGGACAGTTTACAGGGTTGAAAAAGTTCTAGCAATGAAAGGGAAGAAAGAAGTGATTGTTGGTGAAATGGTTGGGGTGGCCATCTAAATTTAACAGCTGGGTGGAAGCCTCCCAAGTTTGTAAAATATAGGGGTACCTCAGTCAGAAGGCCGACATGTCTGATGGCAACTTTTACATCACTTTGCCCAGCAACACTTGCGCCAACATTTTTCTGCAGAACACCAGCTCGAACTTTACCATACAGCTGGTTAAACCTCTGGGTCTGCTGCGGAACTGGGAGATAGGGTTAGTAGAAATACAATACCCGCACAGCTGGAACATCAACAAAGACACCCCTTTCAAAATCATTTCTGGAACTAAAAAATGGAGGTACATCCTGCCTCAGGGGTATTATACAACCATCATAGAGTTACCAGATCTTATGAACAATACAATTACCACCAATCCTACTCCAGCGGAATTAGTTATGCACTATGACCAAGCGATCGGAAAAGTGAGACTTAAATCCCAAGATAACTCTTATGGCTTTTATACACATGGTGAGCTAGCCTATATTTTGGGAATGCTACCTGGGGCCTCTGGTAAAAAAAAAAAAAAAAAAAAA
>NW_017729022.1:111274442-111278310 GCF_001723915.1 Gavialis gangeticus
GCTGATACTACCGGTGGGTTCAATTAGCTGTATGTCTACATGGACATTGTGGAACATCAGCTTGTCGGGGAGTTTTCGGTTCCTTTGCTAAGCTGTGTCCCTGTCTGTGGGAGCAACAACAAGTTTGTCACCATCACATATGACAACCCGCATTATGTCCCCATAAGTCAGCACCGCATCGACACACTCAGTGTTGAAATAAAGACAGATCAGAACAGACATCTTGTTTCGCTTTGGTAAGGTGATCATTAAGCTTCACCTATGCCCCCGGAAGACTGAGATTTTAAAGTAAGTAAAAGCGTGATGGTAAAAAACTATGCGGACCCTTATTTGTACAGAAATTATTATAAAGCCCAGACTGGGTATGGTCTTCCTGGATATCAGGGTGTGCCTGTGATGTATGGGGCTGGTGTGGAAGGCATATTTCACAGCCTGTTTAGAAAAACCATTCTGCTTTTGAGAAGGGGTCTGGAGATTAAGCCCCATGCTAAAAATGCAGTGAAAACATAGTCAAAGATGTGATCAATCACGTCTCCCGATAAGGTGGTCAAGCCGGCAAAGCAGGAGGGATTTGGCCTCATGTATATTCAAAGAAAGAGCCTCAAAAGAAAGACGCACCAGACTCTGGACATGCAGGACCTCCTCAACCCCTTAAAAAGAAGAGGGTAAGTCAACAGGGCAGCCAGACATGAAAAACCAAGCAGCCTGGGAGAAAAAAGGGGCGCTCTCCTGGAGGAAACAGAAATATATTTTAAGTGCCATGGCCTTTGTTCACTGTGGGTCTGAAGAATGCGCCAAATCCAAACTGGATGCGTTTCAAATAGCCCCTACACAGACCTGCATTGAGAAAAGCCTGTATGTTGAGATCCCCCCCACTCTCAGCTGTTACTGAGTCCAGCCCCCTTGACTTTTTCATAGCTGGGAATGGCGAAGATTACATGGATTTGAACAACACACTGCTGTACCTTTGCTGCAAGATTGTAAAAGGTGATGGAACTGATCTTGATGCTGGGGCAGCAATGGGTCTGGTGAATTACCCACTAGCCTCTGTCTTCAGTCAGCTGGATGTCACTCTGGGAGATTGTCTCATAAGCCAGAGCAACAACTGTTACCCTTACCGAGCCTTCATCAAATCGGTTCTCAACTACAGCTATGACACCCTCGCCACCCAATTTTCTGCTGGCCTGTTTTACAAAAATACCCCCGGGCATCATGAAACGGTCACATGGGATGGCGATAATCATGGGTTTCAGAGATGAGCAAACCTGACAGACTGGAGCAAAAAGATATTGCTGCTTGGTCATCTCCATAATGATTTGTTTCAAGAAAAACTGTTGCTGAGTGGTGTGGATGTGAAAATTAAGCTGACATGCAGCAAAGATGCCTTCTGCTTGATGGGCACCACAGTGGCTGGCCAATGTAAACTAAAAATCACATCTGCCTCACTTTTTGTGAAAAAAGTGAAGGTAGCCCCAGGCGTCTGATTGGGCCATGCAGAGGCCTTGCTTATGGCCAGCACTAAATAACCCATAGACTGCATGGGTATGAAAGTGTTTAGCATTCCTGCCGGCAGCCGACTTAGCAACCAGGAGAATCTGTTTCTGGGGCAGTTGCCCAAACTCATCGTCATCGGGTTTGTGGATAACGATGCCTTTAGCAGGAATTATGCTAAGAACTGCTTTAACTTTAAACATTACAATATTAATTTTATGGCCCTCTACATCGATGGAGAACAAAGCCTCTACAACCAGATTTTGAGAAGAGTAACTGCGTGAGAGAATACATGCAGCTGGTACAGACAGCTGGTAAACATACGAAAGACTGGGCCCTGATAATCAACCATGAGGAGTTTGCTCTGGGGTACACCTTATTTGCCTTTCACCTGTCTCCTGACCAGGAGTGTGTCGATCATTATTCACTGATTAAAACCGGGAACCTGAGAGCAGCAATACACTTTGCTGCGGCTTTGCCCACCACGGTTAACGTGATTGTGTATGGGGTCTTTGACAACATCACAGAAATAAGAAGAGAAACGTCCTGTTTGACTACATGTGAACATGGACACCGAACAGCTCGTCAGGGTTTTATTCTCAGACCCTTATGCCAAATAACTTTCTTAGACATTCTCCCCTGCGACTGGCTTGACTGTCTAAAAGGCCCCTGAGCTTGGTGGTCAACGTGCACCCACATAATCAACCCAGACAACACTGGTTGGCTTTTTACCTGGAGGATTGGAACCGCGGAGAATTTTTGACTCGTACGGTCACCCCCCAGACAGCACTCTCTTTCCTCAAAGCATTATGTTGTTTTTAAACAAGAATGCTACCAACTCTTTTTCAGACAAAATAGTTACAAGACCCCCAATCTGTTGCCTGAGGCTACCATTGTGTGTTTTTCCTACACCACCGTAGCAAGGGGCTATCATTTGAACAGATTTTAAAATTGTATTATTCCAATGATTTAGCACAAAATGATAGGGTGGTGATGCATTTTGTAAAAAGTAAATATAAAAATTTCCATGTGGCCGGGCCTGCTCAAACCATGTTTCAGCACGCCCAGACATGTATTTTCTTGCTATGACTTTCATGAATGCTTTGTCTAAAAACACTCAGCTGATGCTGTATAAATAAAGCTGTTGTTATTTAAATGCATGTGTGTGCATATTTTCATTAAAAAAATCCTCTGTAGACAAAAACTTTATAGCAGCATAGAATAATTTAATTCAAAGTGTAAAACTTTATATGGGGAGCCAATGACTTTTAGAGAGAGTTTTTTGCTTCTTAGGTGGTGGTGTTAGTATGTCTTGGTCTGAAGCAGATACTTTCAGGCATTCCAGATGATCACGATTCATGACGTTGCCCATAACAGGAGATGGTACGTTCAGCTCAGCCATGGCTTTCATAAAGATGTCCCAGCATTTAGGTGGACGTTTAGTAGTCCCGGTGTGAGTCTGAAGGGTTCTCCGGACCAAGTCGAGTATGTTAGAACCCTTGACGAGCATCACTTTGTAGACAAAACTCCCTTGATCATCCCAAGAAGAAAGATCCTTGTGCTGGCTCAGCTTAGTGAGCAATACTTCAGCATTTTTCCTGCATCAGGCATGCATGTTAACCAATACTTCCTGAACAACTGTGTCGGGGTTCATGGGAGTTTCTAGGGGGTCTGTTCTGGCAGAAACAGGGTTAATTTCCCTCTGTCCAGATCCGCCCTGCTTTATGTAGGTCAGGTATTTCTGAAGCATGGATGCATACAGTTTAGTCTTATCATATTCTGCTAACCCCAGTCTTTGGAGAATATCCTTCATTTCAGCATCCAGTAAGCAGGTTGCCTCAGTTCTGATATTTTCCTGAGGCAGCTGGGGAGCCCTTAATTGTTCCAGTTCATGTTTGGGCACCAGGTACATTTTTTCTGCGTGCTCCAGCACTGGCTAGCCAAAAGCCCCATAATTGGAGAAAGAGCAAAACTTAACAGAGGTCCGATAAATCCCCCACTGTTTCACCAGCTGTTTCCTTTTTTTTTTAGGAGGCAATCTTTTGTTACTTAGGTTTTTTATGATCCTGCGTCTCTTTTTCAGCATGTAAATTTGATGCGGTGTCAAAGGGATGTTTCCTTTTAAGATGTTCAGAGCAATTTCTGAAATGGCTGCTACTAAATCATCAGAAGCTGAGCAGAGTATAGCTTTTCTCTGCTGTGAGGAGGATTGAAGAAGCAGTTTTAAGAGAGCCACATTTCTTTTTACGTGGTTAGACATGTTTCCCTTCCACTGTCTTGAGAGCTAAGAAGAGGCCACCACTACATCTTCTCTTTTTATTGCCGCCTGCTGTTTTTTTAAAAGTGTAAGCAGCCGGTTGGTCTGGAGGAAAAAGCC
>NW_017729022.1:111282201-111319304 GCF_001723915.1 Gavialis gangeticus
TAAATAATACAGTAAGGAAAATAGTGTACTTATAAAGTAAAATATAACTGTTTTAAAATAGTCGCCACTAAAAGACAACTCCACCCCTTTAGTCTTAAAATATGTGGAGATCTGGACACACTGGTCAGGTTTTTTTGTTTGGGAGGTGGGGGTTGTTTTGTTTTGTTTTGTTTTGTTTTGTTTTGTTTTTGATCTGGTTTATCTTTATGATACACACCCACCACACCATACCATACGCAGTCTGTGAGAATATATATTTTTAAATTCAGTCCTTATTTCCATCAAAAACTTTTACAATATTTACTGATTTATTTTGTTAAACCTTCTTCTAAGAAGTATTTTTTTATCATTTCCTATGCCCATTAAGCCTTGTCAACCTTATCTTTACAACAGGCCTTTTGGTAAAAGATAACTCCTTTAGTCTTAAAATATGAAGAGCTCTGAACACACTGGTCATCTTTTTTGTGGTCTGGTTTATCTTTATAACACCCCCCACCACGACCACCCACATACCATACAAAAGCTGTGAGAATATATATTTTTAAATTCAGGCTTATTTCCATCAAAAACTTTTACAATATTTACTAATTTATTTTGTTACCCCTTCTCCTAAGAAGGGGGTTTTTTTGATCATTTCTAGTGACCATTAAGTCTCACTGGTTTTATCTTTACAAAAAACCCTACATGTATGTGATTAGAGATCCAAGACACTAAAGCAAATGCTAATCTACATTAGATGAAGAAAACTGTTGATGTGCTTTACAACCTCACATCCCCCAGTATCCCACCAAGATCAGCAAAGATATAAACCCTCTCATTTTAAACTGTTTTTGTTAAGCCCTTCTCTTAAGCAGGGTTTTATAATCTCTAGTACCAATTAAGCATTCAATATGGGGTATGAGCATTTTATCCTCCTCAATGATCAAATCATGAAGGGCAGCATTAGGATCTTCTGCAGAATACACAGTGTTTAGAAGCTCTCTAACCTGAATTAAATGTTTCTCAGTAATTCTGAGAATGTTCGTAGCAAACCCAATGGCTATAACAGCATTGAAAATGCTATCAAGACACATTTCCTGGCAAAGTTCCTGAATTATTTGATTTATGTCTTCATCTACCCAAGTAACATATTCGTGGGCTTCTTGACTCCCTAGGTCAAATGTACACCCCCAGCATAGGTCAAAAAGTCTCTTCCTCAAACAGTATTTCATTATTCCATAAAAGGAAATGCAAACAAGAGACTTCATGAAGACTTTACATTCATAACTTGTAACAGGATCTGTTGATTCAGTGCCTAATTGTCTTCTGAACTCCTCAGCCTCATCCAGTCTTTGTTCTCTGCAGAAGCATACACTTCCTTCTGGTGTACTGGTGAGTAGGTTTTGCAGAGTCATTAAAAAGGCTTTGTCTAACTGCAAAGGAGTTCAAATAAAGGACTTAGTTAGCTGCTATTTAATCAGTCTTTGGGCTAGGAACCTGGCCTCCTCCTCAAAACTATTTCTATGGTAACGCTTTCTATGAGGCCATCTTGGGGTTGTGGTGAGTGGGCCTATCGGCATTGTGAAAGAATCCATATCCGCCCCTGCTTGCCCTAGCACGGTCTAAGATGAACAGAGGGGTCATTTGGGAAAGCAGATAGACCTGGTGGGGCTTGCAGCCTAAATCCCACCCCCTCTACTTGTTCTAATTGGTTCAGCGTCATTCTTGGGTGGTGGGGCAGGTTGCAGTGGCAGCATGGAGTTGTGCCCCCTGCTGCTGCCAGGTGGGCAGGGGGCACCTCACTTTGGCGGCCATGGCAGTATAGCATTCCCTCCTGTGCTGGGTCCTGCCTGCTGAGCCACGAAGGTGGCTCCTGCCCTGAGCTGGTCCGGCCAGGCTGCAGCCCTGCACCCCACACCCCACTGGGTGCAGAAATCCAGTGGGGCATGTGCCCCCAGACCTCCCAACACATTGCCCATGCCCTCCTGCCCACATCACATATGTCCCCCAGCTCCCATAGACTTACCTGGAGGGAGCTGCAGGAGCTTTCCTCCACCACTGCCTGGCTTCCACGTGAGTGTGTGCACATGCACATTAGGACTGTGCAAAGCTTCAAGTGGTCCAATTCGGAGGAGATTTGGCCCAATTCAGCCAAATCTGTGAATCTGAATCAAATCAGGGGACCAATTAAATGGTCCAAATCAATTCAAAACTCTCCAAATCTTTGGAAAAGGTTTGGAGAGCTTCAGTGATTTGGACAGTCCTTGGTGGCTGCAACAGGGAGCTGAAGCTGGACTAGGAGATGGTAAGTAGTGGCTGGGGAGGGGAGGCTGGAGGAGAGGGGAGGGGACTATGGGGGGGACCCCTGCGAGCCCCCATCCCCACCCGCTCCCCCAGCCCTATCAATGGCTGCCCTTTCCACCCCAGCTCCTGGTGCTTTAAAAAAAAAGCCCCGGCTCACTGGGTGCTGCTAGGTTGGGGGAGATGATCCCTGCTGCCCCCTACTGCTCCACGCTCCCCTCCTGACCTCCCCATCACTCCCCCAGCTCCCTCCCCCAGCTGCCCCACCCTCCCCAGCTCCAGCCCTTTAAGAAAAAAAAACAGAAAAACCCTGGGACTCACCACTCCTGCGGTGGCCTTGGGGCTTCTGGGGGCTTGTGGAAGAGCCCCCCACATGGTGGGGGGCAGTGGGGATTGCCCCCTGCCCGACAGGAACAGTGAGTGTGGGGTTTTTCTCCTTTTTTTTCTTAAACGGCTGGAACTGGGGTGGGTGGGGCAGCCATGGCGGGACTGATACAGTAGGGGTGGGGTTGGGGGCTTGTGTTGAGCACCCATGCGGCATGGGATAGTGGGGAACAGCAGGGATTTTTCTCCTTTAAAGGCAAAAATCTGTTTTGTCACATTTTTCTATGGCAAATGGAAAACCCCAACCCCCAATCATAACATTACAAAATATGTTAGCCATTTGGAAATTCCACTATGGGAACTCATGGAAATAGGCCTTCACTTACACACACAGTATATCATTGGGTACCATTTTAACAAAGGTGATTATTACAAAGATGCAGCTGCCGCAGCTCAGTTCCCAGGTTGAAGGTCTGCTTTCCTACCATGGGAAGCTCTTGTTCTTCCCTCATGCCTGCCATTCATCCTGATACTCCCAGCCTGGTGTTTTTTGTGCAAGAAGGCAAAAGTAGTCTCCATGTGCTGCTTTTTTCATGGCTTTATGCCAAATGCTTCCCATTCTCCTATTCAGAACTTCTGTGTCACCCAGGGAGGCTCTGCTGAGAAATTATATCCTATGAATGATATCCTCATTCATTTCTTCATCTATCCTTCCTACTGAGTGGCCAGACTTCTTCTGTACAAGCCAACTTCCTAGGTAGCAAGATCACAGCATGAGGTGGTATGGCTGCAGGCATCATGCCTGTAAGAAAGGGGACAGTGACGTATTTAGGGTAAATTTATATTTGAGAGTCTATTGGAAAATCTCTGAGAATAAAGTTTCTGCTGCTTGAAACACCCAGTTTCTCAATTATCAAAGTATCATACCAGCTATTCTGGCTGCAAACTACTGAAGCTATAGTATGAACATAAAAAGCTTCAAGAAAGAATGACTGCATTCAGCCTAAAGAAAGGCATTCCACAGGTGCAGATCTAGTTTTCCTAGAAATACTTATCTGGGTTAAGGTTTATGCTACCTTAAACCTTAATCCCAGAAAAGTCAATGTTCTTCAAAGTGCAGTTGTTGCTGAGCCACATTTGGCAGCAAAACATACTCTTTGCCAGTGCCCTCTGTGTCCAGTGCATATAACTGCATGCACAGGATAAATCATAAAGAAAGTGTCATAAAACATTTCTTTATTATGGTGTGGAATTGTTTATTCACAGCAAGAAATGGATAAGCAGAAAGGTAGGAATAGCCTTTTTTTTTTCTGTGTTACTGATGTTTCTTTTCATCCTGGGCACAAGTTGCCTTTTAACTATTAAGAAACTGAAAAATTGACAAAAATCCCAAATATTAGTTTAGTTTTCATACAAATGGACATTAGGTTGCTAGTTAGACCAAGTGTATTCTTAACAGAGATGAAACATGGTAACCACTGGTTTTCTTAGGAGAGAAAACCATCATTGTTTATCATTTTGGGGCATGTGACTGAGCATTTGATTCAACTGATATACCATATATGGTTGTTGTGCTGTCATGTGTCACACTGTAGGAAGCCAAGAACATCCAAATGCTGCCTACAGGATAGAGTCTTCCATAATAACATGATGTGACCCTTGGCTTCCTGGGTAAAATTCTGTAAAATGAAGCAGTTTCTATTTTTGCCTTTAATTCAAGGGTACATCTTGACAGATTCCACCAGGATCTCTTGTTCCATTTTGATTTGAGTGGTGTGACATAGCATGATGCAATTTTTAATTTGCACACGTTGGACTTTCTTGTTAAAAAGGGAGGTCACCAGAGATCCCACCATAGAATTCAGTGAGTGTTACCTCAGCTACATCTAGTGTAATTAGTAGTAATGTAATGTGAAGTTTATGAGCATAGCACCTTGCAGGAGCAGGATCTGAAGCCTCCCCTGTTAGGTGCTGAGTGACTGGCCTCAGTTTCCAGTGAAGAGGGTTGAAGATGAAAGCATTCAGTTCTTCTTGGGACTGGTTCTTGAATTTCTTGATCTTGAAGTACAGATGAAGGGTGTTCTTCATTGCAATGTGACATGCATTAAACTCTTGACAGCCTTGATTCCCCCCTGCCCCCCCCCCCCCATGATTTCCTTTCCATTGAGTTTAAAGAGAAACCATGAAATCTGCATGTTTGTCTGCCTCCGGAACTTAAAAAGAACTATTGCAGCCTCTTTGCCCTTCAGTTTGGTTTATAGTATACATATTTTGTTGATAATGTAGCATAAACATTTAAAGAAACCATATGCTGATTCATGCATTAAGTATGCAGCCAATGATGCACAACATGTTCAAGTCTGATGTCACTTTATAAATAGAAAACAAAATAAGCCTCAACAAAATTAATGTTAAAAATATAAATGGGATGTTTGTTTGAACAGAGTTAATTGCTGTTGCAGCATTTCATGTGATTTGATAGCCCAAATCCCTTATCCTCCCAAACTAAAGTTTTCCAAAATGCTCTTTTTAAAATATTTATCCCACTAATTGCTTGTTTTGAATTATATACAGTTAATATTATGGGCATTATCGAAGGTTTGTTGTATGCCAGGTTCCTAAGTTTTAGAACTAAAACATATTCAGCTAAAATATAGTTTTGAAATAAGCAAGTCTTTCAACCTGCCATGTTCAGCTGTGATTAGATGTGCATGAGGAATTGAGACCTCATCACATTATTAAACATTAATCAGTGCATCATACCAATTTCAAGACAAAAGTTTTACAAATGTGTATAAACAGCCTTTTTTCTTTAAGAAAATGATTTTAATATAGTAATGCCTGCTGGACTAATGTGTATTTTATGCTTCTTTACTGGGGCATAAAGAAGCTCAGATTAGTCTTACAGCAACTGAAGGAATGAATGAACTCTGAAACGTCAGCTGATGTAAAAGATGAAGAGCAATCTGCTTACATTGAAAATGTTTGCTTTGATTATCAAACTTCCCAGGTAAGGTAAGGCAAGGGAGTATCTTGGTACCTTACTGGTCCTGTAATTAGATTTGAATTGGACATTAAAGAGCCATATTTTCAAATAGTGTAGGAAAAAAGGCATGTTCTTTTTATTTAATATAGCGTGGTGGCATCCTCAGGCTCTATTTCAAGCTTCATTGAATTACATGCTTTACAAACTTCTGGTAAATTATAATCCCTGCTTCAAAGAGCTTACAGTACAAAGGACAAGGTAGAATTGGGTTAGATAAGTAAAAACAAGCCAGGCAGAATGAAGATATAGAGTAACACAAATTATAGGATGTAGACAAGTCTTAGCCAATCGCAGGCAGCCATTATGGTTTGCCACCTGCCTAGCCATTATCAGACTGTATTTCTCAGGATGTATGACAGAGCAGGTGAGTGTGAGAGACTTCAAAGCAGAAAGGTGGTGGAGGTGGGGAAGAAGATTAGCATCCGCAGGGTGTCAACCTGGCAACAAGATGACAGGTCTTGAACTGACCTGCTTTTTTTACAGTGCATTGGAAGCTTGCATGTAGGGTGATGGAAGGCAACAGTGCTTCATGAGCAAAGCATTTGGTAAAACCACATAATCCTAGTGTTAGAGGAAAGGCAAAAAATACAGCATAGGGTTTAATCTGAGAACAGAAGCAAAAGTTGCTAAGAAAAACACTAAACCAAAGGTAACCCCAGACAAAAAAACAACTTTGCTGTGTTGTTAAAAGCCTCAGTCAATTTGTTAAGAGTGAAGATTTTTGGGGTGTTGTGACATTTGCACTATGAAGAAGAGCTTTAGCTATATAAAAGGCTATTTATTGGTTTGGGAAGGGTTAACTTGGAAAGGGATGGAGGCAGCTTGCCATCCAGGGCAGGAAGGAGCCAGTCATCTTGGGGCAAGATGTCTCCTGAAAGGCACTGGTCCTTGAAAATGCTGTACTGGGCAAAGGGAAATATAGGCAAAGTATCAGGATATGTATCCTAATAAAAATGTCTAAAAGAAACCAGAAGCCTCATCACCTCAATCATTAAGAAGTAGAAGCTCAGAAATTGACAAGAAGGACCAGTCCTTTTCTCAGAAGTCTGACTTCTGGTGTTCTTAGTTTTCAATGTTATTCAGAAATGAATGATCCTAAAGCAATTAGACCTGATTTTCTATAGCCCTACACTTTTGTATTCCATGATTTCTTGTGCATAATAGATGTAAAATGCTTTTCTTCTGAGTTAGATGCATTATGCTTGCTTTGCCAGAGTTTTAGGAAATACGGCAGCCAAGAGTCAGACCTGTTGTCTTTAGAGGGAGGTTAGGAAAGGATTCTAACATAACTGTGTATAAACTACTCTGGGCCAAATTATAAACAGAATAATCCTGAGCGGAGTTGTGGTCATATACTTCTGATAAGAATTTGGCCCTACAGATCTTTGGAGAATTGGCTACTAAAAAGAACTGTATTGCTGAAGACAATACACAGTTACAGTACAGCCAAAAGAAGCTGAAACCATCTGCCAAATGTTATTTGGAAATCAGTTTAAGAACACACCTTGAAATAAGTGGTGTGATGTGTTTCACCAAGAAAAGCTGCTGCTTATTTCTTCAATACAAGGGTGATACACATTAATAAGTTCCTTATTACGGTTCCAGTATTTTGTATTACAAGCGATCTTTTACAATGGTGTATTTCATAAACTGTCTAGACTCTACTTCTCTTCTCCGCACCGGCCTATAGTGACCTCTCCTCCTTCTGCAGCACCCTGCTGCCAAAAAAACAGTACAGCAGCAAAGGAAAATGAGAGAAGAACAAAGCACTATAGGCATCAACCAGGCACCAGTAGCCATTACCACCCAGGCAGGTCTGTGGTCATCATTTTCTGAAGTGTAGTTTCTGCCGCTGTAACCTTTGGTTTCATTCAAGTTCTGCTTACTGTTGTTCAGACGAGCGGGACTAGGTTTATGGGATAACAGCTTAGCAGATACAGACATCAAGGTAGAGTATACAGGCTTTTTGTCCAAACTGGTTGTCAAACCTGTACTTGCTGAACTTACATCTTTTTCCTTAGCAAAAGGATCAGCCACTGGTGAAGATCTTGTCCATGAGTCTGTGGACAGTTCAGGTGTTTGGACCAGGCCTCTTGTGCCGTGGATGTAACTATTTACTGCTACCAAACCTTGGCTCGTGGTAGAAGATGAAGATTCAGGTAGAAGTGAACCTGATGTGATGTTATCGTGCTGGCAACTTTCTGAATCAGCGACCTTTGAGTGGTTTTGTCTTTCATATTTGTTGAATGAAGAACGGGTATTCAGATCCTTATAAGACAATTTCTCAAAAACAAGAAGATCTGGATCAGTCCCTATTAAAGCAAAGACAAAGCATACATTAAATACACATCTCTTAGCATTACACTTAGCAGGACATGTGCATTTTCACTTCTCTAAGGTAACGGGGAAAATAAGTAAATGCTACTTACAAGGTAGCTTATATATGTTATAGGGCCAAAAAGCCCTCAAGACATTTTTAGGAATTGTACACGTTCTTTAGGTGATATAAGGGAATTACCCCCACCTTAGTTTAATACATTGTTACCTGTTGTAATGTTGTACAAAATGACATTTCTTCTAGCCTGCACTATGCAGCTCTCCAGTGATGGACAATAAATATGCAGGCAGTTAAAGTTCTGATGGATAGTTTCATAATAGAAAACAGCCAAGTTACAGGAATCTATAACAAGAAAAGTATAAATGTTGAGCTTCTGTGGACATAATGACCCCTACATTTGCTTTCCATTTCTTTTGCCTACCATGAAACAATGGTAATAATACTGGACAGTTGAATAGCATTTTAGAACAGAGGTTTTCATGCTGTTTTACCAATTCCCTTTGAGAATATTTAATTACATGTTCAAAAGCTAAGCATCTAGTCCAAAGCTAGTTCTCCATGACTACATTGCTCTACCCTTTTCTCCTGCAGTAAAGAAGTAGACTTATTGTTAGTGATTTAAAAAAAAAGTTTCTTTTACCTCCTCTCATCTTCCCTCACCACAAAACTATTCCTGAACTAAGCAGGGCACCTTGCATAAAAATGTACTTGCAAGGTAAGAACTGAGATTAACAACAAAAAACTACGATTAAATTGGGGGGGGAAGTGTCCATTTATGTGATGCTGATTTTCATGATTGCTAGAAAAGCACTTGCGGAAAATGCTGATATAACTATTGAATCTGAATTGGATGCACGCTTTAGAGATTAGATGCTTATGGTACATGTCAGCATAGTTCTGCTTAGATCACATGCTTTAACAGAGCTGGACATTTACAATGTGCAAACATTTCTAGAATGGCTCTGCAGTTTTTGATTGAGAACAAAATTGATGGTAACTACAGTGTGCATATGCATTGCCTTCACAACAATAACATCCATACTCCAGAATGTAGCATGCGTTACATTACATTTATGTTTATTTCAACAGCCTTATTCTTATGCTCATTCTAACTGAGGAATTAACTTTAAAATGACTGTTAATGCCATTTCTATAAGGAAGAGTGAGTAAAAAAATTACATATAATGTTTTCCCTATTTACTCTCTCAATGTCTTTTTGATTATCTGCTGTGGGGAAGAAGAAAATGTTTGTTTATTGCTAAAATATAGCAATATCAGGCTTGTAATAATTTCTATCTTAATTCACTATTATTTGACCTTCATAATGCACCAGTAATACATTACAAATACACTTTGGAAATAGGCTTGCAGATATGAACAAACAGATTTAAGTGTTGTAAAGCAGAGGTGATGTTTTCTAAAGCAGGGTGTCTCTGAGGATGCACTTTGTCCATAAAGCATCTGAACTCAATAGCTTTCTGGAAGGATGCAATTACTGTTTTATTACAAATTATAAGTCACTGCTGAAATAGACAAGATTTTCAGTCCTAAGCCAAATCTTTCTTTGCTCAGCTGGAATGAGGATAGGACTGTCAGCACATAAATATGTATTTTAAAAACTCTAATGAAAATTCAGGCAAAGGGAAGCATGATATGCTATCAAAAAAAAAATAATCAGCAATTTTTCCTTGCCTGGAGTCATTCTTCATACTCTATTTCAAGCATAAGTCAACTTTCATCAGTCTCCAATTATTTGTCAGACTGATAAAGATCTTGCAGTTAGTAAATGTGCATTTTAATAAAAAAGAAGATGGGTGCCAGAAAAAAAAAATGTGTGGTTGACATAAAAATGGTGAAGGACAAAAGTCCATTCTTTCTGGTTTCATAAAAATTTGCTTTGTATTATCCCAACTGTTTTAGTTCTTATTTAAAAGGTTATGGCGGAATTAAACAAGCACTTTTAGTTTATATGTAGATATTTTGAACCATTCTCTGCATTACACATCTTACTGGGTCAGATGAAGAAAACTGGTTTCCATCTATATGAGAATTTAAAAGTCACTGACTGTTTAAGAAAACTGCAGAAAAAAGTACTGGTAAGCTTTTCCATTTTCTCTTGTAGATTTCTTATGCCGTACATAAAGACAGCATAAAAAGACTTCGTTTTCCAAATATCTATTATAGAATTATATTTAATTTAATGTTTGCATTCATGTATCAACTTTATTTACCAGATCTTATTGAAATATTCATTTTTGGTTAGTTATGGCAGTAATTTGTATCCTTACCCTTAGAAGCTGGTGTACTTTAGATTTTTCTATGACACCGGTAAATCCAGTGGAAATAACCTTTGTTTTCTTGTAATGCTATTATGTATCAAATACTCTGCAACTTTATAGATTAAATCAAATATTATTTAAGAACACACAATACTTATGAATAGGAGTACACATGGTATTTCAAAGCAAGTCTTTATCTGTGAAAGGTTTCAGAAGCAGGCCTCTTATCAGGAGCCAATGCAACTTTTTTTTTACGTTTCCTTTTAAATGGTGTTGAAGTTTCTAATGATTGTACAGCAAATGGAAGTTTCACAAAATTCTTTCATTTTAAGATCCTAAAAATGAATCTACTTTCATTTTGAAAAAATGTAATTTTTTGGTATATGCTCCATTTAGGTTGTTGGGTTTTTTGCTTATGGTAAAAGATACTGGTTTGAATGAGCTAATAAACCCATTTTTCCCCAGGCAGAAAATATTTTTTGCCAGAGTAAGGATTTTTTGGTAAGCAAATAAATAGAAATTGCCAAAGTATATATATAAATATTTTAATTGTTCTGAAGATAATAAGTTTAACAGATAATTTTAATGTGTTTTGTTTTAATTACTTTTAATTTATTTTTCATCTTGTAGTGCATTTCTTCATACTAGGTAGGGTGGGATAGCACCAAAGGATACCTGTACACAAGTGTGGAGGCTGCTCCACTGTGCTGGAAGTCCAATTAATTGAGTCTGCTGGTAATTACTGTGCTCTAGCAGCCTCCTGCATCTTGTGTATCAGCGCCCCCATGTTTAAAAATGTTTGACAAGCTTTAGTTCAAGTGCTCTTCTGCCATTTTTAAGTGTGGGGATGCTGATACACAAAACACTGTGGCACTTTAATTAGAGCAGTTCTCAGAACCGCTCTAATTAAAGCACTCCCCCCCCAACCTCTGGAGCACGTGTAAAAGTGCCCTTAGAGACTACATGGTTCAGAGAGGCATTTCATCAGATGTAAAGAAGGCTGTTGCCTACTTCAGACTGAAATAGCTAACCTCCTTATATAACAAAAAAGAAAAGAACCCTCCCCCCTGACACACACACACACACACACACACACACACACCCCCCCCGTGCATCAGTGGAGCTAATTTATCTGTGCATAATGCCAGTGTCTATAAAGACTCACTTTTTGGTCTGTATGCCATTAAAACCTTGTCTGTTTGATCAAACAGTTATATTGGGATTTATAGCAGTAGTTCTGGTACTGGCTACTTTTGTCTCCTGGGAATTGAATTGAAATCACTATCTTATTGCATGCAAGTCACTGTAATGCCATTCAAAGTTATAAACTTTTGTTAATGATGTTACAGAGATATAGCTGAACCTGTGACTTTGTAATGAAAAATTATAAACACCTTTATTGATTTCCTGACACATTGATTTCCTTTCCAGGATAAATGTTATATATTAGTAGAAATTTCTTGTTGGATATAAAAACCGTAAGCTAAATAAACAAAATATTCCTATACTGAATAAAGATTTTGCTATATTTCTATAAGAACATGTAGTAATTATATATGCTAAGGCACATCTTGACTCTTTGCACAATATTGATAATTAATACGTAAGCTCTCTCAATCTGTGTTGGAGGTTGATGAAACTTATCCAAAACTTCCTCACAATGTCAGGGTTGCTTGTAGTGTTATTATCCAGAGTCAGATGTCATTCTGCACAAGATAAACTTAAAGTGCACTGCAGCTTTAGGATCAAATTTGAACACTCCAGAATCCCTTTATAAAGTCCTCTACTTTCTGCAGCGGTACAGAGAAGCAGTATAGTTTTGTGGTTTAAAGCTAAGAACTAGGAGTTCCTGAGATCTGATTTCATCTCCAAGGTTTATGTTTTGTTTTTTGGGTTTTTTTCTTTTTAATGTGCCTTGGCCAACTTTTCTCACTTGCTTAAATTTAATACCATTTATTATCGGTATTGTGGTAGCACAAATGAGCCCCAATTGCACACCAGAAATATAGTACAAACATCAAACAAAAATGCGGTCCCTTCCTCATGGAATTCAGTCTTGTTAATCTGCCTCAGAGGGCACATCTACACAGAACATTTGCTGCTCCACAGTAAAATATCACCATCTACACATGTAGTGCTATTAGGATGGAGTAAAGTAATTAACTCCACCACTTGCATTTACAAGTACTATCCTGTGGTGTTCTTTACTCTGCTGCAATACATGTGTAGATGCTGACAGGGCTGGCTGGGGTATGAAGGTGCTTCAGTTCAGGGACTGCCTACTAGCTAGCCCCACAATGAAGCACCCTCATGCCCCAGCCAGCCCCTCTGCAGCATGTTGAGCTGGGTCAGAGCAGCCCCGGGCTAGCAGACTAACCCCCTGGTCCCCCTGTCAGCCAGGCTGCTTTTACCCAGCTCGATATATTGAGGTCCCAGGCTGTAAATGTAGCATGTGGGAGCAATAAATTCCATTGCAATATGCACCAGAGTTTATTGCTTTGCCTTAGTAGCATGTGTAGGCATGCCCAGAAAGCCAGATTCTTTCACCCATATCCAGGCTGCATATAGCTTATTCCATGAGTAGACCCACTGACATTGATGGTCCAACTTTCAGTGTAATGTTCTACTTAACCTGAGGGGAACTACTCCCAAAAATACTGAGAGGTTGTTACTTAAATAGTAATATTATTAACATGCACCCCGGAAACAAATTTTGTACTGGGAAACAGAATTCTTCCATTTAATCAAACTTCAAAGGTTTATCAAAGCCAGACACTAAGAATATTTTCTAATAATTTAATCATTTTTTCTAATTTGTTCTTCCTAAAAGTTCACACAGTCAAAGTTACTTCTATGGAGGCAAAGGAGGGACTCGGGAGGGAAATAATTAGGATGTATCCTGGCTTTCCCACCTCAAAAATGTATTTGTTCTTTGGAAAGATAAGGCAATGTCTAAAAATCCTAAAAACCCAAATTTCCTCATGTGCAGTAATTTTAGTATACACTTCTGGGATCTGAACAAAAGCAGATAATAGACACTTACCATTCTTCAGAAGGCAGCAGGCTCTGCTGCACTGTTGGGCTGTGATTTCTGTGTAAATCTTCAGAACCTGAGCTCCCCATTTCTGAGATTCCTCCAGATCAATCAGCAAACCTGGGAAGCGTCGGATCCAACAGTTTTTGTAAAAAGCAGTGGGTGAGCAAAGCGAATCCGACTCCCACACCAACCCCAGAACCAGCAGCACTTCTGCTACTACTCCCAACAGAAACATTTCCTCACTTCGTGGGCTTAGTAAGAGCCATTTCTCCAGCACAGATGTGCAGAGGACAAGTCAGCATTTTAATAGCAAATCTCCTGGAAAATGCTGACATTGCCAGAAGAAGGAAAAAGTTTCTTTTAAAATGTTCCCATGATTCTGTTTGATGGACATAAGCTGAAAGTTTGAAGCTGTTTTCTGAACATGTTGATTTTTTTTTCTTTTGGACTTTAGATGAGTTTTTCGGAGCCAGTAGAGCTTCTTGGTGTCTTTTTCAAACACATACCATCTTTAGTCATTCAGAGGGCTGGACCTCAGGATCATGAATCTGCCACTTTTGTCCTGTTAGATCAAACTATTGCGTATCTGTGAATAAACACAGAATAATGATGAGCCTAGAAGATGGTTTCACCACAGCTTTCTAAGGGAAAATAGCTACTTGTATCACTTGAGGCCAACAGAGTCTTCCTCTTATTCAGGCTTGTTATAAATATTTGACACACAGGCTGGATTTATTTCTATGCTTATAAATATCTTTTTAAAATATTTCCATGATCTAGCAACCAGAAGTGGGTGGCTCTCTCCTTTCCAATCAATCCTTTAATTTTTTTTTTTATATATGTTGTGGAAACCCACTAACTATTGATGATGAATGGAGGAAACTGTCTTTGGATTGACAGAACCTTTAACTGGTCTTCTTCTCTAAGTTTAGTGATATCAAGAATTCAGCTTACATCAGTTTTCCTCCTTATACTTGAACCTGAAGAAGGCCTGGCTTTATAAAATGTAAATCTGTAATAGAAAGTGGCTGGAGTCAGTGCTTTACAATTCTTCAAGTCCCTGTCTTTCACATAGCAGCTGGCACTTGATTTTTTTGAACATCTGTTTGATTCCCTAATTTCCTGCTGGATATGAGTATTGTTAAACAGCTTTAGATATTATATCTGTTTACAATTAAAGGCTTACATGTCAGATGGGGAAAAGATAGGCAAAAACTCTATCATTTTACTATACTATATTTTAGTATAGTATTACTATGTTTTATGAGTGGGGTTGTGATCTATCCTTAAAGATGGGTTCAAGGAAATTCCTCAGGTTGTATCTAACAGCATCAGAATATATGGGATGCTTTCATGTTGCTTTAATACTAACACTTGTGTGAACTACAGGTTTACAGTTGGTATAAATCTTGCAGCATAATATCCCTTGGTCCCACAAAGGGGGTCAGCGTAGTGTATGTGTATTCAGAGCTCTACTGAAGTTTAATGCAGCTTAGTTCAGGTCCCCTTACATGAAGCCAGTAGCTAAACTGGGGTCTTAGTTACTGAATCCGGTTACTGTTTATAGTCACATGGATTTCAATCAGGTATCTTCTGTAAACGAAGATGTTTCCCTGACACTTTAACAAATAATATTGGGACCATACATCCCTGGGATAACTGTTGCCTCAATTTTCCTGTGCCCAAGCACAAAAGCCACCTGATTAACAATCTCATGAACATGAAGATCTGTATCAGAATTCCATTGAGAACAGCATTTTGCTATACATTGGGTGTGTCTACATGAGACACTAATTGGGCAGTTGCTGAATAATACTGCACAGTAGTGTGTCACAGCACAAACAGTACAAGTATGCTACTGCGCAGTATTATTAGGCCACTGCGCAGTAGCATCACTAAAAAGGTGTTTGCTGGCACTACTGTGCAGTAACTCTGGTTACTGCGTGTTTGTTTAGTACTTGATTATACAAGTACTAAATAAATGTGCAGTAACCACTGCGCAGTAGTGTCTCATGTAGACGCACCCATTGTGTATCTATTTTGTTTTATAGGACTGGCATGTGACAATGCCAAGTGCTCTTCTTTCACTCTTCATTGCTGTTCTTTCCAGAAAGCAAAATTTGTAGAAATCAAAACCTTATGAAGAAAGAAAGAGCAAATGAGCTGGTTCATAATCAATTTTCTGCATCAGTCTAGATTCCACCACTTCACAGAAGAGCATCTTGTTCTCCATTAAAATATATAGGTGTATTTGTGGAATATGAATAAGTGGCTCAGAATCAGGCCTGTAGCCTCAGAACCACTGTATTTTCTCAAGTCTTTATGACCTTACACAGTTTATGTACAGTCAACAATTCTCTTTACTTTTCAAAAAGAATTAGCAGTTATATCCTCAGTCCTGCAAGTTATTCCAGGTGTGTGGACCTCAGTGACCAGACAAGCTCCTTTGATTTAACTGGGGATCTTTGCAGGTTTGTGCAGTAAAAAAACTGCAGAATTTGGGCTTAAACATGTATGGAGGTGATCTAAATTTTGCTCAGATCTTGTAAGCATCAATTTTCCTGTATTGCATTCAATAGGCTGCCAAATGTCGAAGTACCTGCTCTTCTGCTGAGCCCATAACCAAATGGTATACAGAGTACACAGGTCTGAATAAGACCATTCAAGAAGGATGATGGATAAATAAATATTTGTAGAATTGGACCCCAAATGCATAACAAGTGACTGTCTGCATGTAACCACACTCTGCATATAACAATTTCAACTTGTATTTTCAATTTTTTCGGCATCACAAAGCATAGGGATGTTGCTACCTGGGATCTCTTATCTTATTACCACTATTTCTTTTTGGCCACATTCAAATTGACCACCTCTTTCCTTTGCATTAAGGTCAGATTCTTCTTTCTTCCCCATTCTGAATATGCTTAAGTAGCAAGAACAGCTGAAGAGAAATTCTAACTTTTCCCCTTTAAAGACATGTAAACCAGTTTTACCATCTGAAGTATCTAAAATCGCTCTGGGCAACACACACAGAAGAACAAATTCTTAAACTTGTCTATTACATTGCAAAGGCTTCACTAACTTTTCACGTAACTTTATCATAGCTAAAGGGGATGATTAAGTACATTTATAGCACAAAATATTTACCTCGCTATCCCAAAACTTTCATAAGAAACTACTATTTATGTCTTACCTGCAAATGAGGATGTTCCATGTGCTCCTGAGGGAAGGGATGTAAAGATGTTTTCTGTTGGCAAAGAAAGTCTGGTCAGTATCGGAGCCGTACCTCATGTTCATAGACTATCAAAAAATTGCTTTTAGGAAACTAATGGATAATTTGTTTGAGAACATGGTCATCTATAATCCTCCTACAAAAACATCTGTAAATGTAGCTACAACCAAGGAAAACAATGTTTGTTTTTAAATACTAGTTTATGAATTAAAATCACCACCTGAAACTTTCTACCTGGCAGCAGACATAGTGGCACAATCCAAGAACTCCCTAGAGAAGCTAATTCTCAGGCATTAACTCTTTTTCTGCCAAATCTTAACAAAACAGAAACGTCTTTTACAAGTCTCAGCAGTGGTATTTGGAATTCTTTTTGTTTGCTTATTTGTATATAAAGGGTTTAATAGTCTGGTATTAATGATATTTGCATGGGCTCTGAAAAGGATAATGCTAGAAAGTATATGCAAGTCAGAAGAAAAATAGCAAGGCCTGACCTGCAGTCAGGTTTTTTCAACAGTCTCTTTACAATCCTATGGAGCTCTGTGGAAGTCAGTCTGCTTCCATACAGGTGAAGTGATCTTTTTTAATAAATCCAGCTGTAAGATATGTGTTCTAGCTCTTGATATATCCTGCTTCCCTTGTCTTTGTTTCCCCTTATTGAAGAAGGGTTGAATTAAAAAAAAAATCCTGCAAAACGAAAATATTGATCCTGGACCATTAAGTCCCTGTATTAACATGTCTTAATTCTTCTATATTAATTTATTAAATAGGATACATAATACAATGTTGTAATGAAATAATGTCTAAATAATATTAAAACAAACAACTTGTAACAAAAACAATTAAATCTTTTGCATATTTATGAAAATGAAACATTGATTTTCCCTTGCCTTCAAAAATATCACTGTAATTAACCCAAAGAACCTTGTAGGTCACTATAATGAATGCATCCATACACAATGTTTTGATTCCAGAGTAAGTAACCCTCTCTTTCAAAAGAAAATTATTCACCAAAAGTTTTTCAACCAGTTCTATTTAGAGTTACCAGTACCCAGGTTTGAGTTTGGCCCAGTATAATGAGATGTGTCTGATCAACCTCCGAAAAAATAAAGAATGAAAGGCTGCAAATTCTGTTAATGTGGCTTTGTGTGGGGAACCCTTCCCCCCGCCTTCTTTTTTTAAAATCTCTTTAGCATTGTTTCAAGGGGGATTTTTTTGGCCTGAGATTGTCTCAGATGTCCATAGCATCTGACAAAGTAGGCTGTTGCCTACAAAAGCTCATGCTTCTCTGGAAGTCTCTAAGGTGCCACCCTGTCCTATCTTCTTTCTGAGGTTTGGGTTTCAATAAACTCTGGCAAAGCCTGGCAGTGCAGCTGTTAAGTTTTACATGGTTTCAGTGAAAAGTAAGTGTTGCAGAGCACCAGGGTATGCCTGCTCCATTAAGGGCAGAAACTGCCTAGAGAGAGGGCCATAAGAGCCAGGCAGAAACCTCACAGGTGCAGGTTGCCATGGCAATGGGCTAATGAGGGAATTAGCCTGCACCTGCACCTGGTCAGCTGGCAAGCAGGAGACAGGGCCCTGGGCACATGTAAGCCCAAGGGCTAGGGCTGGAGGTGGTCAGTTCTCCGGTAGCAGCCAGGGGGAGGGGGGAAGGAGTTCATGCAGAAAAGCTCCACATGATGCTGGGCTGCCTCTCCAGCTGCTGGGGAGACTAAGGAGCTCCAGGAGCTCCTAAAATGCCTGGGGATAGGAGGCACCAATTGCTAAGGGGGAAACTGGCCCTTTTAAAGGTGCAGAGTGTGGCCTCCAATGTCATTGGTATTATTACCCAGGGGCTCATGTTCTTGTTGTTTAATCCTGTGGGCTGGATTGAGGCTCTTGGGGAGGAGGAGGCCTCACTGGAGCACACTACTGCGCAGAGCCCCAGCACCAGAGGGTGCAGCGACAGGGTTGAGGAGACCCCAGCACCAGAGGGTGTGGGTACAGAGGCTAAGGGTCTGGTGACAGCAAGAGACCAAACTAAACTGAGGCTTCATCACTAGAGACAACGTCTAAATACCATCTGTGAGGCATGGAGCATGGTAAAGGGGTGGTTTTGGAGCCACACATCTAGCCCATAAGGCTTGGGTTGCCTCGCAAGTCACCTGCTGAGAACGGGACCCAGCAAGGGGTCTAAAAACCCTAAGGGTTTAATGGGCTTCATCAGGACTGTGACTGCGTAGCAACTTGAGGGCAGCCTTTTACTATCTTAACCAACAAAGCATGGCAGGTGAGACTAGAGGGCGCTCGCGGGACAAAGCTGGCATGGTCACAGGGCCCTAGGGGCATCACTACTGTCTCCAGGGACCCTACCCCATGACAGTAAGCATAACAGGAAACTTAATGAAATTTAAACGTGCAAATATAAGCCTACTCAGTGTCACTTGCAACTGGGCCTAGCTTCACTGCAATGGAATCTATGATGACTCAGACTTTATCAAATGTACTAAATAATGAATCGGAGTTTGTGGTGGAAACAAACCATGGAAATAGTGTTGTTTTAGATTTTGTGATGAGTTTAACACAGCTCAAATAGTTTAATGAAAGTCTCCTATAAGCACACAAGCTAAGATTCAACTTGTCCCACTAGTATGTGTTATAAGGGACTGTATGATAGGCAAAGATTTTTGTGGGTGACATCTTTTATTGGACCAACTGCATGGTAGGGAGAAATTTAGGGTAAAAGATACCCTTCCTCAGGTCTGGGATTGATTTGAATTAGTCCAATAAAAGATATCACCCACACAAGAAATCCTTGCCTCTTGCTTATTTCCCAGACCATGACAGTTACAACATCACTCCAACACTACACAACTTAAAAGGACTACTTATTCTGTCTACATGATACTGTACTTTCTAAATGCGATTGCTATCATCAGTTAAAAGTTCTAAATTTATGCTAGTCTAGACAATCTCTTGGAGTAGGCAAGAAAACTCCAGCTGGGTGTTGTTCATTTGTGACTTACACAGCACAAAAGCACCTAGTAACAGATGGTTCCAAAGCAGGCCAAAAAGAGAGGGCTCTACCTGCCTGACCCCAGTTCAGGCTTTGTTAAAGAAGCCTTTTAATCTGAGACAGTTGCAAGGAAATTCCTAACTGGAGTCTTTTTGCCTAATATATTAAACAGATTGAGTATCATGGCAGAGACTCCAGCACACATACTTCTGTTCTGTTCTCTGATGACTTGAATGCTCCATGATCCATGGCGAACACCTACTAAGAACAGAACAATTGGCACGCATTTGTTTTGTTTTGTTTTGCTTTTGGCATCCATAGCTCCAAAACAGCCACCTTAGAATTAAGCACCAGTAAAGAAGGAAGCACAGGGCAGATCAAATGCTACATAAGAAATAGATTTCCCTCTATTTTTTCAAGCACATGCTATACATTTTGTGTGTGGCAAGCTAATAAATATTAAATGGTTAATCAAAAGGCAGGTAAAATAAGATGAAAATAGTGGGAATGAAATATTAACAGGCTGCTTAAAAACTGTTGTTGTTGGGCGGGGGGCGTTAATAACCATGTTTAAAGGACTCTAAAAGAACTACTTTGTTTGCCTGGAAATATGAGAATAGGTTTATCCTCATTTAGTGGCTTTTCCTTCAAGAAAGATAAAGCTGGTAGTTGAACTAAAATATGCTCCAGTCAGCATCTCTCAGTAATGGGCATGGTGTTTTGCAACTCTGATTATTAATAAACTTGAAATACTGAAGTATATTTCCTGTGTTCCAGAGATGCCTGTCTTGTATCCTGCGAGCACAACGGCAGCATTTGTTCACTTCCAACAAACCTTATGTCATTTGGATCTAATTTCTCTCTAGGGTAATTCCATTATTACTGGCAGTAGAATTAAGCAGTGAAGCATGGGGCTCTTCTATTTTACATTAGACGCTCTATCCTAATAGTATATAGTTAAATATTTTTCCTACCTGCATCATGCCTCAGATCTTAAGACTAGATTTTTAAAGTTCTTTCAGGTTTAGTCATTTACTTTTTCACTGTGTGTTGCTTTCTGTACTGTATTTAATGTAGTGATATTAGGCTGGCTAATATTACATTCTGGTTCTCATGGACTGTTTCTGGCTCTCTTGGACAAGGCTCTTGTGCTTGAATTAGTAACCCTTCAAGTGAAGGGTTTTTTTAAAGAAATCAAAAACTGTTTCAGTGTTCCCTTGGTGTGGTTCTGGAACTGGGTTGGTACACAAGATCTGAGTTCAGTTCCATTCTGCCACAAGTTTCTCCTGTGATCTTGCACAAAATGATTTTGGGGAAGATCTACACATGGACCTGGGCACCTAAAGTGAGTCTGCTCAAAGCCAAAATTGCGGTACTTAAAGGCTCTGCTTAATTGCAAGTTAACCCCATAACTGCTTGACTTGGCATCACTTAAAATTTTCTAGCTATTTAGTGTTCTGCTTCTGCACACAGCCACAAGCATCTCAGTCTTAACAGGACTATGCAGCTCAGTGCCTGTTTCACATCTGAACTCCAAACTAACCATTCCCTGCCTATGTCCCATGAGTGGCCCGATGTGGTAGGCATGTCTGAACTACACTTAATGTCACAGGACTGGGAATTACACAGGTTGTAGCCATACCTGCCACTTCCATTCAAATATGTGGCAGAAGTAGTATAAGCATACCCCTAATTTCTCTTTGTCTCAATTTTCTCAAGTGTAAGGAGCACCATACCTAGACTCCTGGCAGCCCTGAGCGAACTTTTACTATCAGGCCCTCCTTTGCCAGAGATAATGATACTAATAATAATAACAATTACCATTTTCGGTCTTCCTTTGTGTCCGGGCCCCAGGCAGCCACCCAGTTTGCCCATGTCTATGTCCAGCCCTGAGTGTAAGATACGAGTAATTATACTTTCTTTCTCCTATTCATTGTCATTTGGTTGGCATAGATTTCATACTTTTTTCAGAGTGAGGTTTGTCTCTTACTTTGTGCTGATCCAGCAACTAGCACAGTGCAGCCCTATTCTCATTTGGGTGCTGATGGTGTGGCTATAACCTATTGCATCCCTCTCTTGTGCTCTTTCCAAAGAAGAAAGCCACAGAGTAGACATCTTTCATTCAAGCTGCACAGACTTTCTAGAAGTCCCTGGTTGATTTCCTGCTGACGGAGCAGATGATAGCTGGCACACGATCAGGAACTTTTCTGGCATTCAAGATTATTAGGTATTATTTGGCTTACTGTAGTGTATAGGATCTCTGATCATAGAATGAGCTGTGATAATGCTGGCTCCTGTATGAACAGAACAAAAAGATGGTCCCTGCCACAGTGAGCTTACGATCAAAGTATAAGAAAGAAACAAGGATGCAAATAGTCTTGTATACAAGAAAAAATAGGATGTATTTGTCAGCATAATAAATATGATAACTGTACCTGCTGCCCCTTGAGATAACTGCCAAGCCTGAGCCTGGATAAAGTGAGCAGAAGACTGACCACCCAGCTGTGTAAGTCCGCAGACATGGAACTGGACTATTGTTCTGATAAAAATGGTTGCTCAGCAGAGAACACTGATGACCCTTTCTGCCATGTGAAGGGTCCTGGTGAAATCTCTCTCTCAGGAGTTCAGAAACCTGGAAAAATTATCTTGGGAGCAAGAGAATACTTCAACAGTAATTATTTGGAGTATGTAAACAATATTTACATTATGATGAAATTCCAGCAAATTGAAATAATAGCTGGAATTCAATTGTTTATGGAATTCCAGCTAAGATCTCCAGACCTCATACAAAGATGACTGGTTCTATACTTCCACAGAGAACTTCAATAACAGGATGGCTTAGCATGGACACTGGTGTGAAATAGAGATATGTTCTTTCTTTGCTACCATTTGGCATAGCCATAGACTGGATAGCATAAGGTACAGGCAAAACAAATGCTAAGATGGCCTGGGTAGATGACAAATGTCTAGAAGACCTAGACCTTGCTGATGACATTGTGCTGCTGGGCCACACACTTGGAAAGCTACAGAGAGACAACCTGGCAAAAGTAACAGACCAAGCAGAGGCTCAAAGTCAACTACATCAAAAACAAACAAACTCCTCCCCAAAACAAAAACAGAAAACCCTTCTTGAAATCTAGGAATCAAGTAGAAATATATCAGAAAGCAGATGCATAACTAATAGCACCACATTATTCAATGGACACCTCAAGAAAGAAGTGACAAGAACAGCATTCTATAAATCGCTAAACTTAACTTATGGAACTGGAAGCTATACAGAACCAGAATAAATCTGGGAATTTTCTGTTCAAATGTAATCTCTGTGCTAATATGTGGCTGTGAGAGTTGGAGATCTACCGTAATATAAGCCAGAAAAATAGATGGCTTTGAAGAGAGGTACTTACAAAAGATTCTCAACATTGAAAAGAAAGGTTTTATCATCAACAAAGTGATCCAACACGCCATCAACCAGCAGTTCATTTTCACCAGAACCAAACTGGTAGGTTTCATTTGGATGCCAAAACACAGACTTACATAGGAAGCCATCCAAATGAAACAACTGTTGTGAAGAAAAGAGGATGTCTAAAAGAAAACTTTAAAAGAATGTTTAGCAGTGAGGGCAGAGCAGCACCATGGAGCAAATGGAAGCGGCAGTAAATGACAACAGGAATAGAGGAGACTAGTTTCTGCCCTGTACACCAAAACTATTACAGGAATGTTGTAATATGCTGGTAGGCAACAGTTTCCCTACACCAGAAGCCTAGCCTTTACCATGTGCTTAGCAAATGTGGTTAAGACAAGACTCCTCTGTCTACCCCACTAGGACCTGTCAAGAGGAAGTACTTGCCATATATAATAAGTGTTTGCTTTGTATTTATCCTAGCAAATGTGAATTTGTTTCAGTCAGTCCCGAGGTCGCATCAACTGTTAGGGCACTTTTGATGTAGCAGTAACTTTCCTTCACTCTTCCTGGTCTTTTGTAATTCTTGTACAAAAAGGTTGTACAAGACTGAGTTTGTTACAGTTCTAGGTTAAATAGCTTGGTTCGTTAGGCTAAGTTATACATATAGATGCCTGGGATTAGAAGAGTCAAGCTGAGTTCATAACCCTGCCACAGCTTTCCCATGTCACCTGGGAAAAATCACTTAATTGCTCTGTTCCCAAGTTGTAAAAGACAGACACCTGCCTCTTTTTCTAGCCGGATTCAAAAAAGGGATTGGACAAATTCTTGGAGGAAAGGGGCATCAGTAGCTATTGAGAATGGGAGCTAGGGGCATAGATTTTAAATGCTGGAGGCTGCTAGTGAGACAGTAACAGTGGGGAAAAAACCCTGGTCATACCCAGTTTACTCTTCCTTTCAGCATCTGCTCTCTGCCACTGTATAGGTTACTGGGCATATGTCAACTGGTTTTGGGGGGAAAACTAAAGAGAAAACTGAGATGGGAGTGAGGTCATAGGTTCATAAATGGTGGGTCTACACAAGACATTTATTATGCTGTAGACTAATTAGCTGTGCAGCAAACACCTCAGCATCTACACATGCCCGCCCAATTAGGCTGCAGTAAACTAATTTACTCAGTAGCAGAATAGTACTTGTAAATATTTACAAGTACTATCCTGTTGTGGAATAAAAAACTCTGCAGCAGTGAATGTGTAGATGCTGCCTCAGCTAGCTGGGGCATAAGGATGCTTCAGTTAAGGGGGCTGCCTGCCAGCTAGATCTGTGCTGAGGCACCCTTGTGCTCCAGCCAGCCCCTCTGCAGCACACTGACCCTCTCAGCCAGGGTCCCTGCTATCTGGGGCTGCTCCAACCTGGATCAATGTGCTACAGTCCTGGGCACATGTGCAAATGGTGTGCCTGGAACAATAAACTCAGGTGCAATAAGTACTGGAGTTTATTGCAGCGTGTTAATATGCACGTATAGATGTGCCCAAAGAGTGCACCAAGGCGGAACACAGAGCAGAGCACACCGAGCAGTGCCCACTGGCCCTTGAGCAAGTAGAAGGAGCCGGTAGACACTGCCCAGCAATACTAGGCTGGGAGATGGGATCAGACCAGGGACAGGAAAGTGGCCCTGCGTCCCCAGAGGTCCTTTTGGCCAGACCTTCTTCTTCCCTGGTCAGATACATTGCGAGCTTGGCTAGGGCCAGGAGGAGGTTGACCAGGAGGTCCCATAGGCCCAGCCTACCACTTCTCTCATTGGCCTCCCTTAGGCAGGTAGGCTACAAGAAAAGGGGACAACAGATTTCTTGGGACAAATAATGAAAAAACAGGGAGGGGAGTGCAGGTCAGAAGTTCAAAACAACTGTGCTGAGTGGGGACACCGAGCAGAGCACACCAGACAGCGCCCACTGGCCCTCAGATGAGTCCAAGGAGCAAGCGGACACTGGCCAGTGATACTCTGCTTGGAGACGGAAACAAAGCAAGGTAAGGAAAGCCGCTCCAGAGTCCCTGGGGACTGTCCTGGCCAGAGCCTCCTTCATGGTCAGGTACATGGCTGGCTTGGCCAGGGCCAGGAGGAGGCTGACCACAGCTCCTGCAGGAGACTGGGTGAGATGAACCTAGGGGCTGAACCAGTCGATGGGAAATCTTCTGTTCTTTGGCTGGTTTGGGACTCACAGGAGAACCACCTCTCTAGAAGAGGAGCTGTGCAGCTAGACTGCACTTGTTGGACTTCACTAGATGTTTTGGACGTGCATGAGAGAGAACGAGTGTGAGAACGTGCAAGTGCGAGTGCGTGAGAACGTGTAAAAGAACATATGAGAGTAAGAGAAAATGTGTGTGTGAACTCGTGCGCGAGAGAGGCGGTGCGAGTGTGAGGGGGGCAGAGTGCGCACGGACCCCTGTCCCTGAGCCCTGCCCGGGGCAGAGCGAGGGCGAGCGCGGATTGCGGGGCAAAGCCGGGGCGGGCCGCGCGGGGAAGCAGCATTGCCTTTTTCGGGCCTTTCCCGCCGCTCGGGGCGGAGGCCGCTTCCTAGCACCGCCCCCGCCTGCCGTCCCGCCCCGCCTGCGGTGCAGGGGCTCGGGCACAGCAATGTCGGGCGCGGAAGCGACGGGGCGGCGGGAGCAGGCGGAGGCGGAGGCGGAGGGAGAGGGGGTCGGGGAGGAGACGGTGCGGATCCGGCTGGGCGAGCGGAGCTACGTGGTGTGCAAGAGGAAGCTGGTGGAGCAGAGCGACTACTTCCGCGCGCTGTACCGCTCGGGCATGCGGGAGGCGGCGCCGGGCCGGGCGGAGCAGCAGCTGTGCGGCGGGCTGAGCGCGCGGGGGCTGGAGCTGGTGCTGGACTTCATCAGCACGGCCTGCCTGGCGCGGCTGGAGCAGGAGCAGGAGCAGGAGCGGGAGGGAGAGGGGGGCGGCGGCGGGGAGCCCGGCCCGGTGCTGCAGGAGCTGGTGGAGGCCGCCTGCTACCTGCAGGTGACCCCCTTGCTGCGCCTGCTGCGCTCCCAGGTGCGCCTCGGCAACTGCCTGCAGCTGCACGGCTTGGCCCAGCTCTACGGCCTGCAGGACCTGCAGGAGGCCTGCCTGGACTTCATGGCCGCCCACTACCACCCTGTGCTGTGGCAGGCCCGCCAGATGCTGCCCCCTGCCCTGCGCCAGCAGCTGGCCCAGAGGCGCATGGGGGGCTCCGCCACCCTGGTGGCTGTGGGGAACTTGGCGGGGCGGCCCCCGCAGGAGGAAGCACCGGGCTCCATGCTGCGGTACGATGAGGTGGCTCAGCGGTGGCTGCCCCTGGCCAACAAGCTGCCTCCGGACCTGGTGAACGTGCGCGGTTATGGGGCGGCGACGCTGGACAACTACCTGTTCATTGTCGGGGGCTACCGTGTCACCAGCCAGGACATCTCGGCCGCCCACTGTTACAACCCATGCTTGAATGAGTGGAGTCAGAGGGCATCCATGAACCAGAAGAGGTAACACCCCTCTCTCATTCCCTGTAAACAGATGTACAAGCGGTACGTTAGCGGCGGTATTGCCACCTCTCATGACTTTGGGCGTTGTTCTTCAAGTCTAGGCCTCGGAAATGTGAAACGTCTAGCGCTTTCTTTTACATATATTTTAAAGAGCTAGGCTTTTCACATTCCCTAATTGTGGGTGAACTATCCAACACTTGGTGAAGTCTGCTTCACAATGATAAGAAGCATAGACTTTAAGAACAACGCCAAAAATCATGAGAATTGGCAACACTGGTAGTAAAAATGCCTTGGAGCCATGGACCCAGAAATAGAAAGACCAGCTTGCCATTACTTTGTGCGTAGTCATTCACATCTCATCTTTTGTGCTGGGGTGAGTGGTGCTGTATGGGGTGCTGAGCAATGAGGAATTTACCTGATAGTAGCAGTGCTCAACCTTTTGATCCATGGGCCAGATGAGAATATGGGGCCCATCTATGGTTCAGATGGGACCCTGCCCACTGGGAATGGGGCCTGAACTGTCTCTACCCAGTCCCATACATGAGGATTGAATTCCAGGGGCCACCACATGATGGAGCTGGGCCCAGTGCTGACCTGCATGCTTAGCCTAGCATTCGTGGCCACAGCACGCAGGTCTCCCCACAGATTCTTGGGAAGCCACGTAGACCAGATGACATGGCATCGGGGGCGGTGCATCCCTGGCCAATAGAATCCAGTAGGCTGTATGGGACCGAGCTTTTAAACGTGATTTTTTTTTCTTAAATAGAACTTTGAGGTAGGACAGTGAAGGCAACCCTGGTAACCCTCTGTTCCTGTACTCAGGTTTCCATCTGCACATGGAGAAATCCAGCTGGTGTCAATGGGAGACCATTTGGCGCACAGCAGGCTAGAATTTTGGACAGAACGGTTTTCCACTGGAAATTGCATTTTCCTTAACATTGAAATTAGGTTCCCCAACTAACTTGGTTTTCATGACAGTTTTCCCTGGACAAGCTGCTGCCGTGTTTCCTCATCTTATTTTGTTGACTAAAAATTTTGGGGACAAAATGCTTTGGTTTCAGCCTTCATTTTGATTAATTTGTTTATTGGCTAGCGCATTTCATATGTTGTCATGTCTCATTATCACAATGAAATATTGGCATTATCTTATTGAAACAAAGCATTTTGATGTTTCACAGCCAACACTTTCAGACTTTCCAGTCTGTAGAAAATTTCAATATTGCAGTCTGATTTGGACCAAAAACTAAAGTGAAATGTGAGAATTTCCCATGGAACCGAAATATCATTTTCTAACCAGTTCTAGTCCAAGTTAAATCACGTCTAGTCCGATTATTATGTGCATTGTACATGTAACTGCAGGCTCCAGTCAGATATTGTGCTAGGTTCTGTACACACATGCACTTCAGTTTCTGATCTAGGGAGTTTGCAGTCAGATTTCTCTGAGAAGATTGTCTATCCCAAACTTGGTTCCTTCCAAACTTACTTCTTGTTCTTGTTTATGTTGTTATACAAATGTACTGAAGTAGGGCAGACCATAATTTCATTCTAGTTGTCACTAGAATTAGCCAATAGAATTCAGTATTTTTCAGTTAAGGGAAAGTTCTTTCTTTTTCTTTTAATTCACCTGGTTGAAATTAATATATTTAGTTAAAATTCCTCTCAATAAGACTATGATCATGTACCAGGCGGAGGAAGAACCAGTGCCTGACATCACTCTGGCAGATAAATCTCTGAGCGTCTTTGACAGCTTTTGTTACTTGGGTTCTACAATCATCAGGAATCTTGACCTTCAGACTAAACAAACAGAATTGGAAAAGCAGCTGAGAATTTCACGCTATTACAGAAACGTGCATGGAATAATATCAGACTATCAGATAAGATGAAGATGCAAATCTGTTAAACTTGCATGCTGTCATCCCTGCTTTATGGTTTGGAAACATGGACTACATATGCTAGGTACATCAGGAGCCTGAACAGCTGTGGAAGATCCTGAAAATCATGTGGGAAGACAAAATGGCAAACACAGGTGATGGACCACGCAGGACTGACACACTTAGAAAACACTGTCCAGAACAGGAGGTTGTGATGGCTCTGCCATGTCATGAGAATGGGAGGAGACCATATTCCCAAGAACATTTTGTACAGTGAGATTTGAGATGGCTCTAGGAAGCAGGGTTGCTCTGTATGGCTGTACTATGACCTGTGCAAATATTATACAAAGTCATTCAACATCAATGTAGAAAGCTGGGAAGAGTGCACAGAATCCCATCCAGTCTGTAGGGAACATCTGGCACTGAGTGCAGCTTAGCATGAAGCAGATTTGATCCAGAGGATGAAAACAATGCAAGAAAGAAAGAAGCTGTAAATTTGGACTCCAGGCTGGACAACACATGGATCTGTAAAACTTGTAACAATCTGCGTCACTCTCAAATTGGGCTTGTCAGCCACAAACGGACTAATCAGGCACCTGACTAGACTTCTTATATCTACACCATGATCCAGAGGATCGACGGTTACCAATATATACATTTTGAAGAGTTTTAAAACAGGTTTCGGGGGAAGAACCCCCATCTGGACTCCAGTCTAATAGTCCAGCATGTAAACAGTCCTCAGTGAGAAATGCTTGAGAACTTGGATTATTTTAGTAGGCACACAATTTGCTTTCGTTAGTCATGGGATTTTTTAAAATTCTTAGTTCAATAAGGAATAGATCTAATTAAACATGAATTCTAAACACTTTTTTTCATCACATTTCAGGAAATAATCCCCCAGTGAATTCTGATCTTTGCCATGTAAATAGGATTGAGTAGGCTTTAATCTTGCATTTCCATCCATGGGAGCAGACGCCTGCATATATAGGCAAATTACTGACTTCACTGGAACCTGTCCATGCTCCATCAACACATGAAGAGATTCATCACTCAGCAAAACTGCAGGTTTGATGCCTTCAGTTGTAAGATATGCACAGCAGGAAAGATGCCCTTTCACAGGTTGCTTCTGCAGCACAGGAAGCATGGCTTTTTCATCTGGGCTTCCCCATCCCTGGCCAGCCATCTTCTCCACCCCAGTACTCTCTTCTTTTTTTTGATGTATGATCAGTGTATTAGAAATGTATTAAAGTATTTATTATCCATTATTTTTAAATATATATACACACCTGTGGTACTGTAGAAATTCATTGTAAGCAACTTGATAGTTGGGTTCTCCCCTGAGAAATACCCTTTTGGTAGCAGTGAAAAATTTCACAATTGACAAGAGTAATTCCTACAGTAGTCTCTTATCTTTACTTCTTTTAAGCTAGAAACAGCTACATTGAAGTGTGACTGGCTCTAGAGTGGAGGATGGCAGTAAATGAATGTGTACTACTGAGACCAACAGGCAAAGGGAGTTTCTGCAAAGGGAACTCTGCCAAACCCCTGTTCTATAGAAACATACCCAGGGCTTTTTAATTCTAGCATTGTGTAGATAGCTTTTTTTTTTTTTTTAAGTTCCTTGTAAGATAAATTGCAGCATCCACCATTGCCTTATCCCTTTTTCACATTTTGGGATCAGAATTTGATAAGCTCTGCATGGTGCTTTCAAATGGAATCTCAGATGGGCAGAAACTGCCTTATGGAAGCAATGCTTCAACCTTGTCCTGAGGTGTTGCAATTAGAATGGTAGTCTCCTGTATTTACTTTGTGAAGCTCTAGTCAGATAAAGAGGATAAGTCATCCCAACACGTTGCCTGGAACGCACAGTCGTATATTTCACTGATGTACGGAATGAATCGGTAGCAATTGATCCGTCTTGCATATCTTGAAGGAAAGGCAGTAGTCCTCATTGAAGTTGAGGGTTGATTCCAGTTAACTTTTCAATGGGATCTGGAGTTTGCTCCATGTGAAACGATATACATCATGACCAAAAGAGAAAGTTGAAGAAGTAAGATAATTGACTATGCTGAGTAAGAAAAACATTTCCCTGCACTTAAAATATCTTCTGGAATTTATGATAAATCCAATAGATAATAATTGATCCTTCTTGCATTACCACTCTACCTAGAAGTCCCTGTCCAGGTACCAGAACTCCATTGTGCTTGGTACTGTGCAGACATAGAAGAAAAAGGCAGCCCTTTCCCCAAGCATGTTATGGTTTAAGTTTAAACAAGAGACAGCAGAGGGGTATTGAATATTTGCTAGGGGTTTTTTTAGCTGGGGGATTGAAAAACAGGGCAGAGTAAATCACCTCCTCAAGGACATACAGGAAACCTGTGGAATTTAACTCCTATTTTTTGACTGCCAGCCCAATGCTCATCATAAAGGTAGGAAGTATGGTCTAATCCAGACGTGCTCAACCCCTGGCCTGGGGGCCCAGTCTAGCCCTGGCACCTATGCATCTGGTTTGCTGGACATCTCACAGGTTCATAGGGAGTCCTGCAGGCTGTGGTCCTTGCATTAGATTAGGTTTACAGGGCAGGCTTGAATACAATCCTGGCATGCAGGGCTGAGGGATGACTCCTAGGGGCCAATCCCAACATGTGGGACTGGGCAGAGGTGGTGTGGGACCCCCTGCGGCACAATCCTGGTATGCATGACCTGGTGGAGGTGGCACAGGGTATGATTTGGCCTGCGGATCAGCCCCATGGCCCTCATCCGGCCCACAGGGCCAAAAGGCTGAGCATCGCTGGTCTAATCTCATCGTTCAGGAAGAACTCTTTGTACATGAATATAATTTTCATAAAAATAACCCAAATGCTTTAAAGAAATAATTTGGTGTGGAAAGACATTCATTTGATCTTGAGATAGTGCAATAAAGTCCACTCTTAAAGGGAGGAAGGCAAAAACGACGTTTGGGGATTGTGCAGAGCTAAGCAGGGGGTCTGGGCACAGGACACCTTTACACTAGCATGACCAAAGAGTGGCCCTAACATATGACTGTATACTGGTTTAATTTACTAGAGTCTAATGTAAATTCCCAATGGAAAAAAAATTGGAAGTAAATGTGCAGGTGTAGGTCTGCTTCTGCTTGGGGTAGCCATTTGTTCAATGCAAACAGGCTATTGCTAGCTCTGCTGCCACCTCATAGCAAGCTGCTGTGATGGTGCCTACTGCAGCAGCTACCTGGAAAGAGCTGGTCCTACCAAGCTGGTATTGAGGTATAACTGTATTAACACATTGTGTGCAGGCCCAGGATCCCTTTTGCTGATTATTTTAGTTAACTTTGTACTGTCAAATGAAATTTGCTATTTTAAAATCTTTTGCCTCATGAGCCAGAACTTTCCATTTTTATTTTGTTTCCAAGTGTTTGGTGTTCTGGGTCTTTCTTCCAGGATATAAACATCCCCGGCCTGGCAGGCCCTTGTAAATACAGCCAGGGAATATGCACATGCACAAAACTAGTCTTGTATAAGCAATCTAGGCATGAGTAGGACCTGTTCGTAGGAAAAGAGCAGTGAATCTAGGGCAACTTCGGAGAGACCTTCTCTTTTCCACTTTTATTCCTGCTCTCAAGATCTTGTGTGTCAAGGGGGAAGCTGATAATGGCAGCTTCCATTTGCAGAGCTTTTAAGCCAGACTTTCTCTCTCTCTCCCTTGGCCCAAATGAGGAATGCAGTTAGACATGACGCTATTGAAGGGCATAAACAAGACCCTCATGTGAGAAACTTAAAATGCTGTGGGCTTTATGCTTGTGATTTAATCAACTGAAGCAAATTTGTTTAACTGGAAAGGTAAGAGGGCAGGTAATGAACTTTTGCATTAAATTGGATCATGGGCTGGGAAGGAATTTCAGAGGTCTAGATATCCTTGAGGCATCCACCTGCCCTCTCTGAGGTGATCTCAAGTTTACATAGACTACCATAGACCAGGGGTTGTCAACTGGGGGTACTCATACTCTAGAGGGTACTTGGGAAGGCCCTAAGGGGTATGCATGGGCAGGCAGGGATAAAGTGCTGCCACCCACCACCCTATGCCATTGTCTCCCAGGAGCAGGACCGGGGCAGGGCGAGGGCAGCAGTGCCCCCCTGCAGGCCACACAGGCGTTGCCCAGCTGATCAGACACGGGGTGGGGGGAGCTTCCACATGGCCACTGCTGCTGCCATCCACCACCCTGCGCCACCGCTGTGCGCCTGGCTGCCTGCCCCCCCACGCTCTGTATCTGCCGCCCACTCCCTCCTCCCCACCACTCTGTGTCAGGCCGTGTGTCACCCCCAACTCTGTGTCTGGCTGTCAGGGCTACATTTATTAGAAAAGGTTGAAAACCGCTGCCATAGACAGTTGGTTGTATAACCTGTTCTTAATCTCCAAAGATGAGGATTACTCAGTGCCCTTTGGTCCCCTTTTCAGTGCTTAACAGTCCTTATAGTGCATTTTATAACCCACAGTTCTTGTGTCGAATATTTGCCCACTTACTGTCCTGTTCACAGTGGACGTAGAGAAAAATTGATCACCATTTTCTTTAGGGCAGCCTTTTATATCCGTGAAGACTGTAGCCATGTTTCTTTCCTGTCTTGTTTATAAGCTAAACCCATTTTTTCAACTTTTTATTGTACTTATTTCCCTTCTTCTCAGCTCCTGACATGCAGTAAAACAGGGTAAAAAGATATTAAATATTTCCTAAAATTAGTTTTTCATATTAATAATTGATGTAATTAGCATATAATGGCTTGCAATTAGCATAAAGTACCAAGGGGCAGAAATAAGTTGTTTAAATTAATGTATTACATTTTGAGTCAACCGTTCAGAAAAGTTGTTTGGTGGCTGCCAATTTTGGCTACCTCTGATTAAAACAAATGTTTAGTTAACACTGATGTTCAATTCCGTGTATATGTGGTGTGTCTTCTGAGCAACATGCTAACCAATGCCAAAAGCAGCTATACTGTTCAAACAGTTTACATGAATCCTAGATTATTTTTTTTAGATTAGTAGTAGTTGAAAGTTGGACCATGTATCAGTCATAGGTTAACTGTCCATGTATGTGCAACAAGGTTTTCAGTGACCCATCAGGCATTTGTGACCTCCATACAGGAAAAGCTGCAGGAGGCTATATTCTTTGATGATTAGTGTGGTTAGGGTTAAGTTAGGAGATGTGGCATTTATTCTCATTCTAACGCTCTGTCATCTTGAACAATTAATATTTTTCTCTGTGTCTTAGCATTTTCCGTCTTTTAAATGAGGCTTGAAACCCACCTTTCCAAAATACTTCTTGGCCTTTGCATGAAAGTACAAGTGAATTCATTTTAAAGGATGAAAGCTGTGCTCTGGCTCCTCTATAACATACAGACTTACTAACATTTTATCAATTTTAAGTGTTGAACGTAAATTTTTAATGTGTAATTTACATTCGAGACCACTGTCTCTTAGTAATTTCATTAGTTCATATGCATGCATTTTTTCTCTCTTATAACTTTTAAAACAGGTATGTTTCTTTGAAAATCACAATATTTTTGTGAGTAAATTCTCTCATTTCATATTCACTGTTGATCGGATCTTTAGTCCAGATTCTTCAAGCTGGAAAACATAATTACTATAAAGTGAAGATGCACAGAGTGACCTAATCATAAATGTCAGCAAAAAACAAATTAAAGCCATTTAATTCAGTCAGAGACTTATTGTAGTTTCCAAAGCTCTTCAGGATGATGGGAACAAAATGCTTCCATCTGGAACGGAGAGGTTTTTTCCCCAAATACATTTAATACAAAACATTTCAGGACAGTCTCCTGCTAAGCAAGTTTCATTCTGTTCAGATACATTCCTGCAAAACTACTTAGGCACAATTTCACTGACTTTGGACCTCATGCTCACACTGATGAAATTCATCTCTCTGCAAAGGACCAACACATGGATAATCCACCAGTTGTGTCTTTCAGGCTTGAATGGAGCATTTCATTGGCTTTGTGCTGATCGCAGCAAAGAAGGTTACATTTTCTCCTGTCAGTCATTAGGAGTGTTAACTAAGTAAAATTGGTGGATTTGAATCAAAATGGGTAGTTCTCAATAAGCAGTCTCATTATGAATAGATGCCATTCTGGACCCTCCTTATCGCTTTGCCCCTTTTTCTCACTTTTTAAAGCATCTTCCTATCTCCCGTTTTCCCCCTGGTGCATGGAGAGTTACTTTTGTGCTCTCTTGAAGGCACAAAGCTGCAAAATGACACTGAAATCTTTCATATGTTTTACTTGTGCAGCTTGCTGAATGCACAGAGCACAGTGAGGTAGAGTGGGACAGAAAAATAATGTTGATGCTCTTTGCATCCAGACAATTACATTGATCTGCTGAGTTCAGCATCCTAAACATACATCTAGCCTTGACTGGATGGGGATGGCTATGGTGATAAAAGTTAAGGGAGAAAAATAGACAGGAGATACTAAATCTCTGTGTCTTGTGTTGAAATAAATCTTTTATTAACTAGAGTAGCTAAAGAGGCATGATATTAGAGACTATGGCCAGTACACATGTTAATCTGCTCTTTCATGAAACTAGGAGTTATGACTGAAATAAACCTAGTAGTGACAGTATGCATGTGCATTTCTGTGCATTTTCCCAGCCACTATCAAGGTCCTTTACAACAGAGTAGACAAATATAAAGTACTGAAGTACTAGATTGTTATTGGATGCAGTGACTGAGTAGTTAAGTTTGAACTGTAATGAATTGAAATCCTAAGTATATATCATATGTAACATTCACCATAATTTATTTCCTGAATGTAATTAGTATGCTGAGCCCTGTACAAACATGAAGCACACAGTCCCTGGCCCAAGCAGCTTACAATGTACTTTGGATATGGACAAAATAGTTCAGAGAGTATAATATATGAGGTGATGGAACAGGCTTGAAGCGGTGATGGTCTGATGGAGCCTTGATGGAAATAATTTTCATTCCTTTAGTATTGGTGCTCTGATCTGTCTCTTTTAGGTCCAATTTTAAGCTTTTGGCTGTAAATGGGAAGCTCTATGCTGTTGGTGGTCAATCGCTTTCCAACGTGGAATGTTACAACCCAGAGTATGACTGGTGGAATTTCGTGGCCTCTATGCCAAACCCTCTGGCAGAATTCTCAGCTTGTGAGTGCAAAGGCAAGATCTACATCATTGGAGGCTACACTTCACGAGGTAGGACATATTGTTTTTAAAACCACAGTCAGTTTCCTCATTAATAAATAGGGACCTATGGAATTGCAATTCCGTGATTTTTGTGGAAACTGCAATTTCAGGCAGTCCCCATGATAAAGCACAGGGGTCCATGCTTTTAGTAGGCTCCCTGAAAAAAAACAAACCACTCACTGAAAATAAAATGCTGGCTCCCTCTGGGGAGCAAACAGTCCTTACGGCTGCTGTAGCTGAGCCACAGCCTGCCAGGGGGAAAGGAGGGAGAGGGGCTGCCAGCATAACAAGATTCCTGCTGCCCCTGCCCCTCACTGCTGATTGGCTGTGAGGGGTGTCTGTCATATGGCCCCGCCTTCTGCAGCGAATCAGCCTAAGAGTGGGGCCACATGACAGGCAGCCCTTATGACAATCAGCAGCCAGGGGCGGAGCTATGTGATGGACAGCTTTCATAGCCAATCTGCAGTGAAGGGCACAGCCACTGGGCCCCCTTGGCCAGTTGTGGGGGTCACTATGCTCTGCCCTTGAAAATGGCAGCCTGGCTTGTAGTCTGCCTGTGAAATCAACAGGTGGTCCCCTCAACTTAAACCCCTACTAATAAAGTTTCATTCTTCCTCCAGGTGAAGTGGAAAGCTTTGTAAGAAAAAATTAAAAATATCTGAAGGCAAATCACTTGGGTAGCAAAAAATTGACAGGCAGAATTTAAAATCAGTTTTCTGACTTTTAAAGATTAGTCACTTTTAAAGAGTCCAGCTTTGGGTATCGCAATTATGCCGTCAAACTGTACTTTTTAAAATAAAATATTCCCATATCGCCACACTGACACTTGAATTTAGGGTTTGTTTGTTTTTCTGTAATCACTGATGTCCCCATATCTTTAATTACAACAAAGAGTATAATCCACTAATTCTCCTTTTTAGATGCTGACAATTGCAGGAGAAACACAGGTCTCAGATAAAAACATTGGTTTTCTTTTTTTAATGTATTCTCTTGGTGGTTTAAGATTGCAAATAGTTACTGATTTATAATTTAAGTACATTCTGATTCATCTTTTAACTGTAACGAGCCACCATTTCCCCTGTTCTTTCAAGGAACTAAAAACAATTTTCTTTTCGTGTGATACAGTTAACTAAAAACTCAGTTTTTGCCCTCCCTGCCCCAACTGCCCAGCGTTGGATTGCCATCCTGTGTCTTGTAATGTCATATGTAGTGCTGCTGATGTCAGCATTTAGGATTTATGGGTGAGGGACAGATACATTTACTACCTATTCTATTGGAGGTGTGCTGGAAAATATGAACATTCAGCATTTCTCATTGTCTGCATAAGAGTTTTCAGTAGTGCCTTTCGCTGTAGTGTTCCAGTACTTCACAAGTAAATTAAATCTATTTGGAAAGGCCTCTAATGGATTTAATGGTGGTTTTTTTCACTCTTTCTCCTGTTCCCTGCAAACAAAGAGGTTGCTTATCTCAGAGGAATGTGGGTGGGTATTTTTATCACATGACAATAGGGTAGATTTGCATCTTACAGAGTAACGAAATCAGAGATGTATAATAAGCTTTTGTGAGCCCAAGCTCACAGGTGCTGTGA
>NW_017729022.1:111324304-111326763 GCF_001723915.1 Gavialis gangeticus
AAAGGCCTCTAATGGATTTAATGGTGGTTTTTTTCACTCTTTCTCCTGTTCCCTGCAAACAAAGAGGTTGCTTATCTCAGAGGAATGTGGGTGGGTATTTTTATCACATGACAATAGGGTAGATTTGCATCTTACAGAGTAACGAAATCAGAGATGTATAATAAGCTTTTGTGAGCCCAAGCTCACAGGTGCTGTGAAAGGGCATGCCCAGAGCAGTGTATAAAAAGAAGAGCGATTTTGAATTTAAAGACAGGAATGGAGGCGGTGGCGGCGGGAGGGGATGGCAGCGCGGGCAGAGGCAAACAAGCAAGCAATAAACATTCACCTTTCTTTTTATGTCATTCCATTTATGGTGTAAATATTTGTCTAAGAAAAGGGTGTCATCTAAGGAAAGGCTGTGGAAGTGCATTCTGTAGTCTCAAATGAGTGACCAGGGACAACTCTGGCTCTAATATGCATTGTGTTAGGTTTTCTAGCTATGCTATTCCAAACGAGAGCAGCTGTCTTAACAGGGCATGAATGAAGATGCAGTCACTGATGCCAAATCTATTGATGGCCTGGTTGATCTGTGGAATAACCTACTGACCTTGGATGGTGACACCCGAGTCTCCCACCACTGTGGTGGCACAGACCCCCTTGGTACACAGGGGAATGGAGTCAGCTTCAGATGGGGGGTAAGCAGCTGGAGTGCAGGTGGCTCTCCATCTATGCTGAAGCTGACCAATTAAAGCATAGATCTCTCGTAAAGTACTATGGTACGGCAGTAGCAGCAGCAAAGCAGCTGTTCTTCTCCACTGCCGCTTCATTTGTACAGTGTCATCTAGCAGAACTGTTCCAAGTGGTGAACGGACTGGGTAATCCAGTTTGTCTCTGCCCAGAAATTGAGTCCAGTTCCAGAATTTGCCACCTATTTTGTAGACAGAATCATAGACTCGTAGAAAAGGAGGAATGGAAGAGACCTCTGGAGGTCATCTAGTCCAACCCCTGCCAGAGGCCAGATCATCCGTATCCAAACCATCCTAAGCAAATGCTTGTCTAACCTACTACTAAAACCAAACCTATGTTCCTGTGACACAGCCACAAAACATAGCATCGTAACCTGCTGCAGGTAAAGCAGGAGGACAGCCATGGCTGACATCTTGCTGCTATGACAGTTTTTAAAATCTGCTTGAGAGATCTGAGGAAGAGGGCCATGGCCCGCACTATAGAGGAAGGCAAAACCCCCACAGTCCATGCCAATCTGACCATGGTAAAATTCCTTTTTGGTACTAAATATGGAAATTGGTCAGACCCTGAACAGATGTGCAAGACTCTTTAATCAGGAACCTCCAGGTTTTAGTCTCAGCAAGAGCATTGGCACACCCCAGTCACAATCACCCAGGAGAGGTGATAATGGTGGGCAGACCACTTGACTTGGGTGGTCCTGGGACATCTATCACTGGTGGGATTAAGCCTCCCTTTGTTATTCAGGTTTGCAGCCTTGGAGTGCTGCTGGATCTTCTGCTGCATATGGGTTTGCAGGTGGTAGCCATTGCTAGGAGCACATTTCACCAACTCCGTATGGTGAGGAGGTCATTATCATCCATGCCTTTGTAACCTAAAGGCTGGACTACTGCAGTGCACTTTGTGCACCCTGCCTTTGAAAACTGTCCAGAAACTGGCAACCACCTACAAGTCCCATCACTATGCAGAGTCCTCTCAGTGAGGTCATTTTCAGCAGCAGGTCCTCAGCTCTGGAAGTTCTTGCTTTTTGAGGCCTAGCAGAGCCTGAGACTGGACATCTTTTGGAAACTCTGCAAGATCTTTCTATTTGGGCATGTATTTAGCAACCAAACTAGGTCAAGACATTGTCCTAGTGGATCTCAGCTTTGTTTATAGTTCATAGTTTGGAGGATTGGAAGGGACCTGAGCAGATCATCAAGTCCAACCCCCTGCCATGGCAGAAAAGAGTACTGGGGTCAAACGACCCCAGCAAGGTGTTTTTCAAGCCTTGTCTTAAAGACCACCAAGGTAGGAGCCAGCACCACTTCTCTTGGAAGTTGGTTCCGAATCCTAGCCGCCCTGACAGCGAAGCAGCGCCTCCTGATGTCTAATCTGAATCTACCCTCTGACAGCTTGTGACTGTTATTTCTAGTCAGTCCTGGTAGTGATCAGGGGAACAGGGACTCCCTCAATGCCTGCTGGTCCCCTCTGACTAGTTTGTAATAGGCCACTAGATCCTCCCTCAGCCTTCTCTTGTGGAGGCTGAACAGGTTCAGGTCCCTTAGCCTCTCCTCATAGGGTCTGCCCTGCTGCCCCCTGATCATGTGAGTGGCCCTCCTCTGGACCCTCTCTATGTTGTCCACATCCCTTTTGAAGTGCGGCGCCCAGAACTGGATGCAGTACTCCAGCTGCAGCCTGACCAGTGCCGCATAGAGGGGGAGGATCACCTCCTTGGACCTGCTTGAGATGCATCCGTG
>NW_017729022.1:111331763-111343326 GCF_001723915.1 Gavialis gangeticus
AATTTGAACAGGGTGCTTTTTACCCCCTCATCCAAGTCACTGATGAAGATGTTGAACAGTGCGGGCCTGAGAACTGAGCCCTGGGGGACCCCACTGCCCACATCCCTCCAGGTCAAAAGTTTTGCTTAGTGTTGGTACTTTGTTTTATTTATACTAGTTGCCCTTTTAGGTTGTTTAGTTACTCTTACTATAAGCTGTCCTGAGCCTCTGTTGGGAAGGGCTGCAGATAAATCACATAAATATAAGTAATAGATGAGTTCTGACCTCTTGGTAAAGGGGAGATATCGAAGGTTGATGTCTGTGGCTTTGAAGTGTAAGTAGATTGGGAAGGGATGGAGCATAGGAATTACTGGCTCAGGTGGCCAGTCACATTAGATTGATGGGTAGCTACATTCTACGGAGTTGCAAGAATCGTGGTTTTCTGTTGTCACATAATCAAGGAAGTTTCCCTGCAAGCTTGTATACTTATATGGCATTTTAGCTATTTGGAGCTAAATACCTGTAAAATGGTGCTATTTTATTGTAGCTGACAACCTAAATGTTCTGTGGTAGGAGAATACAGGCAGCCCACAGCTCTGGTAGGTGTTCTGGGAACTTGAAGGGTCTGATCCTGTGCAGTGTGGGAATTCCCACGCAGGATCTGGCCCCTCAAGCCCCTGGAGGTATCTGCCTGGCTTTGCCTACTTAAAGATATATCCTATGGAATCTCAGGTGCTCCTTTCTGTAAGCACGGAAAGCCCATATGGGTCTTGGCATAGAGGCACAGGACCAAGGGAATCCTCAGTGCTTCACACAGAGGCACAGGAAGCACAAGTGGGTGTGGGACCTGGCACAGGGTGCTGAGAATTCCCCAGATCCCATGCCACTTTGCAGCGCCTTGCCAGGACCCACACGGATACATGCTTCACGTAGAGGCGTGGGTTGGTGCAGGTCCTGGTGTGGAGCTCCAGGGACTCCCTTTAGTGAGAGGATTGGGCATGAATCCTTCTATGTCGAATTCTTTTATGCACCTACATCAGAGATTTGGGAATAAGGAGCCCCTGAATCCAGCCATGAGGACTTAGTTTGCTAAGTCACAGTACTTCATTTAAGGAATCAATGTTAAGTGGAGGCCAGCATTAGAAGAGACTTATTTTATTGCCAAATTATTAAAAGACAATATTGCAGGCAAAGTAAAATTGACATTAAAGTAATTTTGTCTCTTTCAGTAGAAAATTGATCCCTTTGCTGTTATGGACTGTGTGGGGGAGAACAACCTTGTTGTTGGTCTGGAAGAGATGACCTGAAAATGGAGTCACATTTTGTCTGCCCTGGCTCACAACATGGTGGCTGTTGTGTAAGGAACAAAAATATAGGAACCTATTCTGGGTAGTCACCAGGGATCCAGGTTTTCCGTTTCACATGGAAAAATGGGGAAAAAACTGTGGAATTTCCCTTTTAAGCAAGAAAAACGCAGCTTTTTCATGTTAACAGAATTCCAGCCTGTAAGGGATTGGGGGAGCAGGAGGAGGATGCTCAGGGAGAGGGTGCCATGTGTATGCTCAGAAATGCACGTGGCCACCAGGCAGCTTGGAGAGCAGCTCCCGCAGGCAAGTTGGAGGGGAGGCGGAGGGAATTGAGGCCCCCATAGGGGGGGAGGGAGTTGAGCTGGGGCTGCTTCCCAGTCCAGGTGGTATTTGGGACTTGGAGCCATACGCAGCTGCAAGGCCCTAGCGGGGAGCAGGACGGAGCCATAGGTGGCTCATTGGGTGGCAGGGGCTGGGGCTGGCTTCCCGCTGCTGTGTGCCCTTCCAAGGGGGCAGGGGGAGACAGGTGCTCCCCAGATCTGTGTGTGGGGTTGGTGAGGGGACGGGTGGGCTGCCCAATGCAGGCTTAGGCTCCCTGCCCTGCTGCCTTCCTCCCTCCAGGGTCTCTGCAGCCCAGCGGGTGGGACTTGGCATGGCAAGGCAAAGTGGGGCTGGGCGGGGAAGCACTTTGCTACTGCAAGTCCTGTACCACGCTGGCAAAGCACCCCTTACCTGCCTGGCAGCAGCGAGGGGCACAACCCTGCGCTGATGCCCCTGCTGCTGCAGGGTGCCACAGGGCTTTTAGCAGCAAGGAGCTTCCCTGCCCAGTCCCATTCTGCCCTGTTGTGCCCAGTCCTGTCTGCTGGGCTGCGGAGGCCCTTGCGGGGAGGGCAGTAGGGTGGGGAGCCTGAGCCCACAGTGGACCACCCCCGCTTCACCTCCCCTGGGCTCCACTCCAGCCATGCTGCCAGTAGGGGAAAGGGAATTGGGACACACGCTCTGCTTTGCCACAGCAGCTGTTGCCTCCCATGTGCGGCAGCTGGGGCACAGATGCTGCTGTGGGGAGCAGGAGGCTGCAGACCCAGGTCTCTGGCCCTGTAGCCCTGTGCCCCCTCTGGCAGGTCTGGGGAGAGGGCCGTGGGTGGGGAGTGAGGGGCATCCTGGTGAGCAAAGGGGGCAGGGGGAGCTCTGATTTTCCATAATGAAAAATCCAAATTCAAACACCAAAATTTATAGGTACTTCAAATTTATTGTATTATAGTGATTGAGGCACTGGTAGGCTTTGAAATTGCTTTCAAATTGTAAATATATCAATAAAAAAATGTGTTCAATTGATACACACACGTAGCTGTGTTTCATTTTAATCATGGATTTGGGTTTTTTTTAATCAGAGAATTTGCAATTTTTAAGCAGAAAAAAACAGGATCCCTGGTAATCAGTACCTGAAGAGCTTGAAGTGTAAACTAATGGGAGTACTCAGCTGAGTCTGGGCATGAGTACTGGCCAGAGATATTATCTGTATAAAGAAAGAGAGTGACAACTCGGGCTTACAAGAAAAAATTCTGATTTTAACTTTAAGTGTGTTAGGAAAGTACAGGTTGGAATCAGAGCCAGAGATACAAGCAAATAGTATCTTTCACCTCTTCCCTTTTTCTTGAGTTTTCCTTCCCGGTAAGTTTTCTGCGTCATTCAGTCCGTGCTTAAGTCCATTTGTGTTCAGGGCAACATTTCACTTATGGATGTGCTAAAGTGTTGTGCTGAATAAGGATGGTTTCCTGAAGCAGAGCTTAAATGCTATTTTTATGATTGCTCTGAGGCAATCTACTGCCTCAACTATCAAAATTGGCAAGTAGAATTATTGACATTTTGTTGGCAACCTCATTCCAGTTAATGCTGATGCTGAATAGACTTTATGCAAGCTGACCATGAAAGAGACAGAAATGAGCTTGTGTTTGCTGTTTTGCTAGCTGTCTGTAGAATAAAACAGGTGCTGTGATGGTATGTAATACTTTGTATTGTAATGCTTCTTCTTCGTAAATCTTAGAGAAGTCATGAATACTTGACATGTTTCATTTTTGGATCTGTATACAAGGGGAAATATGCAATTTTTGGAGGAAGATGTAAAATTTTGCTTCTTTCAACGCTTCAGAAGAGAACAAAGAACTTCTGAGGTGGCCCTTTTAACGAGAGCAAGTGGAAGAGCTCAGCTTTCCACTTACAAATTATGATGTCTCATATGGGTGTAGACAGCCTCCTCCATATTCTACACTTTCATTTGTGAAACCAGATTAGTTTTCCTATGTATATATTCCAGAAGTCCCACCTCAGGAAGGAAAATGTCTGAGTTTTTATGTTCACATGTTCTGTGGAAATAAAAGAACTGGAGCTCAAAATAGTACTTGTGGTCTAAATCACAATGGACCTTCATTTCTGAAGAGGTCTCTCAAATTATAGTGCCCCTCTTGTTTCTGAGAAAATTATTGCTCTGAATCCTTACGAGAAAAGCATCGTTGGGAATTTTGACAAAGGGTGATGTGTTCTGTATTGTCTAGAATTATGCACACACACGACATCCGATCTGCTATTTCATACAGTGTTGTCAAGAGGGGAGGGGAGAGGTTGTTCATTTTTCTATATCTGACATTTTTCAAATTAGAGAATTATGAGCTGTAGCTAGTACCAAGCATAGCCCAAGCTAACGCAGCAATGGCAACTTTCTCTTGTGTTGCACTGCTAATTCTTTTCAGTCTTGGCATACTGAAAGCACCTATTGCTGTCTAGGTCTGTGCCCCCTATTGACCAGAGAGGGCATGTCTAAATCAAAGGATTAATATTTATAATTAGAGTGAAGCCCTTAATCAGTACTGCAGCCTTTCGTAGGAAAAGGGGTGGCTCTGAACAGAATTATTTTTTCTGTTGGCCCAAGCTGACTGGTTCTGGGCTCTCCAGAACCAGCTAGAGGCCCAGCTTGGTTTGATGGTTAAATAATTTACTTGCACAGAAAGTTATAAACACATCTGGTTATTATTATTATTATTAAACATTAACAATTACAACATTATGTACAGATATTTACAGAGAGATGGGGAAAGAAAGGGGAACAAACTGATGAGAGAGGGTGATACTTTATCAGACGTGTTGTCAGAGCAGTTAGGATCTCTGTCAGAGTAGTCCCCTCCAGGCAACCAAAGTGACAATTCAGGCTCTCCCACTCGCACACAGTTACTAACTCTCTTACTGCCACAAAATCTAGACATGTCTACAACAAGCGCTGACAGGACAAAAAGAAACAAAAATATGAACACCACAAACATCCAAACACCAAGACTAACTGGTGTACACACATACATGTGAGCCAAACAAGGGCCACTCACAAATCCAGAAACAAAAGCTTAAAACAAAAAAGAGCCTCGTTGCTCGGTTTAGAGAAGGTTTTCGCTCAATCTTTCCTCAGTCACACATCAACACAATTCCCACAGAACCAGCACCAAGCATTTCACAAAAAAATCCACAAATCCCCCCAGAGCACGGGTCCAGTTCCCTTTTGAGCTTGACCAGTCACCGCACTCACTCTAGCCAATCAGAATTCTTTCACACTTATCATCAATCATCTTGTCAGTCATTCAGTCGATACATTATTTTTGTATCAGCTGGTCAGCATGCATATCACCTCACAGGGTGAAAAACACCTTTTCCCACAAAACACTCACTTCTGGCATGCTCACTACATTCTCACTTCAGTGAGCATGTATGTAGCCAGCAGGCTGAGAACTTAAAATTTATTACACCCTTGAAGATTGAAAAGTTCATCCCTTCTCGAAGATTCTTAAGTTCAAACAACTGCACATGCTTCATCACTCAAATTCAACTCTGTATGTGTAACTAACAACAACAAGCCATAATGAAAACCAAAGTTCACCCCATATAACTTTGTCTGTTTTTACAGTACCATCTCCTGCTTCAGCTCTGGACACATTCTGAGTAGAGATGGTCCATATTTTGGTGCACTGTATCTATTAAAGTTTTATTAAAAGGCCAAGCTGAAGTCATCAAGCACTTCATCACTGTGACCTGAACTCAGATATCAGTCTAGGTCTCTGAAAATTAATTTATTAACAAATTGATACGCTACCTATTCTATCTTACCGTAAGAAGGCCTTGGTACAGAACAGTTACGGTGTCATCTACACCATAAATTAGAGTTGTGTTATAACTAGGTTCAAGTATAACTGTATTGTGACCAAATGTCTTGACTTAGTTATAACTGAAGTGTAGGAAAAGCCTCAGTTTCTCAGCCTTCCCTTAGTTGCCCTATTCCTGGTTGAAACTCTGAGTTCCTGGTTCTTAAAGGGTTTTGACAAGATGTGTAATTCAGTCACTATGAGGAACTGAAAATTTGCCTTTAGGTTGTTCACATCACTTGTGGAAATGTAACATTTTTTTGAATTTTATTACTTAAAAATTTGATTTGCGGAGTGAACTGTAATGTGCTAAGGTTACGGTTGGGTAATAAATTATCACCTGACAACTATTAATGAAACACACTGTTTATATGATAATTTGATTCATCTGTGGTCACTGGCAGAGACCTGAAAACTGCTCCACTTCCCCCTTCATAACTATGAACTATCAGTTAAGTATCAGTCAGTGACCAAAATTAAAAACATGAGCTAACAAGTAGGAATTAGTCAGCTAAAACCCCCGTGGCTTGACCATTTGGATCATGCAGTCAGAATGCCAGAAGAGGTTTAATCTTTTCCTCTACACAGGAAGACACAGATCAGGTATATCACTTAAATGTGTCACACTAAATGAATAGCGCTACCTTATTTACTCGAATCTAAGATGTCCCCCTGATTAGATTCTGTATATGGTAAAATGTATACATTTGTTATAATTTTACAGGAGTAGAATCTAAGCATCAAATCGTCGTTTGGAGTCATTTGACCCCAGTAATCTTTCCTGCCATGGCAGGGGGTCGGACTAGATGATCTACTCGGGTCCCTTCCGACCCTAGAAACTATGAAATAGTTGTCTTGAATTCAACCCCTCCTCCCCCGCTGTACTGTTTTAGCAGGGAAAGCAGTGGCTAGGGGATTAGACACCAGCCTTCCCCCCTCACCCCCCAACCCCTGCCACTTTGTATGCAGATCTAAGATGAGACTTTCTGCCTCTGGATACATTTTGATTTTTTTTTTTTTTTTTAAATGCCTGTCCTTTCTTTCAGATAGGAATATGAACATTCTGCAGTACTGTCCCATCTCGGACTCCTGGACCAACTTTGAACTGTGTGAAGTCCATGTTCGCAAACAACAGATGCTCTCTGTTGAGGAAACCATATACTTGGTAGGAGGTTGTATTCATGAACTGGGACCAAATCAAAAATCCAGCCAAAGCGAAGACATGTTAACGGTGCAGTCTTACAACATTGCCACCAGAGAATGGCTCTGCCTCAAGGAGAACACATCAAAATCAGGTCTTAACTTGACTTGTACTCTCCATAATGATGGGATCTACATAATGAGCAGAGACATTAATTTCTCCACAAGCTTGGAGCACCGGGTTTTTCTTAAGTATAATATATTTACAGACAGCTGGGAGTCACTTAGACGCTTTCCAGCCTTTGGGCAAAATATGTTGATCTGCTCTGTGTATTTGCCCAGTGTGATAGACGTGTAATTACATCAAGATTGTGTCAGTTTTTCGGGGGGAGGGGTTTGACTCCGTAACCATTTGTGGAACAACTATTGCTCTAAATCATTACCATTTACAAATGAAACATGGTTGCATAGCCTGGGCATAAAATACTGGTTCTATTTAGTGCAAAAGCCAGCACTAATGGAAAGGCTTCCAAGGTTTTGCAGGATTTCAGTTTAAAAGAATTTTAAAATGTAAAGACAGTATTTGGCATCTAAACACACAGATTCATAGATCTAGGGTCAGAAGGGACCTTGTAGGTTTTCTAGTCCAACCCCCTGCCGTGGGCAGGAGAGAAAACTGGGCTCAAATGACCCCAGCCAAGTAAACATCAAGCCTCCTCTTAAAGACCCCCAGGGTAGGAGCCATCACCACTTCCCTTGGAAGTTGGTTCCAGGTACTAGCCACCCTGACTGTGAAGTAGTGCCTTCTAATGTCTAGTCTAAACCTACTTTCTAGCAACTTATGGCGGTTATTCCTTGTTACTCCGGGAGGCACTCTCCTCATAGGGTCTGCCCTTCTGTCCCCGGGTCATGCGAGTGGCCCTCCTCTGGACCCTCTCAACGCTTCAATGCTGTCCACATCCCTCCTGAAGTGCGGCACCCAAAACTGGACACAGTACTCCAGCTGCAGCCTGACTAGTGTCGCGTGGAGGGGGAGGATCACCTCCTTGGCCCTGCTTGTGATGCATCTGTAGATGCACAACCAGGTACTACTGACCTACTGCCCTACTGACCGTGTTCTTGCATTGTCATCCTGTGTTCATCTTGGAGTCAGTAATGACTCCAAGATCTCTTTCTGCCACCATGCTTTCGAGAAGGGAGTTCCCCAGCCTATAGGTATGTTGCTGGTTCCGACTGCCCAAGTGCAGCACCCTGCATTTATCAGTATTGAATCCCATCCTATTTTCATTTGCCCACCCCTGTAACCTGTCCAGGTCCTGCTGTAATCTGTTCTTCCCTTCTAGTGTGCCCACCTCACCCCAAATCTTGGTGTCGTCTGCAAATTTAAACAGGCTGCTCTTCACCCCATGGTCCAAGTCACTAATAAATTGAACAGTGCGGGCCCAAAGACTGAGCCCTGAGGGACCCCACTGCCCACTTCCCTCCAGGTCAAAAATGACCCGTCCACCACCACTCTCTGAGTGCGACCCCTCAGCCAATTTGCAACTCATCTGACTGTGTAGGCATCAATGTCACAGTCACCTAGTTTTTTAAATGAGAACGGGGTGGGAAACAGTGTCAAAGGCCTTCCTGAAGTCCAGAAAGACTACATCCACCGTGACACCTGCATCCAGTGATTTTTGTGACCTGATCGTAGAAGGCAATCAGGTTGGTCTGACAGGACCTGCCCCTAATGAAACCATGCTGGTTGCCCTTGAGCACCATCCCTGCTGCTGGCCCATCACAGATGTGCTCCTTGATAATCTTCTCAAAGAGCTTCCCCAGGAATGAAGTAAGACTAATGGGCCTAGAGTTGCCCTCGTCCATCCTCTTCCCTTTTTTAAAGACGGGGACCACATTGGCCCTCTTCCAGTCGTCCAGCATCTGGCCAGAGCACCACAAGTGTTCATAACGCTGTGCCAGGGGCCCCACGATAACCCTTGCCAATTCCCTCAACCCCCCGGGGTGGAGAGCATCTGGACATGCTGATTTGAACACATCCAGCCCCTCCAGAAGTTCTCTAACCCGGTCCTCCCTGACCCTAGGCTTGGTGGAGTTTCTCCTGAGTTTGTCCTGAATCTCGGTAGGGGAGTCCCGGTCCCTGCACAAGAAACTAGAATACAAAACAAAGGCATTGCATTGGTATGTCAATATAAGAACTCCAATGTGAAAGCTCATTGGTCTAGTTTTATACCCTCTTTCACTGAAATTCTTAAGGTAAACAAGCTACACATGGTTAAAGCAAAGGTAGGTTTAAGATTATTTCTTTTAATAATCTGAGAGGCATCAAAGGTAAGGAATTCTTTTTAAATGCAGCTTTTATTCTGCAGTGCCCTGTGACAAGCACAAATTATTTGTTCTCTAGCATTATTATCTCTCGTATAATTGTGGGAGAGGGGATTTTTGAGGTTCCGAATGACAGCAGGGCACCAAGTGTAAATTTGAAAATCTTGTTCTTTGTTTCTAATGAAATACTTTTGCAGGAGCTGAGAGGATTTGCGTGAAGATTTAAGACTGCTGCCTGGATATTGTTAACAGTTTACATTAAAGGAATGTACTTTTTTGCTTGGCATTTAAAAACAATGTTGCTAGAGGCAGCAGTAAATTCCAAATAGGAGGAGCCTGTTAATTGGTTGAAGGGTTTTTTTTAAATATATGTTTTATTTCTTTAGTTTTCTTTTCTAATATCCAGATGATTTAAGGTTACATTAGAGATATTGGAGACCAAGTCTTGGTGGCAGGCTGCCTGGCAGTGAAACGCACAGAAATCCTCCTTGGTAAAGCAATCAAGTTCTCTGTTAAGCCAACCACTGCTGAGGAGGTCCAGGGCAGTTTGAGTGGAGGGGTGTAAATGAGCATCCAGAGCAGTTTTGCCTGGATCTTAGTCCTTTTTTCTCCCACCAGTTGAGGTACCATGGGTTACTCCAGCCTGTGGCTTTATAATAGGCCATTTACTTACTCAGAGAAAAGGGGCAGGCAGGACTGAGACATTTCATGTCTGTTGGTGAGGATTGGTACACAGCAAATCTCTTCCTTTCTTCCCAGATCTCCCTAACTGCTGGAGATAATCTTTAGTATGATGGGACTCTTCTTCCTCTATAGATAATAAATCCATAAGAGTCTGCTTACTGTATTTCTCTGGGAGAATCTGACATACTTTACTGAAAAAGGATTGAGTAGTCTTGAATCTGACACCACTGCTTTTAGGGAAGACCCAGCTTACTTCAAGAGTTTTGTAGGCATCTACAGAACTCAGTCCACAACTTCCTTCCATGCTGCAGGTACTGTTTCCATATTCAAGTATGTAGAAGGGCATAAGAAAATGGAGTTTAAGATTTTTCCTTGCAGTGAATCAACATAAGCCTGTTTTTGATGTGGAGAATATTTGCCTGCAAGTCTTAAGCTGATTTGTAAGTACTTGTTCTAGTGCCTGGTGCCTACTTGTGTGCACAAACATTGTGAGTACAGTTGTGTCCAGTTACATCCATTTATGCTGTGGAAAATATGCCCCATTAAGCAGCTGCCTTGAATATGAGCATCAGACTAGGTTACCTTGACTGCCACGTAGAAACCAGTTGACTTTCACATAATTTCTATCATACTTTTAAAATGCCTAGTTTCAGGAGTGTTTTGGGATACATATAAAGAGTAGGCCATTATCATATGATAAATTTTTGCGTGGTCATATGGGTATTATTTTGTTACTTGTTTTCCTTCTTTTCAACACTAGATCCACCATCCCCTCAGCTTCATTTTAATGGTACCCCAGGTCACAAACAGAACAATATATGTAGACATCTCTTCACAGTTGAGTGATAAATCTACCTGGTGACATATGCACTGAATTAACCAAAAAGATCTACCCATTGCCCAAAGTCATAATTCTGAATGACATCTTTTATATCTGGTGATCCTTAATCACCAGTGACTGCAACCCAAGCCAAGATTTTTAGAGCTATGTTCCGCATGTTTTTGTTTTTTGGAGTGTAGGAGGGGCAGTACTTTGTTCTTTTCAGTATAGCTTATCTTATATTAAAGACAGTGTCAATGTATACTGTCTTTATTGAATGAAAAAAACTCTCTCCTTAGGACCTAGTTTCAGCTTTCTATGATCAAATTACTGTTTGTGTAGGTCTAGACCAGCGATGCTCATAGTTTTGGCTCCAGAGGTCTTGTACCACCCTGGCTTGGCCACCAGGAGCCAGGATCAGGCCCTGCTTCACCTTGTATACCAGGGCTGTGTGAAACGGAAGTGTTCCGTTTTGACCAGCATTTCATCAGAACAGTGTTTTGTTTCAGCTTTTGTTTCGAGTTGAAACGGCTGTTCCGTTTCGTTCCGTTGAAATGCTTTGCTGTTTCGACGTTTGCTCATAGGATATGATGGGGAAGGTCGAAACAGGTTATAACTTTGTCATTTCTGGCCAAATTTGAGTGAAACTTGCAGGAATGGTAGCCCCTTCTGAGGGCATGAAGTGTGCTGAGTTTCAAGAAGATCAGTGCAGGGGAGTTCAGAGAAGCTGCACCCCAGAGTCTTGAGAGAAACTCATGTCACTTGTATGTGTTAAGCCACAGCAAGGTCAAAACTGCAGGGATGGTAGCCCCTGCTAAGGCAACAAAGCCTGCTAAGTTTCAAGGAGATAGGTGTAGAGGGTGTAGGGAAGTTGCACCCCAAAATCTTGAAAGCATGAAAACTCATGTCATGTGTATGTGTTAAGCCACAGGAGGGTCAAAACTGCAGGCTTCCTGCTCACGAACTCCTGGAAGATTGTTTCGGGCTTATTTCAGGCTCAACGTTAGGAAAAACTACTTCACAACTAGGGTGTCTAGACTGTGACCATTACCCCTAGTTTTCCCCAAGGGTGCCCTAGTGAGCAGTTGTTCACTGAGCCCTAGATGTACGCTTCTGATGTAGCGGTA
>NW_017729022.1:111344224-111348061 GCF_001723915.1 Gavialis gangeticus
GACACAAGTTTGGCTCTCAAGACTTTGGGGTACAGTTTCTCCGAACCCCATGCACCTGTCTTCTTGAAACTTGGCATGCTTCATGCCCTCAGAAGGGGCTACCATTCCTACAAGTTTCGTCCAAATCTAGCAAGAAAATGACAAAGTTATAGGCTGTTTCAACCTTCCCCATTATAGCCTATGGGCAAAATGTCAAAACAGTGTTGAAACAGCAAAACGTTTTGACTTGTCTCATTTTGTTTCGAGACTGTTTCAATAGTATCTGTTTCATTTCAATTTTGCTGTTTTGATCTCGAAACAGGTCAAAACAGCTTCGAAAAAAAACTGGTGGTGAAATTTCACACTGCCTTATCGCATACCCAATCTAATGTGCAGGGCCACAGCCTGCGGAGCTCCACACATATCTGTGCAGAGCCCCAGGGGCCAGATCTCGCCCATGGACCAGTTGAGCACCCTGGTCTAGAGTAGTGGTTCTTAACTCTTTTAAACTCAAGGCCTATCTCCATAACTTGTATGCATAACACTCTGCAGATGTGGGCAGAACGAGCCACTTCTTTTTTTATTTGCACTAGTGGTGTTGCTGGACTGGGGTTTCAGGCCCCTTCCATCAGACTGAGCTGCAACAGAGTACCCGCACCTGTTGCAGCTTCTTCCTAGTACAACCCTGCACAGCATCTCCCAGAAACAGAGGCACAGCGAGGCAGTTTCCGGTTGTGGCAGGAGGATCTGTGCTTAAAAGGATCTCGTGACACCCTGGTTGAGAAACAGTGGCCTTGAAGGCCAGCTGTACTGGTTTAGAAGGTAATAGTAGTTTGGACAATGGATACAAAATCTGGGGACGGTGGCAATGTCATCTAGATCTGGGACAGAAGTGCAATAAACCAATTTAACCTAAATCAGTTAAGTCTGATACTACATCCATCCAGGTTTATCTTAAACTGGTTTTGGCCATTTTGAAAGCAGTTTATGTGCACTGAACTTCTGTTGTGTTACAGATTTGAACCAGTTTCTGATCACTTATACCAATTTATGTGTAATTTCTGTCATAGTTTCATAGTTAGTAGGGTCAGAAGGGAACTGAGTAGATCTTGAAGTCCAACCCCCTGCCATGGGCAGGAAAGAATACTGGGGTCAAATAACCCCGGCTAGGTGATTATCTAGCCTCCTTTTGAAGACCCCCAGGGTAAGAGCTAGCACCACTTCCCTTGGAAGTTGGTTCCAGCTCCTAGCTGCCCTGACTGTGAAGTAGTGCCTCCTGATGCCTAGCCTGAATGAATCTACTCTCAGTCAACTTATGGCCATTATTCCTAGCTACTCCGGGTAGTGCTCGGGGGAACAGGGACTCTCCCATTCCCCATTGGTCCCCCCGGTAAGTTTATAGACAGCCACCAGATCCCCTCTCAGCCTTCTCTTGTGGAGGCTGAACAGGTTCAGGTCCCATAGCCCCTCCTATGAGGGCCTCCCCTGTTGCCCCCTGATTATGCGGGTGACCCCGCTTTGGACCTTCTCAATGCTGTCCACATCCCTCCTGAAGTGCGGCGCCCAGAACTGGACGCAGTACTCCAACTGCAGCCTGACCAATGTCCCATAGAGGGGGAGGATCACCTCCTTGGACCTGCTCAAGATGCATCTGTGGATACTTGACAAGGTGCAGTTAGCCTTCCTGACCGCGTCCTCACATTGGTACCCAAGTTCATCTTCGAATCAGTAATGACTCCAAGATCCTTTTCTGCCTCTGCTGACGAGAAGGGAGTTCCCCAGCCTGTAGGTATGCTTCTGGTTCTTTTTCCCTTGGTGCAGTGCCCTGTACTTGTCAGTATTGAATCCCATCCTATTCTCATCTGCCCACCCCTGTAACGTGTCCAGATCTAGTTGTAGCCTGTCTCTCCCTTCTAGCATGCCCACCTCTCCCCACATTTTAGTGTCATCCGTGAATTTGAACAAGGTGCTTTTCACCCCCTCATCCAAGTTGCTGATGAAGATGTTAAACAGTGCAGGCCCAAGGACTGAGCCCTGGGGGACCCCACTGCCCGTGTCCCTCCAGGTCAAAAATGACCGGTCCATCACCAGTCTCTGGGTAGAGCCCTCTAGCCAATTTGTGACCCATCTGACTGTGTAGGCATTGATGCCACAGTCGCCTAATTTTTTATTGAGAATGGGGTGAGAGATGGTGTCGAAGGCCTTTCTAAAGTACAGAAAGACTACGTCCACCGCAACACCTGCCTCCAAGGATTTTGTGACCTGGTCATAGAAGGCAACCCTAGCCCTATAGTTCAAATCCTGCTACAGGCTATTGTTAAATTAAGGGCAATGCTGTTATGTAATAATGATATATAACCATAGCCCAAGCCATTTTTTTCAGTAAGACACTCATAGTGGGTGGCCCTCCATAGCTTGGAGGAAAAACATCTTAATGGTTGCCTTATCTCATATTTATTTTCTTAACACAGCTTTAATATTGCTCCTAAGGCACCATTTTGCAGATGCTGCCCATTTAGGTGAGGCAGACTGGCAAAAGGTCTCTCTGAAAACTAAGTAACAAACACGCTTCTAAATAAGCCTATGGAAATGTTGAATGATATAAAACACAGTTACCTCTCTTGGAGGGTGAACCAGATTTAATTAAAGGGACAATTAAACTTTCACCAAGTGACAGCAATATATATCTATTAAAATGAGAGGCCTTGTGGTCTGACTGATTGACCACCAGACTGGGAATTCCTGTAACTAACCTGGTTCTGCTCTTGACTTACTGCATGGGCTTGGACAGGCCATGTGGCCTCTCTGTCTGCTTTCTGAAATGCAAAATGTGGATAGTAATAGCAGGAGATTGTGGCAGGAGGGCCTAATTATTTCTGAAGCACTTCGTGAATATAAAAAAAATTTATTAGTGACCAATGATGCAATTATTTCATTGATTATTAAAACTGTCTCAGGAGGTATTGGAACAGCTATGTTGGCCAACATTCATTGCCTTTAACACAGTCTCCTTCGTGTCTCTTAAGTGATTTATCCTTTCCTTTGACCATTTTTCCTCTGTTTACGGACTGGTTCATTTCTTCATATAATCATCTTGACAGCTTAACCCATTCTTTTTTACGTCTTTGTGCTCCCTGGTCACCATTCGTGTTCAGGATTGCTTCTTTCCCCTTGAATCTGAGTTGCGTGTGTTGTGTATTACATACCTAGATACAAATCTTTCGCATTCCTTGGTGAGCATTGTCATTGCCTCATGGGCTAGTTCTGTAATAGACTATAATGACTGAATGAGTAAAAACTGACAGCTCAACAGAGGATGATTCTAAGTAGCTGAAATTGGTGGAGCAGTGGTGGACAAGTCCTGAAGGAGGGGTAAATGGAAAACTCTGGGAACTTTTAGCCCCTTTCCATATCATGGAAATGTTTTTTATAAAGTTCACTGAGGCATGGCAAAAGGTAAAGAGAGAGCAGATTGTTTATCTTTTTCTGGGCACAGGCTATGGTAAAAAAGAAGTTGGGTCATAGTAAATCTTGTGATACCCATGGAAACTGGCCAGGGAGAATCCATTTCTGTCTTACCACCTTATGTTCTTTGGGCTGAATGTCTCTTTTCCCATTTTTGAGTACTTATTTGCCTTGTTAGATCATTGTCTAGCCTGCTTTGCTTTTCCTCATTTCCTAACCATTCCCTTTTTATCCTGTCTCATGCTTAGCAATAGCCAAGATGAAACAAGGAACAATTGGGAGAAGGTTGTTATTTCTGTTACTGTACTTCCAAGGAAAAGAATGGGTAGTATAACAGCGAGTGTTAATTTTCTTTAATCCTCAGTGTAGTAAGAAATGGTGTTGGTGGTGTTC
>NW_017729022.1:111353061-111377690 GCF_001723915.1 Gavialis gangeticus
CTTATTTGCCTTGTTAGATCATTGTCTAGCCTGCTTTGCTTTTCCTCATTTCCTAACCATTCCCTTTTTATCCTGTCTCATGCTTAGCAATAGCCAAGATGAAACAAGGAACAATTGGGAGAAGGTTGTTATTTCTGTTACTGTACTTCCAAGGAAAAGAATGGGTAGTATAACAGCGAGTGTTAATTTTCTTTAATCCTCAGTGTAGTAAGAAATGGTGTTGGTGGTATTCAGGTATTATGAGGAAACTGGTCGGTGTTGCAAGAAAGAAAGATCTTGTTATCTCACTCAGCTGGAACTTGAACCCAGGTCTCCCATGTGGTAGGCAGGAATGCTGCCACACAGCCAGAAAAAAGGAGATAGTAGAACTTGGTAAAAAGGAAGATTAATCATTCCTGCCTCCTGAGGGAGGTAGTTTTACCTAATAAATGGTGTTGGTCCCTGGGCAGCACTTGAAGAGTTTTTATTGATGTTAGCAGAGTTCATGAATTGCTCTCAAGAATCCCTTTCTAAAGGTAACAACCTAGTAGATTTTATTGATTTTGCACTTACAGAGATGACCAAAGGGTGGCTCCCAACACCCACAATAAATTTTAACAGCACGAACAAAAGCCCTAAGGCAGCAAGAGATTATTAATATTCTCTACAGACTGAATGTTTTTTGTCTCCTACATGGGTACCTGTGCAATTTTTGCTACCTTTCCAAAAAAGGAGACCAGAGATTGAAAAAGGACCTTGGCCTTTGTGAGCCGAGGTGGATTTTTCTTTTGTCTTTAAAATTTGTATCCTAATTGCATATGATATGTGTGTTTTGCTTTTTCTAGTAGACTTAGCACTACCAATAAGACAGTGTTAAATATACTATCAGAATTACAAACTTCTCTTTGTACACTTTAATTTGCTTACAGCAGTCAGGAATACAGACACACTTTCTTGCATGTGAACTCTGCCCGTGAGAAAAATAGAAGTCACTGCAACTCCTGTGTTCCTTTCTCTTGTTGCAGACAGACCAGGCACTATGTTATTCTGAAAGGGCTAATTCTGCAAGGTGGTGAGCACCTATAACTTCTATAAGCTTCACTGGGAGAAATGATGCTTTGTTTTATATAGAGCATTTTATAGAGCCCTAATATTTCCTGTTTGCCAGTGCTCTCAAACTTCTCAAAGGTGCAGTAGTGTACGGACGTGTAATCTGTCCTATCCTTTCTATTTCAGTTCTGTTCTGTGACTTTTTGTTTTAATCTCTTGTTGACTTTCTGCTGACTGACATTTTATCATACTTTTTTAAATGCTTGTGCCCAGTGATGATAGACATGTTCTAGAAAGCAGTATTTTTTCAATAAATAAAGTGGACTGTTCTCCACCAGTATTAGAACTTGAAGAGAGCTTGTATACTGATCATACATCCTTTCTACCCACCTGTGCTTCTGCCTGATCACAGTTATCTTGACCAGTGTATCAGTCACATGGACAACCACTGACCATGTAACAACCTTTGATCACACTGAACAGGTTGGTGAGATCCTGCTGTAGTACTTCAGCTGCCATCATCAAAATGCTCAAGGTTTGGGCAGTTTTCTCCCTTCAGTTCCCAAATCCCTGCCAGTGTCAGGTTTTTAAAGCAAGGTTCATCCTCCTGGCACCTGCCTGCTTCCTTTCACACAGTATTTATTTCACAGTCATCAGCTCTTCCTGCTGAAACAGATCTGTGTATGCTGTTCCCCTTGTTCCAGCTCTTTTGCGTAAGTGCTAGTCATGTGAAAAAGCATTATTGCAGAGATCTGATAGGGTCTCAGTGGCTTCAGTTGAAATGAGCTTATCGTTATAGTGTGGATCTTTCCCTTTCCTTTTCTTTCTGTATTGGCTATCTCTCCCAGCTTCTATGAAGTTATCATTTGCATGTCATGTCTTAACTCCAAATCACAATTTATCTAGGGACTTCGGCAAAATTTAGAGAAATTGAGTTTTAAAATGTTCTTATTAAAAATGACAGGCAACTTTTCTACCTTTTAAATCTTCGCACTTAAAATGATGAGGATGTTAAATTGCATGTTGGCTTTATTTGCTTGGTCATAAAGTGTCATTGTGAGCTGAGTCCTGCCACCTTTACTAAGGTTGAGGCATCCTTACTCCAGGTGTAGCTATACTGAAGTCAATACATTTGATACTACTCTGTGTCAAGGTAACTGTATAAGTTCCTTAGCATTCGGATGTGTGAGGAGCTGAGTGGGGAAGATGAAGTGTTAAGAGTCACATTACTTAATGTGCTTTGGTATTGCAATCATTTCAAAATCTTCACTGCACATTTCAACGGTAGAAAGGTAACAGCTGAAATTTAAATTAGGGGGAGGAGTTAAAGGGACCTCACTTCCAGGCAGCTGTTCCTTTTTAATAATGTCTTTTGCTTAAGAATATTAAGTTCATGTTCCATGATGTGTGATACTGTGTTGCAGTTCCAGTAGGCATGGAGGGAAATTCTGCCCTGCACAGGTAGGGCTTTGACTGACTACATTTACTTTGCAGGCCAGAGCTGCGTCACAGATGAGAGTGTGTATTTTGTGGTTGTAAATTCAGTCTATGATAACCACTGTGAAGCCCACAGAACCTAGGTTTTGGGAGGTAGGGGGTCAGAAGGGAGTCAGAAAACAGATGCTAAACCACAGCAGTTCTCCACCCTGTAAGCATAAACTGCATTCAAATGCAGCCACAGAATCTGATATATAAGTCCCTGCAATTCATGGATTGACATTAGTTTCTTTAATGTTATATGTGTAAGTATTGCCTTCCAATGGTATGTGCATCTATGATGAATGAGATGGGAGGAAGAGCTGCAAAAACCCTGTTGTATCCATGATGACAAAAATGCTAAGGTATGTGGGGAGATTTTTTAGATTGGATTTATACTTTACAAGTTCTGATATTCATAGGACCTGACCCAGAGCTCTTTGATATCAATGAAAAGGCTACCACTGTCTTCCACCAGCTATGAATATTGCCCATACTACAGTGAATTTACCCAAGAGCCTCCCATAGAATCTAAAGCAATGCCTTCAGGGGAGGCACAGACCCTAAAGTCTTTTGTTGACATGTTGTGCTTGTAGTTTCTCTGTGTGTCAAAATTTCAAGCAAAAATGTCCCAATCTGGCCCACTGCCACAACCATGGCTTCTCCCCACTGCCTAGCCGCAGTCCAGGATAACCTCACTGCTGCCCAGCTGCTCTGAAGTGTTCACAAAGCCCCCTCACCACCCAGCCATGCCACGTGCAAAGGCCCCCAGCTGCATGGACCAGATCCAGTGGCTCTGTAAGCCACATTTCGCTGACCGCATAAAAAATACTTAACCTTGTTTATGCCATAACTAGGCAAATAGGTGGGGGGGAGGGGTTTCAGTTTGGCTCTTAAATTAAAACATTGAAAAAGTTTCTGTTCAAATCAAACTGAAAAAAGTTGTTTTGGTTTCTCATAAAAATGAAAAATAAAGACAATATATCCATTTGGGGCATGTTTAACAAAAAAAAGTAATGGACATGATGGACTAGACTGAAGTATCATTCACCAATTAGAAGAGGCCATGGAGTCGGTAGAGAATCACTCTGCCTGAATAAATAGCTATGAATTGAGTATTAGCTATTAAATAACTATTGCATGAAAAGTAGAACAGCTTTAACTCACTGAGAGCTCTCCACTCCAGAATACTTGTAGCTGGATGGCCAGGGCAAATTCCAGCTTGTGGGTTCAAATCTCCTTAGGCAGAGGAGGGAACTAATTATGGGTCTCCCAGGCGTTGGAGGGGGGTAGCATGGCCACCAATATCACCTGTAGGTCATCCTCGGTTTTGTGCACCTACCCCTGAATTTTTTTTCAAGCCAAAGATGTTCGGACAAACAAAACAGCAGCCTTGAGCAAGCAAACTGTTTTTTTTGTTTTGAGAAATAAAGTAAAAACCTAGGCAGAAGGGTAGCAAATTAGCAGTTTATAGCTTAAGTTTCCTACATTGTAGTTCTTTTAATATTTTTTCTGAATCTGTCCCTTGCCTGAATCTAAACCACTCAAATTAATAAATTCTTGATAATGCTTCATCTTCTCTGCTATTTTTAACGAAGTCCATGAAATAAAAGTCTCTCTCTCTCTCTCTGTCTCAGCTCAGTATATTCCCATGTGCCCATGAGAATTGGGATATCAGCTTTATTGGCCTCTTGATTTCAAGACTTGTTGTAAAATATAACTAGGAGTTTGAAAAGTATGTAGTGTTGACCAGCTTAGGTTCATGCTATGGAGAGCCCTTCTTCCTCATTTCACCATCCCTCCATGCACAGGGTACAATGTGGTCATGCCTCTTTTTCCCTCTTAATCTTTCAACTCATCTGTCCACTCTCCAGCACCTTCCAGTTGAAGTGATCTACAGCACCAGTTAGGTGACATAAAAGATTCAAGAACTTGGCAGGCTTCTCATTGCTCTTGAGAAGAGTTCTGAAAAAGCTTAAGCCCTCTATTTCAAGCCTAAGTTACGTTGGCAGTCAGACAAAATATTTGTCTTTTCTCTGTCCCATGTCTCATGGGATGGCTCTGATAGGGAACAGTCCCTAGCCAGCCATCAGCTAAGCAAAGCTCCTCCCTTCAAGCACTTCCCTTACAGCTTGACACTTGTGTTGGGTATCATGGAATAGGGTGGCTTAGCAGCCCGTTATCTCTGCCCTAAATTGTATGTATTTTGTAATAGGAGATTTCACTTTAGCTTCAGTAGAAGCAGAGGTAGGAGCTGAGTGCTTCAAAAATTCACCCCTGTACATAATTTAGCACAATGGTAGTAGCATTTGCAATTTACAGTTATACCCAGGATCAAAGGTAGCTCATAATTATGACTCGTAACTATGAGTTACCATTGATCGTGGGTATAACTGTAAATTGTATCTGACTGGTAGGTTTTGTGGCAATGTAGTAGGGCTACTCATGGCAAGTTAGCTCCAATAAAATACCACTATGTTGTAACCTCCACAGTTAGGTGACTATAAGACTCCTCAAAACCCTAGCCTCCACTGCCTTGTGAGTACTCCTTGGTTGGAGAAAGGATAAGGGACATCACCCTGACAGAAATGTGCTGCCACTGAGCCGTTAGGCAGGCAGCAGCAGTTTTAATCTATTCCTCTCTGGCAAAAGCTACAACCACCAAGGTAATGAACATCTGGACTCTGTCTTGATGATCTAAAGTGGGGGATGGTAGATCTAGGGCAGCCTCCACTCCTTCATACTCTTGCCTAAGTGTACGTACTGAAGGTCTTGGTGTGATGGTCACACAGACCTAGCGCATACATCATGATCCAGAGGACTGATGGTTGCCAAGAAGTAGCATTTGGGCTTGGGGAAAGGAGTAGCTTTATTTCTGGGAGAAAGAAAGTGTGTAGTACTGTCTCAAAAAAATAACCTGGGAGCAATATAAGAAACTGTATTTAGGTCACTTAAGCAATTGTACAAGGCATTGCATCAGTCACAAAATGTATAGATTCTTGCATGGTAGAATGTGGGGTAAAATTTGCATATGTAGCTTTAAAAATAAGGGCCACAGTTCTCCAAGTGGATTTGGAGTGCCTTAGTTTTGAGGTACCCAGTTGTGCAAAGGCTGTGTGCTCAGTACTTCTGAAAGTTATAGCCTTTGAAGGTCTCACTCACTAAGTGAGCACATAAAAACAGGCTCCAAAATGTGTTGTTTTCAGTAGGTAGGCTTCTCCCAAAAATATTACCTCATGGGAAATACTGAGGCAGAAACCTCCTGAAATGTCAAAGTACAGTTTCACCATCTGTGGACTTCACAGATTTTATATAATATATCCTAGATAAGGGATTTAAAAATGTCTTGTGTAATTCCCATTACACACTCTTGAATGGGTAACAGTAAATATATAATCTGACATAGGAAAATCTCCCAAAATTGATTTAGTTAAGTATTAAGTGGAACAATAAAGAGTGACGGCAGAGCATGTGCAACAGGGAAATGCAGACAGAGAAATAGAAATAGCTGGAAATGAAGAGATCTAATCTATGCAAAAAAGCAAGCAATCTTTGTTTCAGCTGGCTATTTTCAAATTTCTCTGACCATCAATTTCTCTATCCATCCTGCTGTATCTATGAGCTATGAGGGTCTATTTTATTAAATTGTGAGGGTTTTTTCTCCTTCCAACTTCCTTGAAGATTCTGGGGATAGCCACTGGCATTCTTTCTCTTGCCGGTGGTAATTTTTGGAATAAAAAAATGCAGGGTCAGAGCCCTGTGCTCCTTCCATTTTCTACCTCCCTGTCTTACAGAAAAGCCATTCTGGGGGCATTAAGACTTTAGAACACTTCGTCACATTTCCTGGCATTATTTCCTTTAAACTGCTAGCTAGAAGTGCAACCTACACCTGTGTTGGAAGGAACAAACTATATTCTTTTGACCAAAATCTTCAGTTTTTATTGACCACCCTATACGTTAGTCATCCTGTCCAGAGCATGCGGTTGTCCTTCTGTATTGATGCTTGCATACCTAGATCCTTGCATGGGAAAAATAAAATTGTAGTTACACAATTGTGGAATACCCTGTTTTCAGCCACTTGGATTTCAAGAAAACCTGCATGTTGTTTAAAAAAAACAACAAAATGCAAGAACTAAGGGTGCTGACAGAAGTGATGCTTTGTTGCATGATCAGCCACTGAAAGCACTCTACAGTTGTACACTAACAGAAGTGCACAGCTGCAGAGTGCTTTAAAAAGTGCTTGACTGTGGAACAGATTAACTCCTGTTACATGAGGGTTCAAATAAAGGTGCTCCAAAGTGGAGGACCTTCATTAACATCTGTCAGTGTGTGTTGGGAGCAGGGCTGGGCTGATATATCCCATCCCCATCCTCAGCGCTGTCTTCTGTTTAGGGGTTGCCCAGCCTGTGCTGGAGGATGGGGTGGGTGGATTGGTGCCCTCTTGAGGAGGGGGCTCCAATTCATCTGACCCCCTGCTGCCCAGCACAGCCTGAGCAAACCCCAAAAGGGAGCTCTCTCCCTTGCCTTTTCCCCCCTCACATCCTGAGGTAGCACTGGAGCTGGGAGAGGGGGTGGGGGAGAGCTAGGGGAAGAGGCTGCACACACACAGCCTCTCCTGCCTGATCGGCTCCAAAGTGGAACTCCATCCTTCACTCTCCTGATCCAACAGTGAACGTTTGTTGGGTGAAGAGGCCTTGCAGAAAGCGCCATGAGTTAGACTGGGAAGCTGCAGGTCTGTCAGTACCCTGACAGTAATGCAGTGTTAAGAATGGAGGATCAAACACTCCAAACATCTGCATGGTGATTTTGAGCATGCAGACAATTAGTCTTCTGAATCAACTAAAGAAGTCATGGTTGCCATGAGAAATAGAATGGTTTCAGGTGGATTCTGGCTCAGCTACATTCTGGAGCCAGTGTTAAGGATTGGATTTGGGGCAAGGTAGTGGAAATTTATTTCTTTGTCATAGAGCAATCGCTGTCTGCTGTGATTCAAGGCCAGAATTTCACCTTTTCTGGGATGAATCATTTGCTTTGTTGTTCTGCCCTGGGAGGCTGATGGAACCTGAGTTTCCAAGCAGCTTTGAAGACATATACTCAGTTAACAGATCACTATCAGTACATCAGTATGACTGTACAGGAATATTTCTTTCGCTACCACTGCAGTGACCTCTGAGCACCCTCTTCACTGGATTTGCCCTCACAGTTCACCAGGATGTATAACTGGGGTGGCTGGGCATGCCTAGATCAGAAGTCTTGCATTGAATCTGATGGCTTTGCAGCATACAATATTTTTCAAGTTGTAAAAAGTGGCTATGAGGGTGGTAAAAAGATGCTTTCTCTTCTCCAGTTTGTTTAAGTGTCACACAGTGGGCCTGTTCCTGATGGTTGACAGCTGAATGAGTCCCTGCTGTCTCAAGTGGCTTGCACTGAGTTGAGGTTGTCTGGTGTGCTAAGAATTTTCATGTTCCTCTGAAGAAAAGGGAGAAAAGGCAGAGGGGTAGCTCTCTAAGTGAGTAGTACATCTGTCTGGAGCAGTACATCTCTCTGGAGGCTGACACTGGCTCCAGAGATAAGCACCTTGAAACCCTCTGGGTCAAGCTTTGGGTGTGGGGGGCATGAGGTGAGAGAAATCTAACTGTGGGCATTTACTACAGGCCACCGAACCAAGGAGAGGAGCTTGATCTGGAGTTCTCTTAAGAACTGGCAGAGACTGTGCATGCAAGGGACTTGGTTGTCATGGGCAACTTCAATTACCCAGACATAGATTGGGAGGAACACTCGGCTAGGTCATGTAGCTTCTTAACTGTAATTGAGGAGCTCCTTCTGACCCAGGAAGTGCAAGGGTCAACCAGAGGTACTGCTCTCCTAGACTTGAGTCTTGGCCAGAGGAGATGATCTGGTGTGCGACCTTGAGCTCATCAGGTTCACTGTCCAATGCAAGATTGACATATCAACCAGCAAGCTCGAAGTCCTGGACTTCAGAAATGCTGACTTCAACAGGCTCAGGGCATTAGTAGGGGAGGCGATGTGGGACCAGGGACAGAAGGCAAATGGTGTGCACGAAGAGCGGTCATTCCTTAAGGACACAGTCCTTGAAGCACAAAAGAAAACCATTCCCATGAAGAGGAAAGGTAGCAGAAGGGCTGGCAAGCCCTCCTGGCTCAATAGGGACATTACAGTCCTCTTGAAAAAGAAAAAAAAAGTGTACACAGTGGAAGCTAGGGACAGTCCTCAAGGAGGACTATACAACAGTGGTCCACATTTGTAGGGAAATGGTTAGGAAAGCTAAGGTGGCAACTGAGTTTAAGTTAGCCAAGGGAGTCAAAGATAATAAGTCCTTCTTTAGGTTTGTAGGGAGCAGAAGGAAAACAAATGGAGGCGTGGGGCCCCTGCTTAGCACCTTGGGACAGCTGGTAACGGACACTCAGGAAAAAACTGAACTCCTGAATGCCCACTTTGCTTCAGTATTTTACCAGACCAAGGGGAAAGACAAGCGAGATAAAGATTGCAGGGGGCATGGGGGAATGATAGCCTTCCCACTGTGGATGTTAAACTGATGCAAAACCAACTAGAAAAGCTAGACATTTATAAGTCAGCAGGACCCCATGGACTTCACCCAAGAGTGTTCATGGAGCTGAGTGAGGTCGTTGCAGAACCCCTGGCAAAACTCTTTCAGAAACTGTGGCACACAGGGGAGATCCCTGATGATTGGAAGAGGGCCAACATTGTGCCCATCTTCAAGAAGGGGAAGAGGGAGGACCTGGGCAACTATAGGCCAGTCGGCCTAACCTCAATCCCAGGGAAAATCCTGGAAAAACTCATTAAAGGATCTATGTGCGATACGCTTGTTGAGGGTAAGATTCTGAATGACAGCCAGCATGGCTTCGTCACGGGTAGGTCTTGTCTTACCAATCTCATCTCCTTCTATGAACAGGTCTCTCTCCACCTGGACACAGGAGAGAAGGTCGACATTATATACCTAGACTTCCAAAAGGCTTTTGATTTAGTATCCCACAATATCCTTGTGGAAAAATTGGACAATTGTGGACTTAACTGCTCAACAGTTCAGTGGGTGGGAAACTGGCTGCATGGTAGGACCCAGAGAGTTCTCATGAATGGATCTGTGGTGTCTTGGCGAGAAGTGGCCAGTGGTGTACCTCAGGGGTCCGTGCTTGGACTGGTGCTTTTCAACATCTTTATCAATGATTTAGATGTGGGGGTGAAAACTCGCTGGCCAAGTTTGCGGACAACACCAAGTTATGGGTGAGTGTGGCCATGCCAGAAGATAGGTTGCAGGCAGACCTGGACAGGCTGGAGAGATGGGCAGACCAGAACCAGATGAAATTCAACACTCAGAAGTGTAAGGTGCTCCATCTGGGGGCAAACAGTCCCCAACTGGTGGCGATGATTTGATTTGCACCACGGCCAGAAGGGACCTAGGGGTAGTGATCGACCATTGCATGAACATGAACCGACAGTGCGATGCTTTGGCCAGTGGGGCGAACAACATGCTGTCATGCATTAACTGTTGCATCTCATGCAAAACTAAGGAAGTGATACTCCCACTGTACTCCACACTGGTGCAACCACAGGTGGAGTACTGCATCCAGTTCTGGGCGCCACACTTCAACAAGGATGTGGAAAAACATGAGAGGGTCCAGAGGAGATCCACCCGTATGATTAGGGACTTGCAAGACAAGACATACAAGGAGAGGCTGAGGGACTTAGGCCTCTTCAGCATACAGAAGAGAAGGCTGGGAGGGGACTTGGTAGCAGTTTACCGCTACATTGGGGGAGTACATCAAGAACTCGGTGAACAGCTATTCACCAGGGCACTCCTGGGGAAGACCAGGAACAATGGATACAAACTCCTGGAAGATTGCTTCAGGCTCAATTCCAGGAAAAACTCCTTCACAGTCAGGGTGTCCAGACTGGAATAAACTCCCTCCAGTGGTGGTACAGTCACCTACCCTGGAAATCTTCAAAAGGAGACTGGACAGTCACCTTGCTGGGGTCACTTGACTCCAGTTGTCTTTTCCTGCCTAGTCCAGGGTGACTGGACCTGATGATCTACAAGATCCCTTTCAGCCCCTCACATTCTATGAATCTATGAAGGCTCAGATGGGGACTGAGTTGTCTGCCTTAATGGAAACAGAACAGTGGCCTGAGGAATGCTAATTCGTTTTCTTTCTGAGTTTCTGTTGGTTTTGCTTGCTGTACTGGTGTCTTTTGTCATGCTCTGTGAACTGGATTCAGGTCTCTTCAGGCGGGTGAAAGGTCTTCAGAAAAGCAATGGTTCCATTGTTGGTTGAAATTGTCTGTGTGCGTGTAGACAAGGTACTATAGAGATGTTCTGTGCAAAAATGCACAAAGTTTGCAAACCCTTAACTGTAAATAAAGTTTAGTCTAAAAGTTAAAGAGTACTAGAGCGCACACATGGGAGTATAACAGCTAGTTCCCAAATCCTTTTAATCCCTGCTTGTTCACCCTCGTTATGGCTGACTTAGAATGGCTGGTGGCTAACTCAGCCCTTTGCCCCTTCCCATGTGAAAAAGAAAAAACTTTCTACACATGGAATGATTAAGATACTTTTTTCTTAGAATTCTAAGAATACTACTTTAGGTTAGATATAATTAGTGGCTAATTAGTAGCTAAACAATACATACACACTGGGTGCATCTACACTTGCAATTAAGGCAAAGTGATAAACTCTGGAGCATTTTGAGCCAGAGTACACTGCTTCTGTGAACAGTGTCTACACATGCAACTGAGACAGCAGCTCTTAAGCCAGAGCAGAGCAGGCCTAGGTTGGCAGCAGGTTTAGGAGGTCAGCCCTGACTTTTAAGTGGTGGCACTGGGTGGAGGAGAAGCTGGCTGGAGCACGAGAGTGTTGAAAGTGTGGAGCCGTGTAGCTAGGCAGCAGCTAGGAGTCTGTCCCCTGCCCAGTCACCGTCTACACATGCATTTTAAAGCAGTAAATTTTCCCACCAACAATACTATCTTACAGCAGAGTTAATTAGTTTACTGTGCCCTAATACTGGCACACTGTAGATGGTGATGTTTTACTGCAGAGCTAAGTAGTCAACTCTTCACTAAAGCACGTGTATATGAAGCCACTGTGTACTATGCAAGTGTTTACATCTCCAAACTCCATTTTTGATGCAGATTCTCATGTATTTCAAATACCATACAGATGCCATAATGTCTAATGAGACATCAGTAAGTCTATTTATATAGTATTAGTATTGCATTCTAGTAACTCATCTGTAATAAAGATCATACAAATATTCCAGAATTTTAACTAACTGCTTTCACAATGCAAGGCATGCATTTCATAGATAGATGGATATGTTTCCCATAGTAAATGTGGAAATAATTACCTAAGATACTGCAGCACAGGTTCTGTCTTCCTTTTAATAACCTAGGTATTGCTACCATTACACATCCGGCTTTTGCAACAATGGTGCCTCAGTGGAAAGAGCTCATTATCTAAAATAAATATAGGTATTTTTGCACTTCTCTTTAAAATATAAGACTTAAATAAACAGACAGAAACAGGTTTGTGTTTATTTTTTGTACATTCACCATCTCCTCCCCACCCCCACCCCCCAAATCACTGGTCCTTTTCCATCTAGACCAGTGTTTCTCAATCTTTTAAGTACCAAGTACCCCCTAACTTTTGAAAATTTTCCAGGGGATTTTATATTTACAGACTAATGTGTGCCATATGTTGGAAGAAGGGCTCTGTATATAAGGTCATGATATGACAGATGTCTGATCTGGTGTGGATAGTTGCCACCTTTTACACCAGGGATACACAACTCAAGTATGTACCTGGGCTAGAGGTGGTGTTGGCCAAAGCTAGGAGGGCTGAACCCAGTGCCATGCAAAGCATGGCATGCCAAATTATTACTGGGGATTTTAAAGTGCTGCACAATGCGTGGTGCACCAAATTTTTTCCCATAGTTTTGAGAGGAGGAAGGGGCGAGAAAGAGGAAAAGAGGGTGAGAGAGTGTTGGGGTACCCGTGTACCCCCTGCCTGTGTTTTGCGTACCCCCAGGGGTATTGCATACCACAGGTTGAGAAACTATGATCTAGACTATTCAGTAATATAGATAAATATCCTTTCCCACATAGGGAAGGCTGGTCAAATTTGTATGGACACATATCCAAGCAGTTTCCATTTATGTCAATAGAATTGTACAGGATGTTAGAGTCTGGTATCTCTATCTCTTCACTGTGACGCATTACCACCGTGGTGTGTGTGAAGATTGCCAAATTGGTGCTACCCATGTTTTGTCTATACCCTGGAGAAACCAGTGGATCTTGCTCCTCGCTCCCCATTTTTTTTATTTATTTTAAAGTAAGAATTCTGATTTGCTCTGTAACACAACAGTATCAAATAAAATGCATCTTATTTTTTCTGTTTAGTTTTTTATGGATTGTACAATCTTCTGAGGGACTTCAGAGAAGGTCAGTCTTTGTCAACAAGCAGGGACCAACTCTGTTCTTTCCCCTAGTCAAAATACTGCAGTGAGATTAGAGACTACTGAAAAGAATATGCTGCACTTTCCTGTGTCTTTATCAAGAGGCCATTGCAGTCCTGTGATAAAAGCAATTCATAAGACGAAATAACAACACACAAATGTTACCCACAGCTCCACTAAGTTTATTCTCACTCCTGCCTTTGCCCCCAACACCTCTTGCATCTGATGCCATATGCTTCAAAGCAATCCCAAGGGAGCAGGGGCAGAGCCGTGGGCTCTGGCATGTCTGGCTCTCCACAGTCGTTCACTTGCATGTTGGTGAAGACTCTTTAATGTTAATCAAATTCACACAGCCTGTTTATGCCAAAAAAGCAAACATGAAATAATAAACATTAGCAGTTCTTTTCAATAATCAAGCTATCCCAGAATTGAAACTCTGTCATAAGAGGGGTTTTTTTAAGAAAGAAGTTTAATGTGTACTGCCTGAAAGCAACCTTTTCCTACTTCAGAGATTTGAAAATGAGCACAAGGGTCTTTCAGGCATTGAAAGGGCTGGGGTGGGAGGTTGTAATTTTTTTTAATTAAGTTTTTAAAATATCACAGACTAAGATAAAACCTTTCATAGTTTGAAGAGGAGAGAGGAATACCACCATTTAGACCAATGAGTCACAATTTTTGGTACTACAAAAATAGAAAAAGAGTAAAGTTATGTATCTATGTTAAACTTTTAGAAAAAGGAAATTATCCCATTCTCCTCCCAGGTTTTTAATAAATTTGATCTGTGCTCACGCAGTCACATAAGTATACTTAGAAAGTGCTAGGATACTGCAGTGATGGACAGGATATAAGATTTGAGACAGATGTAGAATACAAAAGATTTACTTTGATTTCCACTGTACACCTTTAAACAGTTAAAAGGATTTCTCCAACTCCCTACAACACTCTATCCTATTTTAAAATAATTTGTGAATTGCAGAGCAGAATGTGATCGCTACTATTTAGCCAGGATAAGGACAAGTCATGTTCTTCATATCACTTAAATCAGTTTGTCACAATTCCAAATTCAAAATAAAAAAAAATCCACTTCAGGGAGTTCTTTAAATGAATGACTGGATTAAATTCTGCACTAAGTACCACTCCACTGCTACCACTACACTTTTGTTGTTGCAAAGGTTTGGGGCAAAATCTGGCATTCAATCTAGGAGTAAAAAAACACCAATAGCATATTCAACAGAATAAACTAAGAAAGGACAGAAAGTATTGTTATGATTTGGCTGGAGTTTGAATTAAATAAACATTCAGCAACTCACCAAAAATACTGAACTTTTTCCTACTGATTGGGACACACAAGTGGTTCACGAGGGTTCTGTTAAGCTGTGGACCTGAGGCTGTACTTTATTTTTTTGGAAACATAGCATCCTTTTAGTTTTACTTGTCTTGTATCGCTTGGACAATAAGACATACAGCACAGGATTGACGCATGGGTGAAGATACTGAAGTATATTACAGACGAAATAGAAAGTGTCCCAAACATAGCCATGATGGAAGAGTCTTAAGTAGATGCATAACTCCAGGATATACAGTGGAAGCCAGCATGCTGAGAAGGTAGCAGCTGCACAAAAGATCATTATTGAGGCTCTTCGGGTGTTTCTGGAACTCACCAAAGACATCATGGGACTTTTGTGCAAGAAGAGAGCAAGCCGGATATAGTTAAATGCAATTATCAAGATTGGGATCAAATAATATAAAATAAACTGGCTAAGAACAGTCCAGTAGTGCTGCTGGTGGGGAGCTGGCAGGCAAAATGTAACATTTGTTTCAACTCTTGTTTCCGCTGTGGCATGGATTCGCAATGGCAGACTGATGATAACGCTCAATGCCCAAACCGTAGTCAGCATAAATGTTGTGGTAGTCTGCCTGGGAGCTCTGTAAGGACTCAAGATGATTCTAGCTCTAGTGACAGAGACAGCACACAAAGAATATATGCTAGCAGCTAGGGAGAAAGCCAGACCAAACTGGAAAACCTTGCAGAATGTGTCTCCCAAAAACCAAGTGTACCAGACAACAGAAGCAAGAATGAAGGGCATCAGTATAAGGGTAAGCAGATCTGCAACAGCCATGCTCAGGAGAAGAATGTCCAACTGGCTTTTCTGCATTGAACGGTGTGTAGCAAAGAGTGAGAAAACCAATGCATTGGCACAAAATCCAATGGCCAAGATCAGTGCAAATGTGCAGGAAAATACTAAAACATAATTTATATACATCATATAAAGGCAGTTGGAAGTTTCTTCTCTGAAAAAATGGAAATAAAGTCCATAGTGTGCCCTGCACAACCCACAGGGAAAACTCCTTGATAATTCTTCCTTGATCTTTGCTCTTCACTACCTCTTCTTCTTTCTGTCTCCAGTGAGCTCTATAGGCAGTTTGTAGAATTCCACTTGCTCTGAAGTTCAAGAAAAAAAGTAATGTTAAAAAATATCAACTGCTATCAAGGCAGGTTGCCAGAATTAGCTTTTAAAAGTTGTTTTTGGTACAGTTTTGCCTCTTAAGAATCCAGATATCAATATTGCTCATTGCTTCTGTCCTTTCTGATTAATACTTCTATATAGTACTTAATCTTATTTAAAAAAAGAAGAGAAAAGAAAACAATATTCTGCCTTTCTCTCAAATAATGCTTCTCTGAACAAACAGGGAAAGAAGGAAACCAAAGTCCAGCTTCTGGTAACAGGATGATGCTCTGATCCATGAGCTATATGTAATCATTGTGCACTTTATGCATGAATACTTCTTTCAATTCAGCAGCCCATAATGGGCTTTTAAAGTAAATCCTTTCTGGTAAGGTGCCCTTGAGGGAAATTCCTCTGCCAATATTAAATAGCATGTACATGCACTAAATATTAAGTCAAAGGTTAGGTCTGAAGACAGATGGATAGGTGGCTAGTGCACCAAAGTCAAATTGGCAAGCATTGAGCAAGAAAGGTGAAAATTAAAATAATCTAGTAGATCTCTGTGGAAATTACCTGAAGATGGGAAAGATTATGGGCAAAAATGGAGTAGCAGAGAGCAATTTCATATCACTGGTTGAGAAGCTTTGCTTTAAAACAGCTTGTTGTTTGTATGGTCGTAGGGCACCTATACACGTGCAGGGAGGCTGCCCCAATTAAAGCGTGCCAGAGCAGACTCAATCAAGTGTGCTGGAGCATGGTACTTACTGTGCTCCAGCAGACTCCAGCCTCGTGTGTATCAGCGTCCCTGCATTGAAAAATGGCAGTTGGTCGAATGAGCTTTAGTTAAAGTGCCTCCACTGCCATTTTTCAGTGTGGGGATGCTAATACACGTGAGGCTCTGGGCGCTTTAATTAGAGCAGCTCTCGGAGCCACTCTAATTAAAGCACCCCCCCTCCCAAAACTTGAGCATGTGTATAAACACCCATAGTGCCTAGAGCCCCCCTGCAGAATATTGGCTTCAGTTAAAAACTGTACAGGCAGCCCCAAAACACTGACAATCTAGATTAAGGCAAAATGTGCATGAAATGAAAGGTTTGGAGAAAGCAAGACTGGGTAAGAGTAGTACCCAGTAGCAGTTGTTTCATTTGTCAACATTTCCAGCATTAACAGGTCAGAAAAGTTTAGCTTCCAATGATGTCATTTGAATCTTCCTTGCCTTACCACCCATTTGATTCTGATGTTATTCAAAAGTTATCTCTAGTCTTTGATTACTGCCTAATTACTTTTGGAACCTACAACCCCATCTTTCCTGACACTGCTATCAAAAGGGAGCAATTGATAAGGCTGCTTAAAATCAGCTGCAGAATTAGAATTAGAAATGAAGGAAGGAGGGGAGAAACAATAGTAATTGGAACGATGTGATCCAAAAGTCAAATATTATGTGACTTAAAATGTCATAAGTGGTTTTCTTGCATGTACACTGAGCACCGTAGCTTTCTAACAGCATGTGGCATTTGTTTCTAGAACTGATACTGCCCATCCATTAATATGGCCCCTAGTCCCTCAGGTTAGCAAGGCTTTTTAGGCACTCATGTCCTGATGGTCCAGGGGCAGAACTTTTTCTGTGTATTTTTCTGCTTTTACTGAACAGAATACAACCCTGCCCTGAGGTTTTTGAAAAGGAGAGGGTGGTTATATCTTAATGCTTGATATGTGCAAAGATGAGCCATAAAGTGTTATCTTTCCATTAGTTATAGTCCAAAATAAAGTCATCCTTTCATTTCTCTCCCCAAACTGCACCACTGTTTGAAATTACATCCTGATTCTCCAGCCTGCCACTTGTGCCCTTGTCCTGGTATGACTCTGTGGGTGCAGGGGAGCTTATAGCCTCATACCAATATGATAAGAGATTCTTTCCTTCCCTTCCACAAAGCTGTCATGTGGAAGAAGAGTGTCCTGCCATTTCAATTATCCTATATCTTTGTATGAAGTGCTCAGATTCCTGTTCTCTCTGACGTATTCAGGGGAGACCTTAAAGACCCTTGCACTGGGACTCCTGCATGTGGAACCAGTTTGGAGTGGCAAGTAGTGTCCTCCATTTTGTCAGACATGCATTTTCAAATCAGAGATTAAATTTATCACTGGCCTCCAGAGGCAGAGCTTGGTGTATTTGGCAAGGAGCCTGTCTTGCTCCCCTTGACTGTAGTGATGCAATTGAGGGCCTTAAGCTGCTATGCCACCCACCATCTTGGCTTAATTAAACAGGATTATCCAAATAGCCTGGCTCAGAGTTTCTCTCATTTTCCAGCTCCAATTTTATGATTGCTCTTAAGGCAGTGCTGCCATCCACCCCACACATTTCCAGGTTTATTCCTGGTTGCAGTTGGTCTCACCAAGTAGGAAAGTATGAATTTGCAACCTTGTGGTTATTTTTATATAAGAATGTCTTAATACATGGTGGATGTTTGAGTCTAGCTTTCTATGTTTTTCAACTGGTGTCTGTATTTTGATTTTTAATTTGCTTCTGAGCAAGACTGTCTACAAACACTGGCCAAATCTAGCTATAAAGGACTCTCGGATCTGGAAGGGGTCCCTTGAGAAAGCACTTCAAGTCATTTATTCAGCACTGGCTGGTTTCACATTTGGCTTGAAGTCTGACAACTTTCCACCAGACCTGCAGCATAGTAAAGCACATCCTCTCTATGACAGCAGCAGAGCCAAGGAACTAGCAGGTTGCAGGAGTGAATGCTATAAAGCAGATGTTATTAGTGGGCTTCTCCAAGGGTGGGAGGTTGAGTACAGTAGCCTTATTACAGTCTCAGAGGTGGGCCATGACATTGCCGTCTTATGAGCAAGCTGTGCCTACAGTATTTGGCTCAGCACAGCATCCTGAAAATTCCAGTGCTGAGCAGCACTTTTGCGCGATGTGTAAACTCTATGCTAGATTTGAAAGGAAAGATTTTGATTAAAATCAGCATTTTAGAGCCTTCTCTTGGCAGCCATCATGGTGTTAAGGATGGACATAGTTGGAGACTCCTAGAGTAAAGAGGCCCAATGTGTGAATGTTTAAACCAGGTTCTATCCAGTTGTGATGGTGGTTTTTAAAGAGAAAAATACTGCTGTATGTTTACACATAGCGCCTGATTTTGCTCCTATTAAACCAATGGCAAAGCTCCCGATGACTTCCATGGGTGCCTGCCTCAAAATGTTTGAACAGTAAATATACTCTTCTGGGTGGGAAACCAGGATAGAAATCTCTGACAGCTTGCTCTCCATATTGCAAATGTCAAGATTTTTCAACACTAGGCTCAGAAATGTTAATTCAACTTTAAAAACCTTTTAAATTTCAAACACAGTAGATGGCCAAACCTCACTACTGTCACTCAGTGTAAGAAGACAGCATATACATAAGGCCCAGATTTACCTCAGTCCACTGCTTGTGTGTGTGTACGTGAGTATATATAGTTTTACACAACTATAAATTTGTAAAAAAAAAACAACAACCCACATAGATACATACATTACACACATACACACACATATCAGAGATGTTGAGTACTGTGATTATAAATAATAGCTTTTGCTCCTAGAGGACCATTTAACAAAACACCTCAGCGTTTTTGTGCTTTACTTACTTTGACACTACAGGAAGTAATGTTTGAGTGCTAAATTGAAGTCAAGGGTGTTAACCAGGAGTTAGACTTTCAAAGAGAAATAGAAAGTTTGTTCTTTTTTGGGGCAATCACAGTCTGAGTTAGGATGATGTTTAACCCAGGACACTTTAATACCATGGCCTGTAAAACAAGTATAGGACTCAGTCAAAACAGTAGTTTTAAAGGTTGATGAACACCTTAGAATGATGTTTAAGGTCTATAATACCTACAACGTACAAAACAGGAAATCAGATTTTTAAAAAGTAAAAATGTGCTAGCATTTGTTGGCTGACCCTCCGTTAGGTAAAGCTATCTCTCTCACTTCTCCCTAAAAATCTGAAACAAAAGCCTTTTCTCAACAATTGTCTCTGAAAGACTCTTCAACCAAGTGAGTTCACATACAAAATGTAGATTTTTTTCCTCAGACAGAGGTAAGGAGACTATACATTTCTTGGTCCAAAGTAATACCTAATGCTTTCTTGTTATCTGAGCTTTACACTTCATTCTTTAATTTGTATCCACAGAGTAAAGTTTTAATAACTTTTTAATTCCACTAGCATCAAATTACAGGATCTTATAAAACAGTATATTTGTTCTCCAAAACACTAGGTTTGTTGGTGCTCTATGCTCTCTTTCAGTCATTTGAAGGGGTCTCTTGTATCCCAAAGGCTGGGAAAGACCCATCCAGTGCAGGATGGTTCTACTAGGTTTCCTACTTCCAGGTAATGAAAGTATCTTCTCTGTAAAACTCTTATCTAGTACAACCCTTGGTCTCACAGTGTTTTGTTTCTCTTGAATTTTTTGCCTAGAATCAAGGTGGGTATTTGCTCAGAGAACACAATTAGCTCACCTGGCTTATTTTGGCTCTTGAGAAAGATGGGGAAAAAGGAAGATATTATATGCTCTCTGATCATCATGTTAGAAAGAGGAAGCATAAGATGCCCCCTTTGCTCAGCAAATATCATGTGTCCTCTTGTATAATTTTCAGTCCCATTGATCCAGATAGTAATCCCTTGTGAAGCTAAGCAAGGTTTCAGTGCTTTAGGTGGAATACTGTAACTCCTGGAGACAGCTTGGAAAAAGCTAAGTGCCTTTGCTGAGTCTACCAGAAAATTGACAAAGCCTTGCAACTATGAAGCCTATCTTGGGTGGTATAAGTCAGTTCTGTGGAGGCAGAAGCAGTGTAGCAGCTGCCTCTGTGGAAGGCAAAGTTTATCCAGGATCAGTGGGTGCCTGTAGGCATGTGGGGAGGCTGCTCCAACATGCTGTAATTACAACACATCAGAGTAGACTCAATTAATCGAGTCTGCTGGAGCATGATAATTAGCATGCTTCCAGCAGCCTCCACATCTTTTGGATCAGTATCCCCACACTTCAAAATGGTGGCAGGAGTGCTTTAACTAAAGCTCATTTGACAAGTTTTAGTTAAAGTGCCCACACTGCCATTTTGAAGCGTGGGGACATGGATACACGAGGCGCTGTGGGCTTTTTAATTAGAGTCGCTTCTGAAGCACATATAAAAACACCTAGTGATATTAGCACTCAGTTGAATTTAGCTCATAGATCTTTTGTCTTGCAAAAGTTCTCTTAAAACAGCAGTTGCTAGTGATTCAAAGGGATGCAGACACATTTATTTTTGTATTGGTTTGTTGGTTCTGAGTTAGGGGGAGCCTAAATCACTGGTCCCTGGTTCCAGATCCAATGGGGAAAGGCTTCTTTTCTGTAAGGGCCTTTCTTGTTCTTGCTGTCTTTGTTCAAAGGAATGACCCCCTCATAAAGTCAGTCTCCAATTGCTTTCCAGACACAGAATGCAAAAAGAGCATAGATACAGGCTATTACACTGACATTTTTATTTTAAGAGATAAATACTGAGGGGAACGTAAAACTGTATAAGCTAGATAATCTAAAACAATCTTATTAGTCAATTATTTTTGTGGGAGATATCTTTTATTGGACCAACTGAATGGTTGGGATAGACTTAGATGAACTTTCAAGTTGGTCCAGTACAAAAATCACCCCCAAAATCCTTGCTTCTTACCTATTTCTTGGACCACTGAAACACTGAGTGGCTACAGCATCATTCAAACACATTCAGAACTTGGTCAGAAATTTTTTAGTCTCTCCATCCATCTGAAATAAATAAACTGGATGAATCTTATGGTGTATGGCACTTTCAAACAAGCTTAGAAACCCAGGTTATATCTGCTTTATGTGTACAGTTGATCCAATGACAAGGTATCAGAATGAGAAATGGCAGCATGGGATGCTCCTTTGTGTTTTATTGGTGGCTGGCTTTGAGAGAGTTGCTGTACTTTGGAGTCTTCTCATGTGACAGGGATAATGAATCACCCCTCCATTACTAGTAAAATGCTCTGGGATCTAGTGAGAAAAAGTGCGGCATTCAGCAAGGGTAAACATTTGTGTGATCTGTCGTCCTCTGTCATGGTATGAAGAGCCAGGATTTCAGTTCATTGTTTTTAGCTAAATTCTCCCTGCTTTTGTCAACTGCAGAGTATTTTTAAATGATGTCTCATTAATACCTTCTTTATACTAGATTTGTTTTTGACTTTCCATTATCTACATTTGGCTAATATTAATAAAACAATTTGGGGATCTTTGGGGATAAAAGATGCAATGTGTTGCTGAAATATTATGTTGCTATTTTGTTATGTTTTAATATTAACCAGTCTTCCAGGCACTTTGTTTTGATTGTCGAAAACTGGCTATTGTTAAAAGAGTCACGTAGGGTATAACAGCCATGTGAATACATGATTTTTCAGATTGCTGGCTATGTCAAAAGATTGAAAAGGGAATTTTGTTTTGGGTCATAATTTGCTTCTGTTTCTTTAATGACTTTTTATTAAGTTTTGGTAATATTCTAATATTATAAAAGCCTAAGTCTGTCATCTGTCTGTCCATAATGCTTTATTCGCACTTTGATTGGCTGATGGAAACAGCCAGTCAGAGTGCTCCAAGTGTGGGGGAGCGCTGCCATGATTCTGAAGCCATGCCAAGGATCAGACAGAGGGTGGGAGAGCCAAGGCCAGCACTGCTCCTTGCAAGAGACAGAACAGCAGTGGTATGGGGTGTTAGATGGTGGCACTCCATCCCAGCTCCCTCCCTTCCCTGCCCGCCCCTCCCCCCCCGTCTTTCTTGATGGGCAATCGGCTAGTTTGAAATAAAAACAGTGTTTCAAAATGAAAAAGAAAAAGTCAAGACTTTCTAAAGGAAGCCTTTTTATGAGTTGTTTAAACTTTTTAAAAAAAAAAATTAATTTTTCAGGACAAGATATCCATCAGAATCTATCTGAATTGGTGAATAGTTTTAGTGAATATTTGCAATTTTTGCTTCCTTCCTCCCCACCATCCCCAAAACACCCTGTCTCTCTTACAAGCAATTTTATTTTATTTTTTAAAAGGTGTTAGTGATGGCTATGACATTTTGGTAGCTGGGATAACGTGCACAGTCTCTATGCTTCTGTATATGTACAAAGTTTAAGATTTACATTGCAAAGCCCTCTCTGCTTCCATGGACTCTCTCCAGCATGTAACTTTCTTGACAGTATCCACAAAATGGTAACAATGCTCGAAGCTCATCAGGGAGCAGTAAAGAACCTCCTGGGTAAATGCAATTGGATTAAAGTTTTGGATTTTAATATATTTGCACTTGACAGATTTTCCAGTATCTTTTTTCACACTGGTGTTGATAACACAGCTTTTAGTGGCTTTTATAACCACATATGCAGCATGGAGCACAGCAAATAGATCATTAATTCCTTAAAAGTACAATTTAATGCAATGCTTCATGACAGGAAGTGAGCAGCACAGTAAAACCTTTACTGTTTGAAACCACACTTAATATTTTTATGGCACATTTGGCTTGACAAAATCCTCTTTGTGACTCACCACTTCAAAGCAAGATCCTGGAGACCCATTAAAATTGTGGCTGCAACCCCTGTGTATAACTGCATACAGTCTTGAGGTATTTTTAAATCTCTCTTTCAAGTAAGAAGGCTTCCATGCAGATTAATCAGAGAGCCATTCTCTGTAAAACTTTTAGTTTAATATGCCCATGTGCAAACAAACCCTGGGGGAATGGGAGATTGATTTAATTTTTTGTCTTGATGTACCATGATTTGCACTATATAAATAGTTCATGGTCTTCCCTGTATCTTCCAAAAATGGTATCTCATGCAGACAGCCACAAAAGAGAGCCCTTCATGTATCTTGACTATTGTAAGTTTAAGCCTGAGAAACATGTCACGGTGCTAATTTATGAAGGAGCTAGAAGCATGTTACTATTTTCTCCTTAATACTTTGAAAATATTTCCTCTGAACCCCAGATTATAATTAATAGGACAATATGACCTAGAACAGTGGTTCTCTATCGTTTTAGATTCAAGGAACCCCTTGTTAAATTCAGAGCACCTCAGAAAGTGCCAGCTCTTACCTTTCATTCATTTTTTGACTACGGAAAAATAATAGAGCAATTCTTCTGTTGTAAAGAGCTCAGAAAGAGTGCAATGGGTCAAAATGTCTTTGACATTATGGATTCCTGTTTGAAACCTCTGGGTGTGTCCAGATGAGCGTGCACATGCAGTTTGTACCTCAAACCTGTTTGTGGCATCTCAAACCACACGTAGCTCATCTGCAACCATTTGCCATACTACAGATTTGCAGTGCAATACCAAAATTTGATTTTGGAGCTCCTGGTATCAAAAAAACTGCAGCAAAAAAGTGGCATGGTTCAGCTCAAGGAGCATGTGCTGATGCAACTGGAGGCTGAGTCCTTCAGGAAAACAGCAGTTTTCCTGAAGCAGAGCAGTTTGTCCTGCACCAAACACCATGTGCAGGGGCATGCACAGTGGCAAAAAGCAGCAGCACAAATTTGTGCTGCTGCCATTTTTGCCTCAACAAATGCATGGCCCTGTATGTGGGGATGTGCCTCCGGGTTAATCTTGTGAATCATGTGTAGTTGTTTGCACACCAAAGTGCACCCTTAAAATATTGCTGCAGCACCCTGCTTGAAAATTACTGGTCTAGAATAATAAAAAATAGGCTTGGGAATTGAAAATGCCCAAGTTCTAATTTCATCACTGTCTTTGGTACATTGTGTAACTTTAGGGAGGACGTCTAACATCTCTTTGGCTATTTCCCACTTCTCTAAATGGGATTAAATTGATCTAGCACACTGAGGAGCTGTGATTAGTTAGCTAGTATTCAGAGTTTCATAGATTCATAGATATTAGGGTCAGAAGGGACCTCAATAGATCATCGAGTCCGACCCCCTGCATAGGCAGGAAAGAGTGCTGGGTTCAGATGACCCCAGCCAGATGCCTATCTAACCTCCTCTTGAAGATCCCCAGGGTAGGGGGGAGCACCACCTCCCTTGGGAGCCCGTTCCAGATTTTGGCCACTAACTGTGAAGAAGTTCTTCCTAATGTCCAGTCTAAATATGCTCTCTGCTAGCTTATGGCCATTATTTCTTGTGACCCCCAGGGATGCTTTGGTGAGTAGAGCCTCACCAATTCCCTTCTG
>NW_017729022.1:111382690-111392118 GCF_001723915.1 Gavialis gangeticus
CAGCACTTTGCATTTCTCCTTGTTAAATCGCATTCTATTGTTTTCTGCCCATTTGTCCAGCCTGTCCAGATATGCCTGTAGTTGTTCCCTGCCCTCTGGTGTGTCCACTTCTCCCCACAGTTTTGTATCAACTGCAAAACTGGACAGAGTACACTTCACTCCCTTGTCCAAGTCACTGATGAAGACATTGAAGAGTATCGGTCCAAGGACCGAGCCCTGAGGGACCCCACTGCATCTGTCCCAGAGGGCAGGCCAGAAAGGGTTAACCTGTGTCTGGCCACCAGTTTCTGGGCCAGAAGAGCAGCAGCAGCAGCAGCAACAGCTGAGTAGGCAGGTTAACCCTTCCCTGCGTGCTCCATTGGGACAGACAGTGCAGACAACCTGGGGGTGGGGGGAAAGTGGGAGGCAAGAGGCAGGGGTGAACACCAAGGGGCAGGGCAGGAGCCATGGGGGGCAGAGAAGAAGACTGAAATGGTGGTGGAGGGGGTTGGGATTCTTATCTTTCAGTCCTCCAGGCCCCTGCTGGCCTGAACATGTGACTGCTCCAAATTCAAGCTAGCACTAACATGCATCAACATGTGTGGCTCACAATGTAACATGTAACAAGGCCCTTAGAAAGAGGTTCAGTTAACTTTGATTTTTGCAAGTTTTCCAGCAGAGATCAGATGTTAATGATACAGTGACTTTCTCTTGTTAAGACAGTACCTAGAGGCGCCACGTGCTTGTTATACTGCCAAACACATACTAAGAGATAGTCCTTACCTTAACAAATACATATAAATAGACCAGACAAGCCAAGAGTTGATGGGAAAAGAACCAAGAGTTGGGGCAAGAGCCAAAGTCCCAGTTCCTAATATGGTGTCCTATCTTCCAGTCCACCCCATCAACATCATACATTACTGTAGAAATGTATTCCTTAGGAAGCAAGTACCCACTCCTTTGCAAAAGAATTAAGGTTGAACCTGTCTTTCAGTGGTGTTCAGATGAATTCCTCAAACACTATTACTTTACCAACATCCCACATTTTCAGGAGAAAAAATGTAAATCTTAAAATGTCTCAAAATAAAGAGTTTCAGGATCCAGCCACATAATCCTTCATTACTCATTGTCACTAGTTCAGCTTTCCTTAGGAATTCCATGTGCTTTGACTGAACATTGAAAGCTTAAGTCAGGTTGGCATGTAAGGGTGACAGAAACTGAATTCTGTTTTAACAGATCTTATGAGAGCCATGAATGCAGGGTTCCCTACCTAGTCTATAAGAAGCATGCATGTGGCTGGGGGAATTGTACATGTGTGGTATGTAGTGGCAAAAGAGAAGACTGTATCCACATGGAAATCCCACAGATAAACTTTTTCATCTAGAAAACTTCACTTTTTTAAACTTGGGGTTGTTTTGTGACAAAAGCTTTCACTTTTTCTATTACTCTTCCTGTCTTCCCGGACCATCACTGTCCCTCCTATAGTTTTATCCCCCTTATTAGGAATGCTGAGTGACTCCTTTTTGGATCTGAATCTTGCTATGTTAGGTGTTTGATTAGCAATGGGGCCCAAGCCAAGCTTCTGGGTTCAAACCATGGAGAAGTTCAAACCAAGATCCAAATCTTGGGGCTCTACTCCATCCTGTTTTTTATTAAATGTCTTGGATTCAAAATAGAGGGAAAGGGATAAATGGGTGGAAATAGGCAAAGCCAGATCTCTGTTGCCCTCCTTTTCCCTCCCCTAACATTGTTGCTGTATCAGGCAGAATTTATTCCTCCTTCTCCCATCCCCCTATCTCCCTCTGAGTGGGAAAGAGGATCTATAAGAGCTAATAGACATGAAAAAAGTAGAGTTTTGATCTTTAGACTCTGAGTTTGACTGAGAGCCAAGGGTTCCACACAGCAGGCCTTTCATAACAGAGAAAACTAGCACTAGATCTGTTGAGTATGCGAGGCAACCGCATAATGCTCAGCACATGTCAACATAACTGATAACCAAATTGTACCTCTCAACCTCCCATACAGCATAACATTGGCCAGCAGCCAGCCTCTAAATCCTAATTAACACACTGCCACACTATGACTGGAAGGTTAAAGCCACAATTTTATTTACTGCACAATTAACGGATAAACATGACTTAATCATATCTTAAACATTCAGCATTTACGAGAAACTTTCAACATCTTTCTAGCAGCCCTTTTGACCTCACGCATCCAAGCAGACCTCCTCTAATGTGGAGTAACCATTCGTTCCACCAAGGGACACCAGTGTTCTTAGCAATGTACTTCTATCCCTGAAAAAGAAAATAGAAACGAGAGGTGTCTAAACAGGTGTTCTCCTGTGTGTCAGAAGATAAGAGTGTTCAGAGTCCCATCCCTCTGTCTGACAGTCCTTGGCAAGATCCCTTGGCAGCTGGTATGGCATGGCATTGCTCCACTGCAGTCAGTAAGACTCTGTTTCACTTTCTCCCAGTAGCAAGAAAGATGTGTTTCTTGGCAGGACTCCCTACCAGTTGTGCTCAAAATGCAATAGCATAGGTTCCAGTCTTGCAGAGGCATATTAATATGCTTAATTTAATGCACTGGGAGCACACTAGTCTACCTCAAAGGGCATCAGGTTTGGTGCAGTTTTTCTAGGTTCAGCACTTTAAATGATAACTTGGTCATTATTGCAAGTACAAATAAAGATAGACTGATATGAAGTATTTTCAATCAGGGCCGGTTTCTTTTTTCTTAAGAGAACTGGCATTTCAATGACAAATGTGTCTCTTCCAGTCACAATGTGAAGAGTTGTAAATTCACATTTGAGCTGGCTTCTCTCTTGTCTCCTGCTCAAGTAGACACATTATCCTAATAGATAGATGAGACACTAGATACTCATGGAAACACCCGCTGAGTGAGTGCAGAAAAATACAGATCCCTAGAAGGGGTGTTGGAGGGTGCCAGGAACAAACAAACTTCCGTTTCAGAGTTAAAAATGCATTCAACAAAGAGTGTTGTTTATTAATGTATTTTTCTATTTTATATTAATATGATACCTGTCCTGACAGGGTACATCATAGAGAAAACCATTAGACAATTTATAAAAAACTGTCCATGATAAACAATATTAAACCTTCTCCCAGTTAAGCACTCATCCATCAAGAAAGAAGTAGGAAAAGAAAGAACAAAGTGGTTCCCCCTTTCCTTTTTGCCTCTATTATTTGTCAGCTTTATGTAGTTAATGGCTTAGGTGAAGACATCACAGTAACTGCTCAGCTAGCAACATTAACCATATCCCTCACAGTTATATGGACTCTTCTCTTGTGTGGAGAGAAGGAAGAAGAGAAACAAGCTGTTCCTATCAAAAAAGGTCTCTACAATGTGCCTGTTGGTACTTAGATACATTGATTTCATAACCGGTACTTTATAATAGGGAGTAAAGCTGATCAAAAAATGGGAACATTAACCTTTTAATTGAAAAAAAAAATCAATATCCACCTCTAATGGGGTTAACATCGTTGCTTACAGTGATTTGTTTTTACAACCTGTCTTACATATTTCTGTGATGTGTCTAGATGCTACAGGATACATATTTCACAACATGTAAAACTTCATATAAGAATATGTCTGAAGAGAAATGGGAATTTGTGGGACTGCTTTTTCTGATGCATTGAGAAGTAGGTGGAAAGAGGAGAGCTTTTTTTCATTGCAAAATGTGCTGAAATACTAATATGGATATCTTGATGGATATTCAGCTTGTTGGACACTCAGAGCTAGGGATTAGGAGTTTAAGATTCTGTTCCCAGTTCTGCCAGTGATGTACCTGTGACCATGGCAGGCAACTCTAATTGTATTGTGCCTCTGTTTCTCCATCTGTAGTATAGTTAATACCAACAAAATGTGTGTACTGTGAAGCTTTCTTAATGTTCAGGAAAAAAGCTTTGGTCTCCTTGGATAAAGACGAAAGCTCCATTAAAGTGCCATGTAGCGGTATTGTTACAGTAAAATGGTGGGCTTACATATGTGTATGTGTGTGTGTATCTGCAAGACTAAATACTGTATTTACTCACATGTAAATGGGATTTTTGTCCCCAATGAGCATTGGGAAGAAAAGCCCGTCATCTTATAATTGCATACAAGAAAATCTCATTAAATACATCATCAATCATTAAACTGCTGCCAGAAGCAGCAGGTGCTCAGTAATAAAAACTATGAAGTTAATTAAATGCAGCCAACACTGAGCATGCCTGTAAAACACATGACCCATATTGGACAAATATACTGATTTTTTCTTTCAAATATATTTATATATAATACACACACACCTCTTCCAATCTGTCTTGTGACTGATATTGTTCACTCGAGAGTCCAAACTCACCATTACAGTTACACTATTCTCATTCCTGTTACAATAACCACACTACACTCCTGAACACCCATGGTCTGTCACCTTTAACCATCACAACCATGCAAAGGACCACCTCAGAACTCCCCTTCCCTCCCCACTCCCAATTCCCCACCTGTTTCCCCAATCCTTCCATTCTTCATTGTAGCCATTATCTTCCCTGTTATCATCTCTGTCATCATCATTGTCATGTGATAAAATGTGCAGTGGTTTGCAAAAAATATAAAATGCATCAATTCTAAATGAACTAAGTCTGTGGGTACCTGTAATAATTTGCCTATATGCAAAGTACTACAGATATGTCTATTTCAAAGTCAGTTTTCAGATTTGTCCCTCTCTGCCATGTGCTCAGGGAGAGCAGCATCTAATAGTAAAGGGAGACAAGGAGGTGCAGAGGGAAGAACTTGGGGGGAAAGAATGCAAGGAGGCTACCTGACCCCCCCATTTACTTTCACATTCAAGGAAAATCTCCAATAATTAGATTCTATACATGGAAAATTATAACAAATTCATACATTTTCTGTACTGTATATAGAATCTAATTATGGGGGGGTTATCTTATGTTTGAGTAGATATGGCATATGTGTGTGTATATATACATACACACACAGATATATACATATATACATACACACACATAGATATACATACATATATACATTCATTCATACATACATGCACACGCACATGCATACAGAGCACTTGGCTTCAGGAATAAAGATTTGCACATAACACAGGATTACATGTGCCAGTGTATAGTATATTGTTTGTATATACAGTTTACAGGCTGCATATAGTGTATGACTTTGGCGGGTTGAGATGTTATCTCTGTGACAACATATATTTGTAACTCTGTGTGTGTGTGTGTGTGTGTGTGTGTGTGTGCGCGCGCGCGCGCGCGAGCTTTTGAGCCTGAGGGGAGTCTGTGGCTCAGACTGTCTGTCTATTTCCTTTTTTTTTCTTAAGGCAGCAAAATCTGCCTACAGATTTTTTTTACAGGAGCTTTTTATGTTTCATGTTAATGCACTTCCCTCACAGAAAACCTTGCCAAACATCTTTTACTTACAAATACCATAAAAACAGGTTGTCCAGACAGCTCCACTCTCCTACCCAGTGAGGACTTTGGAAGAACAGAAGAGATGAGCTGTAATGAGACTCCTAGTTAAAAAAGGAGTGCCAGCTTGATCCAAAGGGCTGAGCACAGTGGCTGCGATGTAACAAGGGAGTCAAACATATTGCTGACCTCAGTGTGGGGAATAATCAAGCACTTGGTGCCAGCAGTGTAACCAAGGTGGGCAGCAGAGCAGGAGCAAGAAGCAACACTTTTGTTGGGGAGGTGCAAAAATAGCCATAGTTTATATGGCCTTTTTTCTGTAGTCATCAGAAGGGGTTATAATAAACACTTCACAAATGTGCTACATACACACCTCTTAGTAACACACAGCATTATCTGTATCTATATTAACCACGCTTATGATAAAATCATTATTAGTGAATAAGAGAGATGTTTCCACCTTGAAATAGGGAGCTAATTGAGTTGGCTTGACTTAATTGTCTATCTGCACTAAGTATTGCACATAGTAGTATAACCAGGGTTGGCCAACTAGGGAACGAGCTCCAAGTGCTTGATTACAGCAGTGGTGAGGGAGTGCTGGAATGAAGGGAGGGGAGTGGTGGAGTGGTGACAGGGATCTGTGTTCACATAGGCTCACCCCCGGCTGTTTAGAGGCAGGGATCCCCTCATTAGCTTTGCTTACTCTCCCCATGCTATTCATACAAAAGCTGCTGCCAAATTAAAACTTATATTCACATCTTACATACATGTCAGTGGCATCTGTGAGAGGGCTAACCTGGTACTTGTTGCAGCAGGAGGGGGGTGGGATGGAAAGTGAGGCTGATGAGGGGACTCCACCTCTACTCCCCAATGGGAGCCTTCAACTTTGGGGTAAGCCTGTGCTGTAGCAGGTAAGCCTCTGCCCACCCCTCCACTTCCATTTGCCTGTGCTCAGGACAACCCCCTCCCAACCTTGCTCTGTCCAGGATGCAGAAATAGCTAGTTACACCAGCACAGGACTCAGAAATAGCTAGCTACACCAACTGCACAGTTGGTATCTCCCATCCTGCCTTGCCAAAATCTTTGCTAGATTATGTCTTCTTCTAGGGCTTCAGTTCAGCAAGGAAGTTAAGTATATGCTTAACTCTAAGGATGCCAGTAGTCCCACTGATTGACTGACATCGTTAACAAATGGGACAATCAATCATGCACCTCACTACTTTGCTGAATTGTGACTTTTGTTCCCCTCCTATCTAAAGGCTTCCCAAGTGTCTCATTTTTTGCCCTCTTCCAGGCAGCCACTGAAGCTCCCAACAACCTCCCAGTTTTCTACGCACAGAAACTCAGTATTTTAAATGCATTTGGCTAAAAGAGCCACATTTAACTCTATGTACATTGACTTGGCACAAGCTTTTAGGGGGTGAGTTCTTAGAACTTTGCATAAAAGTCCTGTTCATGTCAAAGATGGGACTGTTAAAAAATATTCTGCTTTGACCTGTATCTTCTCCCCCTGAGGTCAGTGGCTCCCATGAAATCAGAGTTAAGCCAATATTGAACACCCATGTTAAATATTCATCACTTCTTAAAATTACATCTTGAAAGTAAATATGCTCTTAAATTACACCTTGACAATGAATTTCAAGTTTGAAAACCTTTTGAATTCTTAATCTTCTGAGTTGACTTAAGCTTCTGATTTCAATGAAACTGGCCATACTTGACAAGTATAATTTGGAAATGTCTTTCTTTGGTTGGTTTTGAGTTCATTGAGCAGAAAATGGACAATCAGGACATATACGGAAATTTTTGTGCAGCTATCTTGTTTTTACTGCTAACATAAATAAATGGTTTAACAGATTTTGTTCAAGCTTTCCAAAAAATCTTAAGCATGGAAAATTTCAGGCCAAAATGGAATTTACTTGAAAATTACAAGCAACTGAAAAATAGGGGTTGAATAGAAATTTGAACTCCTCATTAACCAGAGTTCAGTGCCAACTGAAATGCCAGGTTTTTTATGCTAATATTTGGTTTAAAGTTACACACAGGTTTGGAAGTAGCCAGCTCTCTGTAACCCCTTTATTTATGTCACTGGCTTAATTTTGTTGTGTTTTAAAGTCATAGCATGGTTCAGGATTCAGTAGTTGTCCTTACTGAAGCAGGAGGCATATTTTCTAATATTTTTCATATAACTATTAGTTTCCATTTGCCTCAGTGTCCATACAGGGAGGAGACAGAAGGATCACTGACAAATCAAATATAAGGTTTAGGAAAGAGGATGGAAAGGCAGCAGGCAAGGAATAAGAGCCAGTGAGCAAGAAACAATGAAGCGTTGTGTTTTGCATACTAACTAGGATACAAACCTAGCAAAACTGGCACACTAAAAATGTAGCTAGTAGCAGTTTGAACACATCTGTTTGAAATAGGTGGGTGGACAGGAAACATTAGATGAGTTTTATTCTTGATCTGACTAAATACAGGGACTGTTACGGTTTTGAGGACAAGATCTGAGTCTAGTGTCCTACTGAGCAACATTCTGTTCCTGGTTGTGTCACAAGCTACTTACACAACCTTTGGCAACACATTTCAACTTTCTAGTCTGTGATTTCTTCCTCAGGACAATGAAACTGTACATTCCTCTCAGTTTAAGGAAGCATGTTCTGTGAATATTTGAAGAGGAGTCATTATAGCAGATTCTGAAGATGATTTCTAGAAAGGTAACTATAATGCCAGCTTGAGGTTGATAATGAAAATTGTATCCATTGCTGAGTTTTCTTCCTCTTCCAGCTTAAATGGTATAATTATTGAATTTTCAAGTAATGTACGTTTCTTATTCATTGCCTCATTTCTACCTTTAAAACTGCCTTTTGCCTCATCGCTATCAAGGGGCACATCTACATGAGACATTACTGTGCAGTCGTTACTACACATTTATTTAGTATTTGTATTAGCAAGTACTAAATAAATGCACAGTAACCAAAGTTACTGCACAGTAGTGCCAGCAAACATCTTTTAGGTGACACTTCTACACAGTAGCCTAATAATACTGCACAGTAGTGTATCATCACTGACCCTGCTGTGACATGCTGCTGTGCTGTCTTTTTCAGCTACTGCGCAGTCAGTGTCTCATGTAGACATGCACACTATGCATCTCTCTTCACACCTTGTAACCTGATGCGTCTTTGTTGGACAGAAAGGGGAGGGACCAAATAAACTTTTCAGAAAGAATCATAGTGGCCACGTCTATGCAAGACACCAACTACACAGTAGTTTCTGTGCAGTCATTTAGTACTTGTTTATACTTGTATACTTATACTTGTGTAACAGGCAGTTCAAGGAGCACTTACCTTCCAAGTATCCAACGTTGGGTTCTGCCTGAACGCTTGAGGGTGACTGTCCCAACAGGAATACCATACTTGTAGTTCATTATTATCCATAGCAGGGGATGCAAGCAAAAAGCAGTTAGGGAGGCTGGAAAAATTCCAGCCCACAGATTGGCTGGGCAGCTCCCCAGCCAAAGGGTGGAAATGCTGGGGAAGAGCCTGCAGCATGGTTCCACCCTGCGGTTACCTGCTGGACCCTTCGTGAGTGGGCCAGAGGCCAGTGTCTCCTGCCAGAGGGTCAAGCAGGAAAGAGCAAATCCCTAGAATGAGCACAAGGAGTTTGTGAGTGAGTGTAACAAATTTCTTAGGGTGGAGACACAGCCCCGGGAAGTCCCTAGACAGTGGGAAGGTGATTACCCACTGGGCTTGGAGACTTGGGGGCTTGGTAAGGGTGTAACAAATTACCCCCCCTCTCCCCTCCCCCATGAGTGGTCAGGAAGAGAACTGTGGTGGGACAGGGTCAGCTTGGTGGAAAGGGACACCAGCTAGAGAAAGGTCCCAAGATGCCTGCATGGGCTGAGACCCAGGGAAGCACAACCTGAGGGGAAGCCTTGGTGTGTCTCAGTGCATAAGCAGTGGTCTCCAACCTTTTTATGGTGAAGATAATTTTTTGGCACCCCAAGATCCACCC
>NW_017729022.1:111392374-111403984 GCF_001723915.1 Gavialis gangeticus
CCCCCCGCTTCACCCCCCAGACAAACCTCCCGGGCTCTGATCCTCCTCACCCAGCCCAGCCCAGGCGGCAGGGGGTGTGGCTCATCCCTGCTGCTTCAAATCATGGAGCCTCTGACAGACTGAGATCGACTAGCAGAGGCTCCACAATTGACCAGAGGATCGAGATTGACTGGTTGGTGACTACTGCCATAAAGAGAAAGTAAGCCCAGAAGTGCTGCCTGGCCTGCTGGTGGCAATTTGCTTTCCCTCTATGGGCACGCCCACACATGCAAGCATGTGCGCTGGCAGCAGCTCAAATAGAAGCGGTGCAAATTTGAGCCGGGGCTTTTTGCTTCAGCGCACGTGCTTGGACATTCACTTTATTGTGGAGCAAATTGTGCCACTTGGGGCAAAATAACCCTGCTTGGCTCCTCCCAGATCTTCAGCCAGGGGGAACTAGAGCCCGGGGCCAGCACCTGTGCTGTCCCCAGCAGCATAAAAAGCTGCCCTGTCCTGGCCCCAGCAGTATAAAAAGCTGCCCTGGCAAGTAGCTCAGGGCTACCAGCTCTCAGGAGCTTCCGCGGCCCAGTCAATTGGTACCTGGGGATACTACCCTTTGTGCCAGCTGGACTGCTGAAGCAGCCCTGAGAGTTCCCTGCACCCTCTACCCACTGCAGCAGTCTGGCAGTGGGGGCTGTTGCCTGGCTGTGACATGCTGTACACCTGCCAGACTTGGATGGGGATTGCAGAGCCAGTAGAGGCATCTGCCCCCCTGGGCCAGCTGCCAGTGGATTGTGGTTGCAGGGTTGGTCATTGTGCGGCACTACTGCCTTTTGTGCCCCCTGCCTGGCCATCTGGGCAGCTATCACATAGAAGATGTTCCAGGTGTGCTGGCCTGCTTTGAACTATCAAATCATGTCCTCCTGGCCCCATCTGTGCAGGAGGTCAGCCACAGCCAGATGGATCCAAGGTGCCAGCTCTGAGCAGGCAGGGTACTACCATTGGCCTCCCTAGTAGGAATTCTGGTGTTCCGTATTGGAAAACTGAAAAATCCCTGATAAAAAGAATCCCAAAGTCACTCTGTAAAATACCCCCAAATCTATGTTCCTCCACAAGTAAAACAAAAGACCACTATAAAGACAGAGAGCAAGACAGAGACAGCGATAAGTTGGACAATGTTTTATTGATATATCTTACAGTGTTAAATCAAGTCTCTTATCATAATAATAAAGTGAGCTCTAAATACATGTTTCATGAATTCATGAATACATGTTTTGCTGTACTCCCACAGGGCAATGGCCCCCACACAAGGGGTTTGGGCCCCCCAACAGGCAGTTCAACCCTCTCACAAGGGGTGTGGCCCCCCAACAGGGGGTTTAGTCCCCACACAAGTGGTATTCCCCCTCAACAGGGGATTTTCCCCCCCAACAGGGGGTTCAACCCCCAAACAAGGGGTACAGGCCCCCAACAGGGGATTAAGCTCCACAACAGGGGATTCAGCCCCCACACAAGGGGTATGGCCCCTCCCATGGGGGCCAAATGGCCCACACAGAGTCTACCACCCCCTTGCAAGGCCCACATGCCCCACCCCAGCCCCCTATTGCTGCCACACCTGGCCCCATCCCCCACCAGTTGCTGCAGCCCCCACAATGGCTACCCCACCCAGCCTTACCCCCAGGCCCCTAAGGCTACCACCACAACCCCAGGCACCATCACTTAAAACAAAAAAACCCAGAAAAAAATGGAAAAATAGTCTCTTCTTACCTCAGAAGCAGGGGTGGGGGGTGCTCCATGGCCTCCTAGCAGACCCCCCCCACCCGGGGCAGCACAGGGCAGTGGGGGGGCAGTAGGACCTACCGTGGGGCCATGGGGGCTTTCAGCTTACCCCACACTGTACAGGCAGGGCCTTAGTCAGCCAGACACAGCCACACTGCTGGTAAGTGCTGGGGTTTTTTTGTTTTTTGTTTTTAAACTATGGGGGTGGGGGACAGGGATGGGGGGCTTGCAGGAATGGGGCTAGCCAGGGCAGGGGTTGGGGGCCTTGGGTGGCTGGTGGGGAGAGGGGCCAGCCCTGGCAGGAGTCAGGGACCTCGGGGGAGCTGGTGGAGGTCGGGGGCAGGGGCTGTGGGAGTGGGCAGGGCCATCAGGGGTCCCTCGCATAGTCCCCTCCCCCCTCCTCCAGCCTCCCCTGACCCCTTACTCACAGGCACCGGAGCTCTGGTGCTGAAACATGTGGCCTGGCCAGCCACATGTTTCAGCACCAGGGTGAGGGCCAACCACAGGGACACTGGCAGCCAGAGCGTCTCCATGGAGGACCCAGCCTCCAGTTGCCTCAGGGCACAGTCAGAGACTGTGCCCTGCTCTGCTTTTTTAAACATCAATTTTTTTAGACCCCCAGGGATCTAATTTTCTCCCCGCGCTGCAAGTTTGCAGTGCAGGGAACATTTTTTGTTCCTGCACATGCCTGTTGCCCCGCCTCAAAGGGGTTTGAGGCGGGGCAAGAGGCACGTGCGTGCTCGTGTGGATGCGCCCTATGAGTTTAACTGCGTAAACAGCCATGTGGGCTCAGGGAGGCCATGCCCAAGCAGAGAAGCATGCATGGAGGACCACGTGGAAGAATTTGTGTTTTGCAGGGGTTTGGAGTAGAAAGAGCCTCTGCAGACTGTGAGATTCCTGGGCCTGCGTGGGAGAGCCCAAGACTGCTGAGCCCACAAAATGTGGGATGAGAGGAGTGAGGGACTGCCCCACCCTTCATCCTTTGGGCAGTAGTCAGAGTTACTGGCTATTAGTTGTAAATAATTAATTGGGGGATTAATACAATGAGTATTTAACACAGTGCATATGTTATTGGTTTTGTATTCATTATCTAGATCAACCCTTAAGTGTAAATAGTTATCAACTGTTGTTTTTATATAAACCCATCCTTGTGTATTGTAAGTAGAGTATTGCAAACTTTTGATAGTATTTAATATTCACTTGCATATAGCAATTATTTTCTGCATATAATTAAATTCTGTAAATTGTTACTCCTGAGTCTGCAAGGTCTCTCCATTGTAAAAGGGAGCCTCTCCTCTCAGGGAGCCTCTGGCCACTCCTAGGTAAGATGAGCAGGGGTAAAGCTACCTGGCACCCCAGGCCCTGAACCTCTAGACACTACCTGCATCTAGACATGGCTGCAGGTAGTGTCACACACCAAGGGTTACCTTTTATAAACAAGTACTAAATGATTGCACCGTAACCAGAGTTACTGCACACAGCCACACCAATGAATGGCCTTTTCGTAACACTGACTGCACAGTAGCACATGACTACTGCGCAGTAGCGTTGTGTCACGCTTCCTGACACATGATGCTACTGCGCAGTCAGCACCTCATGTAGACGCAGCCAATAAGTCCTTAAATTTTAAAAAGTTCATAACACATTGCAAAGGTTCAGAACACATTCTAGTCAGTCATGATGCTGTATAGTGAAAGCATGTGAACAAGGTTTTCCCACACTGCATGACTGCTTTTTCCAGGTTACACAAAACGTGTACACAAAATAGATAGCAACATGCCCCTGCAGTAAAGAGTCCTGCTCCTACTAAAATCATTGCAAAATAAAAGAAAGTATTTTATTGGTTTCACTGGCAGTAGAATTGGGCCTTAAGCTACCCACAACCAAAATTATTAACCACTTTTCTTAACTATAAATGATTGTTTGGTATTTCTGAAAAGCTTAATAGATTTAGACACACTTTGTTGTTGAAATGAATGAAAATATAATGGAAGATACATTTCTAGGATCCTTCAGAAGCTTTGAAAATATTGAGTATTTTCTTAAATGTAGCGGGTGCACACATTTTTAAGGAGATGTAACTGTATGGAGATGTCACAACAAGTTTCATTTTGCTGTTCCCATCCCTAAATAAATGGACAAAAATGCAAACCAATGAGCAAAACATTTAAATTGGTACAAGATGCTTTCTCATTTGTTTTATGCTGTTGCCTTCTGGTATTTCTTTGCATGCATATATTTCACATAGGCAGGCCCATACATAATCATGAGATGTGTATGTATTTAGTATAAAAACCGGAAGTAACACACACTAAAATACGGAAGAATAATGCTTCAACTACATTTTATTAAGACCACAAATATGAGTGCCTAAAGGGGAGCTATACAGATTCATATTAAATAAACCAAGATTTATTTTCAAGGAGAGCAAAATATCTGTGGCTCTTCTGAAAATATAAAGATATAAAGATGTAGGCAACTATGAATCCTCTGGATAATGGTGTATGTGTAAAGTCTAGTCAGTTGCCTAATGAATCCATTTGTATGGAATAATGGTTACAACATACCACTCAAATTATAACCATCTATATGAAGCAAAAGGAAATAAATAAAATTATCAGATTCATTTGTTGCTGTTTAAGTGGCCAAGAATCTGTATATGAGCATGGTTAATTCTGGTACATGAATTAATTTTCATACCATAGCAATAGGGTTAATATTATATATATTATAAAATATTAACCCTATTGCTATGGTATGAATACAAACACACACACACACACCATACAGAAAAATAAACAAGACATTCACGGTCAGAGAGCCTTCCGAGTCTAGTAGTTTGTTGGTTTGGCATTATTAAATAACATAGTTTCATAGTTTGTAGGGTCGGAAGGGACCTAAGCATATCATCAGGTCCAACCACCTGCCATGGGCAGGAAAGGATGCTGGGGTCAAACGACCCTGGATAGGTGATTGTTTAGCCTCCTTTTGAAGACCCGCAGGGTAGGGGCGAGCACTGCCTCCCTTGGAAGTTGGTTCCAGCTCCTAGCTGCCCTGACCATGAAGTAGTGCCTCTTGATGTCCAGCCTGAATCTACACTCAGTCAGCTTATGGCCGTTATTCCTTGTAACTCCTGGTAGTGCTTGGGGGAGCAGGGACTCTCCCATTTCCTGCTGGTCCCCCTTGATAAGTTTGTAGGAGGCCACCAGATCCCCTCTCAGCCTTCTTTTGTGGAGGCTGAACAGGTTCAGGTCCCATAGCCTCTCCTATTAGGGACTCCCCTGTTGCCCCCTGATCATGCGAGTGGCCCTCCTCTGGACCCTCTCCATGCTGTCCACATCCCTCCTGAAGTGCGGCACCCAGAACTGAATGCAGTACTCCAACTGCAGCCTGACCAATGTTGAATAGCGGGGGAGGATCGCCTCCTTGGACCTGCTCATGATGCATCTATGGATGCATGACAAGGTGCAGTTGGCCTTCCTGACTATATCCCCACACTGCCGACCCATGTTCATCTTGGAATCAATAACGACTCCAAGATCCTTTTCTGCCTCTGCACTGACAAGAAGGGAGTTCCCCAGCCTGTAGGTATGCTGCTGGTTCTTCTTCCCCAGGTGCAATACCTTGCACTTGTCCATATTGAATCCCATCCTATTCTCATCCACCCACCTCTGTAACCTGTCCAGATCTAGTTGTAGCCTGTCCCTCTCTCCTAGCGTGCTCATTTCTCCCCACAGCTTAGTGTCATCTGCAAACTTGAACAAGGTACTTTTCACCTCCTTGTCCAAGTCGCTGATGAAGATATTGAACAGTGCAGGCCTGAGGACTGAGCCCTGGAGGACCCCACTGCCCACATCCCTCCAGGTCGAAAATGACCCGTCCACCACCACACTCTGGGTGCGGCCCTCCAGCCAATTAGCAACCCATCTGACTGTAGGCATCGACACTACACTCACCTAATTTTTTAATAAGGATGGGGTGAGAAACAATGCCGAAGGCCTTCCTAAAGTCCAGAAAGACTACATCCACCGCGACAACTTGGACGTCGGTCCAAGGCTTTTGTGACCTGGTCATAGAAGGCCACCAGGTTGGTCTGACCAGACCTACCTCTAATGAACCCATGTTGATTGCTCCTAAGCATAATCTCCCCTGCTGCTCCCTTGCAGATGTGCTCCTGGATAATTCTCTCAAAAAGCTTCCCCAGGACCAAGGTAAGACTAACAGGCCTATAATTTCCTGGGTCCTCTTTCCTCCCTTTTTTGAAAACAGGAGCGACTCCACATACAGAAGTGATGTGGCTAAAAATCACTTACAGGCATTTATACCTGGGAGTGATTGCTGGCACATATCTGAAACAGGGCTTGAATTTAGGCAGAGCTAGAACAAGTCTGCCACTGCACTTCTCACTTGTTTGTACCTCTCCTGTGATTTTCATTGAGTAAACTAAATCTTATCAATGCCTGGAGACGCTTATTACCTAGCCTTATAGGGCCTTGTTATACGATAGTTTTAGGCAGCTTCTGGAGCTCTTAAACCCTGGAATGGCTGCATGTTAAACACCTCTTAAGTGGCTTACACAGCTCTAGGGCAGGATTCTCTCTAGTCCACCTAATTTCGGTTGGGGGGTGGAGGGGGTCAGTGGGAACTGGCTTCAGGGTGCAGTGCTGAAACTGTTGAGCTCCACCCTGCTCCAGCTGCCTGGGGACAGCGAGGGCATGTGTCTGGGCCCTGGGGGCCTGATCCTTTTTTTCCTCCAAAGCTCACCTCCCTGTGTCACCACTGGCAGTACCCAGAGCTGCCTGGCTGTTATGGTGGAGGTGGGGGAAAGCAGGGTTCAAGGGCTTCACATGCCTGCCAAAGCAGCTGCTGTTGGGCAAGCAAAGGTGGGGGGAACTGGCAGCCAGACCCTGCATAACCTGGCAAAGCTCAGGCAGTGCCTGGTTGGCCAGCTGGCAGCATGGTTGTGGGTGGCATAGGAGGTGGGGGGCCTTCTCTGGAGAGAAAAAAAAACAATCGGGCCCCTCAGAGCTCAAGCAATGAGCTGGTCTGGGTGGCAGCAGGAGGCACCATGGCTGCTGGACACTGTGCTGTGGCATTCACTCTGCCTGGTGGGAGCAGTGAGCAAGTTCTACCCCCAGTGTCTAGTCCTGCCTCTGCTCACCAAGCTTCTAATAGAAAATCATAGCTGTGCAGCTGAAGGACAGTCAGAGATGGTTTTTTGCCTTAAGATGCAACTGCCCCACTAAGCGGAACAATGCTAAGCGGATTAATTTTTGTTTGACTTATAACATAAGATGCAACAAAGCCCCATAGTCTCCTTATTGTTGGGATAAGAGAGCCTTGCAGAGGTATTGGACAAAGGACACTGGTACAGGCTTAGCGCTTTGCCTTAAAGAGGAAACAAAGGCAGCTCCCTTTGAGTCTCTGATTAAGAAGAACAGAGTCCTTCCCGCTCTGATAGAAGAAAGTACCCATCTCAGTCTCTGACTGACTTCTTGAGGCAGGGTTTTTTTTTTCTTGGAATTCTTAACTGCCTCCACACTATGTGTGGATATGCTAAGAAATATCCACAACCCTAACCAGCACAATGACAACTGTGTTACACCCACATGCTAGACATCATATAAAAACCTACACTTGAGATATTTCCATCTCAGAGGCCACTTCTGACCTGCATGGACGAGATTCCCACAGCTCACATACCACCTGCACATGAGGCCCATCCTCCTCACTGCTAATTCAGGAACCTTCTTCTGTTACTCCTCTTGAGCCATTTCCCTCTGTAGCATGACTGACCCCAAGGAGAGCCACAACAACCCCTGGTGATCAAGCTACTTTTCCCTCACTCTGGGTCCTCAGAGTACCCTCCCTTTTCTACCTTGCCTACCATCCAGGGATGAATATTATAGTACACAGGCAGACTGGTTCAGGGTCCCAGAGCGAGTCTTAGTTCACCTCAACCTGCTAGTACCTGTGGCTGATACCTGCCTTGCCCCTCTAGCAAGAAACCATCATCTTCCTGGCCCTATTTGTACCTTGGGGCACAAGTCACCTTATAGGTAGTAATCATGGCTTTCTGCCACCCCCTTAATTACACTCATGCCTTGCAGCTGTTGTAGCAAATCTGAGGGGGCCCCCTGGCCCTGACCCAATGCTTGGCCTCTCTGACCTCAAACTTTTGCCTGGGCTTCAGCCTTCCCAACCTTGGTCCCTTTGGCTGCTCCCCTCAGCCCAGGTTCACTACCTCAGACCTCAGCCCAGTATTGCTCTTGTGCTCTAGGCTCCTGCCCCTGTCTCACTCTCTATTCCAGCCTACTGGTTTCCTCACAAGATATCCAGTCAGGCTCCAGCAGTTCTTGCTGCTGCCACCCCAGACTTGACAACACAAGGCCACATGCTGGCGCCTGCACCTGCCCCAGGGCTCCTGTGCCCCAGGTGCAGGCCCAACCTCATAGTCACAAATCAGTCCTCTAGTTAAACTTAAAACCAACATAAATATTGCTTATTCCCCTACTACCCAGTCACTTCCCAAACTAGCGTTTATCCCCACTCCGAGTCAGTGCCCCACCACAAGCTATACTTCACCCTTAGCCCTCTCATAGAGCTTGGGTGTTTGCAAGCCTGCTTTCTACAACCCTCTCTACCCCAAGAGCTCTTCTTCCTGTGGCTTGCAAAGTCAAGCTACCCGCTTTGCTTCAGGCATTGGGCTTATGTGCCTCAGAATATCACCCTTTCCTATCCTGCGGCCTCCTAGCCACAAACTGGTTTCTTTTGTGCATAATGGCCAGCCTTCCCTCTTCTGCTGCAGAGTAACCCAGTTGCTTACAGCCTTTCTTCCTGGCTGACTGGGAGCCTGCCCCTTGGCTGTTTAGTACAGTGCAGCTAACTCCAGGATAGTCATTCCCAATAGTAGCTCCTATCCTTGTTGTTTCTGATCTAGCTTTCTAGCAGCTACCTTTGTCCAGGTGCTTGCCCCACAACAAGTCTAACCTAGTGCACTCTCCCCTTAAAGTAATAGGAGCCTCTGACTATCTTTTACACCCTCCCATGGTTGAAACAGAGATGCACTTACTGACCGGGTCTCACCTGTAGAGAATGGAGACCAGGTGCTAGAGCTTCTCCACTAACTAACAGAAGATCTGAAGCCTCAGAAGATCTCCAGTCAGGCACCAACATTTCCTGTTGCTGTTATTTGAGACTCACCTGCCAAACAAGTCCTCATTTCTTTGGCTCCTGATAAGGCCTATAGAGAAGAGCTGAAGAGAGGGAAGAGAGAGGAGGTAGGATTTGGTTCATATGAGGGCAGGATAGAAAGTGTGGGACTGTTGATGCTCATGGGACTGGGGTTTGTGTGGGGTGGCTGATGTGATTCAGGTACCAGTTTGGAGTGCCTGCTTTGTTTCCCCTCAGAGAGCTACCCCAAGCACTTAGAAGGCAATGTTACTTCCAGAAATTGGTAAACTGTTTCCCACAGCCGTTTTCCCTTGTTCAGGGTGCACTTTGAATTTAGAAAGAGAAGGGATTGGAGCAGCACTAGAGGAACCCTAATTCCCTTCTTACCTTTTTTCCCCATCCATTCCCAGGTTCTAGCAAATCAGTGTTTTGTTTTGTTCCAGGCTGCTTGTCCTCTACTCTCAGCTGTGGGTTACAAGAGACAGATTACTTGCAGAAATGGAAGTAGGCAATACTAGACCTTTTGGGAATGAATAGAGAAACTGGCCCAGCTTTAACAGTTGATGTAACATCATGACATTGTATCTTTCAGTTAATTTATACAGGGCTAGACTTCGAAGTATTCAGGGGAATAAGGCAGAAACCAAATGGGATTTTCAGAAACCCCCATGGGAACTGCATGTGTAGACACTTATGAAAATCTAACTAGGTATTCATATGTTAGGCAGCTAAATAATTCTTAAAATCTAGCCCATCATGCTTCCTGTTCCATTAAGTTTCAGAAGCTTTTTGGTCTACAGCTAGGAATTGTCTCACTGACTGCCACTTTGGGAATGGGATTTGGGAGATATTCATCATGGCAAACAACCCAACATGAAACTTAAGGACAAATAAAGATGAAAAATAATAATGGGGGAGCTTTGATACAAATCTTGGCCAGGATTCCAGTGTTAACAGGGGTGACCAGATGCTTGGAACCAAAACCTGAGATGCTTATTTTTACTCAAGTGAGAGTTCAAAACTGACATGGCACCACTACAAGAATGAAGGCAAGTGTTGTAGTTCTGGGATTTTGTAGCAAACTTATGGCTTGCATGTGTGCGTCATGTGAAAGCATGTCATGTGCCTGCTTTGGCGGATCCTGTATACAGCTGTTGAACAAGTACGCGAAGCAAAATTTTGCACACGTCTCTATTCGTTGTGCGCCAAATGTTTTTAAATAGTGTCTTTGTGTTCCAAGGGATGTTAATTATTTGGGGCAGGGTAAGAAAGTACCTTCAGCAAACAACTCCTGTACTAAGAAATGTTAGGGTTTTATGACCCTAAAAATACTGAGGTTGGAGATGTCCTTTGAACCTAGAATTCTGTAAAATGTGTTGCGGGTCAGCCAAGAGGTGATAAATTGTGATCTTCTTGACATCAGAAGGGTCAGTGACACCAGGAACAACAAGATTCTATCTTGAGAGGAAGACAAGACATACTGAGGTTATATCCTTCTATTATTTTTAGTACAACCTTGGAAGTATGAGTGTATGTGTCTATTTTGGGTGGAGCTGAGAGGGAAGGGGTTGATCCTCAGAACTATAACAATTGAACAACTGTTTTTAGACCATACCAAATTTAACCGCTGCAATACAAGTTCAGTGATTACTTTAATGGGGTTTAGCAAAACATTTGTGAAGACTTGTGGTTTCTATTGCTATCTATAAACATTTTTTTCCTCCCTTCATCACCAATATTTGTAAGAAGAGAGTCACTCAGAAAACCACACACAGGCGCAAACAACTCATTCCATTTATTTGTCTTACTTATCTTGAATCTTTGAACCTTGGTAGAACCTGTAAAAAGATGGATGAAATGTGCAATAAATTGCTGGTATATTTGTAAATGGACCTGCTTGGGCCTTCTGTGTTATTTACAGCTTGGATTTGTAGCACTGAAAGCAAGAGACCCTATGGCTGAAGCTAAAGGATTACATAGACTAGGAGGTTCCAGTTTTGACTTATTTTATTAACCAATCATGAGCGAAGACAAAGACCCATCTTCATAATGAAGATTGAACTTTTTTTTACTTCTAATAGAATATACACCCTTAAAGAGGGCCACAGATTATCATGTTGTCTTTCATACAATATGGCCCTTAGCCCCATCCCACTGTAAGATATTAACACCTTGTTTTTGAAAGGCAGAATGAAGAGAAAAAGATCTTTCTTTGAATGTACTGGTAATTATGGTGTATTCCCAGGGAAAATGTAGGCAGCTGCAGTTGAGGCTGCTGGGGAGCAGAACCCTGTGGCTGTTCTGTTAACTCCCCCGCTACAGAGTACCACAGATGCTGCAGGCTGAGCCAAAAATGCCTGACCCCACTTCTTGAGCTGACTTGAGTGGACAGCCAGCAGCACCTGCCAGCTTCTGCAGCATCAGTCTCTAGCAGGGGAAAGAGAAAGTGCCTAGGAACCAGGAAACCCCTTGTGCAGCATACTTCCTCACTTAAAATATGTACCTCAATTTCCAGCGGCTGATTTTTTTTTTTAAAGAGGTGCATGTTGTATGCAGTACAATATGATATGTAGAAATGCTGTGCAAAATTGGGGATCATTTTAGTTCAAAGACTAGAGAACCCTTTTGATCTTCTCTTGGAAATGTTCTCTTTCTGCCCCCTCTTCCCCCCCACCCCCCCCC
>NW_017729022.1:111404120-111418357 GCF_001723915.1 Gavialis gangeticus
CTCTTGTCACCTAAAAAGTTTTTTAAATTCATACTGCTCTTCTGTGTGGTGATAACTGCTTGAAGAAGGATGCTGTACATACATCAGAAAACTGAAGAAAGTTTGCCAGGGAAGGCAAAACTTAAGGTTAGAGAAAACAAGTTTGTGGGCTGTTTAAATTTTGATGAGTTTCCTTAAATAAAAAAAATAATCCAGATCAGTCACATCAATCTCTTGTCACTTCAGTCAATGAAGGACAATTGCATTTGCCTTTATAGCTGACTCCTTTGTTTCTTAAAAAAAAAATTCCTTACCCCTAAGTGATGCCCCTTTAAAAGATGTTAGATAAACATCTGTCAAAGATGGACTAGTTAGGCTAAATGACCTCTTCAGATCCCTTCTAGCCTTATACTTCTGTTTGTAAGCATGGAATGGAGGCTAAGAATTCTCATTGGAAAAAATCAGTTATTCAATGAGTTTTACCCCCAGGGAAATTCTTCTTATATGTGCAATCTGAAATAATTTCTATGAACAATTTCTTAACCTTTGATGGAACCATTCCAATTTCTAGCTTTAAGGAGTTTCTCACAACTTGAAGGAAATAAATATTTCTCCCTTTAGATTCTCTGTGTAGACCCCACTGTCCTGTCATGAAATCCTTCCCCAGTGTCATTTTGGGATGAAATGAGGGGTTCCCCTGGCAAACTTAAATGCTGTGTGACATCCTGTCTATTTTTAGAAGAGTTGAATCCCTGAAGAGAAGGGGAAAAAAACATTTGTTTCCAAGACTGTAATTTTCCAGATGACACCATTTTGTTGCACAGTGCCATACCATGAGACAGAGCATTCTTGTGGGTTTTGAACTCAAAATCCTGTAGGAGAATGCTATTTCTGGCATTTATTTGCTGTGAAGCCAGGCACACATGGAGAGCAGACAGACTGACCAGATACAGTTTGTGGTATTAAGGCATTCCAAAGAGTCCCTGCTGCACAGCTCTCTTTTTTTGCAGCATGTGAGGTACTGACTGAAGTTAAAAAAATTATCAATGGAGATCAAATATGAAAGCCATGATGTGATCGGACAGTCAGACTTCCATGCCTTTATAATAGTCCTTCCTCCTGTGAAAAATCAGGCTTTGAAAATGCAGCTTTGCAGTCTTAGTACATAGATGCTCAAAAAACCAAGCTTGGAAAATAACTAGATTTTGAAATAAAGTGGATGTGAAGGCTAACTGCACAATTTAATTAGAAGCAAGACTACATCACCCCTCTTAAGTCTGAGTGGACAGTATTTTTATTTATGTGAGCACAGTTGTACAAACATGAGCAAGAATTGGGCCAGACTGTGGAGAAGGAGTTGATACAAGGATGAACACAGAACATACTCTTTTAGGGTTCAGCCTTATAAGGTCTGGAGAGCTTTTTTTTCTCAAGTGAGTTTGGAGATGTACATGAAAGGACTTGCCTGGGCATGGATAAAGCTTTGTAGGATGTAACCTTTACTGACATAAATACTTGAGTCATTGGACAGCCCCGTGAGCTTGACTCAACATTTTCATCTAGGCTGTGGTTGTGGTGCATGTATATCTGTCTCCTGAGTTGAAGTGCTCTATGAAATCTTTTGGAATAGTGATGTGTCTCTGCATAGATTCTCACACACAGGAACAACTCTAAAATGATAGGCTGCTTGGGCTTAGCAAAAACCCTAATAAATATGGTGCATTCCTCTTTTAAAAAGTATGTTTATTTAGTAAATTTAGAAACCACTCTGAGGTTAGGTTACAGCTATTGGGATTAGAGGGCGTCTCGCGGGCAGTTCAGACATCAAGCTATAGGTCCATGGAGCAAAGTGGAGCTGTTTCTAGCCTGATGTCTGAATTATGAATTAGGTTCATTCTAATTCCAATGGGGTAAACCTCAGAGCAGTTTATATACTTACTGCTAAGTGCTCCTAAAATACAAGGTATTTATTTAAAACATACATATAAAATAGGAAAGATGTCTGATCTCGCAATGCAGGAGCACAGCCATCCAGGGAGATAAAATAACAGAATCCTGGGTTTGGCTCTTCTGACAAGGGGGCGGCAGAAGTGGTTTAACATGACCCTTGATGTTCCCTGCTGAGCAGAACCCTCTCTGGTGCAGTGTAAACTAGAACATCTGCAGGACTAATTGAATTGACCTGGTGAGGCTTTCCAAGCAGTACAGCAGCCACTCCCCTCTTGCTCAGCCATGCCCCTTATGTCAAGGCCTGAAGAGACTGGCATAAAGCCACCGTATCCTCAGTATGACATCCTGAGAACTCCGTTACACCAGGAAGGCTTCATAGAGATTATTCCTCTTACTTTCCAACATCTTTATTTTGCTGCAATGGTGTAAATTGGACAGAATAAAAAGCAGTCAGGCCTACAATATTTTGGGAACAGTGAGGACTCTGAGCTGGAGACAAAGCTCAGCACTGTTCATTTCATTTGCGTATCCCTTCATTTCAAGGTGCTCTAGCCACTGAAAACATTTATTTGCAGCAATCACTACTCGATGAAATTGTGCACATGCCTGTATAGTGGAGATAGAGGTCAGCCTGTGCTCTAGGTGTCTGTTCTTTTCTCCCTTCCTTCTCTGTTTATGCAACAGGTATTCAGGCTCAGAAGAGGATGCTGCCTTATGCCACAGGCCTGGGCAAGGTGACATGAAAGGGCCACAGGAGCTATTCTGCCCAGGCTTGATCAAAGAGTGAACAGTAACATAAGCCAGGTATACTGGGGACAAGAGAAGGATGTAATGTTGGAGAGGGTGCAATGGAATTGTGTGCCAGGGACAGGTGGAAGGAGTTCAGAAATCAGAAGACAGAACAAACCCACCATATCATTTGTTACTTGGATCTCATTGCTTTGGGGGGGTAGGCACTGACTCCTGGCACTATTACACTAGCTCCACTGAAGTGTAACAAGGCAATTGGAACAACTGCTCCCACAGGAGCAGTCTCATTCCTATACTTATAACTTGTTCTGGGCTGGTTGCCGACACAGTGCTCTCGGATCTAATGAGACACGTCTTCAGCTGGTTTAATTTGTTGTGGCTCCACCGAAGGGAGTGGAGCTTCCTCTACCCTCTGAGAGGGGAACAGTCTTCAGTGTCATTGGCAAGGTACAGACAAAATGTTGATGTCTAACATGGAAGTGTCTTTCACCATGTGATTATGCAGGGAGAGACAAGGTCTGAGATGGAGAAATTCATGGAGAACCTCTGTCCTTTCCCCATTTCTGGAAGAGAGGAAGACTGCACCCACCCCCTAGTAATGTGGGAATTACTCTTTAGCGGTCAAAGTTCTGAGCTAGGAAATTGGCTGCCTATACATGTGTTTGGGGGTGGAGAGGGTGTATTTTAATAAGAGTGGTTCCTGGACAGCTGCAGGAACACCTCTCCAGGAACAGAACTCGCATGTATTAAGCCACCACATGTTTAAAAATGGCCACAGGATGCTTTATTTAAACTTCATTTGGCCATTTTTAAACATGTTGGGGCTTATAGCCGTGATGGTGAGGCCATGCCGGAGCACTTCAATTAGAAATAAACTAGTATGTGTATAGGCAATTTTTGAGGGTAAATTAAAGGGCCAGGCAGTAGAGACGGGTCCAAATCAAAGCCCAAACCAGGGGTGGGCAATTGTTTCCGGTGGAGGGCTGCTTACTGCATTTTGGCAAACTGTCAAGGGCCACATGGGTAGACCCTCCCCTTGACAGGTTTCCCTGCCCCTGATCACCACCTTGGGACCTGAATGCCCGCTCCCTAATCCCTGACCTTTGCCACCAGAAGTCCCTCCCCTTACCCAAAAGTACTTTCAGCAAGGGGTTCTGCCATCTTGGAACCAGAAAAATACCAAACTATAGTCTAAAAATCAAACATCTACAACGTTCATTAATCTGATTTCAATGTAACTATGGGCGAAACACCACATGCGCCCTCACCTGAATAGTGGGATCCTCGGGTACCCGGTAGCCAGTAGCCCTACCCAGCCCTCCTGGGAAGCTGCTGCAGTACCCCCGAGTGGAGAGCCTCCCCTTACAATCAAGCACCCTCACAGACAATTCTCAAAATATTTTACAAGATATTAATTATTTACAACATAACAAATAACCATTAAATAAACACATTGATATACCCACTAATAAATCCTCAAGAACTTATTTATACAGTCTCTCACTTGTACATGGTATACTGGGGATCCTGTGTGCACTGCCCCTGGCGGGGTGTCTGAGGGAGCGGGACTGTCTGTGTCCCTGCACGTGGTCTGTGGACACTCCCTGGTGCTGGTGTCTGTCTTCGTGCTCCTGGGGTCTCCAGGCAGCAAGGATCTGCAGGCATCAGGTGGTGGCTCCTCCTCTGCAGTCCCTGCAAGACAGCCTTCCCCTGCTTTTGACCCCCTCCCCAGCTCAGCAGGGAGCAGTGTCTGACCTGCAGGCTGTAGCAACTCTCCTGTCCTGCACAGCCTCACAGCCTGGCAAAACACAACCTGTCCCTAGGCTTTTCCTGCCCCTGGAGCCCCTCACCCACCAGGGAAAACAGGGCAGACTCCGGCAGTCCCACCCCCGGCTCTGCTGTGCTCACCCAGCTGGTCACCAGGCTGCAGGTGTGTCTTTCCTGGCTTGGAGTCTCCACACAATCAGCCCCTCCCTGATCCTGCCTCCCGGGCAGAGGAACTGGATACTGTATCATATCCCATGGCAGCCTTTTCTGCTGCCCCTAGGAGTGCCCTGTGGAGCTCTCCGAGGGACCGCTGTGTTGAGACTCTGTCTCCGGTCTCCAGCCTGTCCCTCAGCCCCCCTCTCTCTCTCTTGTTCTCTTCCTGTGGGAAAACTGCTCCCCCCTTTTATCCCCCCTTTTATCCAAGCCTCTCACCCAATCCCAGCCCAGAGCCCTTCCCGGGCTTTTGCTAACAGCTCTATTCAAAACTTTGCTGGGGTTACGTCACCCCTCCCACTTCCAACAGGGCTGCCTCCAAAACAGCTTCACTTGCCCTCAGAGCCTACAGTGTCCCCGCTGGAACAAACTCTGTCTCTCGGCTGAGCAGCCCTTCCCATACTTTCAGTTGGGTCCATTTTTTAAATGCTGCTACATTAAAAAAATATTTTTGTCATAATTTACATGCTTTTGTGTAGTGTACATAGAAGTGATTGCACAATAGCTTAAAATTAAGTCTTGCTCTTGTATACTGTGGGGAGTAAGTTGGAGGGCATGGAGGGTGGGTATAGGTTTGTGGGGGACTCTGGGTATGTGGGGTGTCGGTGTGCCTGTGCGGGGTGAGTAGGTGTGGGGTAAGGGAGCATGTGGGCATGTGTGTGGATATATGGGATGTGGGTGAGTATGGGGTTTGTGGGGGGAAGGGTGTGTAAGGTGGTTTGTGTTGGGGCCTGTGTCTTTGGCAATGCAAGTGGGGAGTATGGGTGCATGTGTATGGTGGGGTGTGCGTGTGGGACTCGCCGTATGAACACACATACACACACATTTACACTCTCTGACTGTCATTGCTTTCTCTGTCTCTCTCCCTCCCTCCCTCATTGCACTCACGCACGCATGCACGCACACCCCTGCTGTCACTCCTGGCCCTGGGGTACTGGCATGGTCTGGTGATGTAGCTGGGGGCCACGTAGTGCTGGAGCAGCTGTTGGGCTGCAGGGAAGCAGTGACAGCTGCAGCAGGCAGAGGTTTTGGGTTAGGAGGGAGGTGACTGAGGGTGTGGCAGGGCCTGGCTGACCTTGCTCCTGAGTCCTGCTGGCTTCCCCTGGGTCCTACTGCCCCTGGTTCCTGTCATCTTTGACAGTCAGCCAGGAGCAGATAAATATTAATTTTCTAAATTTTTTAGGGGCCCTGTGGACCTGATAAAATGATCTGATGGCCACAGATCTGGCCTGCAGGTCATACTTTGTCCACCCCAGCCTAAACATATCTTGAGTTCAAGGTAAACCTAGATGTGGAATCAAATTCTATGGCTTGACTTGACCTTGTCTCTCATAAGAGTGTTTAGCCAGTAAGAGGATTTGGGTAGCTGAAGTGTCATTGTGCTCTAAAATGGGACTTCCTGAAGGATGATGTTCTTCTGGACTAGAAGATGTGCACATGTGATATTATTTCAAAGAGAGAGAGGTCATTTTAGCAGTTGCATAGAAAATAATTGCTTGAAAGATCAAGGAAACAGTAACATGATAAGCAATCAAAGGTTTGCCTGCTACATGTTTAAGTCAGTTGCTCCCTTGTACTGAAGCTTTCTTTCACTTGTAAATGCTGTAGATAGCTGGCAGGGACAAATAGACTTCAGCAAACCTTTATAGCAAAATACACATGAGTCACTAAAAACAGGATTGCAGAAAAAGTGATCTTGTAACAAGGCAGTTAAGTACCTGTCAAATGAGTGCAGCAATTTATTTTCTTTGAGCAAAAGCAGTAGATATACTTAGACCAAATCCTAGCCTCAAGTGCTTTATTCTTAGAGTACTTCTCCCTAATGAGAGTCAACAAGATTAAGAAGTGTTCATTTTTTATGAAAACATTGTCATAAAATGCTAGCTTCCCTGCTCAATGGGCTCATGCCTAAATTAGCCAGTAGGAAGAACTGAAAAAGCAAGAAGAGAATGTTTTTTATTTTCTGTCAGAAAAAATATATCTGCAAGTAAATGTTTTCATTTTTTGATCAGTTCACAATTATAGTAAAGACTTAAGATTTGCACCTTGTATCAAGCATCCATCTGACACTCCTGGCAGAATAATTGGCACTACTACCTTTGCCATCAGGCAGTTGCATGCTTTTGCATTATGCTGCTTGTAGAGTTTGGATGGAACAAAAGTTCTAATGAACATGTGCCACTGTTTTTCTTCTTCTTTTTGAACTTGTAGCCAAGTGAATTATTAAACCCTTATTGCTTAGTGTAGTTTTCAATATGTGTCTTTGCAGCTTGATAACATCTGACTGATTTCATGACATGCTCTTTCTTATCTTGGAACAAGTTTGGATATTTGCTTGCTTCTCCCCTCCTAGCTCATTGACTAGCTAATAAAGGAAGTAGTATGGTCCAGGTGGCACCAAATGCTTTGTTTGTAAATTGTTTTTACCTGCAAAGCCTCTTGGCTTTCAAATACTGCCTGAAGAAACATGTTAGATGAATGATTCTTCTCATGCCCTTGAAACAAAGCACGTAAATGCATCAGTTTGAGCTCCCATAGTAATGTGCCCCCATGAATGTTGTACTTAAAACTTAATGCTTTTGGTCATGGCCCAGAGAATATGGCAATACATATCTGTTTCTTATTCCATTAAAAAATGACCAAGATCACATTTGCATTCCATTTAGCAACATTGATACAACCAACCATGTTGGTCTCTCTCAGGAGCTGTGTGGGGTTCTCTGCTGCTTGTTTTTTTTTTTCTTATTAATTCACGTGCTATAAAAGTATTAGTCTTGTCAGACAATAAAAATGAGGGGCTAGACCATGTTTTGTACGAGATACCACTTGCATATTTTCTTAAATAGGCAAGTTGAAGGTGTGTTGTTCCAGGAGCATCTTCAGGATTCAGACATGCTTCAGAAAGGCACCATTCCTTTCATGCTCCATCTTTGCTTGCAGCTGGGAGGTACAACTCTCCTACTAGCCTGCACTAGTAGCAGATTATTTCCCATGTGCAGAATCTGGCATGCCTCGCTGCAAATGACATGTATTGAATGTTGAAACTCTGTAAGAAGAAACAAGAATCCTTAACCTTAAAAACCCTCAAATCCATGGTCTCTGCTGAAGCATTGGGAAATCTTTATAGAGCTGGTTCCCTAAATAGTCATGGTGCCAGACATCTAATGTTCTGCTGCTGCAGGTAGTTGGAATGCATCCATCCATTCTTATTCCCATGAGTTTATTCATGATGCCTGTAGCAAGACAAAAGCAATCTGGAACAAAGTAATCTATTACTTGGACTGAAGCTACTTTGCTGGCAGACCTTTACAGGGAAGTTAAGAACAAATTTCATGTGCAGGTTTGAGGTGAATTCTTAGTCCCTCGGTTACCAGAGAGCAAGGATATGTGGGGATGAACCTTACAGAGTAACAGGCTTCCAGATGGAAGATAACTTCAGAGTTCTGTAAGCACTTAGGCCGTGTGTAGATGAAACAAGGGGCATGTGTTCATGACACTTTAAAGGGGGGTTAATGCTTTTGCACTGCTTTAATGGTGTCGGTGTTTGTGTACCTTGGCAGCATATTGCGCATTAATTCCAGCTGCTGTAGGAAATTCGGCAGCATAATGCACCTTAAATGAGTTGGGGCGCAGCAAACTAAAACTCCCAGGATTTTTTAGTTTGCTGCCCTACAGCTGTGGAATGAAGCACCAGGCTCTGTGTGGCTCTGCAGGAAGCCTGTCAGCAGCCCGGAAAACCAGGCTCCACCCAAGAAAAGCAGCAAGCCTGGTATTTATTTATTTATTTTTCTCCCCCTAGAGCGGTTAGCCTTACTGACCGCTTCCTTGCATTGGTGGCTCGTGTCTATCCTGGAGTTAACAATGACTCCAAGATCCCTTTCTGCCACTGTGTTGACAAGAAGGGTGTTCCCCAGCCTATAGGTGTGTTGCTGGTTCCTTCTCCCTAGATGCAGCACCTTGCATTTGTCTGCGTTGAATTCCATCCTATTCTTATCTGCCCACCTCTGTAACCTGTTTAGATCTAGCTGGATTCTGTCCCTCCCCTTCAGTGTGCCACCTCGCCCCACATCTTGGTGTCATCAGTGAATTTGGACAGTGTGCTTTCCACACCCACATCCAGATTGCTGATAAAGATGTTGAACAGTACAGGCCCCAGGACTGAGCCCTGGGGGACTCCACTGCCCACATCCCTCCAAGTTGAAAATGACCTGTCCACCACCACACTCTGGGTATGACGATCTAGCCAATTTGCCACCCATCTGACTGAGTAGGCATCAATGCCACAGTCACCTAGTTTTTTTTAAGAGAATGTGGTGGGAAATCATGTCAAAGGCCTTCTTAAAGTCCAGGAAGATGACATCCACCCTGACACCCTTGTCCAGGGACTTTGTGACCTGATTGTAGCAGGGCACTAAGGTGCCTGCTACTTGAAAAGCAGGAGTATTGGCTCAGGTGCTGGTTGCTAGGGGCAACAAGGAGGAGCTAAGGACCCACACCTGGTGAGTCAGCTGACCGGAAGGGGCAGGGCTGACTACTATAAAGCACAGACTGGAGGCTGAGAGTACTGCCTGACTAAGCAAAAGAGAAAGGCCTGAATGCAAACAGTTCCTTGTACTAATGAAGGATGGAGCACCCACGGAGGGGGGCTCAAAGGAGGTTAGCCAAGTGGTTTAGTTTTATATTATAGCTCAGGGGCTTGTGTTGTTGTTGTTGTGGTAACACCGGAGGACTGGGTGAGGCTATTAGGGGTTGGAGGAGGCCTCATAGGGGCTCCACGGTAGCGTGGGGACCCCAGTGCCAGAGAGGGCGTGGCATTCGGGGGTGCACTGACCCCAGCCCTGAAAAGGGGAGTGAAGAATCGGAGGCCAGGTAAGGCTGAGGCTGCTTGAGCCCTGCAGGGGGTTCAAGACCCCAAGGAGGAGATTTGACGCCAGGCACGGCTACGGCCACCTGAGCCCCAGGGCGACAGTAGCCCCAGAGAGGGGACAGCGTGAGAAGCCCCAGAGAAAAGGGGGACAAGCCAGAGAGCGCCAGTGGGGCACAGGCTGCGAGACAAGCCAGAGAGTGCTGGTGGGGCGCGGAGAGTGAAATCGACCAAACAACATCTGGTACATCTGCAAGGCTTGGGGCGTGGTACAGGGGTGGTTGGAGCCACGCATAGCCCATAAGGCTGGAGTGCACTGAGTCAAACAAAATAGCACATGCATACATCGGAGCACCATGTCCAAGGGAACAAAACGCAGCCTCTCTTATACACAGTTGACATCAAAGACGTGGCAGGAAAGATGTGAGGGTGCTTTAATATTGACTTGGCACTGTAGGGGGCGCTAGGGGAGATCACGGCCACCCCTAGGACCCCGTGCTGTTACACTGATCATAAAAGGAAACCAGGTTAGTCAGGCAGGGCCTGCCTTCAGTGAACCCACAGTGGTTGCCCCTGAGAATTACCTCCCCTGCTGGGCCCTTGTGTATTTGAAAAAGGCCTTTTTTTTTGTTATCCTTGTTGCTAGCCTTAACTCCATCTCTGCCTTGGCCTGCCTAACAGCCTCCCTGCAGTCCTGAGCAACAGAGGTGTAATCCTCTTTGGTGATAGCCCCTTGCTTCCACTGTTATACACCTCCTTTTTTGCCCTCAGCAAAAGCTCCTTTGTGGAGCTATGGAGGCTTCTTAGCAGTTCTGTCCCCCAATGGTGCACATTGGGACTGACTCACTTTGAGCTTGGAGGATCGTCTCCTTGAGAAGCAACCATCCAACTTGGACTCCCATCTTTGAAGCTCTGAGACCCCAATGCCTCTCCTGCTAACTTTCTTAGCTTACAGAAGTTGGCCCTCCTGAAGTCAAGGACCTCTGACTTGCTGCTTGCTTTCACCACCCTGCGCTGGATAGTAAATTTCAGCAGGCGATGATCACTGTCACCCAGGTGAGGCAAATTTAAAGCTGAAATTATCTGCATATAAAACTGTGATAAGCATCTCCAATACATTGTCCATCTTCGTGACTAGCTTTGATTGCACTTAATTTTGAATCTGTGGCAAGTAGGCTTCCAGGAACAGTGCACTCATTCTAACTACATAAGCATCCTTTCAACATGCCAGCCTGCAGAAAGCTAGAATGTTGGAAGGGCAGCACTGATTTTAGGCTGCTTTGAGCCTTTAAAGTCTTGAGATCAAGGAGTCTTTCCTTAATGTCAGTCTCACAATGCCCCAGGCTATTTAAAAAGTGAATGTGAAGCTCAATTTTGAGTCTAAAGTCCTAGGGTACTGTGAGCCCAAAACTGGGGATCCTCTCCCTGATCTTAGGTTCGTGCCACCCCAGGACTTTTTAGGGCTTCCAGGGCACTGTCAGCCCAACTCTGACATTGAGGAGCCTCTCCCCAGGGTCATGGCATCCAAAGAACTTAACGAAGCATGTGTTCAGTCTGGCATGGGGGAAATTGGTTCCTCCATGCTAAGCGGCATGACTGACCTTTTTATGTTGCCAGTAAGTAGGATGTGCAGTTTCTGGGCTCAGATATACCATTTCTCATCTCCCAATCACATGGTTGTATTAACATTTTCCAGCAACAAAAAGAGAACAGATGGGTTTTTTAAAAGGGCTGCATAGTGGCCTGAACTCTGCTCTTATTGAAGTAAATAAAACTTGCCTAGCAATAGTTCAGTCATCATTATGCACTTCAGAAACATCCATACCTATGCATATTGACTTGTTGCCACCTATGTGTCTGTAACAGATCTGTGAACTGAACCCACATATCTACAGTGACAAATACCCAAAACATTTTTCTCTCTTGAACGTCCTGGTTGCTAGTCCTGTCCTTAGTCCAGCCAGCAGTCTATTGGAATATGGATAATCAGACACTGCCTTTTGCCTCTTCAAGATCTAGGAGAAATATATTGAAATGAAGTTTACATGTTTAAAATAGGTAAAAGAGAGTATTATTTTTAAAGTGGCATATAATCAAACTGTGGAATTCAGTGCCAAAGGATACAAACACCAACAGTTTAGCAAGAATCAAGGTGGGATTAGACACTTGAGTAGGAATAATATGTGCAGTCAGACTAAAACTAGCAAAGGTTAAAAAATTACAAGGTCTATCTATTTGTTGTTCAGCTTCAGGGGGTAAACTGCCAGCTGAGTTTGGGAAAGAATTTTTCTCCACATCCACTTAAGTGTTCTTGGCCAACTATGAAATGTTTTCTCAGGGAGGGGAGCTTTGTCTGAGGCACCCAAACTAGGTGACTGCTAGCGTTAGGATGGCAAATGAGATGGATCAATAGTCTACTGTGGTGTGGTAATTCCTATGCTAACTTTGAACAAAATATTTTTCATTAGCAGTTTGATCCCATGGTTTTAAAGGATTTCACTAAACACATGGGAGTCAAATCAGCATACCCCAGTGGGCTTTTTTATGTTGAATTTTATTTGCGACATGTTGTTAACCCTGGCAAACTATTTAATGGTGGTCACTTTGCAGTCCTGGGTAGGTTTCTATGCAAAGAAAAAAGGCTGAACTACATGTCTGCTTTTCTCCATTGTTATTTCTTAATATGCAATAAGCCTTGCTTCTATTTGCTTTGATGTCAGGATAGTCTCATTTCATGTCCTTGGTAAATATAAATTGGGTAAAGGTGGGTCAAGCATTCCTGGGATTCTGGTTGTTTCCTACAATATTTTTTTACACAGAGAGATTATTCATGTACATGTTAGGGCTAGAAGTAAAGGAAGACATTACCTCCAGCAGCAGGTGTTTTAGGGCTTGTTCATCTTCATAATATCTGCCCAGCATCACTTAAACAATTAGCTGTTTGCCCCCAGGGACTGACATTCATACCATAGAATACACTGTAGCAAGCCTGGTTAAGATGGCAGTTAGCACCAATAAAGTGAGATCACGTATTCAGATTTTATATTTGAGCTGAAAATTTTACTTGAAATCTGTCTGCCATGGCCCTTTAAGGGTTTGTACAGAAGTTACATCTTTCACGTGATGAGGCCCCTGAAGGTACGCTATAGTTGTAATACAACACACATTCATGGCTGCAGAGCAATTTTAAAATGGCTAATCATGTGAAAATGTAACCCTTGTCTGATGTAGTATCAAACAGAGGCACTTTATGACAGAGCACCTTTGGAAACCTGTGTACAGGTTCCCTGTGAAGGTCAAGTCTGGGTGATTCTACCTGCATCCCATGTGGCTTTGTGGGGCTGGGCTGGTGCTCCTGTGGGCTAGTACCAGTCCAGCTCTGCCCCCAGGGCTGTCACAGAGAGAAGATGAAAAACCTGTCTGATCCCTGTGCAAGGGGAGGGGATAGGAGTGGGGGAAGGAGAGCCCCCACCTTGCCACACTACCCCTGGCAGAGACTTAGAGGGAGCTGGTCCAGACCTGGCCCTCACAGTGAGGGGGCTTGCCTGGAGTAGGGGGCAGGGGAACAGAGCTCCCCTGTCTTATTGGTCCTTTGGAAACAGGGGGAGGGGGGTAGTAGAGCAGATAGAGATGCTGGTCTCCTTCAAATCTTAAACTGGGTTCCGCCATTTTTTAACCTTTACTGCTGTTCTGTTATGGCAGGGATGGGCAAAATGCAGCCTGCGGGGCCCCTAAAAATTTTAGAAAATTAATATGCATCTGCCACTGGCTGCCTGTTACTCAGCCCTCGATGTCTTGCCTAAACTCAGTAAGGGGCCCTCTGCCCAAAATAATTGCCCAACTCTGTGTTACAGGTATAGGCCAGTTTCTGATTACTTGTGAAAGTGTAATGTCTGTACCTGGCCTCTGAGCGTTTCTGCGCAGTAAAGCCATGAAAATGTTTTTATAGTCCCTGTCTGTCATGTGCTTGGGAATGAAAAGGCCAGGGTGGTATAATTGGTAATATTTGCCCCAGAATAATTATTGTCATGTTGCACAATACACCTGATACAACATGAAGTGCAGCTGGTCACTGCCACATACAACACAGTATGACAAGAACCAGGGAAAAGGAGCTGGGGCACTCCAGCTGTAGTAGGGTTTTCTCTATTCAGAATAACTTCTAGCAAACTGCCCTGGAGGTTTCACTGGATTCAGTCTTGCTGCACTCACTCTGGTTCAAACATGCACCCAGACATGATTTCAGTTGCCAGCCAGAGGAGCAGCTTGGGGTGGAGAAGAAAGATCCAGCCCCTGCATGTCAGTTGTGGAGGTGGGAAGGATGGAGATAGTTAGAAAGGAAGGATTATATGGTATAGAGGAACTGACTGGATCTCTCAGTTGTTCATTTCTAGGGATTTTGGCCCAAATTCTCTTCTTGTTACCTGAGGGATCCCATGGTAAAGAGGAAATCTTGGCTGGTGGAAAGGCTCTGCTCATAGGTGACTCCTAAGCCACCCCATTCCTAGCTCCATTGTAGTAGGATGTCAGGGGTGGGAGAGGTGTGGCTGAAGTGCAGCTGTGTCCTGGCAGATGGTCCTGTGGAAACTATTGCCAGCTGGCATAGGCAATTGCAGCACAGGGATCTAGGCTGAGACTGGAGCTGTATTGGGTGGAGAACTGGGCAGCTGTAACAGGCTGCTGCACTGCACCTAACTGGAAGGTGGGATCTATC
>NW_017729022.1:111423357-111442971 GCF_001723915.1 Gavialis gangeticus
CCTGTGGAAACTATTGCCAGCTGGCATAGGCAATTGCAGCACAGGGATCTAGGCTGAGACTGGAGCTGTATTGGGTGGAGAACTGGGCAGCTGTAACAGGCTGCTGCACTGCACCTAACTGGGAGGTGGGATCTATCTGAGTGGATCTTGGCACACAAGAACATCTGGCCCAACTTTTTTGGGGGGGAGGGAGGATGGGATTGTTTTTTAAGTGTTAGAATTATAAAAAGGAAAATGTAATATTGTTCTTGGGAGTTATTTGGATCTTGCTCTCAGCCTTGATTTTAAATTAAGATTTTTGTTTGTGATGTTCCTTTTATTTCAAACAAGTACACACATGGCTAGTGTACAAAGCATGCAGACAATATCCATGTCACAGCAGACCTTCTGAGGCCCAGCAAAAAGTGATCCCACCCACACCTCCCCCTGCTTTTGCCTAGTTTCAGCAATCCCACAAGGAGGGTTTCTCTCCCGTTGTGGGGGAGGATACTTCCTTTAGCCCCTTAGGGCTCTTTTCTTGTCCTTCTTTTGCCTTCTATTTATATTCCTGCTCTTTGGCAGTAATATCAAACAAATAAATGAGCTTTTCCCCTGCTGAGTGTGGAGTTTGTTTGTATGTATAGAGAGCTCTATAATAAAATACCTCTGTAATTCCCTACAATGTCTCCCCTGCCCAAATATGTAAAGGCACTTTTCCTCTGCAAGGCCAAATAAGCAAATTTGGAGCTTTGGGACAAAACCATTCTGGGGAGATATGAACCATAAAAAATAGTCAAATGTTTGGAGAATCTTTGAGTGGAGGACAGATTGCATTTCAAAGCATTGTAACCTTAATATATCTTTTCTGCTTTCTTTTAACTAAGCTAGAAACAACATGTAATTTCAAGGAATTTGGTTTCTCTTTGTGGGGTAGTGTCTAAAAACTGGGCTTATAATGGTAATCTAGTATTAAGTCTATGTATACTATCCCTTTTGTTTATATTATGATGTGTGAGTAGGTAGTATACATTGGTGTATGCTTATATCCATTTCCCTATCAGTCAGGACTTAAATATTTATTATGGATTTTGTTTTTGTTCATCACTATTTTGGATCTGTAGATGAACTCCTATTTTTCAAACGCCAGCTCCCATTGGAGCTTGTGGGCTTGCCCTTCCTGTATGCAGATGAGGAAGGTTTTACTTGTGAAAATCAGGCTTTCTTTGGTGTTTTCAAAAGCAGAAAAGAATTTTGCACCTTTCTGAGTGCCACTCTGCTGCAGGTAAAGAATTTAACAGCTTGTGGGAGTACAGCGAGAGCCAATAATAATTTGACTGACATGCTTTGGCACTAAAATGCCTATTAAAACTCAGTCTGTCCTTGCAAGATGGAGAATTTATTTCTAGGCACTTGTATGCATTTGAAAATTCACTCTTTCATAGATTTACTTGGTTGGTTTCATTCCGATGTAGCAATCCAAAGGGGAAGCTCTCTAAATAGATGTTCATTGCAGGATTTTGGCTGGAGTTAGAATCTCTAAGGGATAGAATTAGTTTATTGGCAATTACTACTTAAAGTTCACTGTGATGACAAAGTCCACAGAAGTGTTTCTATCGCCCAGTACATACTGTAAATGCATTGTTAGATACAGTGCTCAAATCCATATGTAACACATGTTCTTTTCCATATGGGGCCTACTGGGGTCAAGATATATACAACACCAGAAATAATTTCTAGGGGAAAAATGTTAAAAGCTTAACAATGCTTCATGCTGTTGTCTTGTGTACTTTTCCGCTTTCAAAAGTTGGCCTACTCATTTAAATGCTCTTTGGAAGAACACAAGTGGACCCTGGATTCTGTTATGTTTGAGTCTGTTGTATCTAATATTATGTCTACCAAATTATGTAAAATGTATTGAGAGTGTACATAAAATTCAACAGTTATAATCTACCGTTACCAATTGTTTAAGCATAGCAAAGTTCAGCTTTGAAACATTACTGTTATTAAATCAGCTATCTTGGATATCAAGTCTTAAGAATTTGGTACTAGTTTCAAGTAAGGGAATTGTAGTCAGAAAATGTCCATAGTGTGAACTCTGATTTCACAAAGAGAACAGCCCAATATGATGTGGTTCCTTTAAGCACGATATCCTCTCTCAATTAAATGTTTACACCCAGTTTCAAAATTCATTGAAAGTGATGGGAGTTTTTTCTTTATTTCAAAAGTATTTGGTTCTGATGCTTCAATTTTGTTGCTGGCAGTGCAAGTAACAGAGAATATTGTTTTGTTTTAGTTTCTGTTTCTTAGATGGCATAATATACCAAAAGTCCACTGACTCCTACAACTCATGGTACTAGCATAGATTTGTGTTGGCAATTGGAATTTATACAGCAAAGTGAAGTCTGGGGTTGTTAAAATAGGCTATCTACTTCCATCTTTTTGCACAAAGCAGTAAGAACTTGCAGTTTAGAATAGTTTGCTTGTCTCTGACACTGAGATGAACAGTTCCAGTTGCTACAGGTTCTGTGTTTTCTTGCAGAAATAAGGAAGCCTCGTTCAGATCCAAGAGATCTCGAAGTACTTGAGACTCAGACTGGTTGATCTTCTTACCTGGTTTATAATTATTGCAATGATTCTCAACAAAGATGTCGCAGCACTCTGGGGTGCCTTCATATCCTTTCAAGGATGCTTCAGGGTACCATGCATTATTAGCAATTAGGTGAGCAAAAAATATTCACAAGATAAACCCAGAGATCTTTAAATAGGAATCCATAGTGTCAAAAACATCCTGACCAGTTGTGGTCTTTCTGAGTTCTTTACAACAGAAGAAGTGTTCCATTTTTGTTTGTTTGTCTGTAGCCAGAAAAAAAAGTGAAAACTCAGAGCTGGCATTTTCAGGTGGGTAAGGGGGAGGTTCCTTGAGTGTGAAAAGGCTGAGAACCATTGGCATAGCCTGTGTGTGTCCATCATTACCCTATCCAAGAATTCTGAAAGGCCTTTTTAGTTAGTTCTTGCTAGGAAGGAATAAAGATTTTGTCTTTAACTACCCAAATGAAATGTGTGCCGTCTCTTCAGAGTCCTAGTACAGTGATGTGGGGAAATTTGGGATTAAATCCCTGCCTTCTGAGAAGTCCCTTCCCCCCACTTCCTCACATGCACCAACTTAGAAGAAAGCCTGAAGAAGGGGGATTGTGCCCCAAAGCTTGCTGAGAACTTTTTCCCAACAACTCAGTTGGTCTAATAAAAGTTATCATGTCTACTCAAAGAACCTTGCCAACTTAGAAGAAAAGTATGGATGCTGCTTATAAGAAGAAACTCTCACTTTTAGAGGGCCTGCCTGTGGATTCCTACTAGCAAAACTCTCTCTCTCTCTCTCTCTCGTGTGTGTGTGTGTATGTGTGTATGTATATGTATATATATAGCAGCTTACCTTCAGCCTCCATGAGGTCCCGAATTTCATCTATTATTGATTAGAGCTAGATCTACCTGTTTGACAGATGCAAAAATGGCACTTTTCTGTTACAGGAAAAAGTCTGCTTTCTGTATTGAAACAGAAGTAAAATACTTTCTAGAATTAACAAATAAAAATATGAACGCACCAGAATGAACTCACACTTCAAATCCATTAAAGACAGGAATACCCAATTACCTGTGGGGGCACATTTCTCACAAGAAAACCACTCTCTCTCCAATTTCTCAGTTCTAGTCCTCAAAGGGAATTTACAAAACACTTTTCACAGATGAGCCTAAGAACTTCATCAACCTCCTGGATACAAAAAATCATGGACTAAATGTAGACATTGGATTTATGACACAGTATAACTTGCCTGACATAGGACTCCCCAGGTACCTCTCCAATATTTACCAGCTACATTCATCCCCCTTCTCTCCCCCCGCCCACCTTCCCCAGCCTGTCTTTCACCCACTGACTCCTCAATATAAATCTTCACTGACTGCCTTTCTTGCATGCATACCAGCCTCTGGCTTCTTTGTTATTCATTCCATCCAGAAAGACCACACACCAACTACAGATGCTTCCTCAGCCTGACAAAGGGTTTTTAAATCCAAAAGTTTTCTAAGAAAATTTTTTTCCCACTAAGTTTTTCTAATAAAAGATATCAGATTCACCCAAAGAACCTTATCTGCCAGATAAAAATATATTAATTCATTGAAATGGGACAAAATATATCACCATGAAATTACTTGCCCAATATTTTACAAAGATTTACAATTAAATAGATACATTTAACAAATTTGATTTGAATCCAGACGTATACAATTTTTGCCCTTGCAGTTCATATGCAGATTCTTTTTGATGCATGAAATTAGTACTTTGAAAAAAACTATCCTTGACTAAGAAAAAGGGTTCTTATTTGGGAAAAGGTGGAAAAGGCAACAAAAGAGTATGGTGAAAGAGGTGAAAATAGTGATTTTTAAATGGCTCAAATAATGTGGAAGCTCCTCTTTTAAGGCAATTAGGCGAAACTTCTCGGTTCACTTTTCCCCACCTAACTTTCCCTTCCCCCATGATCTGAAACTTGAGGCCATTTTTTTCTCTAACCCTCATTAATCTCCTTAGCTCTCAAATGCAGTCTTTCTAAATTATGTTTATAGTTATAACTGTCACACTGACAACCCCTATGTTTCTACAATATGAGGAAAAAAACCCTGGATACACTTGTCAGGGCAACTTGCTAGAAACTAAGGCTGAGCGAAGCTTTGGTCATGGATTCAATTTGGCCCAATTTGGTGGACAAATCTCTGAATCTGAATTGAATCAGGAGGCCCTTTAATCTCTCTGAATCAACTCGGAGACCTCTGAGTTGATTCAGAGAGATTCAATGATTTGGACATAGACACAACTTTAGCTGTTTTTTCTACATACCTCAAGGTACCAGGCAGTTCACGAATGCTGAGATGCTGGGGCAGCAACCCACAAGAGCACGCAGGAGTCCCCAGCGCTCTTGGTGGTGGACCCAGAAGTGGACCAGAAGCACTTCCGGTCCACTTCCAGGACTACCATGGCTCACATGGTGGACCCCCCAGCCCCCAGCTCAGCAACTGGTGCTTCCTGGGCCTGGGGGGGCACCCAGGATCCCCCTGCGGCTGATTGCCAAGCTGGTGGTGTCCGGGGGGACCCCCCAGAATGCTCCCCAGCAAACTCGGAAATGAACCAGAAGTACTTCAGGACCACTTCTGGGTTTGATGCTGAGCACGCGCCCCCCCACGGCCCCGCCATGCTCCTGTGGGACACTCCATCTGTCTTACCATCACAGCCTTCACAAACTGCACCTGGTACCCCAAGCTATGTAGAAAAAACACTTAAAGCTGTGTCTGTGGCTGAATCGCTGATTCTCTGGATCAGCATTGAATCTTCAGATTTGGATTCGGCTGAATCGAATTGGGACAGTGATCCGCATCAACTAATCGAAACACTGTCCCTGATTCAGGCCAAATCTGAATCAAATATGACCCATTTTGCACACCCCTACTATAAACCCTCTGGCAGCAATAACATTGAAATACAGTTGCAGATTGAACCATTTCATCTGCGCTCAGGGTTGGCACCTTGGTCATCCCAGACATAGGTAGATGTGAAAGGAGACAGAACCTGGGCTATCCCAAATGTGAGATTAATGAAAAGTCAGAATATTCTTCTTGCTTTTCAACCTGTCACTTAACCAAACAAGTAGGATTTTTGCATGTTTACCTTATCCAGTAGTTTGAAGAAATGAATGTGTCAGTTCTTACAAATATGAAAGTATTTGATAGTAGCACATCTGCTAGCAGGGATATCCACTGAGAACATGAATAATAAAATGACACTTAAGCTCATGTCTAATATAGTGTGTTTTATATATTAAAAATGTACCAGAAATAAACTGTATTGCCTACACCAGTAGTGCTTAATTTTTTTCACTGTGTGGGCTGGACACTTTGCATGCTGGATTTGTTGTTTGAGGTCAGTGCATGGAACCAGCTCCACACACTGGATGGGGCCAGCAGACCGACCCCAGACACTGGGTCTAAGGCTACATGCTGGGTCTGATTTTGTGCACTGGGTCCAGCTGTGGGCCAGTCCTGCATGCCAGCCTTGTCTGGTGCATAGGGGCCATGTCATCTGGCTGGGGAGATCCCCATGTGTCCAAACTTTTGGCAGCAGGAGAGTGGCAGCAGTGTTAATTAACATTGCCACCATTCCCCTGCCACCAAATTTCTGAATCCATGGGAAGCCCCACAGGCTGAATAATTTGGCTCCACTGGCCAGAGTCAGCTGTGGGCTGTATGTTGAACACCACTGGACTGCATCCTTTGTTATGCATGGTGCTGATGGGGATTTGCTTCCTATTTTGACCAGATTGTGTTGGCCTTTGAGTTTTGGTCTATTCTGTTTTTAAGTTTCTACTTTCTAGATATATTTGTCCTATGTTGGTCTTAGCACTTCACTTTAGACTATGAGGAGGAGAAGGCAGGTATATAGAACAAAGGAAGAAGTAAGAAGAAAACCAAAATGGTTCCCAGGATCTATGAAAGGTTAGATGCTCTAACATGCTGCACAATGCAAGTAATCTCTCATCACTCTTCCCAATATTAGCTGGGCAATGGGCAGCTTTGATCTGAAGGATCCATTTTCAAAAAAAAGTATAAGACTGCAAGGAACAGATGTTGATGACCCAAAGGGTCAGCCTCATGTCCCCACTAATACTCAGAGCTATTGCTAAAAAAAAGTAACTAGAGGGTGGGGCTTTGGAGATTGCCAGATTTCTTGGGGAAGAATCTCTGAAGAAAGGGAAAAGGGGGTGAAGTTCACAAGGCAGAGGAAATAAAGGCAACCCCAATTCAGAGTTAGGAGGTACATAATGAAACTACATTTAGGGGCCAGCATTCAAATTGCTATTTGTGAATAAACACCTGTCAATTAGTTGGACACATACCACATCCTGGGTTCTTGGCTGTCCCTTTCATTTCCTCTTTATCTGTAGCTGCTCCCTGAAAAATCTCTAAAATCTTCCTATTTTGCCTCTCGGTATTGTGTGCTGAAAGTCGAAGCACATCTCTCTACTGTCTCTCCAGAGACACACCTCTCTTCATGCAGGAGGGGGAGGAGGAAAAAAAAAGAAAAACACTGAACCTTCTTTCTTCCACACTAAAAGACCTTTGTCCCAAACCACACATGTAGATTTTAAACAGAAAATAATATTAAAGCACAGTGCTTCCTTTATAGTAGACCTTATGTGCCTTATGCAGCTTTCTGAGTTCCTGTGTCCATGGATTTATGATGTGCTCCACACTTTCCACATTCTCAGTGCTGCTTTCCCACATTTGAAGGAGAAATGATCAAGAGATTTGTGCTGGAGTAAAATTTATTCTGTCTTAAGCTGTGTAAAGGTTCCAAATTCACCACAGCATGGAAAATATAAATGCTGTAAGCATCTTGGGCCCTTCCCAGACATGTAGACACCGTGCCTTGTGCAGAAATGAACATTATATTCTTGTAATTACTACTCTCATCAGAACCACTTTTCTTCTAAGGAATCAAGTAACTGCAAACTGACCAGATTCCATGGTCCAAACACCAAGGAGGACTGTTCATTTATGGGAAGAGAGAACCCTCCATCCTTTGAAAAGCTACACTCATCCCTTGAGTGGTGAGGGGAGTGGGCCTTGCAGTTGACTAGGGCAAGCTACAGAGCTGCACCATGAATTCCTCAAAGGGCTTTTTTAAACACTGTGGGTGAAGAAGCCTATAATTTTTTTCTTAAAAATCTTTTCTAAGCAATGTAAGATCATGGTATTGTAAATTGTATCAAGTGCAGTCAATTTGCTGCACATGGAATGGGAGGCAACACTACAGTGTTTTGGGTTTTTTTTCTTTTCATATAGGGTTGTTGTTTGTTGGGGTTTTTTTAACACTTTACTCTTTGGACTTAGTATTTGCACCTCTACTGACCTTCAGTCCTATTAGAGGCAGGTGCTCAGTAAGCTTCACATAGCCTAGTCAATACATGCCAGTCCTGACTTGCCTCATACTCCTGCTGTTCCAGACCTGAAGGCATCTTTTGATTAGCGCTTGCAAATCTTGTCACAATGTGCAGCACAGACAAGCATTCACAAGGGATTGAAATGAAACCATCAAACTAATATTTGATGGAGAACAATACAGACTGTAATAGCCTTTCCAGCATAGTGGAGTCTGATGTCACTCATTCCTTTTCTGTTAAGGTATTATTTTCATGTGTGCTGTCTTAACGTATTAAAGTTAATTGGGGTTTGAGGTACCAAAGGTGGTTTGGATTGAACCACAAGCACTGATGTAACTTGCTAGAGTTCTGTTCAGTAATAAAATTAGCATTTCTTCCAGTGCCCTATAGAACTTTTTGATTGGCAATAATGAAGTTGTGCTAAAATAAGAACGGAGGGTGAAAGTCACATCTACATAGAAGACCAGTCCAAGGAACAGGCCTCACTTAAATCCTATTTATTCCCTTGTGCTGAATTTCCCTCACTATATCTCCCATGGTGTGAGAGAGGGAAAAAAAAGACATGCTGCTATGAACCTTGGCTACTTTGGTTCTTGCTAAATATCGAGCCTGCGCCAGCCCATGCTAAAATCATCAATCAATTTAGGCTCTGCTCTAATGCTTTCAAACTGAATAGTAGTATGTTCCTCTGTCCTGATCTCTTGCTTCCAAGGCTGCAGAGACAGCATATTTGGCTCCCTCAAGGAAGAGGTTAGTGTCTTGTTTGATTTGAGTCTCTCTCCTCACCCCCGAGCCAATGAATTATCACTGTGGGCAGACACTGAAGGGATTTTCTCTAAGCCTCCTTGAAAAAAAAAGATTGTGGTAGTGATTTGGCTTTGGGAATGCTCATGCCTCAAAAACCTGATGTGGCCCCACCAAATGAGCGGGGAAACAAAGAATAGGGCATTTGGGTCAGAAACAAGCGGCGTATAAAAGCTAAAAATGTAATTTTAGGATCACATGTAGCACAAAAGAAAGCTGGAGGAATTGATGTGCCAGCAGAATTCACTGGAAATGTCAGGAGAAAGGAAAAAAATGAACTAGAGCATCCAGTCATCTGAAAGAAAAGTTGGGGGGAAAAAGCTGCATTATCAGCTGTTCTAGTAGCTTGCGGTAGATGGCACTGTGGAATTCCTATGGGCTCTTGGATTTTATGTGAGTGGGGGAAAATAATTTGAAACCTCTTTATATATTTATCTTCAACTGACATTAACAAGGGTATCAGGATTAAAAATTGAACCTGTTTTAAATGAACCAACAGTGATCTTGTCTGGAATGGAAAAGGTTTACCTTCACAGATTCTTTTCATGAGGTTTCTTTTCTTTAGAACACAAATCTACTGGCTCTCAGGCATTTTAATTTCACAGACTTGCCATGTGACTCAGAACAAGTAGCTTCATCTCTCTGCTCCTCAGTTTTCTCATCTGTAAAATGATGATTCCACTTACTTTGCATGTAATTATTCTTCATGCCTCTCATGATCCACTTGGAGATCCTTGAATGTAAGGTGCTACCTAAGCTGAGAGCTCTTACATTTATTCTCCTTTGAGCTGATTTGTAAAAGCTCAAGAGATCTTTTGCTATGCTCTCCTTGACTAACTTTATCTTAATAGTAGCAAAGGGCAACTTTCAGACACTTACATATCCCTTCATTCTCCGTAAGGCTTCACAAAGCAGGGGGAGAAGAGAGAGAGGGAGAGAAACTGCATGAATAAGTGTTGTTAAACCACAAATTAAAATTGAGTTAGCTTTATTCAATGTTTGAAAGCTGAAAGAAAAGAGGTATTTTGCTAATCATATTGGGTACTGTTAAGGAGTAGTTATAATTCAGTACAAAATAGAGCTTATGGTACAAAATGCCTCCATCTGTTGCAGCAGAGGACAGTGGTACAGGGCAGACCTCAAGGGGATACAGTGAAGCAGTTGCCCCCCCTTTTTTCAGACTGGATCACACCACAGGAATTTCTGGGGACTTTTTTAGTCTCCAAAGTAAGTGAGAATCCCTCCGCTTTCCCTTTATCCTCAAAGGCATGTTCCTTTCCCCCTCTCCTCCTCCTGCCACCTTTACTTTCCATTTTGGTTTGGGGCTCAGGTAAGCTTCAGAGTTGCATTTGCTTGGCTGAGTCAGGGCTGGCCTCAGCTTCCACAGTGACGGCAGCAACTGGTGATAGGGGAGGGGGTCCCTGCTCTCTGCGTCTGCTCCCAGAGGGACTGGGCAGGGTGGACAGCCCACCCACCTACACATCACCGCAGTCACTGAGCCCAGCTCCCATGCAGCCCGGCTGGAGTGGGCAGAAACAGCTCTGAAGCCTACCCTGCCTCCAGGACAGTAGGGAAAGCCGCAGGGGCAGGTGGAGGAGAGGACAAAGGGGGCAGGAGGGGACATGATTCTGAGCATGGAGGGGAGGTGGGGCCAGGACTCTTGCCTGGTTTCAGGACTTTAAAAAGTTTCCAGAGGATTCTCCTGCCTAACCTGACCACACCAGAAGGGGTGGGGAAGAGATTGAGAATCAGGGATTCAGCCACTCGTACAGCACAGGCTGCTGGTCTCCCACTCTCCCTTGCCAAATCCTGGATCTGCCCCTGATCAGGTAGATGAAGCCTGCTGCTTGAGGCAGCAACAGAGCTCGTCTGACTGTTTAAGGCTGTGTGTGTGCATGCAGTTTGTTACAAGATGACAACAATGGCAGTGCTGCCCATCTTTTTCCCACTGGCCCAGTGACTTTTATAAATGTGGGAGAAGGAGGAGCCTGACTGGACCTTATTTTACATACATCACAGAGGGTCTGGTTTTCTTATGATTGTGGTGCTCAACCTACAGCCCACAGCTGGATCTGGCTCCCAAAAGGACTGGATCTGGTGCTAGTGGCAAGCAGCTTGGAAGGACACGTCCCCTGCCCTGCCCTGATCCCTTCCATAGCCCTCCCTGCTTTCTCCTTCTCCCCTCCCCTATGGCAGGCACTGCTTACTGTATTCCCTCCCCCATTCTCCCTCCTTGCACCCCCATGGCAAATATTGTTTACTTATGTCTATAAGCTCCTCCCCACTTCCCCCAGTAGTGGCCTGTGGTTTGCAAAGATGTGCAAGAACTGATCACCACTCTAGATCACCACTCCCACCACTGGTTTTATGTCATTAGTGCACCTACCCATATACCCATACAAATGCCCTTTGGTATATGTGGATGCTGTAACTGCGTATGAATCAAGGACACATCCTTATTCCTGTGTTTCTGAAAACTTAGTCCCAAAGGAGGAATGTTCCCTACTGTGGAGTCAGTCTGTTTTTAAAGGGCTCAAGGAAAAGGCTTCTGCTGCTTTTATGGGGAGATTATCCCACAACTTAGTATTTTTCCAAAAGGAATTCCCCCCTGTATTTATGAAGTATACGGCCCTTTTTTCAAAAACTCCTCCTTGTATTGCTAATTGTTTCTGGAGCAGTTATAATGTGATCAGCTCTGTTCAAACAGAGAGACTCAGTCTTTGCCCCAAGAAACTCAGTCTGTTGGACACAGACGATACGGACCATTCATATGTGATGATGCATAAACAGAAGATTCCAGCTCTGATGGAGAAGAGAGGAATGGTAGTGGAAAGGAGGCATGCTTGTTTGGGTTCAAGGTAAATATTCTAAACTGTTGGTGAACTATCACTGAAAGGCTTTGAAGAATAAGACCAAGGCTTAAAACGTGACCACTGATCATGTGTGATCTAACTTCTGGGGCTAGGGACAGACTTTCAAAAAGCCTGAGCCTGAATTGATTCAACCTTTGCAGGTTAGTCTAACCTGGCTACGCTGAACTGTTTGAAAACTGGACGGACATTCTCTCTGGACTGAGGAAATTCAGACACATACCTGCAGTGTCTCAGGCTAGAAGCCAGGGGGGCGCTAGAACAGCCCTCCCTTTCCTTGTACAAAATTGAGCTGAGGGGCAGGTCCTGGCAGGACGTTCTCATTAGGGAGGTCTTCCTGCACTATCCCAGGATGCTCAAGGGGTGGGAGAGTTGCCAGCCCGCAGACCATTGCTAGCACTCAGAGGCAAGGGGGGCAGGAGGGGTGGAGGGTGCAGTGCATGCATCTGTTGATGATATAGAGCTTTTCTATTTCCCTCCCTGCTTGTCAGACTGTCGGCAGCAAAGTGACAGGTGAGCAAGGCAGCCGGGGGGAGAGAGGGGGCTGATAGCATTCTTTATCACCCGATTAGCAAAACAATAGCCTCTTTCCCATTATTTCAAACTCTTTGTAAACAGCTTACCTGGGTGACCTGTTGTTTACTTCCAAAAACCCTGTTCTGTCTGCCTGCCTGCCTGTCCCAATGAAATTGGAGAGTCACACACAGACACCTCTTGGCATTAGTTAGCACACCACATGCATAAGGTGGGCCTAGGGTCCATGCTGTGGGAAATGGGAGTGGAGGGTTTCCTGCTTGATCAGCGAGGGAGGGGGAGGGTTGGGCCAGGGGGAATCCAAAAGACTCTGCTGTGTCTGCAGTCTCTGCCAGAGCCTTATACAGCACTAGCTAGCATACCACATGCTGGCTATGGTCCATGCTATGGGAGAGGGGAGGAAGGGATCCCTGCTTAAGCAGCAAGTGGTGAGAGGGAGGGGGAGGGGGGCACAGGGAAGCCAGCAGACCCTGCTGTGTCTGCAAGTCTGTGCCAGAGGCGCTCTGGCCAGGGAGTGGAGGGGAGGAGCCAGCTCTGCTGTGAAGCAGAGAGCCCCACCCATCCCAGAGAGCATGCTGGGATGCTGGGGGTGTCTGGTTTATCTTAAACGAGCAAGGGGTCTGGGACAGACCTTGTATAAACCGGTTTAAGCCAAATCAGTTAAATATGATACTACATTCAACCAGGTTTATCTCAAACCGGTTTCAGCCATTTTCAAACTGGTTTATGTGCACTGAATATTTGTTCTGTTACAGGTTTAAACCAGTTTCTGATCACTTAAACCATTTTATGTGTTATGTCTGTCCCTAGCCTGGATGTCCAGCTTCAAACACAGAAGGCCTGTGTTTTGTCAGTGATATGTGTTTTGTCAGTGATATAGGTTCCATTGACTTCAGCTTTATTCATAAGGCCCAAATAATGTTAAGTTAAATATGCTGAACTGGGGACAAGTGTGTTTTGAGCAAGGATTTGGATGAAATGGATGAAGAGGGTTGCCTTTTGGGAAAGGCTCTTACAAGGGAGCTATCAGATTTAAAATCTGTGCTTCAATTTGTAAGTTTTTTATGTGCTATTGCAATCCCTAACACCTAAACTCATCATAACTAATACTTTTATTTTTCAAAGGCTCTTTTGTACTTGTAGCAACACTTTGGGCATAGTTTGCTTTTACTTTTCCCTTGTATGGTCGGGTGTTTTCTTCTGTTGATTGTGCAAATGTCACAAGTAGTCTACAGGGGATGAAGAGTTGTGGGGGGGGGTTAGTTTTATTTTTTGTTTTAAATGAGCTTGTGTTATCAAAGTGCATACATTGTCAGGGTGATCCCAGGACAAGCATTTGACCTGAAACTACTTTCAATTCATTATAACAAAAGAACTGGATTTCAAGTTTCTGTTATCTCTTCAGTAATATTAGTTGCTGATCTTGTAAATATGGTGCAGTAAATCTATATTAAGCTCTTTCAGACATTTAGGATTTCTAACTCAGACATAATTTGTTGGCCATTGTCTTTCTTACACCTCTTTCAGCATTCTTTTTTGGGGGGTGGGGGGATTTCCATCCATCTTTCTGACTTCTCTAGTTTCCTTTTATATTTGTATCTCCTCTCCCTTTTCTTTCATTCTCAGTGTAGCATCTACTCATTTAACTTGTATGTTGCATATCCCTATTCTGTATCATTAATGAACAAAGGAACCAAGAACAGCCCCTTTGGTGACACACACTAGCAAGCTCCACACGACATTCTGAATGAGCTTCAGTTGATCATTACAGTTGATTCACTGAAGTGATTTAAAAAAAAATAAATGTAATGAAATATTCATTGCAAATAAAAGAAAGGAGGGCACAGGCAGGTTTCCACACCTCAGGTATATTTTATTTGTTCAGGGTTTTTTTACAAATAATGAGAAATAAGCTTTACTGTGAGAACAATGAGTTGTTGATCATAAGTGCTGTGCTGAAGCTGACCTAGCAGCAGATGTTAGGGGGAGCAAGAAATCTCCTTATCCCTGGAGGAGAGAATTCAGTGGCTTGATCCTTGGTATAACTACAGGGCTGCTCAGCTCCTGCTTTCTCTCTGGTGCAGGCATGGATTTGACTTGGCAGCACTTGTGGTTCTCAGCAAAATTGGTTCAACTCTTTAACCATCATGTCTAACAGCCCACATGCAAAACCCCCAAATATCAAAAGTCACGGAAGCTTAAAAAAAACACAAAAAGAAAAACACCCCTCATGAAAATCTGACTTGCATGACAGCTGTGATAAAGAATGCAGTCTTTATTGTTGCCCTTTTGTTTACAGTCTTCCAGCCAGTTTCCTGTCAGTGACAGCCTTCGTGTCCAAGTCTATTTTGAAATGACTTTGTGAGGAAGATGTAACACTGGTATCAAAGGCTTTGCTAAGATTCAGATACACTGCACCTACTGTGTTCCCTACACCCACTGCTTGCTTCAAATATAGAATTTTAAAAAAAGTCAAGTTTCTCAGACAGGGCTTGGTTAAATTATGTATTTATTTGTATTTAAAAGCCTCTTCTTATTTCATGACTCTGTGCATGTGCAAGTCTTTCTTCTTTTTCTTAAAGAATTAATAGAACTGTCAGGTATTACAGAATCCTCTGATTAATGGTAGTGATCATTGCTTTAAGAAGCTTGCAGATGCCATCCATAGTCCAGTAAAGACCTGGTTATACAGGTGGGTTATGCAGTACATCCTGAAGATCAAATACAAGGGGAATTTGATGACCCCACTAGGTGAGAGTTTGAGTCGCCTCATCCAAGGATTATGTGCCATGATTCTTGAGTCTTTTATATCTCTGAGCAAAGCTTTAGTTGATTTTGGCTATAGGGAGAGAGCTAGTTATACAAGGAATATGGCATTCTTTAAAATATGTACAGGGCCAAGATCTACTGGATTTATAGATTGAAAGGTAATAACTACAATTTTCCACAGAAGCAAACAAGCAACAACTCACTAAATTTTCACTTACTAAGACTGCGAAGTAGTCAATAATGGCAATGATAGCTCTAGAGAAGAGTTGGTTAGACTAGTCCAAGCTACAGAAGATGAAGAAATGAACAACTCCAGTGATACCCTGTTATCAGATTTGCCTGTCACTTTGGGGTGCGCTAATTTATTAGGTATACATTTCTGGGTTCTCTGTAATTCTATCAATGTGCCGGTTGTGTTACTTGTGTTTCTATATGGAGCTGTATCTCTCCTTTCTGCAAGCCCTCACCCCCAGTGGAGCTATCTTGCAGGACTCAGTTTCAATGGGACTGGGTTCCTCCAGCCACCAAAAGAGTCCAATACATACACACACATACATTAACATGACATGCCTGGCCTGGCCAGGTTGATCAGCATGTACAGGCTGACACCCTCATATGCCAGGAATCAGTTCATCTGTTCCCCCGAGCAATGCCAGGAGTGACCAGGAATAACGGTCACAAGCTGGCAGAGGGTAGGTTTAGACTTGATATCAGGAGGCGCTACTTCACGGTTAGGGCGGCTAGGATCTGGAGCTGACTTCCAAGAGAAGTGGTGCAGGCTCCTACCCTGAGGGTTTTTAAGAGGAGTTTAGATGAACACCTTGCTGGGGTTGTTTGACCCCAATACTATTTCCTGCCATGGCAGGTGGTTGTACTAGATGATCTACACAGGTCCCTTCCAACCCTAGAAACTATGAAACTATGGAGGGAGTTTGGTCTGGGGGGTTTTTGAGCCAGCACTGGAGGGTGGGGTGGGTGGATTGGAGCCCCCACCCCCCACCCCATGGGGCTCCCTCTGCTCCCTTTCCCCACTCCCATTCTGAAAACAGCATCCCAGCTGGGACGGAGGAGTAGTGTTGCTACAGAGACTGGACTCTAGGTTTGCAGCAAGCAGCTAGAATCCCCAACTCCTAGACCCAGCAGTGAACTTCTGTTGGGTCCGGGGGATCCTTGCAACTTATAGTGCTTCCTGCAAAGCACTATGAGTTGCAACAGGGAGCTGTTCTTCTGTGTGCACCCTTAAAGTCCAGGTCTCTTCAGTAATCCCTGATGCCTTTGTAACAGAGGTAAGCACAGCAATCATCATTTCTAATGCCTAGAATCACTTGGCTAGGTTCATGGTGGAAGAGGTTTGCACATTCATTTTGGAGAAGAATCCAAAAAGCTATATAAAGCTTTTCTGCGGGGGTGAGGGGAAGAGGAAGGGCACCTTAACTTGGCCCTGCAACCTCATCTCCTCACACCCCAAGTCATGTACACATATACTTCTTCAACACTGGTGTAATCCATCCACTCCACACAAAGCCAGACTGGTTTCATATTCATGGCAGAATATTTTATGAAAGCAAACCCCAAATATCGGCAATAAAATGAAAGAACAAACATGAAGCTATAAATACTACATCCTGCAAATAGTGTTCCTTCAAGAGCAGTTTTTCTTTCTCCCTGCTGTGTGTGTGTGTGTGTGTGTTTATATAGCGCGTGCACACACACATGCACACACACACGTGTGTGTGCTATATGTGGGTGTGAGAGTGTGAGCCAGAGAGTGTATGTGAGGGGTAGGTGGGGATTCTTTGGTTTTGGACACTTGCACACAGTTGGGGGAGGCAAGTTATAAACATATTGGTAGGTCCAAGAATGAATACTTTAATATTTGCAGATCTCAGGAGTTGCCAAATGCTAGCATTTCAGGGATGCAAATTCACATGCAGCTGGCAACACACTTTGAAAGGAACCCCACAGATTGTCAGCGAGGCTGTAAATCTGACATACCCCAGCCAACAGGCATATGCATCTAAAACTGATTCTCTTATCCCTTATTCTCTGAACTAATTAGCTGAAAATAAAGCAAAATTCCTTGCTGAAATTAGGAATGGGGAAATCAAATCTCTTACTGGAAATCATGAACTTTTAGTAAAAGCAAATTATCTTTTTTGAGGCCTCAGAGTCTAACTATATAACTTGTTAGCTCTCTAACCTGAGAAAAAGGCAGTAACATTGATTAGGCTGAAAGATAGATAGATAGATAGATATAAAAAAGCCAAAAACAAACAAGCAAACAAACAAACAAAACAGTGCACAATCATCCTCCTGTGGGAGGTCTCACCTACAGGATACTTTCTAGGCATGGTGTTAAATGGCTCATTGCAGCTGGACTTTTTATTTAATTTAATTTCATTTTCTTAAAGCAATCAAGCTGACTTTCCCCAGCTTGTTTACTGTCAGTCTCACCAGTAAGCCAAGTGCCAGTTTCATTTAATTTGTTTTTCCAGTGGCAGCAACAATCTGTGTGGAAAACATAAATAGAGGGGAAGAATCTGGAATTAGCAAATGGTCCACAGCTGCACACCATAATTTCTGCAAGTGAAAGTTTTAATTCAGTTCATCAGAAGAAGAACAGAATGGTTGGAGGGGAAGAAGAGGTGGAGTAGTGGAAGAAATATAGCAAGAGGAAATATTCAAATCCAAGACATCTGGAGAATCTTGGAGTTGCTATAAAGCCCAACAGGTTACAATTCCTCTGAAAGAGAAAAATTCATGAACAGAAAGCAGCCAAGATGGCTTTGAGAGGGACTGCTCAAAGACCTGCTGCTAAAATACGCTGTACCAGAAAAGCATGTGTGCTTCCCTCACTTCATATGTAAATTAGGATAATCAGTCCAGGTATGTAGACAAAATAAGTCACCAAATAGAAAGGAAGAAGCAGAGGCTACACCAGGAGTTAAGGGGAACCCAGCTAACAAATCAGGTGGGAGAAGAAATGAATGAGGACTCAAAGCCACTGGAATTCTGAACTGACATTTTAAGTCTTTCTTCAATCAGAAAGGGAAAGGAAAAAAACTGGGCAATTTAATAATAAAAAAATCTTGCAAACCAAGCCATGGATAAAGAACAAATATAGGAATAAAGAAGACACATGAGCATATCGCAACTGTTCAGTTAGTAGTAATGATGACAAATGGTGTAGGGTCTGAAGTGAGTTTAACTAAGGAACATCCTGAAATATTAACAATCACATTTTTAAATTACTATAATAGTGCCAGAGGAAAGGGGGGGGGGGCAGTTTAATAATGACATGCTAAACAGAAAAGCATGGCAATCTTGGCATTTAGCACCCAGAAAGTCTAACTTCAATTTTCCCTGAAAACAAGGGTACAAATACTTGAAGAAAACTGCCCGAGAATAATGGACATATGAGAAATAAAGAAACAGTCTATAAATAGGTACTGACTAAATAGCATCTGATTTCATAGTCTGCTCTTGAATGGAACTGTTTCATAAAATCAAAAGGTTCTAGATTATATTAATCTGTTCATCTGGGTTTAATATGATACGGCTTTAGTTTCCTTGATTTATCTTGATTAATATGGTCAATGTCCTTATGAATAGTTTTATATTCATCATTTGACTTTTATGCCACTATTCATGAGGTGTTGTTGACTCACCTGGCAGGGGTGAAATATTATCAGGACTACTCCAAATGGAATAATTTTTCCCACTCTAAAGGTGAAAGAGTGAGGGAGAGCGAGCAGCCAGCTGTGGTTCCATTGAATCTGCTTTCTTGCTGGTGTACTAAGAGTGAAAGTACTGAACAAGATGGAGACAATACTAGTGAACAGAAAATAGCTTCTGGAGGAACTAATGGGATCCACATCTCATTCTTTTGTTGAGAGAGTATGTACTCATCCTTTGCTGAAGATACTCATAGTTTAGAGATGCTTTTGGTCTCACACCCCAGTTCTCAAAGCAGCAGTAGTGTCTGGGAATGCACACTGCGACAGTAGGACACTAAGTAGAAAATGCCCCCCACCATCCATCAGCTTGTCTGTGGACATGGGTTGTTACCTGTCAGCTCTGTATTCTCGAGGGAACCCTGGTACCAGTTTGCTGGACTTACAAAAGGCTTTGTGTTTTCCCCTCCCCCCCACACCTCATCCAATCAGAACTAAGCAGAAGATAAGTTTAATAGGCATCTTGGGCTGTACATTCCCTGGTCTCAGTATGGGAGGCCTATTTAAACTTGATTGACTAACACTCAGTTGCTGGATTAGGGAATGCTGAGGCAAGAGACCGAGTCAGAGGAGGTATAGGCAACATTTGAACAATAGTTAAGGGTTCATCACAACGTCCAGCCCATTGGAGCCCTGTCCACAAATGCTGTCATACTTTTCCTGGGATGACTGGTGGAAGTCTTCCCCACAAAGTTATGAACACTCCAAGTAACCCCCCTAAGTCTGTTAAAAGACTACAGTAAGATCTGAAAGTCATGCTAAGCTGAGGTTTATTCACAACAGGTAAAATACAAAACACTAATGCTGACTTCACAGTGCAAGCATAGCTAGCCACCTGAGAAGAAATAATGCAGTATCCCTTCCAGTATATCTTCTATATTCATAATAATTTCAAGCTGGCTCCTAGGTGTCTGGTTACTCCTTAAAACTTTGTTTTTCCTG
>NW_017729022.1:111447971-111454072 GCF_001723915.1 Gavialis gangeticus
CTCTCCATGTTGTCCACATCCCTCTTGAAGTGCGGCACCCAGAACTGGACACAGTACTCCAACTGCGGCCTGACCAGTGCCGCATAGAGGGGGAGGATCACCTCTTTGGACCTGCTTGAGATGCATCTGTGGATGCATGACAAGGTACGGTTGGCCTTCCTAACTGCCTCCCCACACTGCCGGCCCATGTTCATCTTGGAGTTAATGATGACTCTCCCTTCCCTCCCATTCTGAAAACAAGGACAGGCTGGGTGCTTCACAGACACAAGTTACCGAATGCGTTCGGTTTTGGAGTGTGTTCATCTGATCCCTCACACAATGAGGGTTCAGACTTTCACAAGATCGGGCCCATTTAACCAGTCTGCAGTCACTAGGGCTGTGGGAGGCTTTGGACAGAGCTTTGGATCCAGAGAAGCTTCAGACACTTTGGGGTCCAAAGCAGCATGTCTGGGTTGAAGCCCTGCCTCATTTGGCTTCCCGAAGTGTTTCGGAGCTGCCTTGGAGCCGCCTCGGAGATCTGGCCGTAGGGTATAATGGGGAAACAATAAAATATCTATACCTTTGTTGTTTTTTTTCTAATTTGGATGAAATTTTCAGAGGTGGTAGACTCTGCAGAGGTGATAAAGTCTGCCAAGCTTCAAAAAGATCAGTTCAAGGGTTTGGGGGGAATGGCACCCCAAATCCTTGAAAGCAAAACTGATGTCATGTCTAGGCGTTACAACACGGGGGGGGGGGTTCAATACTACAGGGGTAGTAGCTCTTACGGAGGCCAGAAAGTCTGCCAAGTTTCAAGAAGATCAGTGCAAGGGTTTTGGGGCAACTGTACCCTAATTTCTTGAAACCTAAACTCCTGTCATGTCTATGTGTTACAACACAGGGGGGTGAAAACAGCAAGGGTGATAGCTCTTACTGAGGCCACAAAGCCTGCCAAGTTTCAAGGAGATAAGGGCAGGGGCTTGGGGGGAACTGCACCTCAAGCTGTGGGACAAGCAAAACTTATGCAATGGGTCCTTGTGGGACTGACTGTCTCTGTCTCTGTACTGCAGGCCTAGCTGCTAAGCTGCTGTGTTACCAGTTACCAATCAATCATGATTCACTCAGGGACCAGCTCAATACACAGGACCTAGTTACAACATAAGGACTTAACGAGCACCAATTAGCACCTACAAAACCAGGCTAAGGAGAGGAAAGTATCAATACAGACAATCAACTGCCCCAAGACAGAGACAGTCAGTCCCACAAGCACCCATGGCACAAGTTTTGCCTCATAGCAGCTAGGGGTGCAGGGCCCCAGAACCCCCCTGCACCGATCTCCTCGACAGCTGGCAGGCATTGTGGCCTCAGCAGGGGCCACCATCCCTGCAGCTGTCACCCCGCTGCACCTTAACACACACAGTGTCACCCATGGCTTGAGTTTTGCTTGTCTGCAGCTTGATGTGCAGTTCCCCCCCAAGCCCCTGCACCTATCTCCTTGAAACCTGGCAGGCTTTGTGGCCTCAGTAAGAGCTATCACCTCTGCAGTTTTGACCCCCCCCCCATGTTGTAACACAAAGATGTGACAAGAGTTTTGGTTTCAAGAATTTGGGGTACAGTTGCCCCAAAATCCCTGCACTGATCTTCTCAAAATTTGGCAGGCTTTGTGGCCCTACCAGGGGCTACCGATCCTGCAGTCTTCACCCTCCTGTGGTGTAACACACAGCTGTGACATGAGTTTGGTTTTCAAGAATTTGGGGTACAGCTCCCCCCAAACTCCTACACCAATCTTCTTGAAACTTGTTAGGTTTTATGCTCTTAGCATAGGCTACCATTTCTGCAAGTTTCATCCATATCAGGCAAAAAATAACAAAGTTATAGATATTTCATTGATTCCCCATTATACCCGACGTCTACATCTCCGAGGCGGCTCGGAAGCTTTGGAGCCGCTTTGGCCAGATCGAGGTGGAAACCTGGTCTGGAGCTCCAGATCAGATCGCAGCCATCCAAAGCAGCCAGCTCCAAAGCTGGATCTGATTGCTGACAACTTGCACCGGCCTAGCAATCATGCACTTCTGTTTGGTCATGGCTGTAGACAAGTTTCTGGCGCCAGATCTGGGGAAAATTGTCACTTCTGTCTGTGCCCTAACTGCTAGTTTAGGGGAGTGCAGAAGGTAGAACTGTAACCCTACATATTTGAAAAGCATGATGGTTCTTTACACACATGCCCATCTACATGCACAAATGCACATATGTTTGCAATTAATAAAGGCAGGCAATAAAGTTTTTAAGCTGTAAAGTTCTTGGAAATTGTAAGGTTTTAAAGTCAGTAGTCCAGTACCCAATTTGTGATTCTCCTTTTAGGAAAGAATTGCTTTTGCTCTGTATAGCACCATGGCATTAAAAAACCTCATGGCCAGCTAAGGCAGAGATGAAGCATATTCAGGCTTCATTTCAAGTTTAACTTTCCTCTGGTGCTGTAAAAGGCAGTATTTTAAAGTAAAATGGTATTATATGTGTAATGTATAATATAACTATTTTTTTTCAAAAAGCTCTATTCAGTGAGCAGTGGAGTCAGGAGGTTCTGAGCAGGCCAGGACACTTCACAGTTAGATTGAAGACTGTAAACACACAAGTATATACAGCAGATAAAAGCTTGAGATTCTTTGGAGGGAAACCTGGTTGGGATTCAAGCTTTTGATGTGGACAGAGCCTCGTCTTGGTTCTCCAGCCAGTGCTTCTGAGTTCCAGTAAAGTCTGAATGGAGATGTAGTCTTTTCTCTCTCCTTTATAGCACCCACCCTCAAATGGGTAACTACCACATAGGAGGTCTCACTTTAATCTGTTTTATTCTCCCTTACTGTCACAGTGACCTCCGGTGGTTCTCCCCATGTATGTCTTACCTGGTCCTTTGAAAGAAATTGGGTGAAGGGAAGAAATGAGAACACATCCTTTTTTGCGCCCCCCCCCTTCCCCCCTCTTTTGCCAGTGAGGGCACTGGATCCCTCCTAACCAAATGTGCAGAAAAAGCATGCATCTGTGAACTGGTTAAATAATTAACTGGTGAAATAGAGCCATTATTTGTGACTATTAAATGAATGAGTAAAACTGTTCTGAGATCTGCCAAAATGTCAGAGAGAGAAAAAAAGTCAGTATACTCAAGGGAAGGGGGTGAGACTCTTGGAAAAACTGATTTGCTGACTTCTGAAGCAGGTCAGGCAGGATTGTTGGGGGTTGAGGGGGAGAGGGAATAACTTTGTCTCTGAGGTGGTCCCATTTTCAAGAACTTTGTGAGTCCTCTTTTTCGAAGTGGTTCTCTTTATACATTCATACCTGGCTGGCAGGAGTCTACTTCTCTGCCTTCCCCCATTTAAAGAAACAGCTGCATGTCAGTGTTTTTGTTGCAATTGCTTTGTACCCTGTGCCAGAATGTCTGAAGCTGTAAGTCTGCTTACCTTATATATACAGTATACAAATATGTATTCTGAAGAAGGTGGAAGGGAAAAAACCTGGACGATGGCAGAAACAGCTAAAACTGGGATTCTATTGTGTACTTTGGAAAGATCATTATAGGGTGAAGTCTGGAATTGTGGTGGGAACATCACTGTCACAGGACCCTCTTGAGCACTTCTTGCCTACTCAAATCTGTCATTGAAGTCAATGGAAATTTTGCTGGGTAAAAAGCAACTAAATAGAGTCCTTAAAAATGTCAAAAGGCCTAAAAAACTTCTTAGAGAAAAAGATTTACTGTACTCCCAGTCTCTGTTATGTATAAGCACAGTATGAGGCGAGTTCTAAATTAATTTGTCCCTTAGGGTGTGTGTTTCTTTTGAATCCTGTGGAAATAAAAGTCTAATTGCTGAAGAAAAGGACTGTGAAAGAGCTTCCTCACATGTTATCAAATAATGCACTAAAAATGTGTATACGTTTTATAACTCTTGGAAATACCACCAGTCTTAATTAATAAGTTATGTATTTAATGTATTTGGCACATTGTCTGTCTGGAAAAAGAGGAGAGACTGGAATAATGAAATTTAGGGAGAATTACTAAAATCTAGTCTGTTTCCTATTTGTAAGTTAACTATTACTTTTTAACCAATTAAAATAAGAAACCATGGAAGTATTCAATTTAACTGAGGCCAGCTTATAACAGCTTATCCAGGTTGGGGTGTTTGTAGTGTATATGTGGTTTGTCTTTCTGTCTACATATACAAAGATAATGTATTTTCATTTGACAATGTGGGGTGTACATTGGTCTAGATAGCAACTACTGCTAAGGAGTTCTGTTAGTTATTTATAGTGGTGCATCAAGCTGAGTGTCCTTTTGGAATGATCTGGGCACTGAATGGAAGTGTTTTCTCTATGGTCTTGTCTAGACTTCTGAAATATTTATAAAAGTACAAATCTAGAGTGCTTATGTCCCAACCTGTGCTGTCCACCAGTTATATAATATTCTGGTGTTGCTTTAAAATTGCCTAGTGTGAGTCATGTACATTACAAAGGCTTTTTTTTTTTTAAAGAGAATTCTCTTTGGTTCCAAAATGAATTATTCTTCATCTTAGGCACATCTGGGCTAACTATAAAAGTGCTTAAGTAATATGTGGACATCTGGTTGTTCATGCCAGTCAGTATATATTCCAGCTTCACTGAAACTTTTGGATTGCAAAACTGACTTGTCTTGTTTGTCTCTGGCTGCTTGTCCTTTTGTCAGTATTGATGATCCCAGTGAGGTGCTGTTGTCTGCTAACTACATCTAACTGAGGAATTAAATCTGCAAGTTCCCTTTTTGCTAGAGTGGCTCTTAACTCAATGTATTTATCTCCTGTTGTTCTAGCATTGTCTAAATAACTCAAATACCATAGCAATGATTTGTGCTATACCTATTTATTTTTATTTACATTTTCGATCAAGTGCATTAAGTAAGAAGTATCTGGCTTTTTGTGATCAAAGACATGACAAAGTATGTCTTGTATTCAAAAGTTTATCTAATTTTATCCCAACTACATAGTTGGTCCAACAAAAGAGATCATCCTAAGAAGTCCTTGCCCATTCATGATTGTGTGCTTGTGGTAAAAGTAATCTGCTGTGGATGGTAAGAATCTCTTATCAGTCCTCGTATACTAGTTTGGTTAATTGAGAATAGGGTTTTTATAGGTCACTTGTTTTTCTATATCAGTCCATACTTTTTAAAGCAAACTTTCCATTCAGGTTCTTTTATAGGTGCCTGTCAATGTAGTGTCAAGAGTTTTTAGCTATGCTGAACATAGCAAGTATCAACCAGCTAGGTGTCAACAACTCTCTTGCTTTGTTCCCAAATGACATACTACCAACTCAGTGATTCATTCATTCACACTAGAACCTTTAAAATTTCATATCCAATGCATTAACTAACACTAAGAGTTTTATATATGTAATTAGTATAAACAATGGTGAGTGCTTACTTACATGAGTTGCCTTCTGAGGCTAATGCTACAGGTAGCCCTTAATAGTATATTTTATGAAGTCATGAGGGGTTTAGAGTATTATATTCAAACTAAAATCTGGTTTCTGAACCTGAAAATGAGCATGCTTAACAAAAGTCTATCTAAACTGCTTTTCTCAGTTTATTAAGTTACAAGGGGACCAATCACCTGATTTTTATAATTTCTTATAAATGAATGGATATTTCCTCGGTGGGCAGTGAAAAAACCCCATCATTTACTCTAAGACCCAGTTAATCTCAATTTGTCATAGAGAAAATATAGTAAAAAAATCTACATTCTTTTCTGATCAGTCTGTCTTGGTTAGAGAGGCATCTTATAGTCTAACTGAATCAGAGATGCCTAAGCTTTAATAAGTAAGAGCACACTTCATCAGATGCTATGAAAGAACATGCATAAAGCAGTCTATCAAATAGAGACAGTGATTTGAAAAAAGAAAGTAAAAAAAGGGTGGAGGCAGGGGGAAGGGAAGAAGGCCAGTGCCGAGAGAGGCAAACAATTAATAAACCCATAGGGCACGTCCACATATGCAAGCATGTGCCTTTGCCGCAGCTCAAATAGAAGTGGTGCAAATTTGAGCTGAGGCTTTTGGCCTCAGCGCACATGCTTGAACATGCACTTTGTTCTGGAGCAAATCGTGCTACTTGG
>NW_017729022.1:111459072-111462953 GCF_001723915.1 Gavialis gangeticus
CTTCCTGCATCAGATAGAGGTCATCCACACACGAGAGAAAGTTTTGCGACCACTTGGATTTGGCTGAGCGCTTCTCCCACGAGATGTCTAGGTAATTAAAGTCTCCCATGACAACCATACACCAGGAGCATGCTGCCTCAGCCAATTCCTTGGTGAACTCCTGGTCAAGGTCTTGACCCTGGGTAGGGGGTCTGTAGTAGACTCCCACCATAGTATCCCCTGTACCATGTTCCCCACAGATTTTAACCCAGAGTGTCTCCAGTCATCCACCACGGGTGCCAATGTCGGCTTTCTGGGATGCATAGCTTTCCTTGACATAGAGAACTACACCCCTGCCCCTTTTGTCCACTCGATCTCTCCTGTATAGGGTATAGACGTCTATACCTGTGGCCCAATCATAGGTGGAGTCCCACCAGATCTCGGTTATCCCAATGACATCATAAGTATTTGCATTTAGCAGGAGAACAAGTTCCTCCTGTTTGTTCCCCAAGCTCCTGGCATTTGTGTATAGGCATGCAAGTGTCCCCTTGGGGGTCCTTGCCCTGCCTATGTTTTGTTCCAGGGCTGGGCTCCCTTAAGTGCCTTGGCCTGCTGGCACTCAAGGGTTGCTCAGCAGGCCAGCAGTGGCAGTAGTCCCCCCATCCCCTGGTGGGTTTAGTTTAAAGCCTGGTGGAACAGGCCAGCAAGTCTGGCTGAGAAGAGCTTCCTCCCCAGTGAAGAGAGGTGGACACTGTCCCTTCCCAGAAGCTCTCTACCTTTCTCTTATCATAATAATAAAGTGAACTCTTAATACATGTTTCATGAATATATATTTTGCTGCCCTCCCATAGGGACTATGGGCCCCCAACAGGGGATTCGGTCCCCACACAAGAGCCATGGCCCCCAGGAGGGGGTTCAGCTCCCACATGAGGGCTACAGCCCCCCAACAGGGGGTATAGCCCCCAGACAAGGGCTATGGCCCCCCAACAGGGGGTTACCACCCCACCTGCAAGGTCCACATGCCCCACCCCAGCACCCTGAAGGTGGGTGCATGTGGGCACTTTGTATGATGGGGCCACAAGTGCCATGAGCTGCCTGAACCCTGGCTGCTCAACTAAGGAGAAGGGCTGGTCATCCACAGCAAGCATCTCTCCAGTGCTCTGGGTGATCTTGCTTGCCCTTGCAACGCGCCCTCCTTTCTGTCCACCTTTCCCCCACTGTTCCAGCATGGCCTGCTTCTGCTTTGCAGGGACAGGAACTTGGGACTGAGAGGGGGACTTCTTTTTGGACACACTCCCACTGGTGCCAGGCTTAGGAGGAGCAAGGGCAAGAGGGTGGTGCCTGCAGAGATGCATCAGCATCCCCATGGTGCTGATGTGTTTCGCTCCCTCGCCCCAGCTGGTTTTGGCTTGGCAGTGCAGGCAGGTAGCATATGTAGGATCATTTCCCACCTCAAAATGATTCCAGAGCACACTACCCTCTCACTTCTGGGGTGTGTCTCCTGCCTTATCCCTCTCCTCAGCAGGCAGAGGCGCAACAATAGGAGAAGCTAAGCCAGCTGCCCCCAGAGCCTTCTCCACAATCCCTTCTGGGGAAGGGAACTTGGATCTAGGGGAGCTTTGAGGGGTGTGGAGCACAATCTCTACTTCCCCCTCCTGCCCCAGAATTTCTTGTGCTGTCAAGCTGAGGTCTCCTACTTCAAGATTGATCTCCTCTAAGACTGGGAGTGGGAGTCTCATGCTGGGACCTACAACTGAGGTAAAGGAGACTGGTGCTGCTTGTTGTCATGCTGCTGGTGCTGGGGTTTATCATCAGAGCTGGTGTCAGAGGGGGTGCAGCTGCAGGCACTGCTGTGACCTCCTTGCTCCCAGTACCAGCAGAAGCCTCATGGCTGGCTGAAAAGAAGCTGTGTCTCAGCCTGGGTGGCAGGGAACTGACACCTCTCCCTCTGCCCCCTCTTGCTCTTCTCCCAGACTTGGCAGCACTGGCCTTTCCAGAATGCTTCATGTTTTCCTGTTCTGGAAAAGGTGTCTCACTGTGTGTAGTGTGTGTATAAGTAGGTATCTATCTGTGCAATCTATCTAATCTATGCTGTGCTTTCCTGAACAATGCCCAGTGATTACACTGTCAGGCAAAACACAGATTTCTTTTTCTTCAGGTAACAAAACGAAAAAATAAAGAATAATTTCAAAGGAATGGATATAGGAAAAAAAAGAAATGATATAGGGATAACAATACTAGTACTGAAATTAGGCTAGTATAGCTAAGCTGTCAGTGTAAGCTGCATCTTATCCAATCCTTTGCAAGTAGAAGAAACACTCCCTAGCTAGACAGTAGCAGCTAGGAAGCAGAGTCAGTGCCTTTCAAGTGCGGTTCTCTGGCAAGAGACAGGCTGACAAAGGCTGACAGATTAGGCACTCACAGGCTTATATGCCGTTTTTAAATTTTTTAGGTCCTTTCCCCAGAGCACTGGGATTGGAAGAGCCTTCAGGGACAGTTGGCAGACACTGGCCAACTACAGATGTCAGTCTGTTTCCCCTTCTTTCCCCTTCTTCCCCTTACTTTCTCTTTTCCTGAAAGTCCAGCTTCTAAATACCTTTGAAATGCCAAAACATCTTCAAAATGCTTCAACTTGTTTCATTTCATTTCAAACATTTTGACTTGTCTCCTGTTTTGTTCCAGATTCAGAGTTTTGAGCATTGAAACACTCAAAACCCCACCGGAACAAAACAGTGGTCAAAATTTTGCACAGCCCTAGCATGCACACAAAGAGTTGCTGCAGGGTAGCTGAAGCAAATTCGTATCCTATGTTTACCTTGTGATAATTTGTCCATGTAGCCATACCCTCATTTACAAGCTACTGGTCTTCATTTTCTGAGCTACCACAGAATATGGTGAACTTCTAGTAATCTAAGTAGGAGAATACTGAGTATGCATAGTAGCAGTATTCAGATTTTCAAGCCATTTTATTAGTTGAACAAAATTATTAATTTTTTACCACTGGGGAAAGGTGCTGTAGTACTGCCTCTGGAGATGGAAGGTATCTATGTACAAGATATATCAGAGATAGCACCAGTGTAAGTTTCCCTTTTAGTATCACACCAACTGCAAACTGAAGACCACCAGCCCTAGAAGTCAGATAATTCAACCTCCACAATGATTACAAGGCTTGTCCTCTCAGCTGAGATTGTCACCCTTGTGGGGTCTGTGCTTTGTGAATAAGATTCGAGTTCTACTCTCAGTTTCATCCCCAGTTCATTGTGACACCATGGGAAAGTCACTTAAATTGTTTATCCCACATCACCACCTTTTGTCAGGTAGGGTAAAGCCTACTTACGCTTGTAAAATGCTTTGCTATCTGCTAGCTAAGAGTGCTCTTTGCATGCAAAGCATCATTATCCTTTTTATTTTATTTTATGTTTTTACTTCTTTTCTCCCCTTCTTGCATTGTGTACTATCCAAGTAATTTCCTTTTGGCCACAAAGATAACTGTCAAGTAACGACAACATTTGGTCCCTACCCAAGGAAAGGTGCCCAAGATCAAGGACTTTCTCTCAACCTCAGTCTCCCAAGCTTTTTCTCTCTCTCTCTGAACACTGACTTTAGTGGAAGCTATGCAGGGAACAACCCACACAATACTTTGAAATTACACCCCCTAGAGAAGTTCTTTTGATCAGGTTCCTGGACTCTTTGCCTCTCAACTAATTCTTTCCTATAGTTAATGTTAACTAATTTAATGTGGAAAATATATCTATGATCTAACACTCTCCATGCCCCTCCTTCCAAGAAAGTTAGAGATCCAACGTAGTGCTTTCCAATAGCTATGCCATAGATTGTTAGTATTCAAGGGCTTGATTTTGTTCTCTGACATGCAGGTGAGCATACTTACGTATTTTATTAAA
>NW_017729022.1:111467953-111470260 GCF_001723915.1 Gavialis gangeticus
TCTCCATGCCCCTCCTTCCAAGAAAGTTAGAGATCCAACGTAGTGCTTTCCAATAGCTATGCCATAGATTGTTAGTATTCAAGGGCTTGATTTTGTTCTCTGACATGCAGGTGAGCATACTTATGTATTTTATTAAAATAACCCCTGTGTTGGGGTACATGCTGATGTTTCAGAGAAAAGGGCTAAACTGTCACTTTGTACTTGGGGTCCAAATCTTTAGTCCTTATTTAGGCAGAACTCTATAGAAATCTAAAGGAATTTTGCTCAGCGAGAACTAGAAAATAGGTTCTATGCACACATTAATAGAAAACCTTGAGGAGCTTCACAAAGATAGAGTAGTCTATCTTTCCTTCATTGTGTGTACATGCAGTTGAGTGTGTGGGCATGAGTGCATGGAGGAATGGATTTATGTTGATAACTCCCATTTGAGCTGCTGGGAATTATATACTTTGAAAATCTTGTGCATATCAAATATCTAGCATGACAAGATGAGAAATCTGATGAATAAAATAATTCATGCTTTCAGATATTCAGCTGAATTTTCTTTCCTGTCTCTGCACTGGGAAATGAAGAAGAACTACTTTGATGCCTGCTAGGGCTGTGCAAAATTTCGACGGGTGTCTCCTTTCAAAGCTGTTTCAACACGTTTTGAGCTCAAAACAGTTAAATTGAAATGAAACGAAAGGCTTCAAAACAGCTTCAAAATGAAATAAGGGCACTCAAAACATTTAGGTAGTTCTGAAATGTTTCAAGTTTTGAAGCTGGGTTTGCTTGCAGTGAAACAGAAACTCAGGAGAGGGAGGGGGAAGAGAGGGGAAGGACTACTCTGATAGACATGTGTAGGGCCAGCTACTGTAATCCTTCCCTAAGGTCCTTTCCAATCCCAGTGCTGTAGGGAAATCCCTGCACCTATCTCCTAGTAACCTGGCATGCTTCATGGCCTCAGCAGCAGCTACCATCCCTGCAGTTTTCACTCCACTGCGCCTTCACACTTACAAGTGGCACGAGTTTTGCTCTGAACAGTTTGAAGAGCAGTTTCCCAGAAACCCCTGCACCTATCTCCTTGAATCTTGACAGACTTGGTAGTCTCAGTGGGGACTACCATCCCTGCTGTTTTCATTTGAATCAGGAAAGAAATGACAAAGTTATAGGCATTTTTGTGATTCCCCATTATAGTCTGTGGGCAAAACAGCGAGACATGTTGAAACAGCGAAAGGTTCGATGAAACGAAACAGAACAGTGCTTTGAAACAGTGAAACAAAACACTGTCCCTTCAAAATGGCAAATGATAAATCAAAATAAAATGGTCCTGTTTTGCACAGCCCTAGCTACTAAACTATGTTTATCATCATACATTGTTCTATCCCTGTGTTTTGAGACTTTTCCCCCTGTTCATCCTAGTTAAATTTCACCCTTTCCTGTACTTGAAAGGACATAAACACAGAAACACACACAAACTAAGCTTACAGACTAGATCTATGGGTGTGTTTAGATGTGCTTATGGCTCCTCTCACCTATGACAACTCCAGTAGCCCTTCATCTGACACTTCCCATGCTAAGGCCCTTGGTATGGAGTAGTGGAAAAAAAGGCATCTAAAGTGGATCTGCCCTACTTTAAAATTCCTAATGCACTAATCTACCCTTTGCTGGCCAATTAGGTGAGATTTAAGTCTTTGTTATACTGAGATAAAACAAAGTCCTGGCCCACTATCTGTATCAGTATGTCAAACAAACGCCTGGAGAATAAAGGAATTCTTCTCTCCTCCTCTGCCTGTTGTACAAGCGTTACTCCATTACTCTTCTTATTAACCAACATCCCCCATGACGATGGATACTCAGGGGTCTAAAAAAACCGAAGCTAAAAAGAGTTGAGCAGGGCATGGGATCGTGCCCTGAGGCAACCGGAGGCTGGGTCCTCCAGGGAGATGCTCTGGCTGCCAGAATGTCTCCATGGTTGGCCCCTCACCCTGGTGCTGAAACATGCAGCTGGTCAGGCTGCATGTTCAACACCAGGGCTCCAGTGCTGGTGAGTAAGGGGTCGGGGGGGAGGGGACCAATGGGGAGGCTCCCCTGCTGGCCCTGCCTGCTCCCCCAGCCCCCCGATCCCTGCTCTGCTCAGCCCCACCTGCCGCTTGCCCCCCTGACACCCCCAATCACTTTCCTGCTCAGCCCCGCCCCCCACCAGCCCTTTCCAAACCCTGCCCCTCACCCCAGAATCCCCATAGTTTAAAAAAAAACAATAAGAAACAAACCCTGGCACTTACCGGCAGCTCCAACAGCTGTCTGGCTGACTGGGGCCCTGCCTGC
>NW_017729022.1:111475260-111475483 GCF_001723915.1 Gavialis gangeticus
GCTTGCTGGTTGCAGTAGAGTTGTGAGGCTCCAGGTGAGCTCAGCTTAACTGCCTGGGATGCTATCTGCAAGGCATAGGCCACAGTGTAGGGAAGGCATGGAGCTGCAGAATTGCACACCAGGCAGACAAGGTTCTTCAGGTCAATCTGATATCTTTTAGTAGACCAACTGAATAGTTGGAGAAATATATGTTAGTGAAGTTCATAGGCTTGTCTGTGAAAAG
>NW_017729022.1:111476191-111476760 GCF_001723915.1 Gavialis gangeticus
TGCCCTGAGGCAACCGGAGGCTGGGTCCTCCAGGGAGATGCTCTGGCTGCCAGAATGTCTCCATGGTTGGCCCCTCACCCTGGTGCTGAAACATGCAGCTGGTCAGGCTGCATGTTCAACACCAGGGCTCCAGTGCTGGTGAGTAAGGGGTCGGGGGGGAGGGGACCAATGGGGAGGCTCCCCTGCTGGCCCTGCCTGCTCCCCCAGCCCCCCGATCCCTGCTCTGCTCAGCCCCACCTGCCGCTTGCCCCCCTGACACCCCCAATCACTTTCCTGCTCAGCCCCGCCCCCCACCAGCCCTTTCCAAACCCTGCCCCTCACCCCAGAATCCCCATAGTTTAAAAAAAAACAATAAGAAACAAACCCTGGCACTTACCGGCAGCTCCAACAGCTGTCTGGCTGACTGGGGCCCTGCCTGCACAGCCCCAATGGCTCTAGCCAGGCCCTCCTGCCTGCACAATGCAGGGCAGAGGGACAGCCCAGTGGCTCTAGCCCAGGCCCTCCTGCCCCCCACTACCCTGTGCTGCCCAAGGTCCAAGGTGCCAGCTCTGAGCAGGCAGGGTCCTAGT
>NW_017729022.1:111481760-111492480 GCF_001723915.1 Gavialis gangeticus
TGGTTTGTAAATTCCCTTTGAGGATCAGGCCTGAGAGACTGGAGACAGGTAGTTGGGTGTTCTTTTCTTTGATAGACATTTTGGTGCACAGTTTTTCCTTGGTGTCTCCTATGTATTTTCCATCAGGACATTTGGTGCTCTGATGGAGATATGTATTGTGAAGATATCTCTATACTATTGCTGACAGGTTTTGCAAGTCTTGTCATGGCATGGTTTGGATCCATTTAATGTTTTGGGCTGTAGGAAGTTGGCTTCTGGTGATGAGGTTAGCGAGGTTCAGTGCTTTTTTAATGTACAAACCACCTTTCACAGATGAGCCTATCAACTGTACTTCATCAACCTCCTAGGTACAAAAATTCATGGACTTAATGTAGACATTGGAATTATGATACACTACAACCTGCCGGACATCTGACTCCCCAGGTACCTCTCCACTTTTACCTGCTACATCCCCCTTCCCAGCCTGTACCTCACCCCCCAATGCCTCCATTTCCATTTTCACTGACTGTATTTCTTGCCTGCATTGCATGCTATTCTCTGGCTGCTTTACTATTCCTTCCATACAGGAAGAGCACACACACCAACTGCAGGTGCTTCCTCAGCCTGATGAGGTGTTTTCAACTCAAAAGCTTGCTAAGATATTTTTCTCTAACTTTTCAGTTGGTCTACTAAAAGGTATCAGATTGACCCAAAGAACCTTGTCTGCCATGTCCTTAGACCAACACAGCTACAACCTACACCCCTAGCACCTGTCCTCGGTCAGCTGACCAGAAGGAGGCAGGGCCCTGGGCACATCTAAGCCCCAGGGCTGGGGCTGGCAGGTGGAGTTCTCTGGCAGCTGCTAAAGAAGACATTCCTGCAGAAAAGAAAAGAAAGGCTGTGTGACAGTTTGGCTGCCTGAGATGCTAGTGCTACCGGGCTGCTTACCTGTTGTTATTTAAAGTGGTGGACCAGACTGAGACTGTAGGGGAGGAGGAGGCCTCACTGGGGCACACTACCATGTCATGTAGAGGCCCCAGCACCAGTGAGGGTGCAGCGACAGGGGCATAGAGAGCCCAGCGACAATAGAAGGTACAGCGAGAAGGTAGACAGAGACCTCATTACAGGGATGATATTGATATACTATCTGCTAGGCATGGCGCATGGTAAGGGGTGGTTGGAGCCATGCATTTGGCCCATAAGGCTTAGGGTGTCCCCTTGAGGCACCTACTTAGAGCGGGTCCCAGCAAGGGGTCCAAGAAGTGTTTAGTGGGGTCCATTAGGACCATGACAGAGCTGAAGCTTGAGAGCAGCCTCCTTATCTATTATCTTTTCCAACAATACATGGTGGCAGGCAAGAAGAGAAGGTGCCCACAGAGCAGAGCTGGCACGGTTACAGGGCCCTAGGGGTATCATGACCATCTCTAGGGACCCCACTCCATGACAAAGTGCAGTTTCTCAGAAACCCCTGCACCTATCTCCGTGAACCCTGTCAGACTTTATGGCCTCAGCAGTGGCTACCATCCCTGCGGTTTTCATCCCACTCTGCCTTAACACACACATGACATGGGTTTTGCTTGTCAGCATCTTGAGGTGCAGTTTCCCAGAAACTCCTGCACCTATCTCCTTGAAACTTGGCAGGTTTTATTCCCTCAGAAGGGGCTACCATTTCTGCAATTTTCATCAGAAGCAGACAAGAAACAACGAAGTTATAGGCATTTTAATTATTCCCCATTTTAGCCTATGGCCGAAAAACCAAAACAGTGTCAAAACTCAAAACAGTTTTGGCCAAAATGAAACAAAACAGCAATTTGAAATGCCAAAACAATTCAAAATGCCCTATCCCATCAAAATGCTGAATCCAAATCTGAAACTGAAATGAAAACAGGCATTTCGCACAGCCATAGTGAGCTCTCCCTCACGTTGTAGTAAATGCAAGGTAACTTTCACTGACACGCAAGCTTAAATCACAGTCATTTATTTGTATAGTTGTACCTAAACATACTTGCTCTCTGTGCTGTGGATACCTTGTGCTGGTGTTAGTGCCCACATTTTGAAGTGCTGGATCATTAAAATTAAACTGAATTGTTCTGCCAGCAAGGCTAATCCTTTATCTGAGAGCATGTAGAGTCAAATAATACATTGTTTGATTTAGATTTCACTGGGTTTGTGTGTTCAGGATTCAAAATATGTATTTATTTATAAAGGACAGTTAATCAAAGTCTGAGGCTGCATCTATATGAGACTCTGACTGTGCAGTTGTTACTGCACGGTCCTTTAGTACTTGTGTATGCACACTAGTATACACAAGTACTAAATGACTGCCATGGCAGTAGCATCCCCAAATGCCATCCCCAAATGGCTTTCAGGTGACATGGAATGCACAGTAGCTTGTTACTACTGTGCAGTAGCATTGCACCACGATTCATGCTATGCAACGCTACTGCGGAGTAGTAACAAGTTACTGTGCAGTCAGCATCTTAGCCTGAAAGTAGAACTGGCCAAATTTGTTAACGTAAAGTAAAATGACATTCACAGAATCAGGTATTGCAAGTTTTTAACAATTGAATGAAGTGAAGAATTTTCACCATTTAATATTTCTTAGTTATTTAGTTGCCATATTTATTACATACCAAATGCACCTTTTCCCAAAAAATCAGACCTCCAAAATTGGGCTGTGTGTCTTAAGTAGAGAGGTTTATTTTTTTTCTTTGCCAGAAAAGCAGCATGTAGGAACAGAAACGTGGAGACATTGTTCTGCAAAATGGCTGCTAGCTTCTCTCTGGCACAGCAAGTGAGGGGTGCAGTGTGTATGGGGGGAAATCCAGTGATAACCCTTTCACATTTGCTCTTGAATTGGCAGCAGATTTTGGCTAAGCAGCCAAATGAGTAGTCAAAAACTGCTGCCAATTAAAAATCAACTGTGAAAGGGTTATTACTGGACTCTATCCCTCTTGCTTGCTGTCCTAGAGAGAAGTTGCCAGCCAGTTGGGGACAGAGGGGAAAGAAGAGACTGAGACATCATGCTCGGTATGTCTGGAACTAGCAGTAATGGAGAGAAACTGTGACTAGGATCTGGAAAGAGGAGAGAAAATTGGGTCTCACCCAACAAGGAGTCTAGGAAGCTAGCACAGGGGAGGCAAAATCAGTATTGTAAAATGACAGGAGAGGCTGATCAGACAAGGAGTTGGAAATGGAGAGAGAACTGAGACTGGCTAACTAAAAAAACTGGGACAAACAAGAGGGGATGGGACTGGGACAAGGAGCCAGGAAGAGAGTGAGGACACTGCTGTTGGATGAAGAGCCAGGATGGGCAATGTGGGATTAGTTGGGCAAGGGAACTAGGACTGGGGGGAGGAACCAGAGGTGGAAAAGAGAGGAGGGCTAGTTGGAGGGAATGAGGAAGGGCACAAGTTTGAGGGGGGAAAATGGCCAGGGGGAAGTCTGTGATCATGTCATTTAAAGACTGTGTCATGATGCACAGGTATCAAGAGGTCACAAAGGCAACACTCATTCTGTCATTATCAAAATAGACTTTGCAACCATAATAATGGCATAGCTCAGGCTACATATGTATAAAAATAAAAACACATATATAAAAAATTTATCTACATGAAGATAAAACTATATGCAGGTAAAATCTTTCAAGTTGAAGCTCCTACAGCAAACTTAACTTTCCTGCTCTGAACTTATTTGTTGTTGTTGTGGTTGTTCCTTTTTCTACCATCATAGATCTATTTTTAATTTCTTTTTAATTTTTAAAGTATCCAGATAAATTCTGACTGGTGAAGGGTCTCTGGGGCATCCAAAACCTTTTAAATAATTAGGGGTTTATTTATTTGGAGAGTTGGGGCTAATGAAGCAAAATTTCTTTAGTGCTTCCAACCTTCTCAGGAATGGAGCTCCTCACTGGATCTATTCCCATAAAGGTTGGAAGCTCAAAGGAAAGTTAGATTCAGCCCTTTGATGGCCTCTAGTGTGAAAGACACCTGGTCGAAGGTATTGCAGATAGGGAAGCGACTGGAGTCCCCACATTTGTGAAGGCAGGCTTGGAGCTCCAGGTTTTTGCACATGTCCATTTGCAATCCTCTTCCCTCCTCATCAGTTTTTCTCTGATTGACTTGGAGTTGCAGTTGTGACATACTGATAACACTGAGAGACAGACAGTCTGCCCAGTTCAGCATTTCAGTTCATTTGAGCTGGATTGATCCAAGTGTTCATAATACTTTATCAGTAGGCAGGATGTCTACATTTAAATCTCACAGGGAGGTTAACTTCCTGATTCAAGTTGTCCTAGTAGCATTGTTTATGACGTGTCAACCTGATCATGTACAGGAATGTATGGTGGTGTCACAAAGTGAGCAAGGCATCATTAAGTGGGTTAAGCAAAAATAAAACAAGATGTTAGATGTTACTGAATATAAATGGCAATTATTATATTGTTTATTGTATTGTTTGTCAGCTTCCTCAGCCAATGAACATTAAATTGTGAGAACTGGCCATTTTCTCCTTCCTCCTTCCCCATGTTACCCTACATATATGATATTGAATTAATACACTATTTTTCTATGAATAGGGGAAATGTGTGTGTGGGGGGTCATTTGTTTTTCTTGTCAGTGGAGAAAGGGTATTTTGTTTCTAATTGTCTGGAAAGGAGAGAAAGTAACTGGGGTGCTGGACAGAGAATAAACATGGAGACCTACTGTCCCCAGAAGTGATTGTTATCCTGTTTCCCAACCTCACCTCCAGTGGTCGCTAATAGGTGGTCACTAGTAAGCATCTGAAGCTGGGTAAACCCTTAACTCCTCCTTAAGTAAACAATTGAAAGTAGGCCAGCAGTTTGCAGTAAAGCTCTGTTTGAGCACTGAGTTGTACCTCTGCTAGAGAACTAATATCTTCTTAGTCCTTTCTGTGACTGACTTTCCAAAGGTAGAAGCACGGTGAGTATCACTGAGAAGACAAGCTCCTATTATCCCTGTGGAACTCATATTTTCTTACACACACACACACACACACACACACACACACACACACACACACACACACACACACGCGTGTGAGCGAGCATGCACGTGCACACACACACGCACACAATAACCACTATGAACTGCCTAGAAAAAGTGAGCTTTGTGAGAATAGCAAGCCCATGACAAATTACACTAATGAATTCTAACCTTTTTTCCTTTTCAAAGAAGAGTGGAGTGTTTTGTCTTATTGTCCTCCTATTCCTGGTTCTTCTACACACTTATAAACATAGACAGAGCTTGCCAGGCTATTTCAAAGGTTCTTGGGCTGACAAGCCTGCCACAGGAGTCTATATAGTAATAAACATTACCTTTTTCCTTTTATTCCCTCACTCATTATAGGAAATTCTCTTTTTCTCTCTCTGTCTCTTTTTCCTCCTATATCAATCAATCTGAACTGGTGCAATGCTATTAAGTGCTGGCTAAAGGTCCTCCTGTTCACAAACTAAGCAGTCTCAACTTCCAATAAATGCAATGACGACCACAGGAACCTAGCCTTTTTTCTGTTTGTGTAAGTCTTTATACAACACTCCTTATCATAGTATCTGTATCTGTAATGTTTTAATCACTGTGACTAGCGTCTGTCACATGTCAGTCTTGGAACTCCTCTTCAAGAGAGAACCATGTGGAACGTAGTGTTTTATTTTGGTAGTGATTTTTGTTTGGAAGACTAAGGAACCTCTTATTAAATACATTTAAGACCTATAAGGCAGCACCCTCCAGACTGTTCAGCCTCTTAGCTGACTTGAAACGGAAGCCTGGATCATAACATTTTCTATGAGAGGCAAGGATTTCTTAGGATGGTACCTTTTCATTGAACCAACTGTGTAGTTGGGATAGAGTTAGACAAGCTTTAAGATGCAAGTTAGAAGAATGTATTGCATTTGAAAGCTTGTCTAAATCTATCCCAACTACACAGCTGGTCCAGTAAAAAGATACGTCTCTAAGAAATCCTTGCCTTTTGCATACTTTCTGGACCATCACGAGTATAACAGGAGTTACACTACCAATATTTTCTATGCAGTTTTTAACTGAAAGCTGATGTAAAAATGTTGGCGCCTAGAACAATGTAAATATATTAAATTTAAGACTATTTTCAAATGTTGTTTAAATAAAAAATTAAGTTCTTTCTCCTGGAATTCCTGAAGGGAATACTTTTCTCCTTCTGAGTCATGATTTAATTAGATTATATTTTATTAGACATTCTTTACAATTTTAAAATACTGCTATTTTACATGCACAGAAAGGGAAAAAAAACAGTTTGAACTGTATGTAAGCATTCATTTAAAAACAACCACAAAAGAGGAACAGTTTGTCATTAACAATGTACTCGATATGTATATCTAAAGTGCATTATGTTACAAAAAATATATAGAAGGTCAGCAGCACCAAGATATGTTCACAAAATAAATACACCGATCAACAAAATAAATTATGGTAAATGCAACAATAATAATTGTCTAACCTTAGCACAAAAAAAAAATTTCACAATAACCAAATGTGCAGTTTCAGAGAGCAATGGGAAGAAAGGGAAGGGCAGAAGAAGGCTTATGTGGAGCATTTACAGTATTTACAAACAATAAATATTTTAACACTTTTTATATGTTCACTATTACAGAATACTGCAATATGTTTTCCAAAGGTCTCAGCTGAAAATTTCAACACCTCCTGCAGAAAAAAAGAGAAAAAAGTGGAAAAAATTAATTTTCCTTGTAAATAAGTGTATATAAGATTAATAGTAACAGTGCAACAAGTAATATAGGCTGTGCCTCACTACTAAATATTCCCCCTAGGAAAAGCTGGTTAACAGTGCTGGGCTATTAGAATTCTTTTAAGACTCCTGTATGGTGGTTTCAACACAATAATACTAGCAGCGTGAGGAACTGCAGACTGCTTTCATGCAGCAGCCAAGTCTATACCATCTGCAGCTCTATGTACACACAGAGGGCAGAGGGAGACTGCCTCATTTAGGTCTTGATTCTGGAAGATGCTTCAGCATAAGTCTACCTTGAAGCTTGGGAATAGCTTTTCCCAAATTAGTGAGCCTAGTTAGGTATGTGCTTAAGCATCTTGTATGTTGGGGTCATAAAGCTCTATTTCCTAAACAGATACCAAACCACATAAAATAAAGTGGAATAATGAGAAAATAAAGTGGAATAATCGGCCTGATCAGGCAGCCAAATCTCTGAATCCGAATCAAATCAGGAGACCCTTTAATCACTCTGAATTGAATTGGAACCCTCTGAATCAATTCGGAGGGCTTTGATGATTTGGACACAGACACAGCTTTAAATGTTTTTTCTACATATCTCAAGGTATCAGGTAGCTTGTGAATGCTGAGATGCTGGAGGAGATGGAGCACCCCACAAGCATGCGGGGGCGTCCCCAGAGTGATCGGCGGTGGACCCAAAAGTGGACCAGAAGCACTTCCGGTCCACTTCCAAGTCCGCTGTGGAGTGCGTGGCTCAGCGACTGATGCCTCCTGGGTCTGGGGGGCACCTGGGATCCTCCTGCAGCCAGTCGCTGAGCCGGGGTAGTGTGGGAGGAAGGGTCCCCCGCATGCTTGCTGGCAGACTTGGAAGTGGACCAGAAGTACTTCCAGTCCACTTCTGAGTCCGCCATCGAGCACGCGACCTTTTCCCTCCCCCCCTCCCATCCCGGGCACTTGTATGGGATGCTCCATCTGTCCCACTATTGCAGTGTTCACGAGCTGTGCCTGGTACCTTGAGGTATGTAGAAAAAACATTTAAAGCTGCGTCTATAACCAAATTGCTGATTCTCCAAATCAGCATCGAATCTTCAGATTCAGATTCGGCTGAATTGAATTGGGACAGTGATCCGAATCAATGAATCAGATCACTGTCCCTAATTTGGACAGAATTTGAATTGAATATGGCTCGTTTTATACACCCCGACTTATTAGGTGCCACTGACAGGCTGGTTTAAGTTCAGTAATTTTCCCTTCCACCATGAATTTGTAAGGTTCAAAGCAGAATCCCAGCTATCCCTGCTGTATATGACTTACGATGCCCTATATTTTTAAATATTTTCTAATACTGGAAATGCTGCAGGGATTTTTCCCCTCTATCACTCTGAGCAGTACATTTCTGCAATTGTATGTTAGTTCTCTAGGAAACGGCTATAAGATGGGATTAGATTGGCCATATTGTCAGAGTGATTGCCAAAGCTGTGGGTAGAGTTTCACATGGCAGACGTGTGTGGGTGAGAAGCGCACAAAAAGACAAATTCTTGACAATTTAAGGGTTTTTAATGTGGGTAATGAAAGTGAGAATACATTTAATATGAGGGAGGTTACACTTTTGAAAGTTTTCTTAGGCAAATGGGTAGTAATTATTTAAACTAATTGGACTGAGAACATAACTAGGACTCCTATAAGAAAAGGTTTTTTTTTTTTTTTTTTTTTTTTGATTCTTTTTTTTTTAAGTGACTGGAATAGAAATGTCAGCATGCATACATTTTAGTATAATTATAGTGCATAGTATTTATTGTATAGCTCTTTCATATTTATAATTGCTACATACTGAAGATTATGTATATTATATATGTATAAGATTATACACATATATACATTATATGTATATAATCTTCAGTATGTACATTTAAGCATGTGGTGTTCTGATAGTTGCGGATTAGATTTTTAGGCTTTGTCTTACAGTTTGTGATAAGTTGAAGCTCAGCCATGGGTTCCATACTACCAAAATCTGCAGTTGTTCCTATCCTAGTTTGCTGGAATTATTGCAAAATCACCTGTCTGCCTCTCCCCGCCCCCCAAACACACACTTTCCCCAAATTGATCCAATGGAATTAGGAAGCAAGTCCATTGCAGTTAGGTTTCTGATGTAGATCTCAAATTGTGGGTTCAGAATTGGAGCAGGGGCATCAGACTGAGATCTTCAGGTCAAGCTAAATTAGACAAAGTATAAGTCAAGAGGTGATGTGAAAAGGGGCCTCTGAATTCACCTTTGTACTTCCCTGGTTTTTGTTGTACTACTCTCTGTATGGCCAATCTCCCTACTCTGTGTCATAGTTTACTCAGAGTTACAATAGGTTAAAAGGGATGAAAAAATGTAGTGTAATCAGTTTGATATTGGGATAGTCTGGCCATTCCCCTCTTTCCCCAGTCACACTTGCTATCAGAGCCTGCAGATTAGCTGGGTGCATTAGAGGACCATGTTCCCATGGGGAACATCTGAACCAGACACCATAAACTGAGCTGTCCTAAGCCTAACATCCAAATGCAAAGCTATGCCTATGCACCAGGTAATCTTGCCCTCCTTCCTAAAATGTATTGGGGGGGAGCGGAGATTTGAGCTGTCAATTCACACATAGCACTAGCATGTGTACCTAATAAATAACTTGGGTTATTAAGTTAAAAAAACGATGATATCATATGTCATTTGCTGATTAAATTAAATGTTTCAGGCTGACAGTTGTTTTAATTTAAGGTATAGAAAGGATACTTTGTGCCAGCTCACTTGGATAAGACCTGGCCAAAAGCATGCCTTCTATTTGATTGCTAGAAGCTGAACCTGTCTGTTACGCTCTATGCTCTGCACAGGCGGTATTACAACAGGTACAACAGGTAACTCTTGTTTTATGGACTTCTTTACAAAAACAAACAAACAATAAACCATGCGGGACTTTACAGTTAAGTCTTCCAAGCATGCAGTCCTTTCTAAACTCTAGTACCCTACAGGCCAATATTGCAATATGGGCAATAATGCTGAGAAGCTAAAGCCAAATCTATAATGTTCTGTAAAGTTAGGTTTTCTTTAGACATACAAGGGCCCATTAGAAATTTTAGAACCTTAACCAAGGCAGAGCTTTTGGTTCATTTTACAGTTCCCATAGGGTACAAAGGCAAATGATAACCTAACAAAGCAAATTACAAAAAATAAAAAAATCAAATGCCTTGGAAGTTTTTCCCCATCACTTATAGTTCTGCATATGTGTCCATTTGAAGACAGGAACCCCTTAGTGCCCACACTAGCTTCATAACATTTGTTCCAACTCCTAGATACATCAAGCACCTGTGAACAGAGATCCTGGGACTTCCTTTTCTTAAGTTACTGAATAAAAAGCAGTACCAGTTAAAGTGCTGCTTATTGAGAGCTTTATTAAGCACACATTGACTTTCTTAACTCTAGGGCACTAACTAAATCCCAATCTTAAATTCTTTATACAGGCTCTAAGTAAGGCTTGCTGCTGGACTTCAGCTTCCATGGACTCCAGTGGAAATTGAGGGCATGGGTGTATTGCAGGACTGGGCCTGTAACGTTTAAATAGAAGTGCTGCATTAGTAAATCCCATAGCTGGCATCCTTTTTTTCAAAAGATTTTCTGTAAAGTGAGGAGACTCTGTTTTGTGTTCAGCCAAAGTGAAAGGGAAGAAGCAGAAAGAGAGTGGTTTTGAGGGGGATTTCTACCTTATTTTAAAAACTACAATTCCTTTTGGAATTTAATGCTTTGTACACAAAATGGTTCAATCTCCAACTTGAACTGATAGTTGGAAGCAGGCTATCAGCTCAGGACATCTAAAAGAGAGAGTCTGAATTACCATGGCCCTTAAAACCTTCATTGTCATACATGCGGAAAACAAGTCTCCAAGCGTAATGCTCAACATTTTTCAGCAGCAACGTAATTGTTTCACAAGCTGGCAGAAAGATGGAGCAGAATTAAAAAAAAAAAAAAAAAAAA
>NW_017729022.1:111492559-111500326 GCF_001723915.1 Gavialis gangeticus
AAAAAAAAAAAAAAAAAAAGAGTCCTAATGGCAGGGGAAATTTTATGGCAAAAGGCTGGTTTGTGTTGTTCGCAGATATTACTTGAGAGAGAGAAACTTTCCATGTTCTCCCCTAAGGTGAAACAGTAAAAAAAGAAAAACTGTAAAGTAAGGATAGGAAAGTTGCCAAAAAAGAGGGTGGGGGAGGGAAGAAAACCTATTTTGTTTTCTTGAAGCAGGGTTTTAACTAAGGCTCAAAGCTCTCATTCTGTTGTGCTAGAAGTATGGCACCAAAATCAGATATGAAGAAACGCAAAGTAAAATCGGCCCAGGAAGTTTTACTAGATGGGAGGTGTATTCCTTTTTCTGAAATAACTATCACTATAACCTCTGTTTTCATGAAAGTCTTCTTTGTGATAACAAATTTATCTAACCCCTGCCCAGAAATGAGTTGATGTATGACAGTGGGGGAGTTGCTGCACTTCTGTGCCTCAGTCTCCGAGCTAGTACCACTGGAATGATGATTTTCTTTGAAAAGCATTTTGAAGTCATTCAGCGATTCTTTTTGGTGGGGGGAATCATTGGTGTTATAAATTATTCTCAGAAAACAAGGAGAGCTCCAGATTTGTTTGAGGTATAGGTAAAATAGGACAATATATATATTATATAGTATGTTCCTGCTAAAGATAAAGTGGAATTACCTTAAATTATGATCATGTGTAGAAACCAGAGATTTCCAAGAGAGAGAACCCTTTGTCTCCACTACCAGGTACTCCAGAATTTGGCCATGTTGATCGAGTACGCCTCTTTTTCTTTTCTTGTTCCTTGCGTTTTCCAGGCTTTGCTTTCTTCCTCTTACCAGGTGCCTTCAGGGGCTGCTCCTTGTATGTTTGAGCTTTGTTTGTCTCCTGAGTTAGGTATTTGCCTTCATCTTCACTGCCAAATCGAACTGGGTAGTTCTTTGTGTTGGTAGCAGGCTTAGGGTTAGGAGAAACCTCAGAAGTAGCCCGGATCTCTGCTGTGTTCACTCCCTCAATTAAATTTTGGAGGAACATTCTTCTTCGTAAATCTTGGATAGATCTCCCTTTGTCATGCAGTAGTTGATGCTCTGATACAGCTCTCTTACTAAAATAAAAAGGAAGGAGGGGGAAAAAACACTTATAATTTCATTATTGCCTACTACTTGGCAGAACTTACCTCATCTTTGGCAGTTGTAGCTACAGAGAATGCTGTACCAGCTTTCAAGCTTTTAATATACCTGGCTAAGTCAGAAGGTTGGAACAAACTCCCTGCACAAAGGGGAAGAACCGAAGCTAGTAATATTCTCTGCTGACCCATTACACACATCTGGACCTGTAGATGGATTAGTCAATGCTCTGTTCTAGAACAATGTATCTTAATGGTACAAGGCACTGTAGGCACTAAAACAAGGAAGGTGGTTCCCAAAATTAGGAAAGGAACAGACCTGACAGGAAAAAAGAAATATTTGTAGTGTAGCCTGGAACTCTGTTTATGTGATATCATTTCAGTATCAATTTTTTGCTCTGTTGAAGTGCTTTCTGTAGAAAAATTCAATTTACCCTTGTGGCTCACTAAATGTGATTGCTGGTACTTAATGGAAAAAAGATTTCTTTGACCAAAGTGATCAAGTCTGGATCCCTAAAACTTAGGTGCCAAAATCTACATTCAGATATCTAAACAAGTAGCCTGGCATTCAGAATTTGTGAGCATTTAGCAGCTAACACTGACTGGTTCTCAGCCACTTGTGTAATGATGCTTTTATGCACTGAATTGTTAAGCCCCCAATTTTAAAGTTTTAACATAAAATTCTGTTCTGTACTGCCTGGATCCAGTCTGTGCATTGCACTAGTTCTTTCCTGTGGTCCTTCAATCTTTTTTTTTTCTTCCATGTATTGCTATTCCTTATATTTCCAAAGCTGCTGTATTGTTCATTTTGGTTTGTTAGCCTGTTTGAGGAATTATAAGATGACTTAACTAAAAGCCTTACAAACAGCTTATACTGGCTAACAAGGTAGAGTAATCAGAAACCTTTCAGAAATGGATGATCCAAGAGGTGTCTGGACAATAAATAACCGTGAGAAAACACACTCCTTTCTCTTTGGTGTGGTGGGAAGGATGCACAGCTGCACTGTGAACCACAGAAAGTGCGCAAGCTGGGATTAAAGTTATGTTCCCATGAATGCTATTAACCAGTAATCCTTCCAGCTTGCCTTGCCTTGATGTACTGAGATTGGCTAGCACAAATCAAGTCACATGTAGTATCCTGATTCCATGAGAGAGGATGCATAGCCAAAGAAAATGATTTCTGTGTCTTGCCTGTTTTGTAGTAATTTGATCAGTAGCTGATGATGCACAGTTGTTTCTGAATATAGACAAGGTGGGTGAAGACACACAACTTTTTGAGTGAATAGTCCCACTCCATCAATTACCATGGCAAAGTATGGAGTTTCAAAATGTGGCAGGGTATTACTATATATGAAATGATGAAGAGCGTTCAGCCCCTTCTGAACTGTTTGCCAAATGCAGGGAAGAGATTATGTAATCAGTCATAGAGTTGCACGTACTTTGTTGGCTCCACACAACACAGCTTTATCAGAGGAGAATTTATCATGATTCTGATGTAAAGTGATATATGGGAAACATTTGCTCAAAACTGCATCCAGATTCACTCTAAAGGTTCACAAGACACTATTTTGCTAAGCAGTTTCTGAGTTTCAAGAATTCTGTAACAAGATGTTTCAGAGGACCTCAGGTTTTGGTGCCAGCATTTTTCATATATTTCATAAACATTAGGGGCTGAAGGGACCTCATGAGATCATTGAGTCCAGTGCCACCCCCCTCCCCCCCCCACTGCCATAGGCAGGAAGTCAGCTGGGATCAAGTGATCCCAGCAAGAAAAATATCCAGACGTTTTTTGAAAGAATCCAGAGTAGGTGCTTGCATCACCTCTGGGGGGGAGTCTGTTCCAAACCCTGGACACTCGCACCGTAAAGAACTTTTTTCTTATGCCTAATCTAAATCCACCTTCCTGGAATTTGTGGAGTTTTGTATGCTACTTCCTTCGAAGCAAAAACATAAGAGCATGATACTGAACTGGTGTATATGAGTATGGCTTCATTTCCTTCAGTGGAACCATTTTCATGAACACTAGTTCAGGATCTGGCTCCACAAGACAAAAAATGTAACCAATAATCAGACATTCAGCAATACCTGTTTGAATGCTACTCTAGTCATTCTTATGGCCTTTTTTGGTACCCTAGCCACACTCAATCTGATACTCCAAGCTGTAAACTTTTGCTCCATAACAGTAATCAATAGTCATCTTTAGCTACCTCTTTGATTAGATCAGGCTGACTCATACATATGCTATTAAAACCAGCACCTTGCTCTTCTGAGAGTGGCATACTTTTGTCATGGTTGCCAGTCTATCCATTGTGACTCACACCACATTCCTAATTCCAGTACTGTATTTTCCCAGGATATTTTCATGGGAAATGTAGTTATCGTCCCCCCACCCCCTCCTAGTTTATAAAAAGTATACAAAGTCTTAGTGCTTTACTGTGTTTAAAATAGTATGCTTTATGTGATGAGCAATGCTTTCCTTTTGCTTCTTATAAACTACTGGGGATAATGTGTTTTTTATCACAGAGAACTCAAAGCTGCCTTAATCCTGTAATGTATATTTAGTCAATCTGCCCACTGTTACAAAATCTGGAATCTTAAAAGGCTGTCATTACAGGACTTTTGATTGAAAAGGAATTCTATTTTACATAGCCTTAACCTAGAGCTTTGATTCCAATGCAAACAATACAGTCAAACAGTATTACAGGACCTACATCTTACTTGAATATACATTTTCAAAATAATCCATAGAGTGACATGTGAATGGGTACTGTGCCAGGAGAGGGTGGGTTTCAGTGTAAAGGTCTGTCTGATATTTAGCATGCAAATCTGACCCCAAACAGCATTCTGCTATTCCAGATAATTGTATAACATTATGTAGCGTTACATTTCACGTGACTTTTATTATCCAGCCAGACTTGAAGATTATATTTTGCCTCTTTTTGTGCAGTGAGAAATAAGTCTCCTGACTTGAAAAAGATGTGGTAGATGTAAATTCCTCCCCTCCCCACCCCATCCCACCCCACCCCACCCCATAAAGTCCTTCAAATAAATCCTCTGCTTCTAAGACTTGAAGAAGATTCTTGTAGGAGTCCTTCAGAGAGGCATTCCATAACATAGATATCAACAATGTGATTAAAATACTCCCTTCTCCCAGTCCCACAAAGTATACTGAGTAAGAAAGGGGATGGAAACTGAATTGTATTCTCAGTCTCTGGAATGACTTTATTTGCTCATTCATTGTGTAAGTGAAACTACACAGGAGATTTCTAGTATTAGCATGGAATAAAGTTAAGAACTATTAGGATGTTAGGGTCAAGATGACCCACTAGAGGTCCCTTCCTTCCTTCCTTTTATGAAATATACTTCTCATGAAAAGGAAGAGTTTGCCTCCAGCTCAGTGCAGTACATGTTAAGCTTGCAAGTGGTAGGTAGTTTTGAGAAAGATGGAGATGATGGTTTTTATTTGACTAAATACCAAATTAATTATCTTGTACCAGAATACTACTAGTAGCTATCTACCTTTATATCTCATGGGGAAGGCTCACTTAGGCTCAACGTTATGAATCTCTAACCTGTGAATGTTTGGACATCTAAAGTTACACTGTATTTTGGAAGTCATACTTCTTTTTACATCTGTTCTTTTTAGAAAACTTCCTTTACTTTCTTCCCTTCTTTTCACTCTTTTGTCTGTCTGTAGCAAATATGTTTTTAAAGCATTGGCTTTGTGTCTTGGGTAGTTTTTAACTGCATCATTACCCTAACTGAATATTCATCTTCGAGCTGACCACAAATATCTCAATTTGGAGAAAGATTTCAGTTGGCGTTGGATCTGTCCCACTCAGATCCAAAGCCACTCAGTCCTGCTCAGGATTGGACCCTTAGTTAACATCAACCGGAAAAGTATTTGAAACAGATTTGAAGATGTGATGATGCAAGCAGATAAAAATATCTAATTTCACTCTGAGGCATTACTTGGTTTCTAGAAATTTCTTGAACAGCTAAAGCATTTATATCATATAATAGGCCCTGCAGTCCTTACATGGGCAAACTTCCCACTCGCTTCTATAAGACTTGTCTGAATAAGGTCTGTAGAATAGAGCCTAGATCATTTTTTGATTATTGTGAAAAGCACAGTAATAATGTGATTTCCAATATTGTAGTCTATGACTTGTTTAAATTTTTGCTGGTCATGTCCATGCTTAAGTAAGTTATTAACCATTAAGTCTAGAAACAACTTGTGGTGATATTAAAACAGGATATATGTTTGTGTGTGGTGTTAGTGTTGTACCCACATGAATGCCACTGAGGGACAGCTAAATGTTTTCTTGCGTGCATTTTACATGCCATAGCAAAGAGGGGATCAAGAAACCCTTTTTGACAATTTAGCACCTACTTTACAATTTACCTGCCAGGATGGGATAAGGAGAGAAAAAATCTAATCTCACCACATAACAAGAGTTGAAATGACACACCACTCAACAAGGCAACAGGCATTTTTTACTAAATCCTGAAATTTAAACAGAAATTGGCATTATTCCAATTCACCATTTTTTTTAGCCAAGGAGATGCTGTATTTAATTCTGATTTAGGGATTTTTATTATGTTGTTGTTATTTACATAATCTCAGGCTTGTCTTATTTTCACAGCCAAAGAGAACAAAATGGTTTAATAATAATCATTAAAAAATAGTTCCAAGTGTATATTGCACAGTAGTGCAAAACAGCTAAATGTTAACGGGAAGAGTAGTGTTACCATCATTACAATGTTATACATGATTTGCCTTAGGAGATTTATAATAATTTTGATCTGGTGCCAAAGTTCAGACATGCCTAAAGTAATTTAACTTGGGGTGGGTTTTTTTAATTGGTGGAGGAAGTGAGATATAGAAAGCTTGTCCTTATGTACATTACTTGAGCAGCTGCAAGGAATCCCTCCTGAACTTGAGTCAAGGTATTGTCTGTGAAACAACCCTAAACAAGTCGATAACATTTCCAAACTCTCTCTCCAACCTGCCTGTTTCCTTTGGACTGGGAGAAACACCAAGTCCTACCAGCTGTCCTTAACCCCTTCTTCACTGGGCTGATCCTAGAATATTTTATCCTGAACTAAACTGCTACAGACAGTGAGTAGCATAGCAACATATATAGGCTGTTGATCTGAGGTCATTTCTGTGGGGTTCTTTCCTGCACTCCCCTTACCATTCACTGATATGACCCAGACCAATTGCTTTGGAAGAGGGAAAGGAAGGAAGACCTTTCCTGAGCATAACATCCCAAATCAAGTTGTCATTTGTCTATAAAAATGCTTCTGTCTCTAAGTCAAATAGTTGACTCCAATTGAAGAACTTAGTGCAAAGTGACACAAGTCCAATAACACACCTCCCTCCCCCCCGCCTTTTATAGGTACTTTTTTATTGTAAATCTAACTAGTGAGCCCCTTTATTGACATTTATCTAGCTTGGCTCTGTGCCAATACACCTAAATTGCTGCTCTGGTATATAATGCAAGCTTATTAAGTAAAGCAGGATGCAAGATTAGTTTATCAGAGACACGCAAATACCTCGAGATACTAGAGAACCACCTAGGTGTTGCTCTTCTACATGACACTGAGGCTTCTCAGGCCAACATGCAGTCATACACCCGAGTGTCTTACAGGGTCGGAGAGCCATGCATTATCCTTCATTCCCCGCTTCTTAAACAGTCCTGGTGAGATACCTTGTGCAGGTAACTTTTGAAGCCACCAGCCGGGGTAGGTAGCTCTGCCCTTGGAGAGCTGGGAGCATGCGAAGAGTTATGGGCACATGTGCTGCAGCTGCAGCCCGCTTGCCCTCCCCACTCCCAGCGAAGGAGACACTTACTGCCTGCGGCTGATGCCCTCCACCGATCTTCCGCAGCAAGGCACGGAGTAGCTGAGCAGGAAGACGGCGAAGCTCCACTGCTGCAACAGCCTGGGGAACATGGTCTCCTCCGGCGGGGACCTGCAAGGGAAGCGGGGTCAGCGCTGCCGCCTCCGGCTCCGGCTCCGCGGAGGAGGGCTGGCCCCGGGGCTACCCCAGCCTCGACACGGGGGGAGGGAGAAGAGGGAAGAAGAGGAGAGATGAGAAAAGGAAAAAAAAGGGAAGAAAAGAAAAGGAAAGGGAAGGAGAAAAGAGAAGAAGGACAGAAAAAAGGGAAGGGAAGAGAAAAGAAAAGAAAAGGGGAGAAGAAAAGAAAAGAAAACAGGAAAACCAACTTTTTAGCTCTCGCTTCTTAGAGATCAGCTGCTCCCAAGTTTGCTCAGGCTCCCTCCCGCCCTCCTCCTCTCGCTCTCCAAAAATAATGGGAGGCGATCGCTCTCCTGGTAATGAAAAAAAGGAGCTGGCGGGGCTCCGGATCGGGCTGGGGAGCGTGTTTACATGTCTCCCGTAGCAGCTTGGCCCTGACTCTCTGCCCGGGGGGCGGGGGGGTTGCAGGGCAGGTCCCCCTTCCCAGAGGGGAGAAAAGGGCCCAGAAAGTCGAGCTGGTTTGGCGCTGGGCGGCGCGGATCCCAGGCGGGGGCACCCCGGGGAGAAGCCCAGGTACCTCTCGCGCGGCCGGGCCGCCGCGCAGGTTGTGCCGGCCGGGGCGGAGGCTCCCCCGCCCGGGCGGCGCTGGGCTCGGAAAC
>NW_017729022.1:111500635-111501888 GCF_001723915.1 Gavialis gangeticus
GGCTCGGAAACCTGCGCCGGAGCCAGCGGCTGGCGGAGAGATGGCGCCCTCGGAGCATGTGCCGGGCCCGCGGCCGCAGGGGGAGCTCGCAGCCCGCACCCCTCCGGCCGCACCTCTGCCTGCGGCGGGGGGGCCGGCCTGGGCCATCGTTTCCACTGGGAAGGAGGGGGAGGGAGGGCAGCCGGGAGCAGAGGAACTTGGTGGAAAAAAGCCGTCCTCCCCCAGTAGGGAAATGCCACCAGCTCGGGCGCTCACAAGAGCGGGGGCAGTTTTGGGGGGTCTTTTTTACACAGAAAGAAAAGCAAAAGCGTGGCATGAGGGCGAGCTCCTGGAGAACAGCTGGGAACAGCTGGAGCCCGGCCAGAGCCCCTCGTGCTCCATCCCTCACACACACGGGCTGGGCTGTGAAGTCACCCCCCCAGCCCCTCTCCCTGCTCCTTGCTGGGGCAAGGGTAGGATTTTTCCATAGCACTTATTAAAAAATAATAATAATAATAATAATAAAATCACCAAGGGTAACACAATCCGCCCCTGTTATACAGCCTCCTTGCGCAAGCAACTGCCCCCGGCTATTGTGCAGGCTGGGAGGTGGCAGGGGAGGAAGAGAGGTGCAGAGGAAAAAGGAGAAGAAACAAAACCCCGGCGTGTTTTTTGTTTTCGTGCGTGTGTTTGGGTTTGGTTGGATGCCCCTTTCTCCGAGGCAGCTCCCCCTTCTCACTCGGATCCTCTGGTTTCCCAGCGCCCCCGGCTCTGCGGCCACACACCCGGCACATGGGCAGACCTGTTTGCCTGGCACCAGAAACTCCAGCGTGGTCCCTGCTGCTAGGAGTCGGTGCAGAAGTGCCATTGGTTTCAAGCTGGGTTGGGAAGAAACTTCCAAACTCCCTCCCAAACCTTCACGTAGCTGTGTAACCCTTTAGCATCTCTTTTCAAAGAGCCCTCGCTGCAGAAAGGGCAGCTTAAAATAAACCCCATGGTATCATACCTGCAGGTTGGGTTTTTGCTTGCATAATAATAACAATAATAACAATAATGTCCCACCCCGAAGCCACATTTCAGCCCACTCAGGCAAGTAAAACTCCAGCTGAAAAGGGCTGACGCTTTGCAATCATACCCAAAGCATCGCATCGCTCGTGCTGTACAGAAATTCACGGGGCGCTGTATAATGAATAGGCTTTTTTTGCTATCAACTCGTTAAAATAATTGTAGCCCCCCCTCCCCTATAATGCACCCTGTCCACCACCCACTAAGAA
>NW_017729022.1:111502111-111512868 GCF_001723915.1 Gavialis gangeticus
CTATCATATATATATATATATATATATATATATATATATGACGGTTTGCTATATATGTTATATATATAACATTTCCTATCCCCCACAAATTAAAAAAAATCCCCTTACAGACTCAGGAAACATAAATAGTCCTTTATAAACCTAGAATACTGAAGTTTCCTCACAATTTATTACTTCACCTTTTCGTTGAGTTACAGCCTTCTGTGCCTTTCACTGATCGCCTTGGCCAAAAGAGGTTGCTCTTCTTAGCAATCGCTTCCAAAAATATATATATTCTATCTTTCCCCCCCTAGTTTTTTTAAAAGTGAAATAAAACAAAATGGAAAGGATTTTTAAAGCAATCCAGCCCTAGAGGAGCTGCATGTAAGAAATGAATCTGGGAGGAAAGTGTCTGAAAGCAGGTGCTTTTCTCTCCCTTGCTGCCTCTTTTTATTGCTAGGGGAAAAGAAGGCTGTCCTCTGAATATATAGAGGGAAACCCTTTTGCCATAGCCCTTTCTGAATGAGAATACTTGTGACATCATGAGTTACCTTCCCATCACCTCTCCCCCCAGGCTAAGGTGCCACATGACTCAGCCCTCTAGTGTGGGGCGATGCTCGAGGCAGGGAGGATTTTGTCTCTCTCGGATCTTGCTCTCACGGATCCTGCACCTTTTTAGCACGTAGGAGCCAGGAGCCGACCCAGATCTCAGTGACCTCTGTGAGCATGTGGGGCTCCAGCAAACCCAGAGAGCTCCTGCCATGCATCAGACCCTTTCTCGCACAAGGGATGCTGGATGATGATCTCAGGGAAGTTATTTCGCTGGCATTTTTGTGTTGAAATCCATCATTTCCGAGCATATGGCTCAAGAAAGGCGGAGGGGGGGGGGGCGCATCCTGACCACCCCCTGAGCCAGCTCCCTCTAAAGCTTTCCCTGTTTATATCTCAGCAGAAAGGAGCTGAGCTCTTGGTCCTCCGAGCTGCCTGGGGACATCAGTACTTGGCTCAGGGCTTCTTCAAAACAGCAGCAATCTCGATCTAGTGATGTTTTAGCACAGGGTCAACCCGCCCTGCCAAAGATCCAGGCTTGCGGAAAGGGAAGTTTTCTTTAGATCAAGGTCACTCATCTCTGGCTTGAGCCTTACCTTGTGTCTCAGACAGAGGCAATGTCACGGTCTTACCAAGGAAAACGGGGTCCTGCCGCTCTGGGCAGCAATTCTTTCCTTTTGGCCCCCGCCAATGCGAAGAAATCCCAGCCTTGAAAGCCAACCGGAAAGTTAACTAGCTTGTGGAAGCACCTTTCTTTCCCAACCCCCCGGGGCAAGCCAAAGCTTTTCTCTATTCAAATCGTATGTTTTCTCTTTGTCTTCCCTCCCTCTATCAAAGACAATGTACGTTGGAAAGATGCCCTTGAATGATTGCTGGTTGACTACGCCTTGATTTTTTTTTTTCCATTCAAAAAAAACCAAGCAGGCGTAAATCAGTTTTCCTGTAGGAAGTTGACCTGGGAGCTTGGCTAAGAGAATTGGCATCCTGACAACATTTTAAAAAAATGTGGAAAATGGCCGTGGTCTGTGTGGCTGGGTGAGGAAACCCACTTTCCTACGGGACTGTGTTTCTTTCTTTCTTTCTTTCTGTGTTTCTTTCTTTCTTTCTTTCTTTCTTTCTTTCTTTCTTTCTTGTTGTTAGCACTTAGAAACAGCCCTCCTCTAGGGTGGGGAGAAGGCGCTGACTCCAAACAGACTTGCTCCGCAATGGAAACTTCAGCCAGGCTCAGAGAACAAAAGCAAACAAGCAGGGCAGGTTCAGCTAATTTGAATCGAGTTATAACAACATCCCTGGAGGAGAAGCGGGGAGAAGGGGAAGAGACAAATGCATTGAAAAGCCTCCCTGCTGGACTGTGAAAGCAGTGCCGCGTAGGAGCAAGCAAGCTTCACCTTCTGGTTACGATCGGCCCCTCCCTGCCCCTTCTCCCCTTGTCCCCAGCAAGGCAGCTGGCTCACTTCCCCCAGAGGAGCTTTTAGCAGCTGCCTGCAGGCTGCCAGCACAAGACCAGGAGCTGAAGCTTTTCCCCGAGAAAAAGAGTGATCAGCGAAACCTGTTCATGCAGCCTGACAGTTTCAGGAGGCTGCGGGTGGAGGGGGGCATTTGGGGGGTAGGGTCTGCCAAGGGTGGGCACCCCCCAGGAGTTGTGGCAAGCTGGGTGCCGTGTAAGTCGGGCTCCGGGAGGAAGAAGCCAAGGTGTAAACGCTCGGATTGCATTGAAGGCAGCTCCGCTAGCTGTGCATCCCTGCTCGCAAACGCTACTGGCATGCCCATGCCCATACCCCTGCCGCTGCCGCTGCCCATGCCCATGCCCCCCTTTTGCAAGACCTATTGTTGTCCTCTTCCCGAGGCAGAAACTGCGAACAGCACTTCCTCCCATTTACTGGCTTCCCTCAGACTCCACCACACCCCATGCCAACTGGGTCCCAGGTAAGAGGAGTTTCTCAAGCAGGCTCTAACTTCTTTTACTCGGGTGAGGAGATCGCGTATAGGGAAAAGACAGAGCCATCAGCAAGACCCAGAAGTTTCCCTCCACCGGATCGGTGCAGAAGCCCTTCAGATGATTAAGCAAGGAGCCAGCCGCTCACCAGAACCGCCTTGCTCACTCAGATGCAGTCGGAGCTCCCACCGTTTAGCTATTAACACGATGCCCGGTTTATTTAAGCAGTATGTATTTCACTTAATGCATTCAAGCACAAAAAAAAAGGTTGCGTGGAACTGAATTAAGTTTTGCCAAATTCTGCTGTCTGGTTCCTAGAATCTAGTAGACACTGAAACAACTAATTTTCAAATTTGAGGGCAAGGACTCAGTTATTATTAATTCATAAAGTCTGTTTCTACTATATATAGTTTCATGGTGAATGCAGTTGGCATTCGGTGTTGGTGTAGACTGTGGATTATGGCAAGACTCCAGAGGATAAAACTCAAATCAGATTGTGGCTCCGATGGAGCTTTGTGAATGCGTTGGACTGGCTGGTTAAACCCAGTGAGCTGTCCATGGTGGTTAAGGACTTCTTGATTTAGTTTTCCTCCTGTCATAGCAAGTCTCAGACCACCTTCCTATAGGTGCATTTTCTGCTAATATCATCCCTGTGGTGCCTCTCTGGTGGTTTTGAATACAAAAGGCATTTCTGCTCACTGGAGAACGTACACATGGGCCATTTTAAAGATATCACCACATCCTGTATTAATGGCTCTATAAGCCTGTCCTTTGCAGGGGGGTGGTGGAGATGGAGAATTAATAGGTCTTTTCCATTTCTAGCTACACTGTTGCTATTTAATAATAAATCCTAGGCAAGTAACCAAGAAAGTATTTTAGGTTCCTCTTCTAAGCAGCCATACAAATATACATGGATCAAATTCTCATCAAAGTGCTAACAACAGCTAAGGGTCTTTAAGTATTTCCAGTATATCACCTCATAATCACCCTTAATAATTTCTAAAATGTTTACATTTAGAGTCCAATGCTCTTGGCCAGGTCTTTACTAAGCTGACATTTTCTTAACCTAATTTTGTTTGTTTGTTTGTATTTGCCTGAACATAACTTAGACCTCAACAATGGGAAGGAATGCAGCTGTCCCATTTAACTTATACATAATTGATACTGAGTAGGGCTGGCTGGAAAACAAATATTCCATTTCATGAAAAATTCTGAGGTTTTAACATTTGTTTTTTTTTCCACTATGGAACAAAAAACATCCTTTTAAACATTTTTCAAGAGAAGAAAGAGAAGCATGTATCTCCTACCCCAGAATAGCTCAGTGCACTTATATTAGATGTGGAGACCAAGGCTAAAGTCCCTGCACATCCTGATTTGGACCCCTAACCACTATTTATTGGCTTCTGGGGTGCCTGGCTCTCTCAATTCCATCTTGGACCTATTTTTGATAAACTAACATTTTTCAATAAGAAAAAACATTTAGTCAACATAGCTCTAAATAAGGGTTTCTCAATCCCCAGATCGCGGCCCGGTGGTGGGCCGTGGCAGGTCGGCTGCCTGTCCACAGCATGGTTGGCCCCCCCAGAGCCAGGCAGAGAGGCCACGGATCCTTCCACAAGGCCCACAGCAGTACAGGGTTTGGCCCACCTTCTGGCCCGGTGGGGTGGGGGTATCCTTACCTGTCTTCCGGACAGAAATTCTGGCCATGGTCAGCTGTGACTTCTGGGCTGCGGTTTGCCAGGCCGTAGCATAAAAACTTTGGGAACCCCTGCTCTAAATCAGTAATGCTTTGATTCTGAGAAGCTTACAATTTTGGATAAACTTGAATTTTGTAGAAGATTTATAGAAATGTGCTCTTCCATTGTATGATAAGTGATGAGAGACTGAAAATGGGAAGGAAAGAATTATTTTTATGAAAGATGAATAAACATGACCTAAACAGATCATTTCCCAAATATAAAACTCAGAAAATGTTGTGTTAAATTGTGGTCTCAACAGAGGCTATGGATTCTTATCCCATTACCTAGACTAGCTTTTATAACTCAATATGTTAATTGCTTTTTTTATCCCTATTGACCTATTCAGCTCACCTTTCCCTTCCTGCAATGCCCCCCACCCCATCCTTTCTATTTAAATTCCCTTACATTCCCTTCTATTTAGAACTCCTGCTTTCTGCATGGCAGTTCATAGCATCTGATGAAGTAAGCTGTTATCTACGAAAGCTTATGCTGCTCTGAACCAGGTGGTTTCTAAAGTGCCACCCTGCGCTGCCTTCTGGTGAAAGCACAAACATACATTGCCTGCTAATCAAGGTGACATTGACAATGTCACAGGGGAATTTAAATTGAAGTCTCAAGGTGCACCCTCAACTCATCATGCTGAAAAGAACATTATTGGTTGCCACTGTGTCTTTGTTATTATTGCAATTATTTCAACTGAAGTGCAGAATATTACACTTGTCCTTGTTAAATTTAATCTGGTTAGTTGCAGAACATCTGTCCAGTCTATCCAAGTCATTCTGGATCCTAGCTGACTTGTTGAGGACAGCTTTAAATTAGGCACATCTGGGAGCTGGGGAGAAGGTTCCGCTGCTGAAGCAGAATCCACTAGCCACAATGACACACGGGAGGGCATTCAAACAACAGATGTCCAGAAAGGGTACTGACATGTTGGGGCCGTTATGTATCAACCTTACAGCGCTTTCATCTAGTCTGTATTTCCTCATTCTCATTAATGAGAATGTCCTAAGAGACAGTGTCAAAGGCCTTGCTAAAGTCAATGTATATCACACCCACTGCTCTCCTCACTACACAGAGTCTGTCTCTTTATTACAGAAGGAAATCAGCTCAACATGACTTACTCTTGGTGCATCTGTGTGGCTTGATGAATCCATGTTGGTCTTATTACCTCATTCTTTTTTAGGTGCTTCGCCTAGGAGGGCAGCTTCAGTGTTTTGTAGATGTTCCAAAACCTTTTGCTTGTTTAAAAAAAAAGTCTGAAAGACCTTGACAGGCTTGGGCACACTTCTGAGATGATTGTGATGGTGAAGGCTAGAATGGGCGTGAATGGCTATACAGCACCAAATGGCAACATCCTCCTTGGAATTACCATAGATTAAAGGTATGGACAAACATATATCTGGAGTTGTTTCAAAAGGGGAAGAAGGATTGTTGTTCTGAACAGTGCAGCAGCTGGTGTGTCCTAGCAATTACATCTGCTCAATTACATCTGCTACAATGCAAATGTAGCAAAACCGCTCCAGCCTTCACACTGCTTCATCCAGAATTAAAGTTGTAGCAGTATTGTTACAATGATATTGTTCCTGGCTTTTCCCCATACCTGTTGGAACATGACAGCAGATGTGTGCTCCGAAGCAGCAGCTCTCCTTCCCCTTTTGAAATAACTCCAAATGTATTTTTGTTCCTACTATAACTTTGAGTTCAGTTTGGCCCAACTCTTAATCTTTTCCCTGCTCCACCCATAACACATATGGGCACATTTAGCTACAGAGCTGACCTGCAACAGCAGGCCTGACAGGGTAAGGCTCAACAACTTGCTGGATCAAGAAATAAAGGTGAAATCCACTCCACTTCTCCAACCCAGAGCCAAGCTCCTGCTGCCCTCCCAGCCTGAGACTGAGAGTAACCATTGCAGTCTTTTTCTGTCAGTTGTGCGGAAACAACCGTATTTGGTTTTGGTACCATTGGCACACAGGTCTCCAGTCCCTCCCTAGGGCAAAACCCCAGCCCGCCCTTAGTGCAGCCCATATGGCTTTTGCTAGCGTGGAGATCATTTCTGTATCAGGTTGTCTTCAGTTAAATTCTCCTGTTTCTGCTGTCCCCGAGCCTAAGCATGTCTATGTAGCTTAAGTAATCTTCAAGAGTGAAATTCACCCTAGGTGACTAATTCAATGTTGGTAGAACCCAGAAGATCTGATTAGAAATGTCCTGCTCTAGGCATTATTAGTCACAATTCTCTCAACTGTTATATTTCAAAAAAAGAAAATTAACATACTTTCCAGCTTGTTTTGGGAAAGCCAAATACATCTCTGTTAGGTGCTGAAAATTACCTTGGCTTTTCAGTAAGACCAGCATTTAGGATCACAGGCTATTGGATGCCAAAAAGACTTTGAGCTACTAAATAGCTTATTATTTAGGTGAATGGACAAGATTCTAGAATCACAGAATTGGAAGGGACCTCAAGGGTCATCTAAGTCAACCCTCAAAGTATTCTTGTAAAAAAAAACCTCCCCAAACCCCCCAGCATGTTACCACAATGCACACATCTTCCTCTGCCCATCTTTTTGTTTTATATACCTTTTTGCATCTTGGAATATCCTTTGAGGCCAGAACTGTGTCTTCTTTGTATCCTAACTATAAAGCCTCACTGCTGGAAGTCCCCATTCAGCCATACATAAGGGGAAAAAGAATGTGCAGTAGGCAGCGGAGCAGCATGGGTTGCTTTGCATTGAATCCAGTAAGGTGTTCCATGCTGTTTTCACCAGACATTTACTGCATGTGTTGCATACAGCTGTGTGAGACCAGTAGCAGTACCAGAAACTAGTCAGATCACCAACCCAGGGTTGGTTTGTCCTGACAATTTAAGCACACTGCATTGATTGGCAGATCACACACAGCATGTGCCCTTTGGTGCCTGCCACTTTAAGAGGCTTGAACAGGCTGTGATGCAACTGGCAGGTGTGGTACAGCTTAACGAAGTGGTCACATGACTGCAAGAGGGCTCCTGAATTTGAGGAAGGGTCTGGGCAGCCTCAGTATAAACCCAGGCCCTCAGAGATGAGCTGGCTGTAGGGATGCTGCTGGAATAACATCATCCAACTAGAGTACTGCTGCTCCCAGAACACCTGGAGGTCAAGGGTAGGAACTATGGGCATGGAGGAGGTTCCTGGTTCTAGGGAATGACCTAAAATGACACCATGCTAGGGTTGGATGGTGTGGCGGGGCTGCCTGTGATGGGGTGGTCCCCAGGAAATGCCACACCGATACCTTCCTAGTGAAAAGTGAGTATGGGGCATGTGGCAGAAAGCCACCTTGGTTTCTCCCCAAAAATCTCTGCCCTGTGACACTGTGATTTAAATCTCTGTGCTGTGACCATTCAATTAGGATGGGCCCAGCACACAGGGGACCACACCCTCAGCCTGTCTCTTTAGGGAACTGGAGCTGGCTGCATTCCTGAGGGAGGGGGAAACCTGCTCCCTCTGCCTACGTGACTTGCATCACTTACCTGGGTAAGGGGTTTCTACCTGGGGAGCTGGAATCTGCCCGGTAACAGGTGATGCATTTCAGATTGGTTGGCTGACAGCCAACTGGGGCTGACCTCCGCTGGCCCAGGTGAATGAGGTCACAGGGGCTATATAAGTTAGGACGGGGAAGGAGGCGGTCTCTCCTCTCCGGCCATGAGGTGACGCAGCAGCCAGGCAGGGGACAGAGAAGCCTTAACATCTGAAACTGGCTCTCTCCCCCCAAACTCACGAGCTAGGAACCGCCTGCCTCCAAAGGGAAACTTCACCTGCCTTTGGAAGATGCTTGTGAGTAAGCTACTCAATCTGATTAGATATTTAGCTGGAAGTATCACAGATGCGTAATCAAAAGGCTACCACAGCCAGACTGTTTGCTCTTTAGGATTTCTAGATATTGCTCTATCCTGTACCCTAGTTTACCCTACCCCCTGTAATCAATAAAGTTCTCCTTTTTGACTGGTGTGGGAGACTTATTGAGGGGTGGATCTATATTATGCCTAAGAGACCCCTTAGGTCTGTGGACTAAGGGAGACTATACCTTTTTGCCCCTGGACTTGGGGAAGTACCCCAAGTGCCTGTACTGGGTCGAGTACCCGTGGGACTTTAGGCCTGTGTTACCCCAAGGACACGGCTGCGTGACAGTCCATTCTTGGGGTGGTGGCGGCACATTACCCCCAGACTAGCGAGTGTGCTCCGGGAGAGGGGTCGGCCGGACATAAGGCGCCCCTAGGGAGGCATTCGGAGCCTGGAAGGTGGTCGGGCGCAGGGAGGTGGGCGGCTCGACGCAGGAGCACCCCCTACTGGCCCGCCTCACGTGGTGGAAACAGCGGAGGGATACGAATACCCAGCTGTGATCCTGAGGTGGGATCTCTGCACCCGCCACAGGGCACATGATAGCCTCATCCCCCATGACCTAGTGAGTTACCTTGTAGAGGAGACAGTTGAGGCATCCAGGCAGGTCATCAGAGGCTTGAGGCCCAAGGGGAGTAAGACCTAGTGGCCCCAGTAAGGGGGCAATGTAGTGGCCCCAGTGAGGGGGAATGTGTGAGTAGGCTGCATAGTGTAGGGTTTGAATGGGCAGGTTTGAAGGACTGTCCACAGGCCAGCCTTAGAGATTGAGCGAGCTGCATTTGGAGGGGCCTGAGGTGGACCCATATTAGAGGACATGGGTTAGATGCTCAAGAACCTATCCAGGAAACCCTCAGCTGGTCAGTGCTGGGGCCAGGACCAGAGCAGTCAAAGGGCAAGGACATTCACCACATAGGACAGCCACAGCCAAGGGCCTAGAGTTCTGACTGGTCTAGAGGTGAGGCCAGGGCCTACAAGGCCAAAGGTCCCAGAGGGGACTGCTGCCAAGAGGGAAAGGGGTCTAGGGAGTTTGCAGCCCTGCATGATGGCAGAGGTTATGCCGCCTCACTAGGAGAGATCTAGGTCAAGGTCTGACATGTCAGACTGGAATATAACGGGGCCCATTGTGGGGCTGCAGCCATATAGTGATGCCATCTGCAAGGCATGGGACATAGTGTAGGTGTCATGGAAGGTGCCTTATGTGGGGTTCCCTGAGTGGTGCACTATCCATCTGGTGTGGAGCCCCTCCTCTCAACTCGCCTGCCATGACTTGGTGTTATTATATAAAGAGAGGGCTCAGTGGAGATCTCCCTGGGGGGGCTCCCCAGGGATAGAAGTACTCATGGTTTGGGTATGATGTTCCACGGGGCTCCGCTTCCCCTACATCCTGTCCACTCGTCAACCGGATGGGCACCAGCAATGGTGGTTCGGTCGCGCTGCCTCAACCATGGCTTGCCTCGAGGGGGACCCCATGTCCAAGTGGCACTTGTCAGGCTGCTCCTTCTGCTTCACTGAGTAGCCTTCCCGCCCTAGAGACTGGCAAGCTACATGTGTGTAAGCTGGTTCCTACTTCAGTGCCTCTGAGTAGGGCGCTTTGCTCTTATGCCTCTTATCTTTTTTTTCCTCAAAAGAAATAGATCCCTGGGGAGGAGAGGGTTGTGGAGTTGCCTCCTTTTCCCCAGGCTTCTACAGGGGGCTCAAACGTCTCCCCTGCCCTGCCTGCCAGCATTGCACCGGCTGTGCTGCTCCTCTCTGTTGCAAGAGCCTCAGCGCATCTGGCGTGCTCTATGCCAGCGTGTTCCCTCTCTGCCTCTCCTGCCCACTGGGTTCTGGTGGGGCTTTTAAATCTTCCCAAGGCGGCCGGAACGGCCGCCATGATTAGCTCAGCTGTTCTCTGCCCGGGGAACAGCTGATTAAACAGCCGGTGTAACGCCGGCTCACTTGGCCGCAGCTGTGGTTCCTGCTCTGGCTCTGGCTGCCCAGCAGGAGGTAAGTTTCCCCCATGGGAAGGCTGTGGGGGCATCTTGCCGCCACAGTAGGGAGGTATGGAGCTGTGTATTACGTCCTTGGCATCGGGCAATAAAACAGGCAGCTTCCTGCCTTATAAGCATCTACTTCCAAAGTTACATCAAAGGTGAGGCAGGTGGGTAGACTGCCATACATTTATCCTAAGAAATCTACCATGTTGCCAACACAAAGTAGAAGGAAAAATTTTACTTCAGCATCTGCAGATGTAAGGAATAGCAGTAAATCATACTACTGAGGAGCCATGAACCATGAAAACTAATGTATAAAGCTGCTAACAAAGGTTTTGATCATGCTTGTTTATGAAGTATTTCATATGGAAGTACATTCTGAAAATAAATGTGGTATCCATGTAGTCCACTGGAATCTCATTAGCAAGTAGTGATGAAGTGCTTTTCAGTACCTATGGGGAAGACAGTTTGCACAACATAAATTTAAGTCCCAGTCCAGTGATGACAATCTTATTATTGTTTTGGATGCTCAACTTCAGGTCTGGGCTTGTATTTAGGACAGTTTATTTATTATGTTTCAAAATGCTTTCACTTAGAAAAAAATGTGAAGGCTGTACTAAAGAGTACCATTGTGAAATTCCTGGGCCTGTTCTGGTCACCTCTCCCTCACTGCTTCTTCCTCTGCCACAGAAGTGGGGGGGGGGGGGGG
>NW_017729022.1:111512970-111531459 GCF_001723915.1 Gavialis gangeticus
CTGCTTCTTCCTCTGCCACAGAAGGGGGGGGGGGGGGGGTCGAATTTACTAATTAGACGCTGTATATGGAAAACAATAACAACTTTGTAATTAGCCATGTATAGAATTGAATTATTTGTGGCTTGTCTTAAATTGGAAGTCATTTTGGGTTTGGCTAAATATTGTAGGGTGAAGAGGGAGGGGAGAAAAGAGTCAGGGGCAGAGCCCTCTGAGGGGCCAATGAAAGGGGAAGAAGGGAAGAAGACAAGGCTCTATGGAATGAAATGCTGTCAGTAGGATCACAGAGATGGGAGAAACCTTTGTGGAGGGGATCACAAAACGCAGTGATGTGCAGGTTTCAAGAAGGGAGTTGCTAAAGCAGTGTTAAAGGTACTATGGCCAAAAATGATGTAGAGGGAGTAGGGGTCCTGATTTTAACCAAGGGGAGGTAAATGTCCATTTGAGAACAATGGAGAGGGCAGAAGCTGGATTGGAAGGGGCTGCAGATGGAGTCAGAAGAAAAGAACATGGCGCACTAGTGTAAAGGATGAGTTCCTGTAATTTAGGGGTTGGTGGAGACAATGAAAATGTAGTCTAGTGTGGGTTCACATTTAAGATGAGGAAGAAACAGCATGCTTATTTCAATGCTCTCCTCCCTCCTATTCTTTCCTTGTTTTTTCAGAAGAGTTTATTTTGATCTTAAGCATGGATCCAGGTTTTCTCTGATAAAAAAATTCCCAATTTTTGAGTTAAATAAGTAACCCAAAATGCACATTTTTCCACGATTAAAATGAAACACCTCTAATGCATAGATGTATACATTGTGATGTTTCTTTTTGATCACGGAAAAATGTGGATTTTAGGTTACTTTTTTTTAACCCAAAAATTTGGGATTTTTTTTATCAGAGAAAACCAGGATTCCTGCTCATAAGGCAAAAACAGGAATATCTCACCACCTTTCTCTAACATTAACCAAACGCTTTGTTTTGTTTGCAAGAATACATTCTTATAAGACACTCATTTATTTCAATATAGGTGTTAAAGTATTGCTGTACCTGTGATGGTCCAGGAAGTGTACAAGAGGCACGGATTTTTTTTTTTTTGATTTTTTTTTGTGGTATCTTGTATTGTATCAACTGTATAGTTGGGAGAGCTGTTGGACAAGCTTTTGATTATCAGCTGCTCTTCCTCAGGTCCAGTGGAAGCTATAACCATATAATTGAGGATAGAACTGGACTGATTTCGTTCATACTTTTCACATTAGTCTCAACCAATGTATATGACCTGTCCCTCTTTACCCCTTTGAATGTTCAGTTTCCCATTTTTGCACTGAATTTGCCAGCTGCATCCCATTTTGGTGCATCCTTCCATATTCCCATCCCATCACCATTTATGACTTTTCTGGGCATGCTTATTTTTATATCCGGTTTTATTATACATCTTCTCCTTTGTTCCTAGTTTAGTTCCCTCCTGGGTTATGGCACTTAATTCTTTTACAGTCTGAATGGAGGTACTCCTACCTGTAAAGCTATACAGGGAGTGTAAGAGTGATGCTGTAGTTACAACGGTACACACATTATACTAGCGGCAAGGGTTTCTTAAGATGAAATATTTTTATTGGACCAACTATTCTTCAGCTAAGTGTATGTCTGCTACCCCTGAGAATTTGTCTCAGCCTCTCCCCTCTGCTGTTTTTTGCTATGCTGTGCTTGGCTTCCTATGATCAGAGACCTGAAAAAATGTCTAGCATTCAAAAGTTTGTCTAACTTTGTCCCAGCTACATTGCTGATCCGATAAAAGACATTACCCTAAGAAATCCTCGCCCCTCACATAAAGCTGTATAGAAAGAAAATGATCTGTCCATTCACTTGAACCTGTCCAGTCAGATACTAGTTTAACAGCCTATTCCAGCTGCTTCTTGCTTCATTTATCTTCAGTACTGGCAGGCTCTCTGAGAATATTGCCTGAAGCAGATATCTTCTTGGTCAAAGGTTTCCAAGCTTCTCTGTGTACCAGTTGTTATTCCTAGGATCATCCTCAGAGGAGCTCATTACAAATAAAATTATGCCCCACCCTTCTTTAAAAAAATGCTTTTGGGTCCCATGGCATGTTACTCCCCCCACCCTAACCCCCAAATTGGGAAGAACGTGTTTTGACAGTCTCCCTAACATATTGCAACATGGGCATGCTGATGCAATATTATGACACATATGTAGCAAGGACCAAGTTGGCAGTAAAAGTTGGCAGTGCCCTCATTTTGAATGATTTGAAGTAACTTCTGATTTGCTTTGTTCTATCACATTTTTGGTCATCTTTTCTCCCATGGCATGAGGAAGGAAGATGCAGAATGGCTGTTTTGTGAAAAGAACAGGTTGGTAGCCACTCATGGAATAAACAGCTGCATGAAATCAAATGTAATGAATAAAAAAAAAAATGCCCTAACAGAACTTTACTACCTTTCGCAACTTCTCCATCTGGAGCAGTAGGTTATAATGTAAAAGACAAGAGTATATTATTCTCCCAGGAAGAAATTTTTCTCTGAGATTATTCTTTGCTTTTACATTATGATACTCATTTGTAATATATGAGAATTCATTTGTTTAGTTGATAAGATTTTAAGAAAATAATAGATTTGATATTCAAATCAAGAAAAATGGTACTGTAAAGGATAATACTTACTTTTTTAAAAAAGAGAAAGGAGGTCAAATACAGTAAAATGTAACTAAAGAGAATGCATCCAACAGAGGCAGTTTCGTGTGAATGGAAAGAATGGTATATATGCTGGTCTAGGAAGTTTCTCTTGGTTGCAGCAAAGCAGTGCTATGTATCGATAGTTTAATTCGTCCTACTTTTTCTTCTGAAACACCAGCAGAATTCTTTCTCTATGAAGAGACAGAGGAACAGGGTGGGAGGGAGTGGTAGCAGAAAACTGAAACTGGAAAAGTATTTATGATGAGAAGAGGTCTATTTAAGAAGACCTTTGCTAAGCCTTCTAAGTGACTGAGAAGGCTGCTTCTTTGCTAAGTAGTGCAAAGTGTCTGGAGATCTATCGTTTGAGCTGCTGACATAATTAATGATTTCATTAAGAGCATGAAAGGAAGCACTTGTATTCCTCCTGGCGTAGGCAGGCCAAGTTCATGTCTTAACTCTAATAACCAAAGTTGCTTTTGCCGATCTGGACTGTTGGTCCTCTTGTTGCAAAACAAAAATTTGAAAACCAAATATTATACTGGGCTATGATACTTCCCAACATGTCAGGAGTGTGACATGCTTTAAATATAAGCAGCTACTATGGGTTATAGGCTGGCAGGAAATTTACCAAGCCTTCAAACAACAATACAAATGGAAAAAATGTTAACAGAAAAATGTGCTTTCTGAAATTCAAAGGAAGCCAGTTTAAAAATTACTATTTATTACTTGTGGTTTTCACATTAGTTTTTCTAGTCCAGTGGTTCTCAACCTCAAGGCAGCCCTCTATATTTCTGAATGTCATGGTACCCCAGCTGAGAATCACTGAGGTAGAACTTAAATTCAGAAAAGGTATGAAGGGGGTGCCTTGAGACTAATAAGCCTGAGAACCATCGATCTAGCTGGTGCCAAGTAAGCAGGACCTGAACCTACCATGATCTGCTCTTTCTACTGTCTGCCACCCCCTGCCTGAGGAGGCAAGGGTAGCCCACACCACTGAGACTAGTCATGTGGGGCTTTTTATGCTGGCAGCTGTCCCCACAACCCCTCCTGCCAACCCCAGTAGCATGGGAGGAATGGATGCGATGAGCTAGGCTGCAAAGCATGGATCTGTCCACTCACCTGCCTGTAGTCACAGGGGCCGCCTGGGGGCAGGGGAGGGCAGCCATGCTGGCAGTCTCCAGAGGAGCAGCTACGGGTGCCACTGGGGTAACTGGGGCAAGTGCAGCTCTCTGAACAGGGAAGGAGAGCATTTACCTCCTCACACAGGGTCTGTGTGACACGGTACCCTTAAAGAGATCTTGTGGGACCCTGGCTGGGACTCGCTGGCCTTGAAAATTTGTAGTAATCCTAAGAATGCTGCAGTTTAATTTAAGAATAAATTATGACTTTGGGACAGAGCCATTTGATTAATGTCTGCTGGAGAATTAAGCCAAAATCCTGACACGAGTTTGTTTATTCTGACAGCTAGTGAATAAAGATGTACACCTCATGAACAATCTGTACTGAAATGTAGGCCTGAGTGGCAGAGAAAGTTCGTGGAAGGACAGGGTGGTATATTATGGCTATGAGACGATAAAGCACGTACACACATATAGCCTGATTGACTTCAAAGGCTTAAAGTTAAGCACAGACCTCTTTTCTTTTCTGATAGTTACCCTGGCATTGCTGTGTAGGAGGCCCAGGACTGAAATAGCAAGCTTGTGTTGCAAGAAACTTTTAAAGTATCTACTTGGCTTTAGATGGGGTGAGTATTCCCCTGATATCATGAAAAAGAAAGCCACATCTTATCTTAATTCTATCTACATATGAATTAACTATTATTAATTTCCTATATAAAAATACATCCCTGAAATATTTAAATGATGGAATAAATTGCACTAAGTTAGACCTCAGTCATGAGAGCAGCAAACCCTGGGCTTGGCTTTACTTATGGGAACAGTTATGGTGAAGTTTGAAACTCAAAAAATGTAGAGTAAGGGATTAAAACAACACACAAGCTAGAAATAATGTACAGATTTTTTTCACAGGTCCCAAAATAACAGCCTAAGAACTCTCAGTTAACATTTGAAGACCAACTTTAATTCTGCACCGTAATCATTTAGAGAATATTTTACATTATGACACAAATGTAATTTAATTTTCTTCTTTAAGTTAATTACTAATATATGTTGTCTTTATGTATTTGATTTCTATGCCAAAAAGGCTCAGGGAAGCTCACAATAACAAAGTCATAAAAACAGATAAATATAATACCCAGAGCTTAACCCCACCTGCTAAAAGCCTGCTCAAATTAAAAAAAAGTCTTAAGCAACTCTTGCACTTGTTTCAAACCATCTGAGAAACAAACAGCATTTTACAAGCTTAAATGAATTTGCTGCCTCCATGTCTGTCTGGCTGTGCACCTTACAAAGGAAACTTTTTTTTAATAGATTCTTTTTTTCCCTTTAACTTCCCTAATCCAGAGAGGGATTACTGCTCTCTTTATTAAACTAAGATTTAAAAAAAATACCCAAATCATCCAAATGATGAGCACCTCCTAAAAACATGGATCTTGGAACTTGTTTGGATGGCTGATGTGTGCGTGTGCATGTGTTTGCAAGCACACACTTGTGTGTACAGCTTGCCCTGATATTAGTGAGAAATGAGGTCATTATGATTTCTTGAGAGAAAGATTTCTGTCTCAGTGGTTTAGCTTTTCTCTTTTCAGCACTTTTCAGGGTGTCTTCTGCTGGGAGCAGCTCCGTTGTGTTGGAGGCCCTTGGATCACCACAGGAACATATCAGTTGAAACCACTTGAATTATACAGGGCAGTAGGAGAAGCAGGATCTTGACCTTCCTTTAAAGATCACAGCATTAGCCGTGATCATTTACATATGGGTATGAAAACTTTCAGTTGAAATTTAAGGGAAGTGGGTGTATAGGAGTTGAGAATGAGAGGATCTGTTCAAGTAACTCAAAGCTGTTTAAATGCAAAAAACTCTCCCCCAAAACACTTTGTGTAGATACAAGTGAATTTGTCTGAAATGATTCGAAGTAACTCAAAAAGAAAGGTTAGAAAACCCCACATGGAATTTAAGGTATGGACAGGCATCACATTGGAAGCCTTTCAAACATCTTGGATAACCTGTATTTGTATACGTGCCCAGCTGCACTTTGAAATGCTTCAAACGTTACATATGTCCCTACTTTTAGTGTTCACCATTGCAAATGCAAAAAGCATGTAAGTTTCTAGAAAGCTCCCATCCATTCACGTTTTTAGGTCTGTCCCAGCCTGCCACATACTTGGCATCATACGCTATTGGTGAGCCAGAAGATTAACAGGTATGACTAAAATGCATGATTAAACAATAAGGACTTTGCAAAAAATATCACAAATAATTAGCAGGTAGACTTACCCATAAATGAATTATTTTTACCATCCTTGTCAAGTTGTAACTGCATACCTCTCTCCATTTATTTTGGCTTCAAAATTGCTTTGGAATTGGAATGTACCCCATTTTCACTTGAAACAGCCAAAGATGAGCACTTTATTTTACCACATCCTGTGTAAACATTAATGTTTAATGGGGAAATAGTTACTGTCACCCTTCAGGTGCTAAAACAATAGCTGAAGTATTAATCAAAATTTTATGTAGATCTGAACAAGTCTTTTCCTTTATATTTGAGATTAAAATAGTTTTATTGAGCCTTCAGAATTCAGTGATTTCATCTCAGACTTGACTATGTCAGTTTTCCTGTAGCCTTAGGATTGCCAAAACAGAAAAGGAGATCTGGTAACAACATCATCAACAACAAAACAGCAACAACAATAATAAAGTGTTTTGTGTGGTCCTGCTAGGGAAATGTCCCTGTTTAACAAGCCTTTTCCTCCTGTTTCTTGACACAAATTCACAAGAGTAACTTTTCTCACCCCACTTTCCAATGATATCTTTCTATTAAAGAGAGCACATTCCTCAAAATGTGATACCAATGTTAAAAAATAACTTGAAAATCTCCCTGTGGGCCTGATTTAAAATCCATGAAAAGATTCCCATTAATTTAGATGTACTTTACCTTAGGCATTATAAAAATTCACCTATCACTGAAACAACAGTTGCTTCTGGGTTGAAATGCAACAGCAATTCAATACATCACAGCAGCATTCTGTAATACTTCAGGACAAGCTACAAAGCATACTGTACCATCAAAAAACTGCAGGATAATTGGAATGTGATTACCCAAACTAAAGCTGGAATAGATCACTGGAATTAAACCTTCTCTAATCTTATGCAAAGCACTATAAGGATTCTAGTGACTGCAAGTGGGAAAGGCTTTGCTCCTACGTTTCGTCTTGAAACACTTAATGTGTCTAATAGCAGAAGAGAAATGTGAGAAAGAGCTTGTGCAACCTTTGGATCAGTGTACACTAACTTTAATAGTAGTTCAGCAAGGATATATTATCACAGCCCCTCAGGAAAAATATTCTTTGGAACACTGCCTTGAAATAATTATTATATGAACATTGCTTGGAAACAGGCAAACACAGACTTCATTAGTCCCAGCTGGAGATGAACCTGAAATTGCTGGTTTCCACCACTTGTATACAATGTTCGTTCTTATTAGGCAGTTTATATGTTGGAAAGGGCAAGTAGGGCACTGAGAAGGCTTATTTGAATCTGGACCCTGAGCTGAGATTTTGAAAAGCAGGAGTCCAGAATGAATCTCCTAAATTCTTAATTAAATGGGAGGTGGTGTTTGGTGCACAGACAATCAGGCCTCTGATATTTTATAAGTTTGAGCTTGTTTTGCATCAGTATTCTTCTAACTGTCTATATCTGCTGAACTTCTGCACAGGTTTACTCATCTGGAAATCTTATTTAAGCCAGCTGCAGTATTAAAATATTGTAACTTCTGAGGAACTCCATGGTCATAGGTCCACCATGAGTTCCTGACCTCCAGATGCCCTGCCTCAGGGCAGTTTATATACATAAAGAACATTTAGAAACTCAGGTAAAATAATTAAGTAGAGGTCCTATAGGAGCAAATAGTATGTGATTATGTCATTCAATACAGTGTCACTGTATACGTACAAAGGACAGAATTTAGGCTCCCTGTGTGTTATAAACCTTGCATTTCTTTATTTTTTTTGAATGCGTCACTTGGAAGCCAAAATTACACTCTTTTATCATGGTTTTCTGTATTTACCTTTCTAGCTTTTTTTACTGAAAGGAAAAATGGGAACAAAATTTACTTGCAACTTTAGCTGCTTTCCATCATGAATTAGCTGGAGGATTTGAAACCACAGCACTGCAGTAGCTACTGATAGCACATGAGCTAAAGGACTAACTAGAGCTGGAAAAACACTGTTATTCAGCCATTCAGGTTGGCATATAACAGTCTGTGCTCTTTATGGTCACTTTTTCCATTGCTCCTGTATTCTATATCATTATGCATCCCCTGCTCCTTGTGCCCCCAATTGTTCTTCCACTCCCACCTTTCAGCTCAGCAGTGTAACCACCCTATCCATACAGTTTTTCCTCTGATATCCCCACTCTTCCCTGTGCTTCTCATGGTGGTCTGTTGGTGGCGGGTCCATTTTGCCCTGTTCCCTATGGTGAGTCTGAGTCTAAGGTGCGGCTGTAGGGCAGGGATCATATACAGATGTTTGGAATCTACATGGGCTTTAGCTTTGCTAATAAGAGTACACCTTTTGTATTTTGGCCAAATATGAACAGATTTACAAAGAACCAGCAAAAGCCATATCTTTGGCCTTTGGGCGACCCCCTTGCTGCCAAATTTCAAAGGCAAACAATGGAGGTGTCAAAGTTATTCAAAAATTGATTTCAATAATCTTATAATGGAAAGCATTAGGCAACTTAGATATAGGGGTTGGTGCCAGCTCCCACTATAATAACACTATGTTCAGTTGCCATGCCCAGGTACCACAGGATCAAATTCAGATTGGAATTTTAATTTTAAGTCTGATTTTTTTTTTTAAAAATAATTTCTTTTTCAGCTTTTGTCACACAAACCTAAATTTAACTTAATTGGGTGACCTTATTTCTGGAGAACACTTTCAGGTCAGCACCTCCGAAGATGAGGCCATTAGTGGGGCATGTGAAATTGGATACTTTTCTGGGGAGTCTGAGCTGCTGGGTGCTTCCCTTTATGAATTCTTTCTTTTCTGGGCTCCATGGTATAGGCTGAATATTGTATTTCAAGAAAATGTCAGTACTTTTTTTGTTTTTGTTGTGTGACTGGATTAATATTCATTCTTCTTTCATTTATATTAAAGTTTGGCTGCTGCTAGGGAGTGCTTCCCACTAGGTACAAAAGTAGAACAGCAGGCGGAGATGTGTGGGGTTATGAAAAGAGGTTAGAAGAGACAATATCCACTGTATCTGATTATCTCAACAATGAAGTAGTTTGAATGTTTAGGGATCAGAATCTCCTCTCAGTTACCCTCGTGGACAAGTTCCACGTGAGAGCAGAATTTGGCTGGTTATTTGTCTTCCAGCTTTGTAATTTTACTTGCTAGACAATCAATTGTCATTTAACACTGGGAAAAAAACATATAAAGTTCAGCAGTGGCAGATTGTTTACTTTGGCTGCGTGGCTTACAGGAAAGATCCCAATTCAATACTTTGCCAAAGGATATATTTCAGTGAATAGACTGTGAGCAGTGATGCCAATATATACTTTACCGTAGAGCATGAGTACTCTGGCCCCTGGGATACCTGCTCTTGGGGCCAGACAGTTTGACCCTTAATGTGTCTCTCTCACCCTCCAATTTGTCTGCCATGCCTTGATCTTGTGAATTAGAGGGAAGGTTTTTGGTCATATGTGGGCACGTATGTGAGCTGCAAGTACAGATGATGCTTGGGGCTCCTCCTTCCCTTTCAGCCCTCCCACATGCTAATCGGGTCTTAAACTGGGGTCCACACTATGGCCCCTTAAGTAAGAGGGTCCTATGGTATTAACTTAATTGGCAAGCAATTTAGTTCACCACGTTCAGCAGAGATTCATTAAGTCCATTAGTTGATAAATTAATTCTTCTAATAGATAAATAGCTTACATAATTCTGGATCAATTCATAGGCAACTCACTCAGTACCTTCCCACTGCGGCAATTCATTAACTTTTTCAGGTCATAAATAAATTAAATCCTCAATAAATAAATAGTCCACATAAGTCTAAATCAATTCATAGCCCAATTAATCAAGGCAATCACGTCCAGTAAAAATCCATTAAGGCTTCTAATCAATGGGCCAATCAGGTCTTTCCACAACTGAAGTGTATATTTAATTCAAAAGCAACTCGTACAAAAAAGTAATGGTATGTTCCAAATTCCCAAGTGCCTTCAGGTCAGCTATGCCCACCACCTATGCCACTCCCTCCACTCACGGATCCAACATAGTGGCCACAACAGAAACCATATCCTGTGCTTTGCTCCTGCCGCACCTCCCTGGAGTCTGGACCCCTGAGGCTGAAGGTCCGCCTGAGCCTTCAGTCTATGAAACCAGTCCCTTCGCCTGCTCGCACAGGATCTGCTGGGGTCTCACTACCACAGAGCTCCATATACTGCCTCCTTACCTCCCCATTCTCTCCCCTCACTGGCTCAGGGCACTCGCATATGTTGTCAACCCCGGTGCACCCTCTAACAAGCAGCTGGCATGAGCTTACAAAATGGGGCTGACACTGTGCCCACCATCAACACCCCTGCAGGTATGTAGAAACTGTTTCCTGCCTTCACCTGGTTCTTATTAATTCCCCTGATGCCCCTGGGATGCCCCCCCAGGGTCCTGCCTCTCCAGTACAACTTCACCAGGTTCCTCCCACTATCACATAGGCACACATCTAAAAAGATAGAAATGCAAGTCAACTGAAATGGCTTTTCTGACAAGTTTGTGGAAGAGGCTTTGAAAAGCAACAATACAAGAAGTTAGCCTGCCAGATCATATAGTAAGTGCTACATTGTGGACCCTTGTGTCCTTGCACATTCCTGCCAGATTCAGTGGGCATGGCTGTATCCCTAGGGAGTTCAGCTCCAAGATGGAGACGGCTTAGTTTGTAATATTTACTCTTTTTAATAAATGCTTGTGAAAACATGAACACCTGTTGATGGTTTCCATCACGGCGACTTTTATGTTTGTTTCCATACCTAGTCAGCTCTTGTATATAATTTCTGAGTTACAATGCAGGGACAAGGAGGAACAGAAGAGGCCAGATGAAGTGAGACATTTTTAATTTAAATGTGAAAGGTACAGCCTGGAGGTTTGTTCAACTACAACACGGGGTTTTGGAATGTAAGTTTAATTGATGTGATGTCATAAAATAAATAGAATAAATTTATGAATTGATGGTCTCTTAGTCTGGTTCTCAGTGGGTGGCAGGTATCCACGTTACAAAGACCATCACAAACTGGCACCTTTCTTGGCAGTTTCAGCAAGGAATCTAAGCACTAATTTGGCATGGGGATTACACTACCCTTCAAGGTGGTCTCTCCAGGTCAGTTAGGGCTGAAGCATGTAAAAAGCAATGTACATGGAGGAAAGGGGAAAGCAGCTTGCACTTTGAATGCCTGACCTGTATCTATTCTTTGAAAAGAAGAGACTTCTCGCTCCCAGGGTGTGAGGCTGACCTCTTTCACTATCACTAAATTGGCTATTAAAGTCCAAGGGAAGAGGTGGTTTTTGTTAATTTTGTGGGGGGGAGGTGAGAGGAGAGGGAGCAGGGTGGGGTGCTAAATTTTAATAGTCTCTCATTAGGAATGTGGGGGTGCAATCAGGAAAATTTGTTCTGCCATTTGAAATGTTTTGTTCAAGTTGGACAGCTGAGCTGCATGGAGTAAATTTATTTTGCTGTTAGCCTAGATGGGAAGAGGACATCAGGAAGAACAGCAGAGGAAATTAGTTATGGAAAAGAATTGAAGCCAATGTCACCAAGAAAAGTTGCTAGGCTGGGAAGGAAATGGCCAGCTAACTAGGTTAATTAGTAAGCAGGTTAATAGGCCGATAACATTTTCCACCAGCCCTTGGAAGGGATGGGGAATGGATTATCATAGCAACTGCAGAGACCAATGCTGGATTAATCTGGCAGTAGCTGGACAAAATGAGAAAAATGAACACCTGTGTGAGCATGTTACACAAATAATTGGATTGAACCCTACCTTTGTAAGAGGCAGCTCTATCTATGTGTGGGGTCAGGTACTGTGAAGGCTGAAACAAATGGGTTTTTCCCATAGTAACCAAAACAATATTTTGGCATTTTCCTGTATAGATATTATATTATTACTCCAACTTAAGGTCTGAACATTAAATTAGTATGAATATAATAGCAGGTTACTAGCGCTCTTAGCTCTATGAAGTACTAGCCAAGACCCTCAATCCAGGTGTACAGGGTGAGGTCCTATGCTGCTGCTGCTCCTTTTTCTTTTTCTCTCTCATTTTTGGCAAGAAGGGAAATCCCACACCTTTATGAGAGGGGGGTTTTCCAACAATATTCTTCAGTCAGTTAGGCTTTAGGTTATAGAAATGTTGCTATAACAGATGGAGAAGAAGGGGAGAAACAATTTAAAACTAGCACCCGGTGACTTAATGATGGAATGTTTGAAAGTATCAGTATGGTAGGCCTGCTATGTCGTCTTCGCACCACGGTACAGCTTATGTAGACCAAACAAATCCCTGCACAAAGTATGGAGCACAAATATTTTGCATTAATGTTCTATATCCGTCTACCTTTCTCAGGTGAACATGATTGCAGGGGAAAATTTTGAGAGCTCATACTCCTGGACATCTGTGACTGTCCATCATTGTTGTTAAAGATAACCTGCATCCTAACAACAAATTGGAGTATGGAATAACCATAGGATTCTTAGGGCTTGAGACATCACTCACTCATGCAAGCAATTAAGAAGAAGTCCTCATAATTAATACTTGGCTGATAGAACATCACTGTGTTGTAAGTGCAAGGTTCAATCTGTAACAGAGTGACTTTGCATGTTCTTAGTACATCATAATGATGCAGGGTTGCAATGCAAGGTTAATATTAGTGGCTACCTTGCTACAGCAGCAAAGGGGCAGCCTGATTGCTTGCTTCCTTCTGTCTTATTACAAGATTTTTCCCCTCCCATTTTCAACATAGAAAAAATGCAGCAGAAGGAGGTTGAAAATCTTTGGTTTTCGTAATGTGAAATCATATTTTCCAGTAATTTCATCAAATATTGAGTCCAATTTTGGAAGCCTTGCTACAAAGTCTGTCCGGATTTGTTAAATTAAAAAAAAAAATTAAAGAAAGATGATACAGTATTCAACAGACTTAGTTAAACCCTATTATTGCAAAAGTTTTCATGCCTGGGTCAGTGTATACATGTTAGATCTTGACTTCTGCCAAGGTATTTATTTTCTTTCAGAAGAGATTATTATTTCCCTTTCAGAGGAGGCAGGAATGGGGTGCCTCTGGCCATGGTCCACCCCCATGGAAGTCTGGGAGAATTGCTTTCTTTCTTTATTTTTACCACTCCTCTTTTCAAATATGCCTTTGTGCTCCCAATTTTTAATCTTTGCATTAACTAATTGCTTTTGGAACCCTGCTTTGTTGCGTAGTTTAAAATCAATCAATGCGTATTTCCTTTAATGTTACCTTGATGTTAGCCTAAACGTAATGTTATACTAAAGGTATAAATAATTGTGTACATTTGTGTGATATATGTAGTGAATTTTAGAAAAACCTTCCAATTCTTATAAAGCAATGGGCAGTGCTGCTACCACTATGATTGGAATTCAGAAGTCCAATGCAATACTTAAGGCCTCAAGTGAGATTTAATTAGTGTATACGTAGTGTTGGCTGACCATACCAGTGCCAACTTGCTTATAAAAAGATGCTGTTTTACGGATGCTTCTCACTCCTTACCTGTACCCCATCTTCATGCTTGGAAGTATAAAAGTTAGACATAACGTAAGGAGGGGAAGGGTATGAAGTAACATCTGATAGTGTCATGACTCGCTCTGACTGAGGGAGCAACACAGGCAACAAGCTGCCCAAGCTGTAAAAAGAGCAAAGATCAGGCCCATGCACTATATATGATAGTGCATGACACAAGGGTCAGGTGTTGGCCCTCTGGTGTGGGAATGCATTTCACATGCATGGTGCAAACAATGGTTATTTACCTAGTAATTTTCTCCTGAGATAGAATAATATAAACTTACAGTTGGAAGGGACCTCAGGAGGTCATCTGGTCAAGCCCCCAGCTCAAAGCAGGATTGGCCTCCACTAGATCATCCCAGCCAAGGCTTTGTCTAGCTGGGCCTTAAATACCTTAAAAGATGGAGATTTCACAATTTCTCTGTTCCAGGCCTTTACTACCCTCCTACTGAGAGTTTTTCCTAATATCTAAGCTAAACTTCCCTTGCTACAACTTCAGAACATTGCTCCTTGTTCTTTCATCTGCTACCACTGAGAACACTGGGCATGTCCACGCATGGATTTGCTTCAGCCTAGATTTACTGTGCAGTAAGCTACTGCACAGTGGGTGTGTCTACACGTGCTCCTACAGAGCTGTTGTTACTGTGCAATGCCGGCAGCACACAGTTATTTACCAAGGGAGCACATCACTGTGGTGATGTAGCTGCAACATCACAGTTTGTGCCCATTAACACTATGTCATCATAGCCATTACTACAGTAATGTAGCATCTCATGTAGACGTATCCAGTAAGGGTTTTTGGGTAGGTGTCTACACACACACAGATTAGGGAGAAAATTTGCTGCCAGGTCCCTGCAGCCCTGCCATGCAGCCCTGCGGCCACCATGGGGAGCTCCTGGTTGCAGCTCCTGACACCTAGCAGCCATCTTTAGAAGCCAGCCCCACTCTCTACTCTCTGGGCAGCCCCCTCCCTGCCCAGGAGCAGCGTGCCCAGTGCAGGGGCAACACACAGCAGCTCCCTCCTTGCCTACTCTGCCTCCCCATGCCATGGCTGCTCCAGCCACTGCCCCTGGCAGTGATGACCAGCACCCCACTGCTTCAGCTTCTGCCCCTGCCTCTGGTAGCAACAATCAGTGCCCCATATTCCTGCTGCCCATGGTGCTGGCCCTGCTGGCCCCAGCAGGCATTCCCTGCCCAGACCCAGGAGAGCCATGGACCTGCCAGTGGGGGCCAGGGCACTGGGTACAGGAGGCCTTGCCCAATTGCCTCCTTCTGAACTGCTCCCTACAGATTCCCACCACTCCTCCTCCTACCCACCCCTGCACCACGCTTACTGAAGACATGTGTCAGAAGACCAAGTCTTCATTTCCCTCACATACAACAAACACCCCTCTGCCTCCCTCCCCAAAACACAGAGCACCTCCACCACCCACCCCACCCTCCAACAGTAAAAATCCCTCTTCCCAATGAGAACTATTTACAAAGTGTGTTTTTTGTAGAGACCCAGAGTGGGGGGCCATGGTGTGGGGGTGCCAAAGGTGCAGAGCCCAGGGGCAGGTGGCCAGAATTGCAGCCTGTAGATGTTCCCTTGCAGGTGTGGATGCCACAGCACAGACAGAGGGCGGGGGAGCTTGCCCAAGGGTGATGATGCATGGTGCTCCCCTGGGGCGGGTGACTCCCCCTCCAGCTGGCACAGTCCAGGCTCATCAGGGCCAATGTCCAGTCCTGGTGCTGCTCTAGCCAGCTCTGGTTCCATGCCAGCCATTCCTTGTGGTGGGGCCTGGGTTTATGCAGCTGGCAAGGTAGGTGCTGGCCAAGGCTCCCCAAGCTGCTGGTGGAATGCATAGCCAGGGAGATGGGCAGGACAGGACACTCAACACCCAAGGGTCCTTCCTCTGAAGATGTATCACTGGAGAGGTCAGGGAAGGACGGGGTCTTGGGCAGGCCACCCATGGTGGTATAAACTGCACAGTTGCCAACTGGGTCCCAGGGTGCCAAAATGCTGGTCAGCTGCCACATGAAGGGCATGGTCTTGCGAGTACAGCCAGACCAACACTTGTGGTTTGTCATGGCTACCCACTGTGCCCACAAAGCCTTGACCTTTATGCGCCACTGCCATGCCAACTGGTTGTGCCCTTGCTCCTGCATCCCACCTGACTGGGCCTCATAAATGTGGGCATTGGAGCACCCACCACTCTCAAATTGGCACAGTACCTCTGCTCAGCACCTTCACCGCAGAGCACCACAAGGCCACCAACCTCCTCCTGGCTCCAGTTGGGGCCCCAGTTGGAGGGCACGGATGTGTGCATGCAGGTGGTGCCAGGCCTGGACAGGGAGGACAAGGCCATGCTGGGTCATGTGCTGGCCCCCACACAGCTGTCCCTCTGTTGCCAGCCTTGGGCAGCTGCCAGCAGCTCCCAGAGCAGCCACATGGCAGAGGCTTTGCCCCACAGCTGCTGCAGGAACAGGGCAGGCTGCTAAGAGTGTGTAGCAGGCAGGTGGCCCTGGCACCAGAAGTAGCCTGTAGGCAGCCCTGGGGATTTGACAGGGCTTCCCAGGGGCTGTAGCACTCTGCAGCACGGCTCAGCACCCTGCTGGCCTGTCAGCAGTGCCCTGGCAGTCGCAAGGCAGCAGCGCCAGAGGGACACACAGGGCCTGCAGAGCCCTCAGGCTGCCTATGGTGTGTGCCCCAGAGCACAAAATGGCATTACACACATTACATCAAATTGTGTACTTGGTTGTATTGATATAAAAGCTAGAGTAACTGAGAACTGAGTTTGCCCTGCTAGATATTAAAAAGGCACCTGTCTCTATTCATTGCAGAGATACTAACTTGGTCATCTTCAATTCCAGCACCTGGAACTAAATACAAGCTCATTTCATAGGTGAATGAACAGATCATCCCTCAGGTTGCAAAGAGGGAAATGGGTCAGTGTCCCTTCCAGGTGAAGGGCTCAAATCATATTTTTCACCGCAGTTTCACCACCTGAGATGTTCTGTCTATCTTTAATAGGCACTTTCCCAATGATTAATTTTTGTTTACACTTGTGGTTACTTTGAACCCACTATCAAGATTTCTTTATTTAATTATATTACCATTAAATCTCTCTTTATATTCATTCCTTTACCGTAGGCAATTTGGATGATATTGTTAGGTGCTTAGAAAAGATTAGGTTCACTTAAGATTGTGCTTGCTTTGCAAAAAGTATTCTTTTATACCTGTTCAGATCTGAGATTGTTTGGTAGAGAATGAATAAAACACATCATCCTGTAGGCAAGCAAAGTGTAATTGCCAGGTATCATATTTCAAGGTAGCTCAATCCAATAAGTTATTTCCTTGGTCATTAAATGTGCTGCTTAATCTTTTAAATCCTTAAAATGAAAAATATTTTAATTACATGGTAGGACAGAGATAAATGATATATAAATAGTGTTTGGGTTTCATGCCCCCGCCATCTACACTTTTTTCCTATGAGATTATGTTCATGGAATAATAATTTATCAGGTCAGTGAAGGCTGACCACCTATTATGACCTCCAACAACTGGAAGAAATTCTCAGTGGATATATGGCAGTGTTTAGGATCTTCAGCTAGGTTACTTAGTCTACTGTGCTCCTCCTCTTTTGTAGCCATTCCTGATAACATCTCTGCTCGTACTTTGCAGCCTTCCTTCACGTCTTTAAGCAGACTATTTTTATTTACATATTGAGTAACACGTATGCTTTTGTTCTATCTGCTGTTTACCTCAAGCTATGTCTGCTTCTCTCTCAGACCTGCGGAACAGCAGTGTGGTAAGTTTGTCAAACTTCTCTTCCAACTATATAGTGGGTCCAGTAAAAGATACCACAAAATCTCTGGTGCTTCCTGCATTTCCTGGACCATCACAGTGATAACAAGATTCAGACTTGTCTTGATTTATACATGACTCTGTGATTTCACAGTCTCCACCTTACCTAACAATAATGCTATTTCACTCTGAGCCTGTTTTAGTTACCTTTCAATTTTAGTTCACATGCCATCAAATAGGACAAAGCTATCCATTCTCTTGAAATGTCTGGACTGTAGAGAGTTAATTCAAGTTTACTCTATCCCAGTGTCAAGTGGGCAAATGGTAATACGGAATGAATCTCTGCAGTTTCTTTTTGCTAGTGAATGGTTAAGCAACCTAAATATATTGAACATTGGTAAATAGTAGTACCTGAGACTTCTGGTACTTCCTGGAGCCTAATAACTATGTGAAAGCATCTGAGGCCTTGATGTGCGGCTAGCCATTAGGAGATTTTTTTTAATGCCTTATAATTTTTGGTGTCTCCACTTTTAGTTACTTAACAGGGCTGACTTCTTTGGTGGAAGGGTTCTTGGCATCTTCTGAAAACCATGTAGTGCCCTTTAAGGTGCCTCATATTGGACACACTAAAAGGTGCCTCACATTGGGTACTCCAAGAATTACTCATTTAAAAACAACCAAAAAACCTTGGCTATTGTTCTCTAGGAAGTGTTTTGCTCTGAGATCACCATTACCCATATATAGAGAGTAAAACCAAATCCCATATGGCAATTTTAGACCTAATACAATTTCAACTTGTTAGGTGTAATAAAGGGAAATTCAAAGTAGTTTATTTCCTTTATATCAAACCACTCCTGGCACTAGAAATTTAGTAATTCCCTGGATTTGATGTTCTTCCCATTGCTCTCTGTAACTTTCTTCACATGTCACCCTTCCTTTACACCACCTTCTCCTCTAAAAAATGTATTCCTCTTTCTTCTTAGTTGTAGAGTGGTCATTTCGGAATACTTTGCTCTTATGCAGTGATGCCTCATAGGCAATACAAAAATTATGGCATGCTCCCACACATGATTGAGCAGATCCTCTTATACCTCAAAGGGAGCAGGAGAGCACACAAGCCTCCATGGCTCA
>NW_017729022.1:111531470-111538282 GCF_001723915.1 Gavialis gangeticus
CTCAGGTCCCTTCCGACCCTAGAGACTATGAAACTATACTGAAGTGGAAGAGGAGGAAAGGGAAGACATCCGGTCAATGGATGCCCTCAGGACAGAGAAAAGGTGTAGAGGTGCCACCTATTAGTTAATGCATACGGTGCTTTTCTATTAGTGGGCTTGTACAAGCATTCATTTCTAGCTGTAAGATTTTTTTCAAAAATTTTTTTGGTAAAAAAGTAGCCTTGGATCTATAGTGTTTGTGCATTCCAGTCTTCTGGTTGGAGGGCTGCATATAGGCAAGCTCTCCAGCCAGGATAGACACTGGGCCACTTCTGCCCTTAGGGGAGCCCATTACTTGATAGCCTATCCTCTCCCTGCCTGGGAAGGGGGCAAGCTGTCAACAGGCAGGTCTCTGGGTTTTAAATCACCTTATGTACAGCCCATGTGGGCTCAGCATGGAACATGGGGTGACTTAAAGCCTGGGGTACAGGGAAGGGGGGGCAGAGACAGCTTCCCTAAGCCTGGACCCCATCTTCCCAGCTTTTAAATCACCCTATGTGCTGCCCAGCTGAGTGGCATACGTGGCATTTAGAGCTTGTGGGGCCATGAACTGGAATGGGGTTATCTTCTCCAGCCCTGCTACCTAGTTGGAAAGGGGATGTCAGAGGGAGCCAGCAAAGCTCCCCTAGCCTCCTTTCCAAACTGGGGAAGGGGCAGGGAACAATGGCTGTGCAGCACAGCAACATCCCCTGCCCATTTCTCACTTTGGTGTGAGAAGCAAGCAGTGGGGTAGCAGTGCTGCTCCCTCCACTCAGCTTCCAGCGCCTGGGAACTAAGCAGACAAAGCAGCACCTCAAGCACCCTGGCCACTTCTCACAGTGGAGACCCTGGTGTGTGAGAAGGCAGTGGAAAACAGCTGGCAGCTGTTCCTTCCTGCCCTCCCATCCACTCTTGGTCTATGGAAAGGGCAAGAGCAGCTGCCCCCAACACCTTCTCCAGACCAGGGCAACCCCAATCTCCAGAAGACACAGGAGCCTTTCATCCCAGCTCAACCCCTCCTGGTACCTGGGAGAAGTTTAGCCATGGGAAGTGTACAAAGTTGCTTACAGATGAAAAAAAGAAACCCAAAACTGCACTTTAAATTCCATGGGCTTTTATACCAAGCCTAGCACATGCCCAGAAGAGGCATCATGTTAGTTTGGCTCAGCTTGCCCAGTGTCTGTATGGATTGGGCATTTCAGCGAGACTTTTTGACGCTTTTATCTAATAATCAGCTATTAGATTAAAGTGTCAAAAAACCCTGTTAAATCACCGGATCTATACAGATACCACAGAGTTGGGCTGAACTAATGCATTCCAGTAAAGTATGTATGGCGGGGGGGTTCATGTCTGTCAGCAGCCCAAGTGTTCATTCTCTTGGGAGCAACTGTCCCAGGAGCCACTTCTACTTGGTTGGAGTTCAATTATTTTTCTCCTGCCATTTTTGGTCCAGGTGAAACATCATGAAAGCTTGTACACTTGGGGTTCCTACTGGAGAATAGCAACTCTCCCAGGAGAAATAAAATACTTGTATGTTGTCTATTACTGTGTAATCCTAAATAGTTGCCTACTCAGCTAACAGGATAACTTGGATTCTTTCCACTTAGCTTTAAGGGTCAACTTCTGTCACACATACATGACCAATCTACATACTGCTTATGGGCCGTTGCTGTAAGTTGCCCCATGGAGAGCTCCACCAACAGCAGATCTCATGAATTATACATAAAGAGCGGGCTGGGAAGTTTTTGTGTAAACGTTTCCTTTTTGTTATTGTTGGAAAATGCCAGCTTGCGAAACCAAAGTTTCTGCATGGGAAAATACCAGTTTTGACAAAATCTTATTTGGGAATGGTCTCTCAGTTTCAGGATACAATTTCTTGTTACAGAGACAACCACCCTGTGATAGCCCTGTGGTTAGGGCATTCACATGGAATGTGCAGGAGCACAGGTTCACAAGCCTGGCCTGAACTGAGCAGAGCAAAAAGTTGGACTGTATTCCTAATGAGATTCTTAACTGCTGGGTTATTGGCTATGAGAGAGTAACTTTCACTTAACCCCTCCTCCCCTTCACCCTCCAAGAGGTCTTATTGATCAACGGAGGCATTTTTAAAAACTCAAAAGCTTTTACAGGATAGACTAACCATTTCCCACCCAGGTCTAAATATATGCAAGGCTACATGCACAGTGTATATGCTAGGAGGTAAAGGGAAAAGCATAGGGTCTAAGCATATGACCCTTAGGAATCCCATTTCCTCCCAAAGTGATCTTCTGACTTCTATTCTGCAGTCTGTGAAGCAGGATCTTCATTGCACTATCCTATAGATCAACCAGAAATATAGTAGAACATTTCTCACCTGACATCATCTGCCCAGGAATTTTTTGGAGGTTCTTTTGCAGCTACACACCAGAAGTGATCTTAAATTAATTAGCAACCCACTTTACTGGCTCAAAAAGGTTCCCATGGTATAGTGAGGAGAAACAAACCATTATAGAGCTCCATGCAGCAGTACTGAACTATAACAATTGTTTTCAAGGCAAAACAGCTGTTTTGGTGTTTTGTCAAGGTTCATAGAAGTTGCCCTTGCAATATCTCCATATGCCTTTCTGTATGCTGTTCAGCAAACAAAACAATGTGCTCAAGCACAAATCAAATCAAATTTGGAACATGTGGATTTGAATGCAAGTTCTGGGATAGTTTCAATACTGAATCACCATGCCCAGAAAGCAGAGCCATCAGAGTTTAGAAAACATTTGCTGACATGTCTCTTTTACCTTTCTTTTTTCACAGAAAGCTACAAACAATTCAGCATTTTTTTCTGGTCTGATCTTTTTGGACTTTTTTGGACCGTGTCTCATTCTCACCTCCTCTTCACCTTGTCTCAATGCTCTCCCCTCCTCTACCCATGTCAGAAATATGAGAAAAAAATAAACATCTGTGCTGCCTAACACTAATATTAAAGCCTGTGAATGTGTATATGTGCCTATTAAATGCATATACATATGCATATATGATTGAATAGCATATACATATGCATATTTGATTGAATATTGCATATTTTTAGACAGAAACTGGAGTTGAATTTGTGTATTAAGACTCTCATGTAGATTTTTGCTGTACAAAGGTGAAGTTATACTAGCAGTATATTTTATCCACGGTGCACAGTTCTGGAAAACCCTTTGATGCTTGTAAAAAGCTCTCTTTACTTACAAGTTAATAGCTTTAATAAAATGCAGCTGGAAATCCTTGATTTGACCATATTGGCTGTTGAAATGTCTTTGGAAAGAAGCAGAAAAATATCTTTTAAAAGCCTCAGAAGGCAAGATCATATGAGGGGAAATCAGAATAGACTTGAAAATTCAATCTGTCTGGTGATGATTAAGAAACTTAATACAGGTATGACATGGGGTTGTTACTGGACTGCAGCTTGCTGATGTCAGATACACAAAAGTCATATTTACCTGTAATGGCAAAAATAACATGATATGTTCACATTCTGGCAAGAGATGTATTAAGATTTTCATAAATTGTGTTTTATGACTTATCTTTTTGGTTTACAGATGTAATAATTTATTGAGTAACATTTTCAAAAACTCCTAAATTTCATTTTTTAAAAGTAACTGAGATTCTTAAGTCAGTTTGGAATCTTAGAAAATTTTACCTATTATGCATCAATTTTATATAACCCAACAGTTTATATATAATTTAAAAACATGTGTGTCTGTGTGTGAGCATGTGTATATAAAACATAGGCATCTATGTATATGATCAGATATGTGCAACTGAGGGTAGGTATAAAAATGTTATAAGCATGAATTTGGCATTGTGCATCCCCAATGAGTATTCACCAAACCTTTATATGCAGTTTCTATAGTTTTATATGAGCACTTATTACAGAAACAGCTACTTAGGAATGTTTTAACAATGTATTGAGCCATTTCTTTTTTAACCCTGAGTATATAAAGTCCATGTGATAGACAAAGAATAAAATATCAGAACCTTAAAGTACAGAAAAATTATTCTAGGTTATTTGATATGTGTTTTTATGTCTTTAGCTTCTAATTAGTTTTGGTTTGAGCCCATCCTTGGCTAGAAGCAACGATTGTATGTCTTATCGGGATACTGGGAATTTCCCAGAGCTTCCATATTTAGCCCTGCAGGGCTCTGATATATCAAGTCCTAAGATAATGAAATGTTTATGTATACATAAAAGGTGTCACTCATCCAGGACAAACTCCAGCTGGAGCTCCAGCAGATATATTAGAAGTTCTTTGGGGGTTTGAACATTACGTTGAATCCTAGGATAAATGGATTAATGCAGCGGTCAGCGGCATATGGCCGCTGGCACTACCACTTCTCTCTGTCTTTCTCCCTGCTCCCTCCCCCAGCTTTCCCATGGCTGTGGCGTAGGCACAGTTTCCAGCCAGAGTGGAGCTGTGCTGAGTCTGGGGAGCTGGAAGCTGTGTAAATACCACTGCCACTTCTCACCCCTCTGCCGTCTCCCCTCCTGTCTCTCAAAGGTTGTAGTGTGAGTGGAGCTTCCAGCAGCTGGGGAGCTGTGCCAGGGCTGGGCTGGGCAGGGAAGGTGCAGAGGCAGAAAGAAGTGGGAGCAACATGGAAGCAACTTCCAGCTGCTGGACCCCTGACTCTCCGACTGGAAGCTGCGCTCGCACTGCAGCCAGTGAGTGGTGGGGCTGGGAGAAGCAGCAGTGACATGGGCATAGTTCCCAGCTGCTTGGAGAGGAGGAAACCCCTCCACTGATGGCCTGCGTCTGACTGGAGTTGGGTTGTTCCAGCCTGTGGCTTAAAAAAGGTCACTTCCCTGGGGGTGGTGGACAGAGGGCAAGTGTTGTGGTTGCATGTATTTATTATATGGATATTTTCTTCACATACACTCATGCAGCACTGGATCAGCCTCCCATTAGTAAACATATCAGGCCAGGGGAACAACAGTCCTTTTTTGAAAGTATAAAACGATGTTGTGACTTCAAATATCTTGCTTTGGGGGTTTTGAAATGTCACCCCATTTTCATACCTCCACACTGCTTTGTCTCACTGAAGACGACAATTTGATCATATGTAACAGAAAATGTCAATGGGAAGGCAGACAATTCTTCAGCATCTGTTTGAACATGCCAAGCTTCATTCACAAATTCTTTATTCTGATCATCCTGCACATACAGGCTGGATGTTGCTTCATAATATTTGCCTTCCAAAAATGCATCAGCCTGTTAATAGGTTGCTAAGGCTGAAGGAAACAGGCAAGGTTCCTCTCCTTGGCACAAGACTGAAAAGAAATAATAAGCTCTCTCCCTCTTTCAACATTGCTATATAAAATTAATTGCCTAACTTTAGACTACATCCCAAAGGTTTCTCTTCCACCTGAGCTTAAGATAAGGATTTTCCACAGTGGAGTGATTATGGTGAGCAGAAAGTGGCTGTGTGATAGGAAAATTTTGTTCCCAAACTGCAAGGACTGGTTTTATACAGGTTTTCCCCTTTTCCTGCTTCCCTGTGGCTTTTCACAGTGTAGGTATGACCTTCTAATTAAGCTAATGCATCTTTTGCCCAGCTCGCCCATGCAGTAGAAAATCCCAGCGTGCATTGTCCCACCCCTGTACTATGGCTGCTCATCTGAGTGCAGGTTCTCATGGTATGATATCTTTTTCTAAGGCCCAAGTTTTCTCAATGGCATTGCTGTCTATGTAGAGAAGTAATATCGTGTACCGCAGTACAAGTGTGTACCAATATTTGTGTTGTGAAAAAAGTTGCTAAATGGACAAAAATCATCTGCATTAGTTTTAAGGGGGTCCAATGAACATCACAAGTTTCAGCCTGGTTGGAAAAAAACCCTAAAGCATTGATATTGCCTAAATATGGTTTTTTAAATATAATCAGTAGGAATGTAGGAAATGCATGTTAGATGGTGCAATTTGGTGGTCAGACAACCACATAGACATTCACCTCACACTAGTTAAATTCTTTTTTAGGTAACAAAACCTTTCTGGTGTCACATATTTGTGTGCCTAATACATACACATCTAAGAGTATATTTTCTTGTCCTCTTTTGAAGCTATAATCTATACTACAACTGTTCTTAACCTTTTTAGACTGGAAGCACCCTTCAGAAAATGCCAGGTCTTAGCTTTTACTCATTTCTTTTTGACTAGAGAAAAATAATAGACCAAAGAACTTAGACCACAAGAGGTCAGAATGGTTTTGATGTTCTGGATTCCAGTTGGAATCCACTCTGGTTTTATCTTCTGAATCTTGTGTATTTGTTGCATGGCTAACGGTACTAGTGTTGCACCATTAAAAGGGTCTCAAAGCACCGTCTGAAAATCACTGCTATGTTGTCTCATTAGTGAGTGACAGCAGCATGTTATTATTCAAAGGTTAAATTAAGTGAGCAAACTTGTCAAGTGCCGGCTGCTGAAGGGAGAAGAAACGATGATTTTACAGTTATGAGGAATAGTTTACTAAAGTCTGCCTTTGACGCTGTCTCTCACCCCATTCTCATCAATAAATTAGACAATTGTGGCATTGACGCCTACACAGTTGGATGGGTAAAAAATTGGCTGATGGGGTGCACCCAGAGAGTATGGGTGGACGGATCATACTCAACCTGGTGAGATGTGAGCAGTGGGGTTCCCCAGGGCTCAGTCCTCGGGCTCGCACTGTTTAACATCTTCATCAGCGACTTGGACAAGGGGGTTGAAAGCACGTTGTCCAAGTTTGCTGATGACACTAAGATGTGGGGCGAGGTGGACACACTTGAAGGGAGAGAGAGGCTGCAA
>NW_017729022.1:111539774-111540272 GCF_001723915.1 Gavialis gangeticus
AGCAAAGCCAGCCATACCTTGTTATGCATCCAAAGATGATTCTAAAGCCGGGCCAGAGAGGTGATACTCCTCCTCTGTGTGACACTGGTCAGGCTGCAATTGGAGTACTGCTTCCAGTACTGGGTGCTGCACTTTAAAAAGGATGGCTAGCCTGGAGAGGGTTCAGAGGAGGGCCACCTATTTGGTGAGAGGCCAGCAGGACAGGCCCTATGAGGAGAGACTGAAGGACCTGAACCTATTCAGCCTCAGCAAGAGGAGACTGAGGGGGGACCTGGTGGCTGCCTACAAACTCATCAGGGGAGATCAACAGCAAATAGGTAGAGCCCTTTTCTCCCCAGCACCACCTGGGGTGATGAGGAACAATGGTAATAAGCTGATGGAGAATAGGTTTAGGTTAGAGATCAGAAGGCAAATTTTTACCGTTAGGGTGGCCAAAATCTGGAACCAACTTCCCAGGGAAGTTGTCCTTGCCCCTATCTTGGGCAAATTCAAGAGGAG
>NW_017729022.1:111540330-111568699 GCF_001723915.1 Gavialis gangeticus
CTTCCCAGGGAAGTGGTCCTTGCCCCTACCTTGGGCAAATTCAAGAAGAGGTTGGGTGATCACCTGTCTGTGGTTTTGTGAACCCAGTATTCATTCCTGCCTGTGGCAGGGGGTCAGGCTAGATGATCTGTTCAGGTCGTCCTGACCCTAGCTACTATGAAACTATGAAACTATAAGTCTACGTGAAAAAACAGGCCATATTTGTGTAACTGTAGATCTGCCTTCAGGCCTTCTCCTGTTTCACCTCTGAGAAATTTTCCACAAGGAGGAAGAGATCTCCGATGCATACAATAGTATCTTGTTCATTTCATTATGTGGTTTCCCTATTGTCTCTTGACATGAAGTAGTGCCAACCTCCCTGAGGTCTGTTGGGCAACTCACAGGCCAAGCGACTGAGTTTTCACCCATCTGGGAAAATTTTCTTAACTCCTGGGTGTAACAGATATCAACATGTGAAATCCTATTTCAGTCTGTCTTTTTAAACACTCTAATTGATCTTTGGCTAGCCTTCAGGGCATTAGTGCCTGAGGTAATGTCTGGGATTGATGCCCCTCTCCTGTATTTCTCCCTGCTTCCTTCCTCCCACAAGGCCTCTGGGCTCAGCATCTTGGTTGCCCCCTTGTCTTTGTACAACTTTTCTTTCAACAATTTGCTATCATATTTGTTTGCTTGTATGGAATGAGTGCCTTTCTATTTTCAAGCAGTGCTCTGGAGAAAAGAACCAGCTCTTCTGAGAAGGATTTGAGGCCCATAAATAGGGACATACCAAATTTGTGGCAGAAGTGGGGTGTGTGGTGGTTCCTTTAATCTTGCAGTTTCCCCAGCATGTCCCTCCCCAGCGCTGAGTGGCAGAGGGTCCCTGCAGCTTACAGCTCACCACTCCCCATTCACTCCTGTCTATTTGTAACATTCAAATACCACGGACCCTAAGGCCCACCCGGCTAATGAGTAGCCCCTATTGTATGGGGGCTAATGGGTGAGTGCTACAACAAAATACTTGGGACAACTAATGAAAAAAACCAGGATAGGAGTATCGTGTGGGTCAAAGGGTCAAAACATGAAAATAAGTGCACCTGAGGGGGAAACCAAGCAGAGTCCCCTGGGCCACACCCACTGGTCCTCAACGGCATCCAAGGAGCTGGTGCATGCTGCCCACTGGTGCTCTGCCCGGAAATGTGCACAGACAAATGAGTGGAAAGTGGCCCTGCAGTCTCTGGGCATCTTCCCAGCCAGAGCCTCCTTCCTGGTCAAGTACAGGGCCCACTTGGCCAGGGCCAGGAAGAGATTGACCAGGAGGTCCCAGGACTTGGTGGGGTGAACAAAAACAAAAAGGTGGGAGGTAAAATTCAATCATAACCTCAGGAGGAGGTTCTTTAGGTTGAGGTGGAGGGGCTGCAGCCTGGCGCACTTGAGGGCCATGTGCACCAGGGTCTCCCTCTGCCCGCAGAAGGGGCAGGAGATGGGGTGTCACCACGTACACACCCATGTCAATGGCTCCATGGAGGAGCCACCAGCTGAGGTCACCAGTGGCTCATGGGATGAGGGTCAGCCAGTCAGGTGCCCCAGCCATGCCCTCGCTGAGCAGGTCCCCCTTCTCCCACTGGAGAAGGAATCCATAGCATACATACAGGCTGGGGAGTTCCCCTCTTGAAAGCACAGAGGCAGAATGGGATCTTGGAGTCATTATTGACTCCAAGATGAACATGAGCTGCCAATGCCAGACCACAGCCAGCAAGGCCAGCCATATCTTGTCATGCATCCAAAGATGCATCTCAAACCGGTCCAGAGAGGTGTTACTCCCCCTCTATGTGAATTTGGTCGGGCTGCAATTGGAGTACTGCATCCAGTACTGGGCACCACACTTTAGAAGGGATGTGGCCAGCCTGAAGAGGGTTCAGAGGAGGGCCACCTATTTGGTGAGAGGGCAACAAGACAGGCCCTATGAGGAGAGACAGAGGGACCTGAACCTGTTCAGCCTCAGCAAGAGAAGGCTGAGGGGGGACCTGGTGGCTGCCTACAAACTCATCAGGGGAGATCAACAGCAAATAGGTAGAGCCCTTTTCTCCCCAGCACCACCTGGGGTGATGAGGAACAATGGTAATAAGCTGATGGAGAATAGGTTTAGGTTAGAGATAAGAAGGTATATTTTACTATTAGGGTGGCCAAAATCTGGAACCAACTTCCCAGGGAAGTGGTCCTCACCCCTACCTTGGGCAAATTCAAGAGGAGGCTGGATGATCACCTGTCTGGAGTCTTGTGAACCCAGCATTTATTCCTGCCTGTGGCAGGGGGTCAGGCTAGATGATCTGTTCAGGTCCCACCTGACCCAAGCTACTATGATACTATGAAACTATGAAATTATTTGGTGTCTGGGTGGGACGTGAGGGTGGCATGATGGACAGTGCAGTGCATGAGTGTGTAGAGGTGGCGGTGATGGATGGTGGAAAAGCAGACCAGTCTGGTGTCCTCCATTCAACTAAGGTGGTGGAGTGGGGAACGCCATGAGGCTAGGCAAGGCACTGGCCCCATGACACTGTGGAGTCGAGGACACGGGGGGTGGGGACCATGACTGCACAGGACCTGGTCAACAAAGGCAAGGGCATCGGGAGATAGGGCCCCATTTACTCTTGATTGGTTGAGAAACAAAAACCATGGTTTTAAATATGGTGCTGTTTTTGCCTCCCCACTGGTCAGCAGGAAGGAGTGGGGCCACTAGGGTCCCTTGGCCAATCAGAGGCAGGAGGCAAAAATGGCGCCATATTTAAAAATGTGGTTTTTGCCTTCCTGCTGATCAGAAGCAAGCAGCAAACAGGGAGCAGGGAACAGTCAGCAGTGGGGCCCCTCCACCAATCAGTGATCAGGGGGCATGCAGGGGAAACTACAAAACTAAAGGAGATGCTATGCACCCCACTTCTGCCATGAATTCGGTAGGTCCCTACCGATAAAGCATCTGTCACATGAAAGAAAATGGGTTCAAGGTCCCTTCTTAGGGTGCAGAAAAAATAGGAATAGTCAAACACTTTGCACTGGGTGAAGGGCCTACTGAGTACCACACAATTCTGGTGCCATGAAAAGTGGTTCTATAGACAGCATCTTGCTTAGCCATCTGGATATCATAGTATTTTTTGGCACCCATAAGGTGACCATAATCAGCCCTCTTAAAATGCTAGGTATATAGTGAGGATCATTGGGCATCTTTACATGTGCTCCAAGGGTGGGAGGAGGGTGCTTTAATTAGAGCAGCTCTTGGGGGTCACTCTAATTAAAGTATTCACAATGTCATGTGTATTCAGTGTTTTGCACTTCAAAATGGTAGCCTGGATGCTTTAACTAAAGCTTATCAAATGAGTTTTAGTTAAACACCCCTGCTGCCATTTTGAAACACGGGGATGCTGATTACCCAAGAAGCTGAGCCTGTTGGAGTGTGCTAATTAGCATGCTCCAGTAAACTTGATTAATCAAGTCTGCTCCAACACACTGTAATTACAGCACATCAGACATCCTGCACAACTACAGGCACCCATTGAGAAGCCAGTGTTTGGCACCACAAATGCTATTATGGTACCTAAAAGAATTGTTTATTGACTGGTAGCTATAGTATAAAATAACTCTGATGTCTTCAAATTGTGCCTGTCGGTAAATGTCTGTTTACTAGCAACTCCTAAATTATATTGTTACCCTTTAGGCCAGGGCTTCTCAAACTTTGTGTTACCATGACCCTGGAAATGCAGTGGTGGTGCAGAGTAGTGGGGGTACGTGGGAAGCTGCATGCTGCTGCCGTATACCACTGCTACTGCACCCCTCCCCAATGCGCCCCCCGCAGCACCCCTTCCCAATGCGACCCCCTTTTAAGTTGCTCATGATCCTCTGGGGGGTTGTGACCCACAAACTGAGAACCCCTGCCTTAGGCAACACTAAGCTGATTCAAATTATATTATGTATCCATCTTCTGTTTGATTAATTATGTTATTCTATAGGGGAAGTCATGATGAAGGGAGAAGATTCTGAACTCCACATACCAAACTTGTTTGCTGAAGTGTAAAGAACCAGTTCCAGTTCCCAGGTCCAGTGTTCCCCAAACTGGGCTGTACCTGCTTGCGGGAGGGCACAAAAGCTTCAGGGAGGACACAGCAATTAGAAGCAGTGCTAGGAATCAGTGGCAAGGGAACTAATGGTGGTGTCTGCTCTCATGGCTGCTCTTGCATTCCTCTTCTTAAGCTGCCACTGCTGCTGATTCCCCCCACCAGTGCCACTGCCACTGCCAAAGGGTGTGGGAGGATCAGCATCAATTGGCAGCTGGGGAAGTGGTAGCAGGGGAAATGGTGGTAATGGTGGGGGGTGGGGAAAATTTGTAGCCATTGGTGGCTGATGTAGGGGAACAAAAGAGCAGCCATGAGAGTGGCATTGAGGCATAAACCCCAAATCTTTGGGAAATGCTGCTTTAGTCTATTCATACGGTCCATCTAATCTTCTCCCTTTCATATACTGCTATTCTAATTTACTTTTCATCTCTTATTCATTCCAACTACAAAGAGTAGGGTTGGACAAACTTACAGGTGATGAAACATTTGCATATGTAATAATCCCCTTTCCCATTTGTGTTACATGTATCTCTTTTGGGCTTGCTCATAGATGTTATGTGTTTGTTACAGACCACAGCTGGCAGGTCTTGCATTTTTAATTCTGCAGACCCCTGGTTTTTGGTCAAGATGGTAAGTGTTGCTTGGGCTCATTGGGATACATAAGTGCTAATCCAAAAAATAACTTCTGGGTTCACATAGGGATGATCTGAATTATTCTGTGCTTCAGATCAGTGAGCCTTATATTTGGATGAATTTAGATTGCTTAACAAAGAGTCAGCAAGCCATTCATTCTGCTGGAACACACGGTGCCCAGTCATCTGTGGACATGTTGTAATATCTTATCATCGCCCTCCCATTAATGTATGAAAACTACATACCTTTAAAAGGTGTATCAGTCTTCTGATGTGTAACCTAAAACGGACATTACAAGTATAACTCATCACCAGTCCTTAGGGAGGCCAGGATAGAAGGAATGCTACTAAGATTATTGAATTTGGGCCATCTCTCAGGCATAAAGGCTTTTCTGTTTTCTATCAGGTAGACTTGAGACACTTTACCCATTCAGTGCCTAATGTATGCTACACATGCAACAGCATGTAGGAACCAGTGGTCATATATCACCACTTTCTATTGCAATCAAAGGAATTGTATAGCTCCCAGGATGCATTATGAACCACAGAAGGGATTCAAATGTGAAGCTGAAACAGCAGTAAAAATACACAGAAGCTGATTACTAGACCTCTTTAAGTCTTTTAAGGCAAAGTTTCTGGCTTGCTTAAGGTTAGGAAAACTAAATTCTGGTAAGTTTTGGTTAAATATATAATTAAAAGGGATAATACTCAGACAGTGAGAGTACACAAAAGCATGGTGATAGAAGGGTCTAATTTCTTCCTCATCAAAGTCAGTAGAACTCCCCACTAAATAGAATTTGGCCTACCTACTGAAGCAAACCTGAGACATTTGAGAACCACAAGATCCTTTAGTATAAGAAACTCTTTTAGTAATTATCATTTTTCTTCCTTGCAACTGAATATTTGTGCCTCTTTCAAAATGTGGTTTATATAAAAGTTATAAACATCACTGATATACCTAATTTTACAAGAGAAAAAATACATTTAAATATATCCATTTCTGCCTCCCACCCTTCCAAAAAAATAAAATAAAATTCAATAACTAGAGCATTCAAATCTAAAATGCTAGAGCCACATAGATGCACAGTGGAAAATGCTACACACCTAACTGTTTTGACGTAAGTTGTGAATAGGTGTGAAAATGATTTGAAGGTTTCAGTTCTGTATAAATAAAAATGCAGTGTTTTAGCTGTATCTACAATGTAATGTTCTTCTACAGTGCAGCTTTAGAAAAATCATTGTCTAAAAAGATGGCATTTCAACACCATCTTTGGAATAAAGCTAGGGTGTGGCCTAATTGAGGCTTTATCTCAATGAAACACTGCATAACATAGCCCAGACACCAAGACGTTCATTCACCTGTTCCACTTCCACTGCAGAATTGATAGCGGAAGGCAGGGTAAATTTGCACATTATAGACAAACTAAAGCAAAGATGCATAGCATGACCCTTCATGACCCCAAGCTCATTTCATCAGATGCTGCGAAAGGATGAGCACAGAACAGCCCACCAAACAGAGTGATCTGAATCCAAAAGGCAGGGAAGGAGGAGGCAGTGCTGGGAGAAGCAAACAAGTAATAAAACTATAGAGATAAAGGGATCACAAAAGCTAATGCAGGCAATGGGTTAAGGAACAGCAACCAGAAATGAGTTTTTTCTAAAAGGATTTGCATAGAACAAGTGGCCACAGGTTGACACTGTGAATTTCATTAGACAAAGCAGCGCCAGGTTTAGATCCCATGATTCTGGGGGCCCATTCACTGGTGGAAACTCTTGCTGTTTCCACTTAGCCATGCAGAGTGTGTTGGTTGTGGAGGGGAGGGATGGAATTATTGTAAATTCCTCAGGGTACAGCTGGTTTGCAGTTATAGCTTCTACATCAGGGGTGGACAAAATATGGCCCACAGGTCAGATACAGCCCATGAAGCCATCCTATCTGGCCCATAGGGCCCCTAAAAAATGTAGAAAATTAATATTTATCTGCCCTCGGTTCCTGTCAAAAATGTTCCAGACAGCCCTGTGTGGACTGCGAGTGCCTACAGCAAGGAGCGCTGGCCTTGGGGCAGGCGAGGGGCTGCTTTTCCCTGTGCTCAGCACCAGCTTCTTCCCTGATGGTGAGCAGGGGGTTGGGGCTGTGCACTGCCCCCTGCCTGTACCGTGGGGCTGGGGGGCACTGGGAGTGAGTGGGCGGGGAGCCAGCAGGAACACAGGGCCCACACCGGTGTTCTGGGGCCAGTGCTGGCCAGGCCCAGAGCAGGGTGGCAGGAGCGTGGGGTCCCAGCTGGCAGGGGCTCTATGGAGCCAGGCCAGCTCCCCACTCTTCCTGCTGGTGCAGCCCAGCCCAGCTCCACAGACCCCTGCCAGCCTGTGCTCTGCTTTGGGCCCCACAGGTGCTGGCCCTGGGACATTGGTCCCAAGACATTGGGACATTGGTCTCAAGATGGTGTCCAGGAAGCGGGACACCTGTCAAGCGGCTGGGCTACCCATGCAGCCCTCGACAGCTTGCCAAAACTGGGTAAGCATCCCTCCACCCAAAATAATTGCCTGTCCCTGTTATACATGCACCTCAGCTGAATTTACAGATTCTTTTTGCAAAAAATATATATTCCTATATATATAAATAAATATACATACATCACAGTACCTCCACCAAACTGTCCCATGACCCCTATGGCTCACTTGACAGTCCAAAGCACATCATTGCAATTATATCATACACATTCCCATTACAGTGTCTGCACTGTCCACTTGCACTCCTGTGTGTCTGTGTGCCTGTGTATTTATCACCATCACCATCATAATGATGCAAACTTGCCTTTAAACCATAAGGCCCATCCCCTATTCCCTATCCCCTACCTCTGTCTATTTCTTTCCCAGTTCTTTCAGTCACTGCTGTCATTTCTTCTCTCTTGTCAGCTCTGTTGTCTCCATTGTCACCGTTGTCTTCACCATTATCTTCATTGTCGCTCTCTTCAGGGGTCCCACCCCTGAACAGTCTGTGCCAATACATCCTCTTCTAGATGATCCCCACTGTCTCCTCCCTGAAGACTTCCACCACTTTTTTGTAGTATCCTTTCCTCTCGCTGAGTCCCATTTTGACACAGGCCTCTATTGAGAGGTTTGTGTGCCTGTATATGAGTAGGTTCCTTGTCTTTCACAGGGTGTTTCTAAAGCAGGAAATAAATTGATCAAAGCAGGCCATTGGCGTCCCCTGCTTCTTGGACAGAGGCCCAAACAGAGATGCTTCTCTGGTCAGGGTTTTGACCCCTGTCACCATCTTGCAGAGTATAAACATTTTCCTCCACACCCCTTCAGCAAATGGACAGTTCACAGGAGGTGGTCGATTTTCTCTGTCTTCCATGTGTAGGTTTCTCTGGGGCAGTATTGTTGGTTTCTCTGCCTTTCTCTGTGTCACTGCACCTGCACTGGGAGCACATAGTGGGCTACCTACCAGTTCACGTCTCTGTGTTCTTCCCCCACGTCCTTGTGGAAAATCTTCTCCCACATGGCCTGGCAGCTGTTGATAGGGAGTAGATCTACGGGTGACGTAATGTCTCATTTCCTCACCACCTCCTGCATTTTGTGGTAGTTCACCAGGGTCAACAGGCCTTCTTTCTGTAGTTAGTTCTTCCTGTGGAACTGCTCCAGGGTTTTGTAGAATCACAGCAGTTCTTAGGCAGCTAGGTTCATGGTTCATGTGTAGCGGTACATGTACCTCCCAATGTCATAGCATGTGATCTGCAAAATACTTCACAAAGCAGGCTGTTTTAGACTCTGCCCTGGTTGCCAGTTTGCAGATCTAGTTCAGAGGAAAAGCATGATGTCCAGCATCCGTTGGCCCTCTGTCTGTTTTGTCTTCTACAAGGATTTCCTCACCGCTTTCTCCCAGAGGAAGATGCACATGGCCCTCTGGATTCTACAGATGACCTGCTGTGAGGGAGAGAAGACCAGTGTGATATACAGAAGCACTGGTAGCAACACCACCCTCATGAGTGCCACACGCGTCCCTCCCCTCCCCCCATTGACAGGTTAGGTCTCCCATGTCTTCCGTCTGGTTAGGTTTGAGTCAAACTCCACCCAGAGAATCTTCACCTTATGGGGGATGGAAACCCCAGGGATGATAAGTACCCAAGCTTGTCCAGTACCAGACAGGTGTTTTTGCTCATGTTGAGCGTGGCCCCTGCTGCCACTTTGTGTACCTGTGTTTGCTGCAGTACTAGTCCAAACTTTCTGAAAACCAAGAAGCCATCTAGTATGATAGGAGTATTCATACCGTGGAGTGGTATCTACAGCTGCTGAATACAAAACTCTGTTCTTTTCCACTAGGCGCCCTATTTTGATTTCATAGACTCTTTCTACTGCTAATTAAAATATTATGGAAATCACTGGAACAGGTTTTTCCTGTCTCATGTAAGCAGTGAATATCCATTCTGTGTACTAAGAGGTTTGGCTTCAGAGTCTTCTCTTCACATTTATGTGGATATGCTAACATCTGGGAAATTAGCTGGACAGTGTTTCCTGGCTGAGACTCCTTCTGGAACAAAAACATTTGTATTTTCTGTTCGTTCTCATGACCAGGAGGTGTAAACTGGGGCAGTTTCATATTTCAAACATCCTGATGACAGAAAGCTTTATTGACAACTCATGTTTGAAAATTTCCTGTTTGGTGGATGCATTTGAGAATACACATGACCCATCACGTGTCACTCTAATGTGAATATGATGCTGAATACACCATTCCAAATGTTGTAATGTTTGGACATGTAGAGGAGATAATCTTGCCCTTCTGTCTTTGTTTACATAGATCGTTGTGGTTCTCATGTCTGTCATCATTCAGATTTTTTGGTGAGGAGGGGAGAGCTTGTTTGTTTGTTTGCTAATTACAGTCAGGAATGCTACACTGACCATGTTGCTCAAAGCTCTGGTATATTTATATGTAGAAATCAAATTTTGCTACTTGGCTACAAATGTTGAGTCTGATGATGATAAAAAAAGAGTTCTGAAGCCATGCTTGAATGCCTGCTTATCATGTTGAAGTTAATGATGGGTGAAGCGGGGGTGAAGGAGACAGCTGCAAACAGCTCCAAGTATAGCCACCATTTTGCTTAAGAAACTGGAATGATGTAAATATTAAACATATTAAATAGGAATATATTAAACAGATTAAAAACTGGCTAACTAGTAAGTCTCAAAATAAGATAATAAAATGAGGCTGGTGTACTTTTAGTGGGATTCCCCTCACGAAGAGATCAGTTTTTTAGCCCAAGATATTTAACATTTGTATTACTGACAGAAGAAAACATAAAATCGAAGAATTTTTTAAAAAGTTTGAAGATAGCACAAAGATTAGGGAAATAGTAAATAAAAAACATCATGGTCACACCTAAAGAGGATACCCAGACACAAACAATGTGTATTTTAATACAGCCACAAGTAAAATAATACATCAAGGAATAAAAATGTAGGCCTATGCTTACAGTAGGGGGGGATGCTATTTTGGGAAACAATGACACTAAGACCCCCTCTACATGTTACAAGTATCGCACAATTAACTGGTTAATTGTATGACGACCTTGAATCATAGAATCATTGAAAATTAGGGATGGAAGGAACCTGAGGAAGTAATCTGGTCCAACATCCTGTTCAAAGCAGGACCATCTCCAACTAGATCATCCCAGCCAAAGCTTGGTCTAGCCAGGTTTTGAAAACCTCCAAGGATGGAGCTTCCACCACCTCTTGGAGTAACCTGTTTCAGTGCTTTACTACCCTTCTAGTGAGAGACTTTTTCCTAATATCTAACCTAAACTTCCCTTGGTGCAACTTGAGGCTGTTGCTCCTTGTCCTGTCATCTGTCACCACTGACAAGAGTCTAGATCCATTCTTTCTGGAACCATCTTCAGGTAGTTTAAGGCTGCTATTAAATCCCCTTTCAATCTCCTCTTCTCTAGACTAAATAAGCCCATATCCCTCAGTCTTTCCTCAGAAGTCATGTCCCCCAGCCCCCTCACTATTTTCATTGCCCTCTGGTGGACTTCCTTCAATTTGTCCACATCCTTTCTGTAGTGGGGGACCCAAAACTGAACACAGGACTCCAGATGTGTTGGCTCATATTCAGCTTATTGTCCACGGTAACCCCCAGGTCTTTTTCTGCAGAGCTGCTGTTCAGCCAGTCAGCCCCCAGCCTGTACCAGTGCATGGGATTATTCCATCCTAAGTGCAGGACTTTGCACTTGTCCTTGTTAAACCTCATGAGCTTGCTTCTGGCCCAGTCCGCCAATTTGTTTAGGTCACTCTGAATCTTAGCCCTACCCTCTAGCATATCTACTACTCCCCCCAGCTTGGTGTCATCTGCAAACTTGGTTTCATCTGCAAACTTGGGGTGCACTCTATGCCATCTTCCAAGTCATTGATGAAGATATTGAACAGAACCGACCCCTGGGGCACTCCACTTGATACTGGCTGCCAACTAGACAACAAGCCGTTGATTACTACTCTCTGAGCCTGATGATCCAGCCAGTTCTCTATCCACCTTACAGTCCATTCATCCAGCCCATACTTCCTTAGCTTACCTACGAGAATGTTGTGGGAGACCATATCAAAAGTCTTGCTAAAATCAAGGTACACCACATCCATTGGTCTCCCCACATCCACAGAGCCAGTCATCTCATCATAGAAGGCAATCAGGTTGATCAGGCATGACTTGCCCTTGGTGAATCCATGCTGACTGTTCCTAATCACCTTCTTCTCCTCCAAGTGCTTAGAAATGGATTCCTTGTGTATGTGCTCCATTTTTTTTTCCAGGGACTGAGGTGTGACTGACTGGTCTGTAGTTCCCTGGATCCTCCTTTTTCCTTTTCTTAAATCTGGGCACTGTGTTTGCCCTTTTCCAATCATCTGGGACCTCTCCTGATCACCATGAGTTTTCAAAGATGATGGCCAGTGACTTTGCAATCTCATCCACCAACTCCCTTAGCACCCTCAGGTGCATTCTAACCAGCCTCATGATCTTGCATATGTTCAACTTTTCTAAATAGTCCCTAACCTTTTCTTTCACCACTGTTGTCTGCTCACCTCCTTCCCAAACTGTGCTGCCTGGTGTAGTAGTCTGGGAGCTGACCTTATCTGTGAAGATTGAAGCAAAGAAGGCACTGAGCACCTTCAGCCTTTTCTGCAACCTCTGTCACGAAATTGCCTCTCCCATTCAGCAAGAGGCCCACATTTTTCCTGATTCTCCTCTTGCTACCAGCATACTTGTAGAAACTCTTCTTGTTACCCTTCATGTCCCCTGCTAGCTGCAACTCCAATTTTGCTTTGACCTTCCTGACTTCATCTCTGCATGCCTGAGCAATACTCTTATACTCCTCCCTATTTATTTGTCCAAGTTTCCACTTCTTATAAGTTTCCTTTTTGCAGCTTACTTTATTTAAGAGTTCCCTGCTAAGCCAAACTGATCTTCTACCATACTGGTTAGTCTTCCTGCATATCAGGATGGTTTGTTCTTGCACTCTCAGTAAGGCTTCTTTAAAGTACAGCTAGCTGTCCTGGACTCCTCTCCCTCTCAGACTGGCTTCTCAGGGGATCCTGCCCATGAGTTTCCTGAACAAGTTGAAGTCTGCTTTTATGAAGTCCAGGGTCCTTACTTTGTGGCTCTCCATCCTTCCTTTCCTCAGGATCCTAAACTCAATCATCTCATGGTCACTGCTGTCTAAGCTGCCAACCACTACTACATTCCCCATCATTCCTCCCTGTTTCTGAGCAGCAGGTCAAGAAGAGCATGGCCCCTAGTTGGCCACTTCAGCACTCACACCAGGAATTTTTCCCCAACACTCTCCAAAAACTTCCTGGCCTGCCAGCGCACTGCTGAATTGCCCTCCTGGCAGATGCCAGGGTGTTTGAAGTCCCCATGAGAACCAGGGCTTGTGATTGGGAAACTTCCACTAGCTGTTTGAAGAACGCTTCATCCACCACTTCCTCCTGGTCTGGTGGTTTATAGTAGACACCCACTATAACATCAGCCTTGTTCTCCCTCTAACCTTAACCCAGACACTTTCAACAGGCCTATCTCCAGTTTCATACTGGATCTCTGAGCAATCATACAGCTTTTTTACATAAAACACAACTCCTCCTCCTCTTCTCCCCTGCCTGTCCTTCCTGAACAGTTTGTACCCATCTATGACAGTGCTCCAGTCATGCAAGCTATCCCACCAAGTCTCTGTTATTCCAATCACATCACATGCACATGTTACTGTGCAATGACTTCCAGTTCTCCTTGGTTGTTTCCTAGGCTCCATGCATTTGGGTACAGACACCTCAGACCCACCACATGTTGACAGTAGCCATAAGAAGCCCCAACCAGCTGTAAAGTTAGTATACATTTTTGAGGCCTAACTTTATAACTGGTTGCTATCCAGCTTTAATTTGCACGTGTAGCAGAGTCTCCCCATTAAAACTGCTGGGGCTCTCAGCCCGCAGGGGTGCGTCATACCTAGCTAGGGCTGGGAGTCTCAAAAATGAGGGGACTTTCATCCCCAGAAGCTTCCAACTCTGGGTTGCAGCAGCACGGGAACCCAAAGACCCACAGCTGTAGATACTGGGTGCTGGGACCCAGCTGGGTCCTGACAGCCGTGGGCGTGCAGCTGCCTAGGGGTGCATGAAATCCCCAGGGCTGGGGCGTCATGGCAGCCATGATCCCCTAACCTTGAAAGTGCATGGGACATCCCTGAAGCTGGGAGCCCCTCAACTAAACGGGCTACCAACTTTGGGAACTTACTTCTCGCAGGTACAGGGGGCGCCTAGGATTGGGCTCCCCCTCCACTGGCAATAAACTATCATGGGATCTAATGTGCAATTCCACAATCACACTTCTGGCCACACATGTGGCATGGTAGGAGACATGATTGTGTGGATTGCACTTTACGTGCCATTGCCTCTTTGCATGTACATGTAGAGAGGCCCTAAAAAAGTGGTGGTAAATTACTTGAACATGACCTCAGTGTTGCACCAAATGGGTTAATGTAACCCTTGGGTGTATAAACAGGGGGAATCTCAGATAGAAGAAGGTAGATTATTATGTTGCATCAGCACCAACCACAGACAACTACTGAAAAAGTATGTCCAGTGTTGGTATCCACAGTTCAAAAATATATTGATATATTGGTGAAGGTTCAGAGAAGAGCTAAGAGATGATTGAAGGGCTGGAAAAGATTTCTCATACCAAGGCACAGGCTCCATTTGTTAAGTTTAACAGAAAGAGGAAGGAGAAACACAGAACACAAAACTAGACTTCAGAACCCACAAAGCTCAGTGAGGAAAAATATAGTGATTTTTGCCGATGCTTGAAATCACAGTACTGAAAAAGGATGATGTTGGCTGAACATCCAGTTGGGTTTTTCTGAAGTATCAGGTGAGTGGATACATTCCTCCACTTTAATGATTACAGTTGCCTAAATGACTGCCCATGTATTTAGGTTGACTAACATTTTCCAATTATAAAATAAAACAAAACTAGATAAAAATATTTCCTACTTTTTAAAGATCTAACACTGCTATCATTTGCAACCTGACTTGAAAATTTTCAAGGTGGATGTGTCCACCCGTTCTGGAGGAGGTGCTGTCATGCTGCCTTGGAGTGTGCACCTGGGATTGGCCACTGTGTTTGTTACAGAGGTCTCAGAGAGGGCTCATGATCTCCCCAAGGGAAACCCAGAAACTCACCTTACACAACTTTGATCTTTCTTTCAGTGGTGGGATCCCCTCCTGTGATCCCTCTTGGATTGGCCATGCTTCCTGTTGGGTGTTCGTGGGGCTCCACCTACCCTACACCCCATCCAGGCACCAGCCTCTAGGATGGCCACTTGATGTTCGGATGCCTTGCCCTCTGGTATCAACACCCATTCTCTTGTTATCGGCTGGGCTATAGATGACCCCTCCCAGCCCTATGGCTCTTTGGGATGTTGAGCCATCCGTGCTCTTTTGCCGGGTCTTTTGTTATGGCCCAGATGCCTGCCATGGTATCCCGGCCAATCCTAACCCTGGAGTGCTGCCCATGGCTCTGCCCCGCATCTCAAGGTCCCTCCAGGCAATCCCCAAAAGCAAAAGAAAAAGAAGAAATTAATAGAAAGGACAAGAGGGTAGGGCCTTGGCCTGTTCCCACACATTGGCCCAGCATCTGTGGCTCCAGCAGTCCCTCAACGCTGTCCTCACTCCTTCCCCTCGCTGCAGACCCCTCCAATGGGTCTATCCCCAGATCCCTTGCCGGTCGCTGACATCGCCCATGCACAGTGCAGGAAGCACTCTCACCACCTGCTCCCTGCAGTGCTTCCCGTGCAGTTTTCTTGCCACCAGCTTTTATTTTATTTGGATGGCGTCCTAAGATGATGTCATCTGCCCGCACTGATTTTAACCAGAAATATATGCAGCTCATGAACCGTGTGAGTGCTTGATGCTGGCACGGCTTGCCCGTCTCCTCCCGGCCTGAAACAGGTAAGTTCACCCTGGCTTCTGGGCTTTTCTTGCAGGGATGGGTTGTCTCTGTCCCAGATCCTGCCGCAGGAGGGGTCTCTTGTGCCCCTGTTTCTGTCCTCCTGGGACACTCTCCCCCCCCCAAGGTGCCTTGGGGTGCTTTCTCTGTCCTGGCTTCCTACCTTGTATTCCTTGAGTCTTTGCAGCCTGGTGTCCTGTGTCCATGGGTCTGGTCATCCTCTTACACCTAGATAAAAAAATCCTCCATGGTGTTATTTTTCCCTGGTTGGCATAGTATGTGGAATTCAAATGGTGGCAGGGCCAGGGTCCATCTGGTTATTTGGGCATTCTCGGTTTTTGCCCTGCTTAACCACTTTAGAGGTGCATGGTCTGTTACAAGTTTGAACTCCCTCCCCATCAGGTAGTATCAGAAGTTCTCCATGGCCCATCGGATCACTAAACATTCCTGCTCTATTGTGGCATACCATGTCTCTGCTGGAAGTAGTTTACAACTCACGTATGCAACGCACCTCTCCAGTCAGTCATCCTCTTGAGTGAGGAATGCTCCTATGGCTGTTTCCGAAGTGTCTGTCTGTAAAATAAAAGGTTTATGGAAATCAGATGTTTGTATTACAATGTCTTTGCATAGTGCTTTCTTTAGGAGTTCAGAATTGCATGTCATCTCTGCAGTCTACTGTATGGCCCCTGTCCATCGCCCTTTCAAGGCTTCAATGAGGGGTGCCACCAGTTCTGAGAAATGGGGTACGAATCGCCGGTAGTAGTTGGTTAATCCTGAGAAGGACCAGAGTTCTTTGTTATTCTGAGGTGTTGCAAAGTTACAGATAGCCTCCACCTTGTTGGCTAGCTGTCTGATGGTTCCCTCTCCTAATAGGAAGCCCAGGTACTTGGTTTGTCTCTGAGCTAAAGTGCATTTTCGTGGGTTCGCTGTCATCCCCGCTCCCTGCAACTCCGATAGTACTTCCAAAAAAGCTCTTCTGTGCTGGGCCCATGTCTGTGTGAATACGATGATGTCATTGATATAGGCTGCAGCATACCTGGCGTGCGCAGCCAGGATCCGGTCCATCAGATGTTGGACCATTGCCGCTGTATTGTGGAGCCTGAACAGCATCTGTATAAACTCATAGAGACCCCACAGTGTCTCAAAGGCCGTCTTAGCACAGTCCCTCTTGGCTACGGGTATCTGCCAATACCCCTTGGCTAGATCCAGTTTTGTAATGTACCAGGCCTTCCCTATGTACTCTATTAGCCTGGCTACATGGGGCATTGGGAACACGTCAAAGACTACCATCTTGTTTAGGCACTGATAATCAACACACAGCCATAGAGACCCATCTAATTTGGGGACTGAAACTAAAGGACTTTGCCAGGGGCTCCTGAATGGCCGTATCACCTCTTGTTCCAGCATTTTCTTGATCTCCTTGCAGATGTCACTGAGGAGGTGACGAGGTACCGGTTGCCATCTTTCCCACACTATTGTGCTCCTGGGGGTGCTCCTGGGGGTGTGTCTATTGTGTAGCATACATTCCAGACCCACCCAGGCTCTTCACAGAAGATGTCTTTGAACTCCCACACCATCACCTGCATCTCGTGTTTCTGGAGTACTGATAGTTCTTCCCCTCTCTGGACTTGGTCTTCTGTCCCGGTCTTTGGTTCCTCCCTAGCTGACCCTTGGGGTCCGAGATCTTTTGTTTCTCTCTCTGTAAAAGTGCCCACCCCTTGGGTTCACGCTGTTCTTGCAAGAGATTTATGTGGAAGATCTGCCTTTCTCGCTGGTGGTCAGGTCTGTGTACTTCATAATCTACTGGGCCAACTTGGCAGATTATTTCAAATGGGCCTTGCCACTGGGTTAGAAGCTTGATATTATTACATCAAGGCGTGGCAGAGGGCTGACCTGTAGACAGGGGGCAGACCGGTGCTTGTACTGGGCATGAAAGTTTGTCCCTGCCACAGGTATCAATAATAGATAGAGGCTGGAGTGGGGCCCACGCCGGGTGATCCTCCCTTGTCTTCTGACATTCTGGGCATGCTGCACATCAGTGGGTAGCCTCCTCCCCTAATCCCAGCCAGAAAAACCACCAAGTTACCCTGGCGATGGTTTTATCTTGGCCCCAGTACCCCCCTGTAGGGTTCACGTGGGCTAGCCTCCATATTACCTGGCGGAACCAAGTGGGCACTATTAACTGTGTCTCCTGTTTCGCCATCCTCCCCCTCTGTACCTGGTATAGTAGCTGGTTCCTTACCTCATAGTGTGAGGTTCCGGCCAGAGTCCCTTTCTGGTTGCTCCTCATGTCGAGAGTCTGTGCCCTGATTGCTTGAAGCTCCAGGTCTTCCTCCTGGGCTTCCCTGAACTATGGGCTGCTGGCCACATTGCGTAAGTCAACCTCGCCAGTATCGTCCAGTAACCCTTCATCCTCGTCAAGGTCCCCGAGCCACCCATCGCAGTCCCTGAGCCTCCGGCATACCATTTCAGAGTCTCGGACCCATCCTAACGTGTCATAAATCAGTATCCAGTCCCACCTGAGTAACATGTTGCAGGGCAGTCGTGGTACCCTCCAACCAGCAGTTCTTTCATAGTTTCATAGTTTCATAGTTTCTAGGGTCAGAAGGGACCTGAGCAGATCATCTAGTCCAACCCCCTGCCATGTCAGGAAAGAGTACGGGGGTCAAACGACCCCAGTAAGGTGGTCATCCAACCTCCTCTTAAAACCCCCCAGGGTGGAAGCCTGCACCACCTCACTTGGAAGCTGGTTCCAGACCCTAGCCACCCTGACCGTGAAGTAGTGCCTCCTGACGTCCAACTTAAACCTTCCCTCCGCCAGCTTGTGACCATTGTTCCTGGTCACTCCTTGCGGCGCTCGGGGGAACAGGGACTCCCCCAGCGCCTGCTGATCCCCCCTAACCAGTTTATAACAGGCCACAAGATCCCCCCTCAGCCTTCTCTTTTGAAGGCTGAACAGGTTCAGGTCCCGCAACCTTTCCTCATAGGACCTACCCTGCTGTCCCTTGATCATACGAGTGGCCCTCCTCTGGACCCTCTCGATGCTGTCCACATCCCTCTTAAAGTGCGGCGCCCAGAACTGGACGCAGTACTCCAGCTGCGGCCTGACCAGTGCCGCATAGAGGGGGAGGATCACCTCCTTGGACCTGCTCGAGATGCATCTGTGGATGCACGACAAGGTGCAGTTGGCCTTCCTAGCCGCCTCCCCACATTGCCGACTCATGTTCATCTTGGAGTCAATAATGACTCCCAGATCCTTTTCCACCTCCGTGCTGACAAGAGGGGAGTTCCCCAGCCTGTATGTGTGGTGCCGATTGTTCCTCCCCAGGTGCATCACCTTACACTTGTCTGTGTTAAACCCCATCCTGTTCTCCTCCGCCCATCCTTGTAACCTATCTAGGTCCAACTGTAGCCTGTTGCTCCCCTCTATTGTGCCCACATCCCCCCACATCTTAGTGTCATCAGCAAACTTGAACAGGGTGCTTTGCACCCCCTCATCCAAATCACTGATGAAGATGTTGAACAGGGCGGGCCCAAGGACCGAGCCCTGTGGGACCCCACTTCCCACGTCCTTCCAAGTCGAGAAGGACCCATCCACCCATCTTCCTGGTGCTCTATCACCCAGAGCCAGACCCATTGGAGCTCGACTTGTTCGGCCCCTCCATGGAGACAGGCCATTCTTACAGAACCTGCCTTGCAGTTCTTCTAGGAAGTGATGAGGTCTGCCCTCACTAATAACTGGGCACACCCAGAGTCTAACATGGCCTTGATGGGGATGTTCCCTATCCAAGCTTCCACGACCTGGCATCTCTAGACAGCGTTGTCTCCTCCTGATGTGTAGCCACAATCCATCAGCTTGCCTGCATCTGGCTCCTTCCATACATTGGCCTGCCCCCTAGAGGGATTATCAAGCCTGCATCATTTCTTAGAGCCACTCGGGCATTCCCACGAGAACTGTCCTGTCTTTCCACATCGGAAAAAGACTGCATCTCTTGGGCTGCCTCTATGGTGGGGTCACCTCCTTTCTGCCTCCCAAGGGGCAGGGTTACGAAGCTGGGGATCTGCTTCTCTTGGCTGTACCCCATCTCCGATGCTGTGAAGGCCTCGGCCAGCTTCAAGGCCTCTTTGCAGGTGCCCAGCAAATGCTGGCAGACTCAGCACTGTATTGGCTCCTCCAGGTCATTCTGGAATTGTTACAGCAGTATCTGGTCTGCCAGGGCATCCTGGTCATAAACTGCTGGGCTCACCCACTTGTTCAGGAGGTTTTGCTGCAGGTGCAGCAGGATCCTTGGCTGCCTCTCATCTGGTCCTTTCTTAGTCCGGAACAGCTTCCAGTAGTGTTCCGGGTTAATCTCAAGTCTATATAAGATGCCTGCCTTGACTCACTCATAGTCTCAGGCTTCATCTTGGGGTAGGGCCTGATATGCCACCTGGGCTGTGGCCACAATGAGCGCACCCAGTTGGCTGTCCCAATATCCCTTGTCCAATCCGGTCATGATCGTGTCTCATTCAAAGGCCTTGATATACACCTCTGGGTCATCCTCCTGGGTCATCTTAGGCAACCAGACTATGGCGTAAGCCACTCTTGTTGTCGGGCCATCATTTGTTGCTGGGTGTCCAAAATTTGCATAAGAGCCTGCAGGTTCTGGCTCAGCACATCCAGAGGTGCCATCACTGCCAGCTGCACTGTTGTTTTCTGTCTCCACCAGGTTCTTTTGATGGTTCCCAGCCAAAGCACCACTTTGTGCCCACCTGGTCTCGAGGAGGTGCTCTCACACCATCTTGGAGTGTGCACTCAGGATTGGCCCCTGTGTTTGCTCCAGCAGTCTCAGAGAGGGCTCACAATCTCCCCAAGGGAAACCCAGAAACTTGCCTTACACAACTTTGATCTTTCTTTCAGTGGTGGGGTTCCCTCCTGTGATCCCTCTTGGATTGGCTGTGCTTCCTGGCAGGTATTTGTGGGGCTCCACCTCCCCTACACTCCATCCATGCGCCAGCCTCTAGGATGGCCACTTGATGTTCGGCTGGCTTGCCTTCTGGTGTCAACTCCTGTTCTCTTGTTGTTGGCTGGGCTACAGATGACCTCTCCCAGCCCAATGTCTCTTTGGGATGTTGAGCCATCCCTGCTCTTCTGCCGGGTCTTTCATTATGGCCTGGCTGCCTGCCGTGGTAACCCATCCACTTCTAACCCCGGAGTGCTGCCTATGGCTCTGCCCCTCATCTCAGGGTCTCTCCGGGCAATCCCCAAAAACTAAAGAAAAAGAAGAAATTAAAGAAAGGACAACGGGGTAGGGCCTTGGCCCATTCCCACTCACTGGCCCAGCATCTGTGGCTCCTGCAGTCCCTCGATGCTGTCCTCACTCCTTCCCCTCACTGCAGACCCCTCCAATGGGTCCATCCCTGAATCCCTTGCCAGTCACCTGTGCATGGTGCGGGGAGCACTCTCACTGCCTGCTCCCTGCAGTGCTTCTCCTGTGATCTTCTTGCTGCTGGCTTTTATTTCATCTGGGCAGTTCCCTGAGATGATGTCATCTGCCTGCACCACTTTTAACTGGAATTAAATGCAGCTCATGAACTGAGTGGGTGCTCCATGCTGGTGCGGCTTGCCTGTCTCCTCCCAGCCTGAAACAGGTAAGTTCACCTTGGCTTCTGGGCTTTTCTTGTAGGGATGGGCTGTCTCCATCCTGGATCCTGCCGCAAGAGGGGTCTCTCATGCCCCTGTTTCTGTCCCTCTGGGACAGAAGATAATCTTAGGTTCAGGGAGGTGTCCTTGGCTGGTCTTCTTAAAATCTATTCGAATTTGGCTGAGTGGTAAATTGTGGAAAATGACACTTTTCAATCTGTAGTTTGTATAGCAAGGCTTGTTTTGGGTAGCCTGCCAAAACCCCTTAACATTCTGTACTGTATGTACTGCTGTGGCATTTTGGTTCAGCATATCACACTGAGCTCAAATGCAAATGGGACACAGACAAAATGGATCATCCTTCTCCTTCTGTTTCAATATTCTAATATAATAAAGGGCTTAGTCCATCTGTCTGTCCATAACGCTTTTGGAGCACTGTGATTGGTTACTGAAACAACCAATCAAAGCATTCCAAAAGTGTTCTGGACAGGAGGTGTAGGCACAGCAGAGCACCACCATGACAATGGAAATGGAGGGGATGGAGCAGGGGGGTGAGGCCAGCAGTGCTCCCTCCCCCGTTCCCTGCTCCCTGGAGATGGCAGCGGTGCAGGGTGCTGACCAAGGGACAGCGGGGCAAGCTCCATCCCCCCCACTCCTGGGAGGAGGTGGCAGTGCTCCATCCCTGCCTATCCCTGTCCCCTGCTTCATTTTTGATGGGCAACTGGCTAGTGTGTTTATAACCAGGGATTTGGGTTTTCTGTTCACTGAGGAAAAATATGTACTTTCTCCTTTAAAGGAGAAAACCTTGGGAAACGGTGGGTTTCTCCTTGCAAGGGGCAGCTTGGGGCTGGGGAAGCAGGGGGAGGTCGACTGGAGGCAGGGGGCATAACATGCAAGTGTGCACACACATGCACATGACTGGCATACAGCTAGGCAGGGTGGTGGGAGCAGCCCCAGCAGCCGGATACAGATAAGTCCATTGAGGGTAGGGGTTGGAGGGCCAGGGCTTGGGGAGTGTCTGGGTAGGAGAAGAGTGCCTACTGGCACTGGAGGAAGAAGTCCAGGAGCCAGGGCTGTGGTGGGACAGGGGGGCTGCTGCACTGCTGGGTGCTACCAGTGAGCCCAGCTGTACAACAGGGGAAGGGGGCAGGGGGTCCTTTGGGTGCAGTGGGGGGCTTTGTTGCACAGGCACTGGCTAGGGCACCATACACTGCCCCAGGCCACTGGCTGTGGCTGGGGCTGTGGTATGTGGGGAGGATGGGGGTAGCAGTATAAGGCTGCGTGCAGCTCTGGCTTGGGCCATGCTGTGAGCAGCTAGATGAGGGCAAGGGGCTCTAGGCAGTCTCCATCCCACCTGTAGTGGCTGCAGCAACTCCTGCTTGTGCAGATGGTGGCAGAGCAAGTCTGGTCCCAGCATGGGATGGAGGGAGGAGGAGGGAATTCTGTGGCACCCCTTGCCATGGGCTAAGGCTCCTGCACCATGCCTGGGAGCCTAGCCATAGCCCCCTCCCCTCTGGGCAGCATCTCCTGGCTGCATGTAGCCACCCTTGCCCCTAAGAGCATGGGCACTTGTCCCCGGTTGCCCAGTCATGCAGCTCCCCACCACACATAAAGGATCCACCCTCCCTCTTCCCCCGCTGGAGTACTGTGACTTGGCATGGGGCCGGGCAGGGCAGGTGGCAGCTGGGGGCCCCCTCCAGTGGGGCTGGGGGGGCAAGGAGCTGCAGGTCAGGAGTGAGGGGCACTAGCAAGGCCAGAGGCCTTGGGTCAGGAATGAGGGGCACAAGCAGGGACGGTGGACAGTGGGTCAGGAGTGAGGGTTCACCAGCAGGGCTGGGGGAGTGTGGGAGGATGTAGGTTGGCAGTGAGGGGCACTGGCAGGGATGGGGGACTGTGACTTGGGAGTGAAAGGTACCAGTAGGGGCTGCGGGCTGAGAGTGAGGGGCATTGGCAGGGCTTGGGAGTGAGGGGCAATAGCATGGGCAGGGGCAAAGGCATGGCACCAGCATATCAGGGTGCTCAGCACAACAAAGCAGTTGGGAGGCAACAGCTGCAGTTAGACCCATGTCCTGGTGAGTGAAGGGGGCAGAGGGAGCTATGACTTTCCATGAAACCCCCCCCACAAAATCAAACACCAAAATATATAGGCATTTAGAATTTATTTTATTGTAATGATTGAGGCACTGGTAGGCTTCCAAACTGCTTTAAAATTTTAAATATATCAGTAAAAGATAGAGCATTTATAGATGTGCTTTGGGAATGAGTGGGGGAGTGGGGAGTGGCACTTTAATTAGAGCAGCTCCAAGAGCTCCTCTAATTAAAGTGTCTGTTGCGCCACATGTATCAATGGCCCTGCACTGAAAAATGGCAGCAGGGACAGTTTAAATAAAGCTTGCTGAGCAAGCTTTAGTTAAAGCACTCCCGCCATGGTTTTTCAGTGCAGGGACCCTGATACATGTGACCCTGGAGTCTGCTGAAGCAAGGTAATTACCACAGTTCAGCAGACTCAATTAATCGAGTCTGCTCTGATGTGCTGTAAATACAGTAAGTAAAGCACATTAGAGCAGTCTCCCTGCATGCATATAGGCACCCATAGTATATTGGTCAACTGATACCAATATATATAGTGGTGTTTCATTTTAATCACCTAAAGAAGTGGATTTGGGTTTTTTTTAATCAGAGAACTTGTGATTTTTATCACAGAATTTATGATTTTTAAACAGAGAAACTCAGGATCCCTGTTTATAACACATGGGATTCAGCATAGTGGTCATCATTCCATGACTAAATAGGATGCTGAATTTCCAGCACGGTGTACAGTCTCAAGTGTGGGAAAGTGGTTGCACTTAGAGATCCAAAACATTTAGGATATTAGTAATTCGCCCTGTCTGCCCCTGCCCCACCCTCCCCTTGCAATGACCTCAGGCCCAAGAATGACAATTCAGCATCTTCAAAGTAAGGAACATTTTTGGTTGTTGGTGGCTGAGAAAGGAAAGGACAGCTGTTTGAAGGTGCTGAGATGTGTGGAATGCTGGAAGTAGTCCCAGAGGAAGAAGAGCAAAGGCCAGGTGAGGTAGTAAAAAACCCCCCACACATTATAAATCACAGAATCATGTGATAAATTTCATTTATTGTATGGTTCTGCAGTTTATGCTATAACTCTATAATTTATCAAATGGCTAACACCACCCACAGGTGTATGTGTACAGTTTTTATATTATTTTCACACATGCACTTCTGTTTAGGTTGGTTGTTGATAAATACCTTCCTATGTATGGACTGGAATACACTTGATATTTTTTTAGTATCACTGCTGTTCAAGAACATTAAAATAAATAAATAAAATGCTCCTGACCATTGGAATAGCTTCACCTTTGGCGGTTTACAACTTTTGCGCACTTGTGTAAACCAAGCAGTTTCAAGTTTAAAAAGGAAATCAGATCAATGGCTGGGAAAATGAAAACAGATGCTCATTACATTTGTCTAAGATAAAATGAACTCAACCTGTCATATATGCTGGGAGATTCTTTTAACATCTGCAGAACAAAGCAAATAGGTTTGATCCACTACAGCCTTTAGTTTATAGGTCAAATATGACCTCTCAAAGCTATTGCATTTGTGTTTAAAAAATTTAGGGTAGATATGAAAACAAAGTAGATAGAAACGTTTATTTTTCTGGTCTGAGATAATCATTCTTCCCGAGTTTCAGTTATTCTAATTTTATGTTTACACTGGGCTGGGATAACCAGACTTAGATTTTGTTTTATGAATTAGAGTAAGAGATGTACATTTAACTAGGGTGACTTACAGGACTAATGAGACAATGCCTTTTGACAATTTTACCATTTTTATCTAGTTTCTTGTGTTTTTAAGCTTTATATATAATCTAGCAAAATAGTGAACAGTCCAATAAGTTTATATTTGTTTTTGCTTTGATCTTAAACAGAATAATATACTGCTGAGGCCCAGTAGATTAGTAAAGCTTCTAGTTTCTCTTTAACTGGAGAAAAACGTGTGTTGTGTTATATGTGATGATGCACCACACCATATGCACACCCTCCCCACAACCTTTTCAAAATCCTAGATCCACCCATGTATATGGTGGTGAGATCTCTGCAACCAAATCTATACAAGGAAAGTTAAGGTGAAAGAAAGTGAATGTAAGGAGGTAAGGTGAAGTTGTGAAGTCAGCTGTCTCTGTAGATGCACTACTTCAAAAGTAAAGGATTTGGATGCCCATAGCTTAATTCTGAGAAAATTAAGCTAAAATTACACCTAATTTGGAATGTCTTTCCTCAAGCTCACAACAACCCAAAGTTCAGAATGGGGCATTGATTGGCCTTGGGCCAGTAATACGACTCCATGTATCATCAGGATTAAAAGAGGCACTTGATGCAATTATGTAGTCAGGAGCCTTTGGTTCACAACTTGCAAGTATTATGGACTATTATCATGTAGTCTCTTAGCAAAACTAAGTACAGGAGAGCCCAGATAGTTCGTAGGTTTAAGATCCATAGCTCTTGCGAAGGTGAAGGTTTTCTAGCCAGGAGAGGAAGTGACAGAAATAGCTGCACAGTACTGCCAAGGTGGTCCAGTTGATTGCTGTAGGTTTTCTTCTAAAAGGCACCACTTCTCCAGTCAACTGTAGAGAATCACCAATGAGCTCCAGGTGACCAGAAGAACAACACCTTCTGAAGTAAAACTCACAGCAAGCAAGTACATAGCTTGTCCTTCACTCAGCAACCCACTGCACATTTAACAGGTTGAAAGCCACCTGGATCCAAATGATCCAGGTTCTACTGCATCTATATTCTCTCTAGATCATTTAGTTTTTCATCATACTATCAATCCAGAGTCCAGAGGAAAGCCATGCATATGATCAGAGGACAAGAGAATAGGCCTTATGAAGAGAGGCTGAGAGCCATGGGACTCTTCAGCCTGGAAAAGCATAGGCTCTGAGGTGACCTGGTGACAGCCTATAAGTACATCAGGGTTGTGCATCAGGATCTGGGGAAATGCCTGTTCACCAGAGCACCCCAAGGGATGACAAGGTCCAATGGTCACAAACTCTGCCAAGACCGTTTTAGGCTGGACATAAGGAAAAACTTCTTTACTGTCCGAGTCCCCCAGGGCTGGAATAGACTCCCTTCAGAGGTGATGCAAGCACCTGCTCTGGACTTCTTTAAGAAGCATTTGGATGCTTATCTTGCTGGGATCCTTTGATCCTAGCTGACTTCCTGCCCTTATGGCAGGGGGCTGGACTCAGTCTCCTGAGGTCCCTTCCAGCTCTAATGTCTATGAAATCTATGAAGTCTATGAAATATAATTACTTTGGGTCAGTTTGAATTTAGCTTTTAAGGGAACTGCAGAGAAGGGTGCAAAGATACAATCTGTACCTTGTGGAGGGGTGGAAAGATGTGGCCATGGCTCCATTACTTAATAGCAGCAGACAAAAGAGCAGGTCCCAGGCCAGTGGGGTAGGTAAGCTGCTCACCCAGTAAAAGGTATAACAATGGTGTACAATGGCTGTCTGACAGAGATGCAGAGAGAAATCCTTCTTGCGTGATAGAGTGGTGCACAGCATAATTTCTTTTATGTTTTTCTTTTTGTCAGAGCTCCATGCAGTCTTTCCTCATTGTAACATATATGAAAGGATGGGGATAGCAGTGTCCACAGATCCAAGGCTAAGGTGTCCCACTGTATTGTCATGGGTGGACCCCATTGATTTCAGCAGGATTCTGTGGAAGTGCTAGTGCACTCTAGCACAGAGGACTGCAGAAATAAGACTTAAATGATAAGAAAAAGCTAGTGACTTAAAATGGAATAGACTTTTGAGGACTTGTATTCTGAAAGAAATATTAAGCATGCATTTTTAATGTTTTGTATGTCATTGATATTCTAATATAAAAGTTAATAAAATAATTCTTTAAGTACAGTAAGTATTGGCTATGGAGTATTGTTTTGTTTTTATAGTACTCTTAATTCTGAAACAGAACGGTAAGGGACGGTTACACATATAGCCCTGCAGGGGCCTTCTCTGTTAATTAAACACGTAAGTTAAAGCCATAAAAGTTAGTTCTTGAAACCCACCACTGCTACAGGGGGGAACACAATTTACTTTTGTCCTTGGCATGAGTCCTTGTAACACTCTATACCATTTTACTTCAGGAAGTGTAAACTATAAGTTATTGTTAACAGCAGGAAGAATTACAACCAGACTTGCTGATTCATGTTCATCCATGGCCCCATTATACCATGATGTCAGGTTAAAAGCTAAAAATAATGAAAAATGCACTTGATTTTTATAGAGCATCCCCCATACAAATTCTTCACAGTGAACCAGTGGAGAGAAAAGAAGGATGAAACAGGAAAGGGCAAATCAGTTTGGTTGCAGCAAGAACTGAACTTGGCTACAGGAGCTACATGTCTGTTCTTCACAGATATTAGGAGTCTGGCAGGGAATGGAAGCCCATCAGATTTATGGAGGAAGAGGGTTCTGCTTTACAACAACTTTAGCAAAGTCATAGCAAGCCTTGCAGGTCAGAATACTTCCCCCATTGCTTTTGGAGATGTACTTTCAAAAGCATCTCTGAAAAGCATGCTCTGCCTACCCACTCCCACTTTGCATGAACCAAACTCAGATATCTGGCTGTTCTCAAGGTCTTTATCTCTGGCAACTGTGAGACCAATGCTGGGATGTGTCATCAGAACATCCTTCACTAATTTTCAAGTTTTGTGGGTTTGGCGCCTGGGAGCAGGTCAGGGGAATGTGCATCTCAAGAGGGGATGAGTGGTCTCAAGAGTGGCCTGCAGGCTGAGTACTCATTTTCACGGGAACATATGCAAAGGTTTTCAAGAATGAATGGTATCTTGCCTCCCTAAAACTGTCTTGCTGGGAGGCTTATTACTGCAAGACAAAACAGGGTTACTTTGCCTGATTTTATCTTTTAGAACCAGTGTTTTTATAAACAATGTATGGTGCTCTGAGGATGGCAGTACTCAAGCACAGACTCTAACATGTCCAAATGCTGGCCTGATCTCCTAATTGGCTGTAAACCAATTGCAAAAAACTTTCTTGGTCTTTGCAGCCCCTAAGGCAGATAAATAATAAGAAACCACTAAGCATGCTCTCAGCTTTCTAGAAATCCATGAACCAGGGCAAGTCCATAAAACAAGGTATCATGGTGGACTTTTGACTTTCAAGTACTTTATTCAGGGGTTCAGGGATACAAAAAGGGTGGCTGTGTACAAAGCAAGAAAAACAAACAAATTACCATCAAACCAAGAAACACTATGTCATTTGCATTCAACACATCACACCATGACAGACACCTTTGCTGCATTTCACGTCGTATCTTACATGCTAGTTATGTGATCGGAGTGCCGGCTACACGGTCATAACTATATAGATAAACAATTCATACCCTGCTCCATCCCATCAAACACGTAACAAAATCTTCAACTTGACACACCAAAAGAAAGCAAAGCAGCAGCCTGGTGAGGGCCCAGGACGCGGCACAAGCTGGAAGTCGTAGTTCGACACCGAGCCCGG
>NW_017729022.1:111568733-111572835 GCF_001723915.1 Gavialis gangeticus
CCCGGTCGCCCAGACTGGTCATGACATCAGAGCACATATGTGAGATGTCCGGCCTCTACATGGCACAGCGCTCCCTCAAGGGCCCAGCATGTCTCAAAGGCGGGCACCGCCGAGGTATCATGGTGGAAGGAAGATGACATTTTTCTGACACGTCATACCAACTTCAAGACTTAAATTCAAGTCTAGATTCAGCAGGTCAAGAAGGAAGAGAATTAAAAATAGTATTAAAAATTTCATAATAAAAAATAATTGATTATCATAAGTATCAGCTGACTGCTTAGGGGTGCTCAGCTTGGTCTTTCCTGAATCAGTTATTATGGCACTGATTGCCTTTCAAACTTGACATTTGTTTGGTGGCCTGCTTAGGTTAAATAGGTGATCTTAGTCAAGTTTCGATCCATGCTGTAAAGAAGCATTGCCCCTGTGTAATGTATATGCTGGGGCTCTCTGTGTAAGATAAAAGCAGCCCAGCCAGGGATCTCTGCAGGCTAGGTAGGATGCAGCAGCTGGAGGTGCTGGGGCAACAGGGCAAATGAGACAATTAGCAGGCACCTGCAGGCAGCACCACGCAGTCAGCTGACTGGAAGGGAACAGAGCCCTGGAAGCATATAAGTCTGAGTCTTGACCTAACAGGCTAGGTCTGGCCCTACCAGCCACAGGGTTAGGAGCACCTGCCCAAGAGAATTACCCAGGGATGCTAGGTTGTCTGCTCTGCTGGCTGCAAGAACAGAGAAGCTTGGGGAGCTTTCAAGGAGCCCAGGCTGGGAGGTATACTGGCACAAGGGATGGGGGAAGGTTTGCCATCTTAAAGGGGCAGATGGCTGCTTCAGCTGTTATTGTTTATGTTATAGCCCGGGGTCTTAGGTTTATGTTATATTTACACCAGTGGTTTGGGTTGGGATTACAGGGATGGTATATGGAGGTCCCATTACTGCCCTAGGGGCATGTGATCACCTTTAACCCTGCCAGTGGCAGGCCCAAGGCCCAAGTGACTTTTGAGCCTAGAGCAGGCATAGTGCAAGGCCACAGAGCCAGGCAGGGGCCAGGGACCGGGCACTGGAGGAGAGGGGCAACCAGACAGGGGCCAGGGCCCAGTGCCCAAAAGAGCCAAATAAGAGCTAGTGCCTCAAAGCTGGGCCTGGGGGCCCAGACTAAAAGGCCTAGCTGGAGTTAAGGGGTGGAGGCTGAGAAGGCCAAAGACCTTACTGGAGAACATTATATTATAACACCCATAAGGCTTGGGGTGTAGTGTAGGGAAGGATTGGAGCCATGCACTTAGCTCTTAAGGCTGTAGAAGCCCTACATAGCAGTCAAGCAGAGAGGCCCAGCGAGGGAACTGGGAGCAGTAGAGGCCAGTGGGGGTCCAGTTGGACTGGGACCACATGAAGGCTGTGGCGGGTGCAGAGATCCCACCTCAGGAACACAGCTGGTTATTCGTATCCCTCCACTGTTTCCATCACGTGAGGCGGGCCAGTAGGGGGTGCTCCTGTGTCGAGCCACCCACCTCCCTGCGCCCGACCACCTTCCAGGCTCCGAATGCCTCCCTAGGGGCGCCTTATGTCCGGCCGACCCCTCTCCCAGAGCACACTCGCTAGTCTGGGGGTAACGTGCCGCCACCACCCCAAGAATGGACTGTCTCGCGGCCCTGTGTCCTTGGGGTAACACAGGCCTAAAGTCCCACAGGTACTCAACCCAGTACAGGCACTTGGGGTACTTCCCCAAGTCTGGGGGCAAAAAGGTATAGTCTCCCTTAGTCCACAGACCTAAGGGGTCTCTTAGGCATAATTTAGACCCACCCCTCAATAAGTCTCCCACACCAGTCAAAAAGGAGAACTTTATTGATTACAGGGGGTAGGGTAAACTAGGGTACAGGATAGAGCAATATCTAGAAATCCTAAAGAGCAAACAGTCTGGCTGTGGTAGCCTTTTGATTACGCATCTGTGATACTTCCAGCTAAATATCTAATCAGATTGAGTAGCTTACTCACAAGCATCTTCCAAAGGCAGGTGAAGTTTCCCTTTGGAGGCAGGCGGTTCCTAGCTCGTGAGTTTGGGGGGAGAGAGCCAGTTTCAGATGTTAAGGCCTCTGTGTCCCCTGCCTGGCTGCTGCGTCACCTCATGGCCGGAGAGGAGAGACCGCCTCCTTCCCCGTCCTAACTTATATAGCCCCTGTGACCTCATTCACCTGGGCCAGCGGAGGTCAGCCCCAGTTGGCTGTCAGCCAACCAATCTGAAATGCATCACCTGTTACCGGGCAGATTCCAGCTCCCCAGGTGGAAACCCCTCACCCAGGTAAGTGATGCAAGTTACGTAGGCAGAGGGAGCAGGTTTCCCCCCTCCCTCAGGAATGCAGCCAGCTCCAGTTCCCTAAAGAGACAGGCTGAGGGTGTGGTCCCCTGCGTGCTGGGCCCATCCTAATTGAATGGTCACAGCACAGAGATTTAAATCACAGTGTCACAGGGCAGAGATTTTTTGGGGAGAAACCAAGGTGGCTTTCTGCCACAAAAGCCCTTTGGCAGCCTCCTTATTTATTATTATTACACTGAGGCATGGTGGGCAAGAAGAGAAGGCATCCTAGGGGCAGAGTGGAAGAAACCAACTGGCTTGCCTATTGATAGCCTCAGAGAAACAGAGACTTTTAAAGAATATAGGAGATGATTTGACTCCACCATTTGGATGTGACCTATTAGAAAACAAGTTGGTATGGAGGAAGCTTGTGCAACTACAGAAAGTGTAGCAACAATGCAAGCTTCCCCCCAGTCTCCCTATGCCACACTGTCTCTGTTATGATTTACTGCGACTACCTCTATTGCTAAAAATTAAGCTTTTCTTTCTGAACTTGTTAAACTCTACAAAGTATTTACTCTGAAATACTGAAGTCATGGCATGGCAGCTGCTAAGTCACAAGACAAAGAACTAATCCAACAAAGGAATCAATGTGAAGACCTTTACTGTCTTTACTGGACATTGGATTGAGCTCATAGTGATGTCTGAACTTTCTGGCACTATCAGAAAGTTTTATGCCTTACTTCCTAAAATGCATCAACTAACTGGCTGTTTGAGAATTGTAACTGAGGTTACACACTGGAAACTGTGATTTTTAGAAAGAAAAAAAGAATCGGGACACATTTCTGATTCTTATCTGAGGGAGATAATTCTCCTCCTTACACATATGTATGGCCTCCAGTTTCTTAGACCTAGTGCCATTGCCTTCTAGTGATCTTGGGAAACTGAATATTTAAGTAAAAGACAGAAAGTGTTAAGCATAGTGATTTTACCGTGTTGAATTAGAATTGTGCTTTTATTCATTCTTCTGTGGAACCTTTGATCTGCTGTTATGTCTTTGCTGTCTTTGGGAAACAAACAGAGGTATTGTACAATGTCAAATGGTGCTGAGTAGGATAGTATGCGTCCAAATTATTTAAGGCCTTGTTACATGTTACCCTTGGTCTATACTGTGGTGTGCACTGTTGATCGGTGTTATGTTAGATGAAGCTTAGGGCAGTCACATGTTAAAGCTAAAACCCATCCCTGACCTGCACAGTTGTGACTTGCTCCTAGAGGACTGGTGAGCAGTGGCATGATTAGGAGTCACTGCTGTGAGTTGCCACTAGAGGTTTGGCAAGCCAGGTCAGGCTTGTATCCCTGCTGTAGGTGAGGGTGGGTGGGTTGAAGAGATGGGTTTGCGGGGGGTGGGCAGGAGCATGAAGCTGGGAGGTGGATAGCTAATGAGATGAGGACTGGGTAGTGAAATGAGAGATGGAGAAGCAATGAGGATGGAGCTAGGGGTTGGGTGTTGAAATAAAGGACCTCAGCCACTGAAGGATAAAATAAAAGAAGTAAAAAAGAATTTAAAAAATAAGTAGTGTAAACAAAGTCTCATGTTTTAATAAATTGGGATGGGGGCAGGGGCATGCTGCCTTGTGGGGGCTGGGAGGGAAGGCATTTCTTGGGGATCTTGCTCAGGCAGCTTAGTGGAAGAACTGGCTTCCCACTCCAGCTCTCCACCCCCCCCCCCCCACTGGGCCAGCTGGGGAATGCAATTGACTCAAGAGGGAAGCCTCCAACACAGGTCAACCAGCCAGCCCAAACCCACAACTTC
>NW_017729022.1:111572943-111573275 GCF_001723915.1 Gavialis gangeticus
CCCCCCCCCCCCCACTGGGCCAGCTGGGGAATGCAATTGACTCAAGAGGGAAGCCTCCAACACAGGTCAACCAGCCAGCCCAAACCCACAACTTCCCCCTGCTTGGCCAGGGGTGTTGGAAAGAGGACTTACAGAGGTAAACAGGTGCTGGTGGTCAGGTGGCTGCTGTGGCAGTATACCATCTCTGTCTCTCCCCAAATTTTGCTATCTGACAGTTGGTTACTATTGTCACTGCAGAGGGCAGACAGCTCTGTCCCCATCAGCTTCAGGTAACCATGAGTTGTAACCCCTGCTGGATACATTCCTGAGGGAGGGGGAAACCTGCTTCCTCT
>NW_017729022.1:111574109-111579379 GCF_001723915.1 Gavialis gangeticus
TGGCTCAATGCAGGAGCACCCCCTACTGGCCTGCCACAGCTACCAACATTTATGCACTGGCCCAGTTGCTGGGCTACCTATTGGCAGCCAAGCCCTCCCTCCTGGGCTCCAAGGATCCTTTCCCACCTAATCCTTCACTCCCTGAGAGCTGTGCTGCCCGCACCCCTTGGCCAGAGCCAGGCAGAAGGCACAGAAACTTCAATGATTGTGCTAACTGAAGTTTTCTTACCATCATCTGACTCCTTTTCTTCAAAGTGGTGTTTTGCTGTGCTCTCTCCCCTACCAAACCAGGTGCGAGGCTCACAGAGGGAAACAGGCTTCCCTCTGTGCCAGGCTTCTCGTAGGCTATTTGTGGCTAGCTGGGGCAGGGGGCTAAAGAGAGAGCTACCCAGTGATGAGAGTCATTTGATCACAGTTCAGTCTTTCTCCCTGAACCAGAATGCTCTGATTGGTCAACCATGAATGGCTAGAAGTTCATATCCCCTGGCCAGGTACATGGTCAGAGCACAATCTCCCTGACCAAGCGGACTGTTCCAGCTCACTTTAGATCTTCAAGATGGTGAGTAGCAGAGTTGTGAGAATAATTGCCCTGGCCATATTATTCAGGCAGTCCATGCATTGACATCATCTGCTGCTGGCCCTGGTGGCACACTACCTCAAGCACAACTATATTGCTGTGGGCATTGTGCTAACCATGCTGCATGAGGCACAAGATAACATCACCAAAACCACTCATTACTCTGCATGCCCAGATGCTCCTGAGGCACTGGGCTCTATCCATGAGCATAGACTGGTGGGAACATCTTGTGTTCAGGACTTGGGATGATGAACGATGGAGGCAGAAGTTTGGGATCTCTGTAACAGAGAACCTAGCCCAATGTCCAAAGGCACCCACCTCCAAACTAGAACCCAGAGACAACTCAAGCTATGAGACCCCATGTCCCAAAACTCCCAAATGCAGCATCACCCACCCTTTCCCACACCCCAGAATTGCTGAGACTTACTGGCAGTACTTGTTGGTGAGTGTCTGATCAATTATGCTGTTATCTGAGCGGTTCCCATCTTCTCTGTGGTTACCAGGGGCTTTGGTTTCATTCACTAGGTTCAAGATCAGGGTCACAGTCTGAGTAGAGAACAAGTCTTCATTGTACAGACTTGCTCTTGCTCAGCACCAAGTAGCTGCTGGGAGACTGCCTTATCACTGTCTTCATCAGGCTCATTGCACTGTACTGGGCCCATGGATGTGCACTGCATGGTGCAACAGGGAATAATGGCATGGTCCTTCTTAAGGATCTCAGCCAGCTCTTTTCAGTAGGGGTTCATGGTCCTCACTGTGCCCAACACTTTGCTGTAGTCCCTGCCCCTTAAGTATAATGAGTATTTAGGGACTGAATTTTGGTGTGGATATTCATACAGTCTTGACGATGCACCAAATCCACAACCAGAGCTACAACCTGCTTGGAGACTCCCTGGTTCTATCTTTGCCCTTTGTTCCCTTGGCAGTGGTGGCAATGCTTCTCTCCTCATCCCAGATTGCAATGAGGTCCAGCATCTCAGTGCAATTCAGTTTGATGCCTATCTGATAGGGTGCAGGAGGAGGCATCCTTTGGCTCATTCTTTGGTGAAGGTGGGTATGTTGGAGATAGTAAGGTGGTAGCTAGCTTGCACTGTATGCTCTGCTGGCTGCTTGCACTGATTACACTGGTTGCATGGGGTTGTACTCCTGAGGGCAAGAAGGTCACACCCCCTGAAGCAGCAGGGGAGCTGGCTTAGTGCCAGTACCATGCCCTGGGCAGTAGAGTTCCAGGACTGGAAAGTGTGTCAGCATGGAACAGGAGGGGGGAAGCTGCATCCTGGAATGCTGGAGGACTGAAATTTGGTGGCCTTATCTCTGCAGAGTGGTCACATGTTACTGTAACGAGCTGGGTAACACAGATCAGACATAAACATACCCTGACGTGGTGTAACTTTTTAAGATGACTAAGATGTGCTTAAAACTGGTTTTCATGTTTTATGTGTGGACAATCAAGTGTTAAGAGATCTGTGTAGAGCCTAAAAGTAACATGGCCCTTAACTAGCCCTAGCAAGCTTGATGATCATTCATCCTCCTCAGTCTCATGATATCTTCTCTTGCACAGGCTGTGTTGGGGAAGAAAGGGAGTAGGAATAATATAGATCAGCACTTTAGGCCACGTTGTAAACTATGTGGTAACTTGGATTGCAACTGCTGCAGTTCCAGCTCACTTCTACCAGATGACGCACACACATGTGAACCAGAATCATGTCTGAGTCTGTACACCAATTCTGAATGTCATGAGTTCATAGCAGCAGGGTGGAGGGAGAAGGGAGATAGTACTCCATTGCCCGCCTCAAAGACTTGCCTGTTAATTTTCCATATCTTTGCTCTGGATAGCTCAGTAACAGAGAACTTACTGCCATTGGAAAACTTGATGTCAGTAATTAAAAAAAACAAAACACCTCTGATGTATATAACACTGTACATAGGTGGCCGGCATGCATGACTACTCTTGCATAAAATATTTCCACATGCCTGCAGGGGAATGAGTAGCCCTCCTTCAGAGATGAGTGGATGATGAAACCAAAGCTTGTCAGTTCCCCCACCCTTCCTGCCACCACCACCAACTTGCATTACAAAACGATAGTAAGGAAGGTAAAATACAGACATCTATTACATTATTACCCTTTGCTTGACCTCCCAAGGCATTAAGTAAATGTAAGTGGTATACCATTAAGAAACAGGGAGAGGACATAGCACCCAGATATCTTCTATAAAAACCTGTCTAAAATGTCTTTCTAGGGCCTTTAGGACATGCACACAACTTTGCTTTGCCTCCTGCTGTCCTGAGACAGTATTAGGCAGTCCTTGTTCTTCTGAGTAGCCTAGCCCCGGGATGAATTTTAATAAACAAACTTCTCTGTGCACTCTTTCCTTTCCTTTGTATTATTAGCAGTGTTTTTCCTATGGTCTCAATCAGTGTTTCCCAGTGAATCTTGTCAAGGAGAGAGAGAACATAAGCAAGCTTTTAATGGGTGAATGGATGACTTGGGAACTTGGTATTAGGACATGTACCATGTTTTGTTTCCATGGTATTGCTTTAAATCTTTGTCTTCATTGATAGTTTGAAAGCTGTTCAGCACTCTGTGGAAATGGCATTTTCCAATTCCTAAGCATTCACAACACCCAGTAAGTCTCAACGACTCCAGAGCACTGGAAGGCACTCTGGAATGGGTGGGTGGTGTTGTGTTTGGGAGCCTGGTGAGGTGGGTGTCGCATGGGGAGACTTGAGATGTCTCTGAGCTCTTATTTGCGGGTAGGCACCTTTGGATGCTGGGCTAGGCTAGGTTCTGCAGTTCATTCACTGCTAATGCCCCCACCATGCCAGTGATTGACCAGGAGGGTGAGGGTAAGTTGTCACATTTTTCCAGCAAAAAAAAAAACCAAGGGCTAAACAGCTTGAGGAAAAGCTGAACCATCAGGCCATTATGTATGATTACATTTCCAGTCTCATGACCAAGGTGCAGTGCCTCTGGTGCTGTGCAGAAGCATGGATTGCTATTGTCTAGGGCAGTGATTTTCAACCAGGGTGCCATTAAATTCTTTTAAGGATGTTATGGGCTACAAACTCCTACCCATGTTTCACAAGATAAACCCAGAGATTCTAAATAAGAATCCATAGTGTCAAAAGGATTATGACCTGCTATGGTCTTTCTGAGTCCTTTGCAACAGAAGAATTGCTCTATAATTTTCCTGCAGCTGAAAAATGAATGAAAATTAAGAGCTGACATTTTCCTAGGGGTGCCATGAATCTAACAAGGGTTGTAGGGGTTTACACACTATCAAATCTAAGCAACCCCTTTCTTTAGGGCTCAGCTTTTTTCTCTCTGGGTTTGACTATACCGTTCTCCATGCTAAAACGCCGTATTGAAAGAAAATAGCAAACAAGTTCATGAGAGTGAATTTCGTTTAGTAGGTTTTAATAAATGGAGCTGATGTGCAAAAGGAGGGAACTGCCATCAGTGGAATTAGTCATCAGACTCCACCTTCCACTGTTCCAGGAAGGTGGCTATCTTGAAATAGGTCCTTGGTAACAGTTACAAAGCTGGGCAGAGATTCTGCTGCTGAAATGGCAATTATTAGCTGTCATTTGTTGCTCCATTTCAATTTGCGGTTGGACATGCATTGCATAATTCAGTCTCCTTCCCTCTATAAGTAGCATTAGGACTGCATTTATGTTCATGCTCTTTCTTGTGTGTTCTCTCTCTCAATTTTTCTCTGAGCTCACCCATACCCACTCCCACACAAAGGATCATGACTGGGTGATTAATCCTCAAAAATTTATATCCTTAACAGAGTGTACTTGGTATTTTGGATGTATATCCTTAATGTGACACTTACTAAATTATACACAAATTTTATGGTGAGATTGCAAGGCAATATTTGGATGCAATATTTTTATATACGAATCTCTCTAGCAGTTCAAATACTGAAACTTGATAGCTAGACCAATAAATGAAAAAGAATGGTGAGGCAAAAGCAGGTCAGGAAACTTTCTAGAGGTAATACAGGCCTAAGGTAGAAATGAGATGAGAATATTCTAAACCAATTTTTTGTTAGGCTCATCAGCTTTGTGAGTTGTCACTGTATGCAAATGTATATATTCAGATTAATAATGCTTAGCATCTAGGCATTATATTCCCTTTTCCCAAGGACTGTGACTGCACTAATCATAAAAACTAGTTTTGATAATGAGCAAAAATGATCTTTCATTCTGCAATGCTTTTTTACAGCATAATTCACAAAAAGCTCCAGTGAGCCTCTGAGTTCTGACCTAATAAAAAGCAGTGTCAAACACATGCCCCTTCCATTTTGATTCCAAAACTAAACAGATATTGATTTCTGAATACAAGTAAGAATCTGATTCCATAATCATGGAGCATAAATACTAAAGGCTCCAGCTGCCAAACGTATTCAATTTATGTTTAGGACAGCTAATAAATCAGACCCTGACCTCAGATTATGACTGGGAATGTAACATGAAAGCAAACTGTAAAGATATTCTGGATCCATGTGAAGAATTGGATAGGTAAAAAAAGTACTTTAAAATCATCAGTGTCAAATTTAACTGTTAACCAATGAACAGATATTGGCTCCAGGCAATTTTTTGCCGAAGTCCCTTTCTTTCTTTCTTTCTTTCGCTTTGGACACACAGGACCAGGCTCGCTTGGAGCTGCGTGGGGCGATCCTGAGC
>NW_017729022.1:111579390-111588135 GCF_001723915.1 Gavialis gangeticus
ATGACTTCCAGCTTGTGCCGTGTCCTGGGACCTCACCAGGCTGCTGCTTTGCTTTTTTTTGGTGTGGCAAATTGAAGGTTTTGTTACGTGTTTGATGGGATGGAGCAGGGTATGAATTGTTTATCTATATAGTTATGACCGTGTGGCCGGCATTCCGACCACATAACTAGCATGTAAGACACGACGTGAAATGCAGCAAAGGTGTCTGTCACGGTGTGATGTGTTGAATGCAAATGACATGGTGTTTTTTGGGTTGATGGTAATTTGTTTGTTTTTCTTGCTTTGTACGCGGCCACCCTTTTTGTATCCCTGAACCCCTGAATAAAGTACTTAAAAGTCTTTCTTTCTTTTAACCTTTTGCAGCAAGCCAGCTGCTGTTATTTATGTAATCTAGTAGGCTACAGTACATATGTTATCTATTAGTAAATGACTGGAATTTGTTCACAAGTTCTCAGTTACTGCAAACTCCTCAAATCAATTCACAGAGGCTTGAGCTTTGAGTTATACTGATCTTGTCTACCCTGAACGATTCAAAAATGCAACAAGATTTTTATCCCAGCATTTTCAGTGTAAAATAGATTCTCTGCGGGTGGCATCCTCTTGATTGTTCCAAAGCCCTTGTCAGGAATGGACATAACATCTATTAATTAAGAATTTCCTATCATCATTAGGTGGGGCCAGTGCTGGCACATGAATCTGGAACTCATTTGTTATGTCCTTACCTAAGGCTGTTTCCTCCTGTAATTTAGAAATATACTTCGTCTCTCTGTCAGCCACATATAATGAAAAAAGAATTAGTCTTTAATGAGCAGGACTTTCACTTAACACCTCCTCCAAGCGGGAGGAGGTGTCTGCCAAATGATTCTGTCATTCTGAAACAGCATGTTCCCTAGTGCAACAAAACTAGAAGTGTCTCCCTTTTGATTGATCAAATAATTTAGAACAGAGTTTTTTAATAATATATGTTATCCTTAAATCCTTCTTGGAGCAGCTTCTTCACCACTGTTTATATTGCTGACAAACAGCTTATGGTTTGTCACATCGGGCAGTCCCTGCATAGAAAGAGTCCAGTTTATAGTTGGGATAGAAATAGGTGTTTTAAATAGAGCTGAAAAAAACTGGTGAGGAAAAGTCATGAGAATGCATGTACATTTTTCAACAACTCCTCTCTCTTGGTTGTAGACATACACTATGCCTACTTGCTCCTATGCCTTGCCCAATTCACACGTCAAAATATGTATATGCAATTGGTCCAATTAATGATTGCATTTTGGGAGTTATGTTAAAATTTCCAGAGCTACCTTATGCTTGTAAATTATGAAGATGGTTTTTCAAGGGGAAGAATGTGATGACTGCATCTACCTACAAAAATGTGGTCAGGCTTTACATTTCTAACAGGAGGAGTGCCACTCTCCCACTAGGAGAGTGTTCATGCAGTTTCTCATGGAGGAAAGCTAGTAGATCCACAGAGAGTTGACTAGGACCATCTTGCCCTCACAAGAATTTTTCATGCCAAAACAAATGCCTGTAGGCTTTGGGGACATATATTCCCACAGTTTGTTTCATCCCAGAGACCAAGAGTAGTTGAGCTGCTGCTGCCCCCTGTGCCTTCCTCAAAGTGGATTGACTCTAGTGTGGGGAAGGCCTGGGGGGCATTTCCCCGAGGCCAGGGCTGAGCCCCAGTTTCTTCACAAGAGAGGAGTAGTAGTTGCAGGCTGGAACACCTGTACATACCCCTCTTGCCACGATTTCCAGTTAATCAAAAATGAACTCCTGTCCATAGCCACAATCTATTGCCTTAAAAAGTAGACAAGTCCAGTTGGCCCCTCAATTTTATTTTAACTCTGCTACTGACAAATCTTAATGCTTTTAACTGAAGTCTTTCAGTGAGCAAGTACACCGAGCATAATTGAAGGTGCAACTAAGATTGTCTGGGCAAGTAGTGACAATGTCACCTGATTGTCTCCTCAGCAATTTTTTTTACAGAGAACCAGGCAGACAAGGTTCTTTGGGAAAACCTGATATCTTTTATGGGTGCTTGTACATGCAACGTGGGGTTTAGTTTGGTTTAGTTCTCCCTTAATTGAATATTAGACCAACTCAAATAGTTGGAAAAATTCTTCTTTGCAACCTTTTGGGTATAATTACCTTTCATCAGGCAGAGGAAGCATCTGCATTACAGGGAACCATGCACTGACAGAAGTTTATGGGGTGGGCATGAGAAGAGATACAATGATTCTTCAAACCCAACCCTGAATCAATACAGTAGTGATATTCAAAAGTAGGAACAAAAGGATGATGAATGAAGGCTCGGTGCCGACTGGTCCATGAAGTAATATCCAGCTTTGAGAGCCAAGGCATCAGGGAGGCAGAGAACAAGCATCTGCAACAAAAGTTTTGGCATCATGAGCAGCCCTTCCAGCGTGCTATTGCAGATTACCATCAGTAATCAGTCCAGACTGCCACTATATGTTCCAGGCAAAAAAACAGGCTTGTCAGCCATTGAAGACCCATTGCTAAATCCCTCAGATACGAGCTTAATCAGGGTCACTCTTGTTCTGAAGGACAATAGTGACTGCTAAATATGCAATCTCTAGCAATGCAGTACATAAATAGCATTTCTTTTCCTACAGAAGGAGAAGCTGAGGTATAAAGACTAAAATGCCTTGCCCAAGGTCAGTTGGCAAGCCTTTGTGCTCATGCACCATCCTGGTTAGTCAGGCTTCATACAGAGCAATTGTATCCAGCTGCAGGAAGTGGCTTGCAGGATCAAGGTCTAAATACAAGCAGGAGGTAAAAAGGAATGGGTTACTCAGTGGGGAAGGAGGAAGTCAAGGATAAGGAACAGGAACAGAGATGGTAAATGAGGATGATTTGCACGTGGCTTTTCTTTTTATCATAAAGGAGAACTAAGGTCTCTGAGATACCACATATGGTAGCTGTTGGCAGATTTCAAGTCGTCAATGGCAGCCAGGGCATGCGGTCTGTCAGAATTGTGATGCTTTAAGCAAGGCCATTTTGAGACCTTGGATTAGCATAGCAGAGGTGTCACTGTTCAAGAGTAAGCTGCTTTTTTATGAACCAGACATAACTTGAGAAGCCAACATGTTCTTGGCCTGATAAAAGTCTGTAAAAAGCCACTAAAAATACATGCTGGCATATGACAGGCCAAAGAGCCCTGCTAGTGATGTTTCTAGAAATGCTTGATTCCACTGTATCAGAATAGATAAAGGCAGGATTACTAGTAATACAGTTTTTGTTTATTTAGACTGACTACAGCAGAGGTTATAATAGACAATGCTTTCCAGTTTCTGCTATCAGATGATCAGGATAAGGAAACATTATCTCCTCTGGTATTCCAGCTGGCATTGTAGTGGGTCTGGCATTTATAATTGGTGATAAAAACAGTAGGCAAAGTATATGAAAATGTCTGTCTGCTGACACACAATTCAAATAGCACCAGTGATAACAGTAGTTTGCACTGGATGGGATGCATCAAAGGGAGAAGCTTTTTAACATTTTTTGCTGACCTCTCCTTTGTCTTCCATCTGAAAAGGCTTCCTTGGGTAGGACGACAGAGACTTCTTCCCAGCTCATGGAACACCACTGGTATAAGAAACCCACCCACTTGTTTCAATCTGGACACAACTGAAAGCAACCCTGAGGAAGACCTGAGTAGGAGTGAGTGAATAGGGTATAGTCTTTTGGCCACAGCAACAGTATAACAGGGTAGCTTTGCCCTGGGCAGTGACAGTGCGTGAGGCAGTGCCAGCTGCCATGCTTCCAGGATCAGCAGCACAGCCAGCCACCACTTCATAGATTCATAGACTGTGAGGCTGAAAGGGACCTTGGAAGATCATTGGGTCCAGCCCCCTGCACCAGGCAGGAAAGACAACTGGGGATGGGTGGCCCCAGCAAGGTGACTGTCCAGTCTCCTCTTGAAGATTTCCACAGTAGGAGATTGCACCACCTCTGAAGGGAGCTCATTCCAGTCTGGACACTCTAAGGTACTTAGACTGTGCCTATAGGAAATAACTGAACACAGTGGGGGATTTGAACCCCAAACAGTGCTCTGGAGGTACTTGATGGATTGTGAGCCTCTGAGGATTTTAAGTGGTGTTTAGAAGGTTAGTAGCTCCTTTCTGGAAATGAACTCTAGCTCAGATTGGATACTCAGACTGAGACTAAATGTATAACTGAATAAACTTGGGTACCTGCATGGTTTTGGGGCTAATGGAGTCAAGTTGATCTGGATCATTTTCTGTGATTTACATGCCTAAGTTCCACCTAAGTTTAGATGACTGGTTTGGAACTGGTTTGGAAAAGTAATTTAGACATCTCACTCCAACTATTTTCAATCACTTCCCCTTAGTCCCTAGCAGTGCAGTAGATAAATAGCATAGCTACTGCTCCTTGGGTTGAGAGGGAAGCTGTGAATATATGCCTCTTCATCTCTAGTAGTCCCTTCCCTACACTTTACAAATATGCTCTTGGAGGTGCCTTATTTTAGATGTTAGAGTTGGGATCTGGAAGCCATATCTCCTTTGTTCTGGTCCTACGTCTACTATTGACTTGTTTGATAACCTCAGGAGATTCACTTAGCCTCTCCCTGAAATGATCCTGGGACTAGCTTGGGATGGATTCAGCCTCAGGCACCACTGGAAGTAGTCAGGAACTAGGATGAGTCATCCCCCCAGGCTACGGGAAGAGGGCCTTCATAAGCCCATAGCAGACAGGAGCAAGCTGTCTGAACAAAGACTGCCATGCCATGCTTCTTGTCTAACCAGAACTCCTCGCTCAGCCCTGGTTTCTGGCTTACCTGTGGGCTCGCTGGCTTGTCAGTTCCTGATTCCAGCTCATCAGTTTCCTGGCCCCTGATTCCAGCTCCTCAACCCCACCCTTGTTTACCAGGTGACCCACCTTTACTATCTACAAACCTTACACCCTGTACCAAAATGTATTCGTGTATAAAATAGAATTTAGGATGTGGTGTAATTCTGGTTTGAAAAAATCTAAAGTAATGGGACATTTTCCAAACTTGATACTAAAGAAATCTATCCAATTCTTTCACAATTTTTTATTACACAGCCCCCTACTGAAGTGCTTCAGCACTATATAGTAACTTGGGATGAGCCTAATCCTACCAGCCATCTAACACTGGACAGTAGTTAATTACCCAGTTAGTGCCATTCAGTTCAAAGGATTCACTTCAGAGGCAAAATGCAGTGTTTTGGAATCAGGCATAAATTTCCGTACTGCTTTGGGTGGCCACAAAACGATAAAATGTATTTTGGTTAAGAAGCTTGGTCTCCATTTTTTCTTCCATGCTCTTTGGTAAATACCAATCTGTTCACAAAATAATTCTTGATATAGAAAAAAGCTGTTTTACTGCAACTACAATTATCAGCCCTTATTAAAAAAAGTTTAACCATTTTACAGAATTTAATAGAGCATTAGGGGCATCATCCAAATCCCACTGATGGAAATGAAAAGATCCTCTTTAACTACAGTAGTCCTTGGATCAGGGCCTTACATAACTTCTACAGAATTTCATGGGACTAGTCTATAAACTGATAAAAAGTTTATAGGTTAAAAATAATTTAGTAGAATACTATTATATTTTCATAATACCTTATGAGATTTTTAACACCCCTCCCCCATTTAACTCTATGGGAATTTCCAAAGAAGGGAAGGAAAAATATATAAAACAAATATCGTATATGCTTAGAAATGGATCCAGGCAAACAACACATAGTTTAATAAAATTTAATTTAATTCAGATCCAACAAATTTTACCTCTGTTTACAGACTGCTCACAAATATTTTGCTAAAAAACTTGTTTTTATTTATTATTCAGCATTACTATGATTTCTTGCATACCACACACCTCCAAATAAGACATGGCCTTCTTTATGGAAGGCAGATTTTAGAAAGAAACATTTTCCCCCATCATACCCAACGCTGTCCTGCTAGAAACAGACTACTCAAAAAGTGTGGGATCCTAGGAGACAGTCTGAGGTAGCAGTAATTTCCTAGTGTGGCAGGATAGCAGGCCCGCAACTTTTGCAATGGCAGTAACAAAACTATAATTTCTTTACTGTAACTAGTTCTAGATATATATTAGTTCCTATAAACAATAAAATGTCGTTTCCACACCACGAGCCTCATCAAGATGCTACAGAATGCATGCAGCAGGTCCTCTGCCCTGAACCAGCTCAATTGCTCCTTCAGGTACTAGCTACAGGGCATTTTTACAGGGCACTGCAACACTTGCAGTTGTATAAGCAGCAAAATGCACATCAGTGCTGAGAAAAAGCAGCGGCATGCTTTTGAACTAAAACACCTCGGAGGTGCTTTAGTTCAAAAGTGCACCACTGCCATTTTCTGTGCGCTGACATACATTTTGCCACGTATACAACTGCAAGTGTCACCTCAGCTCACATGTGGAGCAGATTCAATTAACCGAATCTGCTCCAAAGTGGCGGATCTCTGGTGCATTGTGGGAAAAAGTGTGTGTGTATAAATGCCCACAATGCTCAGCTAATAGTTATTGTGGCTGTGAGAGGGTTAACACAGGATACCATTGCTGCTTCTTGCTAGGGCCCAGAAAATAGTGGCAGCCATCTTGGCAGCCTTTAGACCCCAGTGTCTGCACACTTCTATTCCTTCCCGTTTCTATTCCAGTGGAAAAAGAGACCAGCTTTCCCACTTTAGAAATGTACCCCAGTTTAGGAGGGATGATGTTGGGGGAAATGGTGTGTGAGGTCTAAGGGTAAATGTGGTATTCAAAATATTTCACATATTTCTTCAGCAAAAAGCTCTTGGCTTGCAGATTATTTGCAAACATTTCATTGCCACCATTGAGACTTCTCTGGGCTGACAGGATGGTTTACCAACAAGATGACAACTGCCTGTTTCACAATTGATATTAACATTCACAATTAACTGGTATTACTTAATATTATATTCAAACATACCTGTGTTTCTGTGAAAGTGAATTTCTTCTCTGCAAATAAGATTCATATAAAGAGCTGGGCAAGGAATCTTGATTCTATTTTATGTAGCATGTTGAGATTTCAAAATTTGTTTTCACTTCTTTCTGATGTGGAACAAAACAAAATATGGAAAACTCCTACAAGGAAAAAAAATCTTAAAAAAAAAATCAAAAAGTTTCAATCATTTCAAAATGAAAATTTCAAAATGAGATGCTACCTGGCAGGGGTAAAACACAGCTGGAAGTCTGGGAACCAGGGCAACCTGAGTCTGGGGCCAGCTCCCTATCCAGGCTCTCTAACTTCAACTCAACTCAGAACCCTGAAATTCCTAGAGTTGTTGAATTTTAGGCCATTTTCCTGGCAGCTTCTCTTAAAGCTACAGCCCTTGGACACCCTGGCCATGTTCAGACTAGTGTGGACATGCAGTATTTGGCACCACAGACCCATCTGCAGTTCCACACACTGAATGTGCAGGCATTCCTCATGCTGCTACCTTGTAGTGTGGGAGTGGGAGGGTTGGCCCCAGGAGATCCTGGGGTCAAAAAACCCTGCATCTTAAAAAACGGTGGCATACATGGCAGCAGTGTGCACCATCCAAAACTGGAGCCTGGCCTGCTGGAACCACGCTCTGGCTGCTGGTCAGGCTCCCAGCCACAGGAACACCATGGCTGCAGCTCCTTGAGGGACCCCAGGTAAGGCTGTACTGGCCCCAGCCTCCCCAACCTCATCCGGGGTAACCCGCTGTGCACCAGAGTGCATGTGGTGCAAGCGTTCCCTGGGGACAAGTAGCAGCAGTACGAGATGTGCCACTGCTGCTTGTCCCTGGGGAAACAAATGGTTGTGCTTGTCTGGATGCGGCCCCTAAAATCCCAACCCCCAGGACATTCCACGGGGGAACTGTCCCAGCTCCATGCACCCTAGGTGCTCTGGTTTCCTTGCAGCCCACCTAGTAGGCTGCTAAGGAATTGGGCAGGCAAATTAGTAGGAGCCCCTGCAGACTTCCACAGAACTTCATCAAAATCAAACTACCTTCAAAAAAATTTGAGTTTGACAAATCAGCGAATTCCGATGAGGAAAACGTCTTGTTGGGAATTTTCTCACCAGAGCTCTTCGTGTGGGAGAATATTTGCAGGAAGGTCTGGAACACAGAACTATCTGATTAAGTCCATGATTGTTCAGCAAAGCACAGAAGTGCACATTATGGGACTTAATCACATTTTAAGTGCTGCAGTGCTCTGTCAAAGTGAATATAAAAAGGACCAGAAAAACATGTAAAGCAAGTATATTTAGTATTTAATGATTCTGCAGGGCAGGGATAGCTGTTTACCAAACTTATATATATATATTTTAACCATAGCCATAACCCATTTAGATTCTTCTAGCTTGTTAAACAGTCCTATTAACTGAATTATCTTGTGCTGACATAAAGGCACAAGACATAATTAAATGAAAATGTAAATCCACTAACATTAGAGCACACACAAAATACTGGATTTTGAGAAATAAAGTTTTCTGTAACTGAGAAGAAATTCCCTGACCTGGGAATCATGGGAGTGCTTTGGCATTTGTTCTGTCTGTCATAAGTTTTTATACTACTTGAATAATCCTGAAGCTGGTTGAGGCAATTAGAGAAAAAAACTGGTTTTCCCTATCCAGTTTTAAAATTCAATATATACAGGCATACCTCATTTTATTGCGCTTCGCTTTATTGCGCTTCACAGATATTGCGGTTTTTACAAATTGAAGGTTT
>NW_017729022.1:111588447-111598105 GCF_001723915.1 Gavialis gangeticus
TTTGTGGCAACCTTCATTGTTGTCTTATTTTAAGAAATTGCCACAGCCACCCCAACCTTCAGCAACCACCACCCTGATCAGTCAGCAGCCATCAACATCGAGGCAAGACCCTCCACCAGCAAAAAGATTACAACTCGCTGAAGGCTCAGATGATGGTTAGCATTTTTTAGCAATAAAGTATTTTTTAATTAAGGTATGTACATTGTTTTTTTTAGACAATGCTATTGCATACTTAATAGACTACAGTATGATGTAAACATAACTTTTATATGCACTGGGAAACCAAAAAATTCGTGTGACTCGCTTTATTGTGATATTCGCTTTATTGCGGTGGTCTGGAACCGAATCCGCAATATCTCCGAGGTATGCCTGGAGTGGTTACCATTTATAAAGTCAACATAGTTACCACAGCAAGGAATCGCATACTACAGTGTTTCTCTATACTTACAACTGGAAAGAACTATAATTATGCTATTTCTACTATCACAGTATGGTAGCAGATAGTAAATGTTGCCTTTTCTGTGACCATTCCACTCAGTCTGATTCCATCTACGTTAACTTCTTAGAGGCAGATGTATGCTCCAGTTTGGTCCAGGTAGAACAGTAGTACTATGAATCTTAACTCATCTGGTATTTTGTGCTCTGACGTGAGCCCCTAAGAATATCCTTCATGTGAATGAATACCCCATAACATCTCACAATGGGTTAAAGCAGACTAAAGTTTTGTGACTTGAGTTCATCTCTAGACTTACCATTTAATTGCCTTTTGTAGGATGTTACTAGAACAAAAGCCACAGTGGTGAAACTAGGAGACAGGTTTTAAAAAGGAATGAATGTTATGATTGTAATGGACATTATCTGGGCTTTCCTAGTACTTTGAAGAAAGGGAGTGCTGATTGAAAGAGCTCAGAGATGGCAGATGGAGATGCAGAATGATCGGATTTCCTATAAAATATTTTGCATGCACTTTTCAAGTTACTGTTCTTTACAGCATATTTTGGCTTATTCAAAAACTGTTCAAACACTGCAACTTCCCTTGTAGATAGAATGCATGCAGAATGGCACGCGTGGTACATGAAAGGAGTTTATAAAGGCCTTGAAAGTAATTAGGTCTTTGCAGAAGAAGATGCGTGTGATTGTTTAATTAAGAGTTGTTTGAGAGCAAGAAGCTGTCCCTTATAGCTGTGATAGTACAGCATATATAAACCATAAGAGGGATGTTTGGGGTGACTTCTCAAAGTTCGCTAAGAGAAACAATAATTCCGTGCTCTGTATGAGCAAAACGTGTCATATAGGCATGGTCATAAGTCTCATTTTTATTTCTTGGATCCACTCAAAGTAGCTAGACTGGGTTATTTAAGGTACACAGGCTTGCCACATGATTAGCTACTATTGTATATGGATTTATATTAGCTGGTTATCATTTAAATTATTATTTAATCATCATCCAGGCATAAATACTTTGTAAAACAGAGTAACATAATGGGGCTGGTTCTGATCTTGTTTATACCTGCTTTATATAGCTCCAAGTTTATTGACTTCAGTGTACCTATTCCTGTCTTAAGTGGAAATTGGTCCAGCATAAGCACACAGAAATGTGAAACTGTACTGTCACCTAAGAGTTAGCTTCTCTTGCTCTCATTCACCTTTGCATTATGCCAGTTTTACCCCAATGTACTTCTGTTTAAATCAAGGGATTTGCACTGGAATAAACCATAGAAAATTAAATCCTCTGTTTTGTTGCTACTAAGAAACTTCTGGGTCCATCTGATATGGCATGAGTCAAAAAATAGTTTGTTATTCACTGCTTTTTTTAATTATCAGATTTGTCTCCAGTCCATTTTGTGGTGTTGGCCAGGCACTTGATCTGAGTCGAATTTTCCATACAATCCACTTTGGCTCACTCTTTTTGTGAGTTACTTTGGCTCACTCTTTTTGTTTCTGCCTTAAGAGCAAATAGAAGAGCTGGGTAAACTTGTAGTAACTTGCCGGGTGAGCAGATTTGCCTCCTTGTCTTTTTCTGTCTTGTAAAATTAAGAGGAGCACAAAGCACTGGCAAAGTAGTAGAGAGATTAAATGTGGGAATGTGGGGAAAGTGTTGGTCTTTGCATTTTCTAATAGGCCAGCTGTCCACTTGTCCTATTTAAACCAGCCAGCCTCTTGCAGGTATGCTTATTGCTGAGGGCCTCTGACGTGTAGGTGTATTAGCATGTGTTAACTGGCAGCCTGTCAACAGCTATCAAGTTGAAGGGAATCTCCATAGAAGAGGCATAAAGCAGGGGCAAGAAGTATAGTCATCTAGAATGAACAAATAATGATTTCTCCAGCCCTTCTCAAGGTAATCATATCAAAGCTGCTACAACACTCTCCCACTCCATTTACTCTAAATTGTACTATTAATCTCTACCCTTCTTTACACTGGAGAGGAAGATTGTTTTAACTAAAATTCTGGGTGTATAGGTACAGTTTCTTGCCTTATGACGTATAATGCAGCGGAAAGGGTAGGATTAACATTACTAACTACCTCTATCTACAAAATGTGATTGAAAGATTTCCATTGATTGAACTGTAGCATTGGTCAGAAAAGAAATGGTCCCTTCTAACATCCATTCTTATTGAACTAATATATTAGTGGCTTTGGTTGCCAGGTAAAATTGCCTTTTCCTGAACTCTCCTGCATTGGACTCAGACACCAGAGTTTAGCAGCAGCCCAGCTGATAATTCTGACCCTCTACACAGGATTTAACAGAAATGTCACAGGGGCCTTTGGATCTGAATGCAGGATCTGGGCCTAAAAGCTCTGTTATGATTTTAAACTCTTGAACTTACCCAGACTATGTTAGATAAAATAAAACTCCAAGAAAAACGCCCTTCCAATGCTATTTTAGGGCTGAGGCCATTCTCTTTTTCCTCCCTTCATCTTTCGATCTCCCTGATGCAATCATCAGTCTGGCCTTGGGCTCACCTCATGGCAGCTTTAAAAAAAAGTAACAGAAAACCCAGACTGCAGACCTCAACATTTAACTCAGAATAAGCTCATAACCTAGTGATTACCTTACTCTGAAGTAGATGTCTTGATTCCCAAGCTTAGAAAATTGGAATCACTAGAAGCTTTGGTGGCAAATATTTCATTGAGTACATTATTCAAGCTGGCAACAGAGAAGAAGTTTGCAAGGAAAATATTGGAATATGAAGTTCAGCAAAGTTTGGCAAACAGCTTCAAAGGATAACCAGCAGATTTGATCACCACAGACACAAGCAAATACAGATCAGCCTATTGCCCCGTTTAGAAATTTAGGAGAGAGAGGGAGTAACCCATGTCCAACCTAAAACGACTCAAGTCCAAGGAAACATCTGGTCTTTGGTGAGATCCCTGCTTTCACATTTTTGTACAGTTGGGCTGACCAAAGTACAACGAGGTCAAATGACTTGTCCAAGGTCACATAATGAGTCAGTAGTTGCATTCAAATATGAACTCAGAGGACCACCCTGATTCCTAGTGTTTTATATCTACTACATCCACAATGCTTTCCTGTGTTTCACAGATTCCAGAAAGCTGTTTTAAGAGTATGAGCTTAAATATACCTATCTTTGATTCTTTACAAAGAAACAACTTCTTTAAGTTTTCACAATGATATATAATATTGAGCTGGTGGAAAATATCTTTGAGGAGCATGACTTAGTTACTGTGTCATAAAAATATCCTTTTCTCTAATACTTTGGCCTGACAGCTCAAAAATAAGAGAATATGAGAATGCTATTTGTGGCTTTTTCTGAGTTCATTATGGTGAATCTTTCATCTTCTTTCACTCTTGTGCTAACCACACATTTTCCAGATTCTTGTATGTATTTGTCCAGCTTCCCTTTTTTTCAACAATTTGAAAATGAAATTAGTAGCAATAATACCATAATACTATGGACACTGTTTTGCTGGTAAGTATCCTTTTGTTTCTGACTACCAACTGTAGAATTTAAAGATCACTCACAAAATGATCTTTTTTTGTTATTTATTTATAATCCTCCCATTTGAGAAAACTTAAAACCAATAATAATCCTGACAGAAATCTGTTTATGGTGAAAGCAAGCACAATGCCAACGGCATTCCCAGTCAACTGTAAATACCACAGTGCATTTCAGAAAGTGCTTGTGAATATAAAAAACCCCCAGATACCCAGTTTTGGCTACCATATGTTCATGAGATTAGAGTTGTCAACAAAGTCAACGCATACCTTGGTTGCATGGTGCAATAAATAAGCAACAGTGTTTCATTTTAATTAACTGATTTTTGTGTTATTTTAGGTCTCTAAAGTACCGTCAGTTAATGCTGGTTTCTCATCCTCCATACCAGGAGTATCCCTCTATCTGTATGCACTGCTCCTCACAACCACTGTGGTTTCAGGGTGCAACCCTTGCCCCCACTCTTCATGGCCTCCTTTGTCCATTCAGCCACTTCCCATTTCACCAGGTCAAGGACCCTCATCTGAGTGTCAGCTCAACCACTAACACAAAATATCCCTACAATAGGTCGACCTCATCCTGGAGCCATTCTTCTTCCAGTCCAAACATAAAACCAAAAAGCAAATAAGGCTTGACACTTACCTGTCTTGCCACAGCTCTGCAGTTAGTTTTCTTCAAACCTGCCTGCAGTAATTCTGCAGCTGTTCCTCTCTCTCTCTTTCTTTCTCCCTCCCAGGAGCCTTCCTCCCTGCAGAACTCTTGAAGCTTCTTTCCCCCTGCCCCTGTCCTGGGGTCAGGCTCACATACGGTTAGCATGGGTCACCTGACCGTGGTGGTACTTCCACCCTGGGTCCTCTGGGGCTGTCCGTTCCTGCACCACGTGTCCATCTCTCTCCTGCCCCCTCTGCTTGCTGGCGTTTTGTGGTAAAGCCTTCATCAGTTACAAACGGGTGCATGTGTGTGTGCAGGAGGACAGGAATGGCCTGGAGGGGAAGAACTAGTGCAGCTGCAGAAGAAAGGTGGAGCAGGGGAGGAAGGACAGAAGGGGACAGGACACCAAGCCTCAGACTCTTGTGCCTTCCAGTAATTTGGTCCACAGAACCTTATATGGCTTCTGCACATTAGATGGCTGTTTCACCTCTGTGATTGTCCTTTGGAGAAGTCATTGAAATACAAGCCATGGCACAGTACCCAACTTCAGAGCTACTTTGGCAGCAGATGCTGGAACCCAGGAGTCCACAAGATAGAGGCAGAACTTGTGGATCTCCAGGCTCATAGATTCGGAGCTGCTTCTATGTTCCATGTCTCATTTGCGTTTCTTGTGAGGGTTCAATAGCTCAGAGGACTAAATGCAGATCAAAGCAACTACACTAGACTTGATAACCTTTGTGCACTTCTATTTATTTGTATGTAGGGGATGGCAGGTTCAAAAAGTCCTCAAGTAAACCAGCATCACTGAGAGAAGACATGAGAAAGGATCCTCCATATGACAAAAGTTTCCTTCCAGGGCAGGTTGTTGCCAGGACACTAAAAGTATGTTAGGCATAGTATCTTACACAGAGGAGTGGGGCTCACCTGGAATGGGAGGCTACCTGACATATCACAAGAAAAAGTATGGCACATTGTTTTTCAGATCATCTTTTTATTTGGCTTTTCTTGTTTGGTTTTTCGTTTTTATTTCTTGGTGTTTCTGGAAAAATGCTCCAGCAGCCAAAAATCTGCATTTAATTAGACATACACACAAAGAAAGCCAGCAGACAGGAAGTCTATTTCCTTACAGAGAGAGATACTGTGGTACTGTGGTTTCTAGACTCTGCCCTAACACTCAGCAAGCCCAGTATGTTATTTTCTGATGTCCCCTTGTTTGAGATGTTCTGAATAACATGAAAGCTCTTTGTGTGCCTGTCAAGAAAGGGTACTTGTCAAGATCCAGCCATGCTAGCAGTTTCAATATTGTGATCATTTTTAATTTTTTTTATTTGAGGTTTTTTTAAACAGTAGTGCACAATTTAACTCATTGAAAAACTATAGTTACATGTGCATATGGAGTGAAGAATCATATGACCCCATTTCTGTGCTCCTACCCTGAATTTCTGTAATGAAGGTGGAAAGAGGTTTAAGTGATCATTTTATTTCTAGTCTTACTTGATTGGTAGCTGTTTGGACGCAGGAACTGTGTTTGTACAGCGCCTTATGGAAAAGACCCTTTCCTGATTAGGCTCACTAGAAGCGCCTATAATTAGATTAATAAATAAAACTAATTACTATTTAGTCTTAGATTTTTCAGCTTCTCAAAAAATAGCTTAGAGTTATCTGTTGTTTTAAACTGAATGAATTGTACATGGACTTCACTGTTGTTATTGATTTTTATGTAGCAGTTATGGTACTCAAAACCTATGGTGATATTGGCGGTACAAAACTACTATAGTATGAAGTGGAATTATTATGAGCTTGAGATAACAAAAACACCTTTTATATCCTAGACACAAAATAGTGTTTGTACCAAGTCTTCTATAAATAACTTATATCCACTTTGGTTCTGGTCATTTTTACCTTATCACTTCCTATTTCTTGTTGTAGACATTTTCTTTTCATCAAGTTTTTAAATATTTCAGTCTAATTTACTTTTAGACTTCTCTTTCTGTATTTTATCATATTTTCCTGTTCTTATATAGCTTTTTCACTCTTTCCCCCTCAAAAATCTACTGGGCGTATCCCATTCTTCCAGCCACCTACCTCTTTTTTGGATGCGATCCAGAATATAGAAACTGCCTGCCTACTAATTTTGAAGTTGTCATGATGGCTACTGAGTAAATCTGGAGGTACTACCAGAGTCCACAGATACAGCCCACTGTCATTTTATTACTATAAATCTTTTGGAAGCTTGGTCCAAACCACTTGATCTTGGGCCAGGGAAGTTAAGTTGAGTCTGTGCCATCATTGCTAAAATGTCAGAAGTAGATCATGGGCAAAAGGCAAATTAATGATGGAGACCTTTGTGTTAAGTCTGAATGCCTTTAGCTTTCATTACAATAGCTTTAGAAGGTTTAAGTTAGGCTAAGGGAAGTGGCATAAAGGGAACTGAGTCACAAGCAAGAACACATTCTAGGCAAGAGCACATTTTAGATCCTAGCTCAGATCTTGATTAGTAAAGGTCATTATGCTCCAGCCTGACCACTAAATGACAAGAACATCACTTTTCTGACCAGATCTGTCTCATTATGACCAAATAATGTTGTAAGCTGTCAGGCCTTGACCCTAAGTGGTTCACTGCCCAGGGTCAGGGAAGCAAGAGTCCAAAATAGGGCTGTGAGTCAGGGGATCAGAGCAGGCAGGTCAGGGGGCTGAGGTCTATAAAGGGCCAGGACATAGGCAGTGACCCTGAGCAGAACCACATGCCAGGATGGAGGGTCAGGAGCAAGGGACAGGGATCCAGATTGGCATCACTAGCCAAGAGGTCTGGAGCAGGTAGATATAGCTGTATGAAACCAGGACACAGGTGACTACCTAGCTAAGCCACAAGCTAGTTGCTAGTTATCAGAGGGTAGGCATCTGGAACCACAAGGCTGACAGCACTGAGATCCAGGCTGGAATCTAGAACCAGGAACAGATAGGCAGGAACCAGGATGAAATCAGGAAGCAAGACCCAGGGCACAGGAACAAACAGGCAGGACCAAGGAAACTAGAAACAGGGAGCCAGAAACCCAGAATGAGGCAGGGAAGTATCTGTCTTGTTGAGAAGCCTCCTGAGCACTGAAAGGACTGATGTGTAAAAGCAGGCTGTCACACTCAGCAGGCAGCTGGGACCAGATGCAGATAATTTTTGGGCGGGGGGCTGGACTCGATGATCTTCCGAGGTCCCTTCCAGCCCTAATGTCTACGAAATCTATGAAATTAGGCCACAGGCACCCAGGCCAACTCAGGTATCTAGGGCCAGGTGTTGGCAGTTTGATTAGCCGGCTGCCCTGATTAGGCGGCTCAACCCTTTGTTTGAGAGGGCAGATAAAAAGGCTCAGTGTTCTGAGACATCTCCCCTTGGCATCCTTTGCTAATGTTCTTGTCTGGAGATGCAATGAAGATCCAAAATCTTAGAACTTAGTCTCCTAATGTGAGTGAGATCTCCCTAACAGGCTGGCCGCTCATTAGGAATTCTCAGAATTTCAGGATTAGAAATTCTAAATGATAAGACTGTTTATTTATTTTTGGATAGGAAAGCAAGGCTGGAAGGGACCTCATGAAGTCATGAGGCCCCTTACCCAAGGCAGGATCAACCTGACTAATCCATCCCTCCTCAGTGGCTGTCTAATCTGCTCATGAAAATTCCCAAGGATGGAGATTCCACAACTTCTCTAGGTAGCTTGTTATAATGCTTGACCTCTCTCATAGTCCAAAAGTTCCTTCTAATCTCAGCCTACATTTTCTCCTCTGCAACATGAGCCCATTGCTCCTAGTCCCATCCCTTACAGCCACAGAGAAAAGCCCATTGTGATCCCCTTTGTAATTGCCCTTCAGGTATTTGAAGTGTTATTAAACCCTGGCTCAGTTTTCTCTTCTGCAGACTAAAAGACATGATTTTTTTTCAGCCTTTCTTCATAAGTTATGCTTCTCAGGCCCCTAACTTTTTTTGTTGCTCTGTGCTGAACTCTTTCCAATCTGTCCACAATCTTCTTGAAGCATGGGGCCAAAACTGGACAGAGTACTCCACGTGAGGCCTCACCAATGCTGAATAGAGCAGAAGAATCATTTCCCCTAATTTGCAAGTGACACTCCTAGTAATATAGCCCAGCATGCTGTTGGTATTTTTTTGCAACAACAGCACACTCTTGGCTCATATTCAGCTTATGGTCTACTATAATGTCTAGGTCCTTTTCTGCAGTGCTACAGCCTAAACAGTCATTCCTCAGTCTGTTGTATATGAATTTATTACAACGATATTCATATTGTGAAAATTTAAATAAAGCTTGCTTTTGTATTTGTTCCACTGGAGGATTCGTTTTGCTGAGAACAGAGACTGTCAAAAGTACCTATCAGACCACTAAATATCCTCCAGTGGTCAAAAGATTTGGTGAGCCAACCAGGTGAGCCAACAGGCTAGTCCTGTTCTCAGCACAAATAAGGGAACCTGGCATGGAATTGGAGGGGGTGGTTTTCTTTGTTGACCCACTTCAGTCTAGGAAGCAAATGTAGTCTATGGGAGATCCATGGCAGACCTGGGGCTGGGAGGAGTTGCTAAGGGGAAAGGCTGGAACAGAAGCAGGAACACAATGCATATGTGCCGATGGCCCTAGCTGTTTTGATTACGAATGGATGATACCTCTTAGTCAGATTAGATGATGCAGGGAAAGCTCCAGAGGAAATCCTTGCAGAAACTTTAAAAAAAATACCCCTCCCGTGGCTCTTCATGTGGGAGAGAACAATCTGGCTCATTATGCTGAATTACATTCATGAGTGTATATAATGTCAAATGATGATTGCAGACAAAATGTGCCCATATAGCATCCGTTTTGTGATGATGAGTCAGCCCTCCGTGAAGGAGCAGACAGTCTGCTACTTGTTGCTCACACAGAGAACTGACTGAATATAAAGTTTTATGAAGAGGGGTGGGAGTGGTAGACTCTGTTTTTCCTCCTCTTGCCCTCTTTGTTTTAGAAAAAGAAGGCTGGATACATTTTTGTTCAATGCCAAGGTTTTTTGCCTGGGG
>NW_017729022.1:111598249-111600590 GCF_001723915.1 Gavialis gangeticus
GGGGGGGGGGGGGGGGGGGGGGGGGGGTTGTCTGTAGATTTAAAAAAATACATTGAATAAAATGCCTACCAATCTCCTTTTTCTTCTTCCTTATGAAAGAAAATTGGTCCCACACCTCTTGCTGGTATGTTAAAAATATGCTGTCCTCCCAGGGTCCCACATTACCCTCTTGTCAGCAGCAGGAAGAGAAAGCAGTGGGTGACAATCATTTATGTGGTTTTGGAGGGAGAGAGAAATAATACATAACTGATCAAATTAAATACCAGAGGATCCTGAAACCCGAGGGTGATGGGAGGGTCAGCCCTTGACTCCAAACATGTTTTTTGTCCTAAAATGGACCATTATAGTCTTAAATTATTTTGTACAAATCAGAGCCTGCAGTGGGAGACTTCTCCTCTGATGTCTTTGACTTTTGTCCATTCTATGCTATTGAGCTGCTAATTCAAGCAACTAAAAAAGAGTTGGGTGAAATAAAATATAAAAGACAATACAGGTTTCCATCACTTTATGCTGTACATGTGTTCCTGGAAAATGGTGCATAACTTGAATTTGCATAAAGGGAACCCACTTTACAATGTAACAAATAAGGATATGTTCCAAGACCTCAGCTCTACTGGCTCCCAAACCCATTTCTACCACTTTTACAAGACAATTTTGGTATTCATCAACAGCAGAGAGGGTTAGGAGATAAGCTAGTGGGACGCTTAGAAGCCATAATGGGGATGGAAACTACAGAAACACGTGTCACAGACAATGAGCGAGGAGCACAGATCCACATAGGAGACTGTTTTGGTGTGTGACACTCCCACAATGCATCAAACAAAGCTGCTGACTGTGGGCTGATTGCATAAGAGTGAATTTGTCTCGCATACAATGAAATTTTGGTATAAAAACAGTAATCACATAAGAGCGAATCTGCACATACAGAACCCGCACAAAGTGAGGGAAACCTGTACTAATGGAAACCAGACATGCTTGTTATCCATCCTAAGGAGATAGGTAGAGCTGATTACTAGTAGCTTGACTCATCTCTGGCTTTGTGCCTTCCTTCAGTGTGAAACAGAGAACAAGTTGCATGATAGGGGAAAGCCTAGCAAGGTAGGTGGTATGATAGAGCAAAGCAGTTACAATGTCCCCTGTGATGAAGGGGCCAGGTCCCAGCAAGGCTGAACAGTGGGTGATACCAAGACAGGTTGGCTAAGGCCATTGCCAGGCCTTCTGTATATTCCCAGAACAAACTAAAGGGGTCCTTACTTACAGGAGGAGATAGGCGGTGGAGATATGTGATCACCTCTTTTCTAGCATAAATCCTTCCAAAATGCAGCTCCTGTCTCTGATGGAGTGATATCCTTTTTAATTTCTCTTAGTCAGCTAAAGTAAATGTAGTCAGTTGTCTAATTTTTTGCAGAGTATAATATATGACTTCCAGTTTATTAACATTTTTAAAGTCTTTCTTGATAAAGTCTATCTTCCTTGATACTTTGGCAAACCTTAAATAATTTATTTTTCATAAAAGTGCATCTTGACAAATTATTTAAAATTATTAAAACTTTCATGTTTTAAAATAATCTGACGAAATGAGATATGCATATTTTAGTTAAATAATATTTATTCTTCTTTAGTAAGTATAGCATATAATAAATTTAGAAAGGTAAAGATAAAGTACTAAAGGTAAAGTACTAAAAGATATGATTGTTTCCTATATCGTAAAGGCTAATTGTTGTGTAGTTCTTACAGCAAAGAAGAAGAGACTTTTAAAAAATCTTTACTCATGTGTTTTCTAGAAAAAAAAATTTCATGGTCAATACTGGAAAAAAGGGACAAAATGTTGAAGGAAATAAAGGTCTCAGAATTGAATTTCAATGGGAAAAAATTACATACCTGGAACATCTTTTATGATTTATAAATGACATACTAAGTAATTAGTTTGTCTTTTGTTGATAGAAATGTAGAATATAGAGAAAGAAGATTTTTCTCTAGCCAAGTCAGTTACATGACCATCAGACTGGTCTTGAACAGTAAATTAGCCTAATTCAGCACTAACATGGATTTCTTACATTATAGAAGCTACTTTCAAGCTAAAATAGCACTTTTCATTATGTGGTAATATTATTTTTATTAAATTTAATTACTAAAGCAGATAAATCTGCCCTGGAATGCTCAGATTATTGATGACACATTATTGGTTTTCTAATATTATCCTATTTTGGGGGAATTTATAATCAGTGCCCTAGTTTACCCACTAAATGCAATTATTGTACATAGTTTATTTAATGACCATTTATACATAAAATCTATAACATGATAATAAGTTAACATTAAGCAAAAATATGGACTAGCA
>NW_017729022.1:111605590-111616431 GCF_001723915.1 Gavialis gangeticus
TATAACATGATAATAAGTTAACATTAAGCAAAAATATGGAATAGCAACAGGTCCTATTTTTTAAAAATCTATAATTTCTAATGAAATCTCTACAATCCAGCAAATCCATAAATGCTATATCAAATAAATAATACTCCTGCTACAGTTGTTATGGGATGATCTCAAACTCCACTTTAAAAGACTGACAAACTAAGAGCCTTGTTACACAGTAATTTTTAGTGGCTCCTGGAGCTCTTAACACCTGGATTGTCCACACATTAACACCTGAAACTAATTTTAAGCACTCATTATGTAGATCAAAGTTGTCACTCGGGGCAGGATTATCTTTGATCTGTGTTACACTGCTTGCTCGTGTTACACTAATGTGTAGCCACTCTAGGCTACATATTAGTGAAAATACCCCACATGCCTCTTCCCCTGCTGGCCCAGGTTGGGCCCACTGCACCCCCAACAACATCCCCAGAACCCAAAATCCCTAATCACTGCCCCTCTGCCCCCTGTCCTCTCCCTTGATTTATCTGTGGTTGCCCATGCTGTTTGTCCCTGGGGAGCAGGCAGGGAAAAATTAACCTGCCTGTCCAGTGACCGCTGCTATCTGGGTCAGGCTCAGCCTGGAGAAGAGCAGAAGCCTGACAGTAGCAAAGGGATGAGCAGGTAAGTTAACCCTTCCCTGCCTGCTCCTCCCCCAGGACAAACAGCATGAGGAGCCATAAGTCCCCTCCTGGTCTTGGAGCCCCAAGGATAGGAGGGGACAGGAAGGAACCTGAGAGGCAGAGGGGGAGCCCTGGGCCAGGGGGACCCGAGGGAGGCCTGGGAGGCAGGACGCAGGGGGGGAAACTGAGAATTGGAGTGGGAGAGATTCTCACCTTTTAGTCCTCCAGGCCCCTGTTGGCCTGAAGTGTGACTGCTCCAAACTTGAGGTAGCACTAACACTGATCAGCATTTGTGCAGCTCACAGTGTAAGGTTTAGAAAGACTCTAAGCCTCATAAAACTCTAGTAAGCATGATTAAAAGATGGAAATTAAGGGCGCCTGTACATGTGCAGAGAGGCTGCTCCAATGTGCTGTAATTACAGTGAATCGGAGTGGACTCAGTTATTTGAGTTTGCGGAAGCATGGTAACTATTGTGTTCAAACAGACTCCAGCATCATGTTCATCAGTGTCCCCCTGCTGAAAAATGGTGATGGGGGCGCTTTAACTAAAGCTCATTCAACAAACTCATACAGGTGATGCTCCTGGCACTTTAATTAGATCATGTGTATAAATGGCCTAAGGTTCCAATTCTGCAAGCATATACTTGAGACTATAGATAAAACAGCTCATATATTTCAAGTCAAACATGTATACGTGTTTGCCTACAATGCTAAGAACCAGATTGGTAAGGATACCAGTAAGCAATTACTACCTGACTTTCACTGAAATAACAAATCTAAATACCATATTTACTCCAATATAAAATGGCCTTGACTATATGATGACCCCTGCTCTGCAATTATTAGATTCTATATCTGGAAAATGTATACATTTGTTATAATATTCCAGATATAGAATCTAATGGGAGTCGTGTCTTGAATTTGTCCCTCTCCCACTGGTACAGCAGAGAAAATAAATCTGGAGGATCAGGTGTCCTCTGCCTCCCTCCACCTTCTACCCCTGAAGCCCCTACCCCCCTTCCCTGAACATATGGCAGTGAGGGACAAATTTGAAAACACTGACATTGAAATAAACATACCAGTAGTAGGTGCACATAGACTTAATTCATCCAGAACTGCTGAATTTTACTTTTTTTGAAACTGCTGCAAATTTTGGCACAGGTACTCCTTAAGCACACTTTTAAGCTGTACTTTTGAATCTACTTATATATGGTACAAACTATACATGATGTTAGTTCAAAGTCAAAAGGCCCATGATTTACCATGTAGTTCATTGGGGAAGGCCCAAGCAGAGTCAACAGTGTTTCAAGCCATCATGACACCACAGTTCAGTGCTGCTCACTATGGGCATGCCCCCACATGCATATCAGTTATCGCTTGATGCAAGGATGATATCTGCTGGGAGTTGTGGGATTACTGGTGAGTTTTAAGGTGGTTGAGGATTCCAATCCATGTTTTGCAAGTTTTCTTCACAGATATCACAAGTGGTGCCTTGGGGTGGGGCATAACTGTTGGCCACGATGTGTGGTTTCCTTCCTCCTCTGCCATTTCTTGGCATCCTGAGCAAGACAGTTCTCTTTGAAGTGGGCAGCAGCTTGATGTATGGTACAGTGCCATTGAGGCCCTTTACCAGCCAGGACTTCCCAATTTGTAGGGTTAATGCCACCCTTCTTAAGGTATGTTTTCAGGGTGTCCTTGTAGTGTTTCCTCTGTCCTCCATGGGTTCTTTTACCATGACTAAGTTGAGAGAAGAGGACTTGCTTCGGGAGACGAGTGTCAGCCATCTGCACACAGTAGAGCTGATGTTTCATGATCTTTGCCTCAATGCTGGTTATGTTAGCTGCAGAGAGGATGTTGGCATTAGTGCAGAGCTATACCCATCTAATGTGAAGGATCTTCCAGAGGCAGTGCTGATGGAACCATTCTAGGTTCTTAAGGTAGCTTTGATATGTCACCCACATCTCACACCCATAGAGGAGCATGGGAATAAGCACTGCATTGTAGACCAGGATCTTACTTTCCATCTGCAGATCTCAGTCAGCAAAGACATAATGAAGCAGCTTTTCGAAGGATATGCTGACACAGAGAATCCTATGTTTGATTTCTACTTCTACATCAAGACTGACTGACTGGGAGAGGTGACTGCCAAGGTATAGGAAATACTCAATGTTTTCCAGGGGTTCTCCACCAATGGTGATTTGTTGGGGCAGAGAGACAGCTTGTGCTGGATCATGCTGATGAACCACCTTGGTCTTTCCAGGGGCACATGTTTGCCATGACACAAATAGCAGGAGCACAAATTTGTGCTGCTACTTTTTGCCACTGTGCATGCCCCTGCACATAGGGTTTGCTGGAGGGCAAAATGCCCCACTTCAGGAAGCTGCTGTTTCCCTGCTACTCCTAGCTTTTGGCATGCTGGAGGGAGCTTGGAGGACACCTAAAGCAATGGAGAAACTCTGGGCAACAGCCAGAGCATCTCTCTGAAGGATCCAGCCTTCAGTTGTTCCAGTCCATGATTCTGAGACACCATAAACTGCAGGTGAATGCTTGCCTGGATGCGGTCTATGGGCATGTGCAGGCATCTGTGAAAGTTTGGTTCCCCAGGAACAAGTAGCAGCAGTGCACCTTGCACCACCACTACTTGTCCCTGGGGAACACCTGTGCCACATGCAGTTTGGTGCATGGCAAGGTACCCCAGGGGTATTAGGGGAGGCTGGCGCCAGCACCTTGCTGTCCCCAGGAGCCTTTTTGGGCTGCAACCACAGTGATCCTGCCAGGTGGAGCCTGGCTGGCAGCTGCAGCACAGCTCCAGGCAGCCGGACTCCAGTTTTCAGCAGCACATGCTGCCTGAGCATGCAGCATGGATATCCAGGGGTCAAAAGAACCTACAGAAGAAAAAAAGAAACGGACCAGTGCATGCTTGGGCAGTGCACCCTTGTAGTGTGGAGAACACCAGAATCTGTGGTATGTTGTGCTGCTACTGCCTGACCATGCTCATCTGGATGTGCCCAATGTGTGTGTACTCCTAATACTCCCACAAAGAATCCATGTGCTAATTAACCCTTCATTGGGCACGTCTGCATGAGACAATGTGCAGAAGACTCATTCTCCTGCACATTAGTGCAGCAGACAAAGCTTGTGCTGATGCGCTAATGTGCAGCCGATTTAGTCTAATGTGTATTAGTGCTACCAAAAAACTGTTCATCTGCACTAATGCGCAGTAGTGCTGAGTATGGTGCATTTAGTACCTGTCATTTCAAATACTAAATTTAATGCACTGTAATTATGGTGCATAAATGATCATGTAGATGCACCTACTCATGACAGGAACTGGGATCCTCCAATCATTTGTATGTAGATGAGGCATAGGTCAACCTGATCCAGCTCCACCTCATGGAAGGTGGGGCCACACTAATCATATGCAACAGACTGAGAGAGAAGCCAATATGGGGCCTCTGGGCGGACTCTTTAGGGGCCCTGCTTTATGATGTTTGTCAGACACTGAAGTCTTGTGAAGAAACAGGAAGAATTGGAAATGGGACAGAAAGGCATAGTTCAGGTGTGGGAGTGAAGAGGAAGTTGAAATGTATTCAGTGTAGTGGCTCACTATGACTTGAAAAAGAGTTGGCGCTGAGGGGGGACTGCATGCAGTAGGCACTTATTCAGATGGGCTCTCCTTATGGTTAGGTTCCCATTAACATTGAAAGCCTGATCTATGCCTTAAAGGCAGAGAAAGGGATTATCAGAGCATTGGAATTTAAGGAGTGAAGGCGGTTGACTCAAAGTTCAAAACAATGGCAAGTAAGCATGAGGTGAAAAAAGAGTTGAAGAGCAGAAATGAAGATTTGGAGAAAGATGGAGAGTGGATAAAGGTGAAGAAGAAAGGAAGAAAGAAGGTAACGGAGGGAGTAATGGTGGAGGTAGCAACAAAAAGAATGATAATGCCAGAGGGAAGACAGTAGCAGAGGAGAGCAAGAGACAAAGCAGGAGCAGCAAGAAAAGGTACATTGGGTGAGAAGCAGAGGACAGTGGGAGCACACAACAGGCTGGTCCACTGGGAGTGGCATGGTGGGAAAATGTGGAAGAAGTACTGAGAGAAGCTAGAAAGGAATGGAGGCTGCAGATAAAAGAAACATTAACAGACAATGAGAGGCAAACTGGATCAATGATAAACAGATACGATTTCCTGGAGAAGGTACTGTGTGAGATTTTGTAGGTGCAGGTGGAGTATCTCACCAGCCTGATTGCTTTCTCAAACTGAAAGACTTGGGAACTGACTTACTGGGATGGACAAGAGTATGAACACTTTTGGAGGAAATATGCAGAGAAACATAGGAGGGAGAAATTAAGACGGATAAAGTTCACAGCAGGGGAAAAGTCAAGAGAAAGAGTGATTATAGTTAGAATGTACGCAGATTTCCTAGAGGAGAAAGACACCGAAAGATGGATGGTAAAGTACATCCAAAGGTATTGTTGGTAGAGAAACTAAGGGAGAAATATGGTATCTGGGCAGGGTTTTGGAGAGCATGTTGTACTTCCCATTAATGATCCAGATCAGGGCACACAAGGGTTTTATAATGTACCATGGGCAACCAAAACAGTGCAGCAAATGAAGAAAAGTGGCACCTGTCTGCACACTGCCCCCCTTGTGGTGTACTACAGATATGAAGGGATGGGAAACAGAGCAGCAGAGTGCACAGTCCCTAAAATGCACCATTTGTATGGGAGAGGGACATTTGCATTGTAGGTGCCCCAAAGCCTTTGCCAATTATATTCAGACCCCCTGAGGAACAGCAAAACCTGGAGGAGGGGAGAAGAGAGGTTGGACACTGAGGTAGAAATGGTGGAAGAAACCCTGCAGGAGGGTGGAACAGAACAGGCAGGGGGAGGGAGAAGGGGGAAGAGATTTCTGTGATTGAGGCACCACAGGAGAAGATAGGAGATGGAAGGAAAGGAAGATGGAAAAGCAAACAGCTCAGACATAGAGGTGGCGTTGGGAAAGAAAGAAGACACCCTACAGACAATAGAAGTAGAGATGGAGCAAGAGAAAGAACCAGAGAGACGAGCTGGGAAAAGAACAAAAATGTTGGGGCTGAAGACCAGGAAAAAGAAACCTGATAATGAGGGAGGTGAGTCAGAGGAAGAGCCGGGAGAGCAGTTTCCTGTCACTAACACCTCTGGATTCGAGCCCAGAGTGGAGACCAGAAGGTAGCAAGTGGTGGGGAGGCAGGAATGTGCAAGACCTCTGTAGCCTCCTGTGCCACTCACCAGTGAAACTCATTTGTATGAATTTTTCCGGTTTCGCTGTCACTTGAAGAAAGGACAGGGTTAAATTCTGGAAAGTCCCCAGGGGTTCTCTCCTGCCACATCTTGCTGAAATAAATTAGTTTAATTGGGAGGAAGATGGTATGTCCCACCTTTCCTGGTACCTTCCTTCAATCTTCCTGTCTGCCTTCCTGCTTGGGGCTCCGCCTCCCCTACATTCCACCTAATGCCAACTAAGGGTGTTATTTCCCGATTTCTAGGTCTGGCCTGGTGTAGGCTCTTCTATTTTGGCACTTTGAATTATGGTGATTGGATTCAGACGCTGTTTCTTCTGGGTTTTCTCAGGCTGTAACTCCAAACTCCTTCCCAACCCTGGGTTACCTTGCTCCCCGGCATTTTTCTCTCTCAGGTCTGTACTTGCCATGGTTCAGACATCCATCTCAAGTTTTCTCCTCAGGTTTCTCCTGGGTCCAGTCCTGACCAAAGATATCCAAAGTCCACAGTGTTGCTTCAGGTAAGTCACTTAGCCTTCTAAGCCTCCTCAGCTTATCTTTGAAGGCCCCTTCCTGCAGCAGCTACCACTTCCCCTCAGTGGAGCTCTGTTCTGCTCTGGGCCCACCAAGGAACCCACTTCTGGTCCCCTGTGCTTCTTGTCCGCTGGGCCATTTATTCTAGCATTAAGGGACTGACTGGTGAATTGGCACTGGCACGCTGCCATAAAGCATGCCCATGCCGGCACAGGAGCTGGTCCTGGCTCCTCCTGGATACGTCATTCCTTTTTCTCCTTTTCCCTTAGCATGGCATTTTTTCCTGCCATGGTTTCACTTTCGCTGTGCTCCCGGCCTGGCTCGGTGCAGCGTCTCGCCAGCTCTGCTCCTCACTCACTCAGGGTAAGTCTTCTCTCATGGCTCTGTGTCTGCCACACCCTCCTAAAAGTGAAAGTGATCTGGCAGCTTGCAAAGGCTACAGGAATGTGAATGAGGAAGCAGGAAGAACTGACCACCCGGAGCAGTAGCAGAGACAAACCTTAAAGCAACAGGTACATTCAGCTCAAAGCAGACATAGTTAAAGCTTAAAGGGACAGGTGCGCTCATTTTAAAATAAGCATACATGACATTGACAGTAGTTTCACTTAACATCAGGGATATCTTCACAAGGAAAAGATGGGAAAAGATTGAACTAGTGTTGAACCAAGTAAGGACAGACAGTCTGCCTCCAAAAATGTGGCATACCAGGGCAGAGGGATTATAAATACTTTGAAAAAGGGTGGAGATGGGGACCGTCTTGGTGGTCAGGGACAAATGAGAACAAAGCAGCAGGGATAGCAATATTATTCAAGAACCCAGAACTGAGAACAAAGCAGGTAGAAGAAGTCACAAGTGGCAAATTGCAAGGAATGATACTATCAGTCAGGGGAACTGTAGCAGGGTACTCAAAGGTGCCTGTTCCTTTAAGGCTGAAGCAGTTTGACCAGGGCAGCAGAGCTCTCCAGATGTGTGTTGATGGGGTAATAGTATAAGGAGATAATTAGGTAACACCTGCAGGAGTCACATGATTGGAAGGAGGCAGGGGTTGGGCTACATAAGCTCAGGGCAGAAGCCAGCAGGGCACTCTCTCTGGCAGCTGCTGGAGAAGGAGCTTCTGCATGTGGAAGCTGTCTAAGAACTGGTACTGCCTGCTTTACTGCTCAACTGCTGTGGAACTATAGGAAACTCCCAGGTACTTAGGCTAGAGAGTATGCTGTATTAAGGGTGTTAGTTTGATCCTTAAAGGGGGCATAGCATTGGAGTTGTTGATAATACTTAAGTTATAGCTTAGGGGCTTTTGTTTGTGTTTCTGTTTATGAGAGGACTGGGATGAGGCTAAAAGGGGAGGTTTGGAGGCCTCATTAGTGCTTAGATAAAAGTTCCCAGAATTTGGGAAGAGCTAGTGACAGGTACACAGAGAGAGAGATGCCCTAAGGGCACAACTACGGGGCTCAGAGAGCTCTAGCACCAGAGGGGTGGAGAGATGGGGGCACAGAGATGAAGGTACAGAGAACCCTAGCACCAGAGGGGCACAGAAACAAGGGTGCAGAGACAAGGGTGCAGAGAACCCTAGTGCCAGAGGGATGCAGAGATGAGGGCTTTGTTGGTCTTATTTGTCAAAGTGTTGGAAACTGGTGGAAGCATGTTTTAAGTTTTGATACCTTATAGTTTCATTTTCTTCTTTGTTGATGTAGTTTTTGTAACTCAATGTAAGCTGATGAAAGCATGTTTTAAGTTTTGATCCTTTATTTTTTTGTTGGCCTAAAATTAATATAGTCTTTTTGTAACACAATGTAAGTTGATGGAAGTAGGTTTTTAAGCTTTTGATACTTTCATAATAATAATAAAAAGTTTCCTATCTGCATGTTTGCCCAATATAAGCCAAGTGTTTTACAGTTAGGTTCAGTGCTGGTTGCATTTAATTTACTTCATAGTTAATTATGAAGCTAAATGCAACCAACACTGAGTATACCAAACCACATGCTGCTTTTGGCAGCAGTTTCATGATAGACAGTATAGGCAGTCCTCGGACTTACAACACGGTTGGTTCCTGAAAACTTTAAGTCGAAATGTTGTAACTCGGAACCAATTTTCTCATAAGAAACAATGTTATAAATGGGGGATTGGTTCCTGAACCAAGGCCTGATACCCTATTTTCACTAAAAATACCCGAGAATTTTGTACTCGATCAGTTATAGATGAGTAATATAGCTACGTTAATGTATTTATATTGTACATAGCAATCATATTGATTTGGAAAGACTTCTTTAAGGTGACTTTGCTGGACTTTTTGAAAAGCTCTTGGTTGAACTTTTTGAAAGGCTCTTGGCTGGAGTCTTCTCAGGAGTCTTGGCTGCAGGTTTTTCTGGAGTCTTGTCTGCTTTCTTAAAGAAAGCGTCCAAGGCAGTTTGGACAGATGTTCTCCAGGGAGATGAGTGTTGCTGCAAACTTGTTCGCTGGCATGGCATTGCATTAGATCAAGCATTGTAAAGTTGAAACTGATGTCATAAAGTTGAAACTGGGTGTCAATTTATAAATGTTGCAAGTGTGAAATGTTATAACTCAAAACACTGTAAGTCAAGGACTGCCTATATATTTAATGAAGTTTCCTTGTATGAAAATATAAAATGAAGGGCTTTTCCCTGATGCTGACTGGGGGAAAAAGCTTTGTCTTGTATTCAAGTATGTCAGAAAACCACCGTGTAAGGACGTGGCCCTCTTCACACCAGTGACGTCTGGGAGCCTGCCCTCACTGAAAAGAAAACCCTGGTGACTTAGCCAGACGGGGGTTCCTCCTTGCTCTCGCCTGCCATGTCTTTGATGTTTTTACTGGGTTCTGGGAGGGATGATGTTCACCCAGGCTGGCCCAGGTGTGGGCATCTCCAGTGGGTTCGACTCCGGAAAAAAACACAACAATGAATAAATAAAAAAGAAGAAATGGAACGAAAACTCAGCTGGCAGGCTTAACTGCTGCCCTGCCTACAGCCCACCAGCTCTCATGGCTCCTGCTGCACAATTCTTACAGCTAATTCAATTAACTGACCTGCTACCATGATAATTGATGGCTTGCAGTGGCAATTAACACCTGTTATGAATAATGAGCTCCACCGAGCTCTCAGATCAATTGATCTGCTGCCTTGTTCCTGGGGAAAGTTTTCTCTCAAGTTTTGTCTTCAGCAGGTCCATCCAGCCCACCCCTCCTCACTCTTCTCTCCTCTTGCTCGAGCTGCCTGGCTGGAAATACCTCTCAGAGCACCAGGGGTCCCAATCTGGCACAGCTGCCGAGGCAATAAAGCTGGCTCTGGGCATGCCAGGAGTTCCCTCCTCAGTGTGGTCATCTTCCTCGCAGGTAAATCATGGCTCGGGCTGCTGCGCTTCTGTGAAGGGACACCGCTAGCCTCTTCATAAGTAAATATGGTACCTTTAAAAATCTGTCCCTAGGAATCCAAGTTTGATTCACATGAAATGGTATCTCTGCAGTCAATGCCACTGGTTATTCAGCGTTAGGGTTAAGAAATGTTAAGGTTAAGAACGTAGTTAAGAAATGTCACATGATTTGCCAAGCATCATATAAAAAAACTAGGAGTAGAAGTTGGATCTCCAGATTCCCAGTTCTATCCAAAGGTTGAATGCAACCTTAGGGAGGATCTAAGATTTTGAAAATGGGGCTGGGGGAGGTTGGGGAGGTTTGCAAATGGTGTGGTGCATCATCACATATAACAGCACATATTTTTGCCCAGGCAAAAATAAACTAGAAGCTTTACTAAAACGTTAGGGATCTAGGTTTATATGATTCTTTTTAAGATGAAAGCAAAAAAAAACAAATATAACTTTATTGGAAAGTACATTGATTTGCTATATCATACATTATGTATTAATAAAAACACACTAGGCAAAAGATAATCAAAAGTTGTTGTTTCTTTAGTCCTATAGTCATTAGAATTAAATATACTGCACATCTCTTTCAGATTCACAAAACAAAATCAAGGCTTCTTGAACATCTTGTCAGTGTAACCAATCCTTCACTGAAAATTATTTCCACACCCAGATTAATGTTCACCTGAGTTGTTTTCACACCTGAGTAAATGTTTTTAGCTAGAGTTAAAGACAGTCTGCAAGGCTGTGAAATAGAAGCTGCATTACCAGGAGAGGCTAGAAACAGTAGAATCTCAGAAGAAAGAATAGATTGATTAGTGGAACATTTAAGAGTACTAAAAAAAGGAGCGGGCCATTAATACCCATGGAGTGAAGAATTTAGAAGGAATTAAGTAGATTATAATGAGCCATGAAGTCAAGTGACTCCCTCATTGCTGCCTAATTAGAAATACTGCTGGCATTGCCAGGTAGTTGATTTAAAACCTTGGGTAGACAAGGAATCAAAAGTGGGGGGGGGGGA
>NW_017729022.1:111616484-111628139 GCF_001723915.1 Gavialis gangeticus
AGGGGGGGGGGGGGGGGGGGCAGGGAGAGGAGGAGGTGCAATTGCACCACTGCATTCTCCCCTGTATTCACCCCTCATTGAATGCATGTTCATTATTGTTATGGTACATATCAGATGGTTTGGCAGTTTAGTTCAGATAACTACTTAAGCAGTCATTTTCTTTCCAAATTACTTAGCCACAAAAGAGGCAAGCTTGGAATTTTATGAGAAAACAATGTAGTGATATTTCCACTCAAGCCTCTGTTGAGCTGTGGCATTTTGGCTCATGGTCCTACATGAAACTAGGAAGTACAAAGATTTGCAAAAATAGAAGGTAATAAAAGAAGCATGTAAACAGATTTTGTTGGTATGCCGAACATTCTTGGTACACATGGAAGCTTATGGCTTTGAGGGGGCTATCCCCTACACAATATAAAGCACCTGCTAGTACTTGTAATTAAAGGAGTGCTCTTTCTGTGTTCTTCCCTCAATCTCTGTTATTGCAGTATAAATCCATTACTTCTTGTCCTGGAACTTGTGGACACAAGTAACAGTTGGTTACTATCCTGTTTATGATAATCCTTTTGTACTTGAAGAGAAAATTGGTCTGTATGGAAGGGCTGGCTTTGCACCTCTAGAGAATGGATTCCTCTGTCGATACATCAGTCACCACATAAACTAGACTAGATTCACCATTTTATCTTCTTTTCCTTTTCCATGAGTTCCATCTCTCTTTGTCATAGGAAATTTATTTTCTGGTGAGGGTATAGACTATTGTAAAAACAATAGTCTGTGGTTTGATCACTACTTCACCTCTGGGGAACTGATTGCACTAAGTTATTTCAGATAAGGCCACAGATTAACTTCATTTTACAAGAAAGACTTCTGGCTTTCTCACATGGTGTAAGCATAACTTTTATTTAAAATGGGGTAGTAGAAACCTTGCCTTATCAGTGAAAATGCACACAACTTTTTTTTACTGTTACAGAAGTGCTGAGGCCCCAGTTCTGATAGTCATAGAATCTGAAAGCTCATAAATTCATAGACCAGACCTACAAACAGAGGATAGGTTAGGCTTTCTTTTTTTCCTTTGATCTCTTGGCATAGTCCAAATTCAATTGTTGACTTCAGTGGCAATTTATGACCTAAATATACTTGATTTTTATTTTGCATAAGGTATATCCAAAAGCTATGCAATTTGTACCTGTTGTTTAATTAATGGCAAATTTGCACTTAGCTGCATGGCTTTCTTCTCTGACTTTTATTCAGTATTCAGTCATTCAAAATTATGCCAGTTAGAGAAAGCAGTGGTAAGCATAAGCTAACATGAGTTTAGGGAATGAGGTCAGACAGACAGCCTATTTTTATATATGAAAAGAACTAATGAGGAAACCTTATTTGAAACATACATAACTTGCATGTTACGACAGGTGTCCCCTAAGCAGATTCAAATCATATGATTGACTCTGACACAAAAGGATAACCAGAACTGACACTTAGCTTACCAGTTTATTTCACGGATAATATTTTTGCTAAAGTAAAGCACTCTTAGACTGCTTCTCTAATGTATTTGCTGCAAACACTTTCTTTTGATATCAGACGTGTGGGATAGTCATACCGTTATCAAAATATTTTTTTTATGCTCAGTGCAAACCATTTTCCTTGCCATTGGTGTTTGCATTCCTCTGTTTCTTATGCAGTGTCTAAGAATATTTCAGGATGAGGCACGTTATCTAATTTTAAGCCTTTGCTTTCTACTGGACCCTACTTCCAATGTCAAGACCAGTTGGATAAAGAGCAAATGCTAGAATTCACCAATTTTATGCCACAATGGCACTTGCCTTTTGGGTTTTAAATTGCTTTTTCCCTTTTAACATGGTAGGAGTCTGACTTTACTACCTTCCTCTATTTTATCATACTGAATATGTAGAGTGACACCAGCAAAAGAAATGGTGGAAGCAATAATTTTAGCTATTAGATGTCATCACAATGCAACATTCAGATGGTGGTAAAGAAGCTCAACTGTTCACGGTTTTATAACCAACTTATTTGTCTCCACTGTCCTATGAAAAAGACTCTTCTCATTGAAAAACTGTATATAATGCAAGGAACTGATTGATCCATGAAATCAGCAAAGGGATAGGGAGAATTTCACTTCTAAGCTATTCCGGTGCTGAGTTGGCAGTGATGAAATGTTATTCATGTCCAATTCCTGCTTGCCTTTGTCTATGAAATAGGTTGGGTATTTCTCATGGACAGGTGTCCACATCATATTTTGGTGCTATATGGTCTCTTTTGATGTTTCTGACAGAATGATGAAACATATTACAGACTAGCTTGTTATCAGCAGAGGTAGATCATCTGTCCTCCAGCCCTCTGTGAACAGGTTAGGTACACCATGGATGGCAGAGGTCCTGGAAACCAGATATAGATAAGGATTTTCAGTGAACTTGTAACATGTTGTATTTAAGTCAATAATTTTGTGGTAGAAGTCAACACTGGGTCTTTCTTACGCTTTTGTGCTTTGCTGGTTGCCACCGCACTCTCTTTTCTGCTACATGTGTCAGGGTGTTTTTAAGTCTGTTTCAGAGGCATTGGGTATTGCTTACAGTCAAGGCTGGGGACTTTGACTGGGATGTGCCAATACTCTTTCTGGGATGAAAGCTGGAGGTTCTTGGCTAGAGGGTCTTGCAACTCTGCTAAGAGTCAGACCGATCGCTATATTTATGGTCAAGAAAATAGTTTACCCCATGGTCAAATTGGTACAGACTGGAGGGGAGGGGAGTGTAGTATGGGGTATGGCCGGCCCTCTACCTAGGATCTCTTGAGCATATATTGACAACATTTCATAGAACAGGACATTGGCTGCTACGGTCCCCGTGCTTTACCTGTGACAGGTTAGGGTGTTAGGTCTGTGTTGTGTCAGGGGTGATGGTAGTCTTTTGTAGAGATTAGATTATGGATTTTATTGGATAGTTTGGAGAGGGATGTTCCTGCCTCAGGCCGTGGTTTGGACTAGATGACCCTAGAGACCCCTTTAAGCCCTACCTCTCCATGATTTTATGAATGGAACGTGTTGTCCACCCAGTCACCTCAACAGTCTGGTGCAGGGACCAGAGCTACTTTCCTTTTAGAGGACTTCTCCCAGTGACTGACCCTCCAGGTCTTGTCTTACTTTCCAAATCTGGTTGAGAAGTTCAGTGTGCATTAGCAGGACAATATGGGGAAATCCTGCACTTCTACTCCCCAAGCAATCTCTATTCTATAGATTAGTAGGGACAGCTTATTCTCTCTTGCTCTATAGGGCAGAACATGGAACTAGATGCAGGAAAGACTTACTAACAATAAGGACAGTGGCACAATGGAACAAACTCAATGAGAAGTTGTGGAATCTTCACTGAAGCAAGAAGAGGCTGGATAATGATCTGTCTGGGAAGGTTCAGGACCCTTGTGGTCTTTTCCAATTTTATGATACTGAGAATGGTAGTATCTAAGAATCAAAATAGGTCAGTTAGCATGGTCTGTTGAAGCCATGATCTTTCATCAGGGACAGCAGCTAGTGAAGGGATGTCAGGTGGATATTCATCCACTGAAAATTGTCTAGTTCAGTTTATTGAGGGTCTGTCAATTTTCCATCTTCCACAGTATTAATTAATGTTGAAAAAGACTGTAAAGTATACTGCATGTTAAGACTCAGACAAGTATCTGAGAGTTTCATAGTAGCTAGGGTCAGGAGGGACCTGATCAGATCATGTAGCTGGACCCCCTGCCACAGGCAGGAATGAAGGCTGGGTTCACAAGACCCAAGACAGGTGATCATCTAACCTCTTTTTGAATTTGCCCAAGGAAGGGGTGATGACTACCTCCCTAGGAAGTTGGTTCCAGATTCTGGCCAACCTAACTGTAAAATATTGCCTTCTGATCTCTAACCTAAACCTATTCTCCATCAGCTTATTACCATTGTGCCTCATCAACCCAGGTGGTGCTGGGGAGAAAAGGGCTCTTCCTATTTGCTGATGATCTCCCCCAATGAGTTTGTAGGCAGCTACCAGGTGCCCCCTCAGCCTCCTGTTGCTGAGGCTGAATAGGTTCAGGTCCCTCAGTCTCTCCTCGTAGGGCCTGTCCTGCTGGCCTCTCACCAAATGGGTGGCCCTCCTCTAAACTCTCTCCAGGCTGGCCACATCCTTTTTAAAGCACGGCACCCAGTACTGAATGCAGTACTCCAATTGTGGCCTTACCAATGGCACATAGAGGGGGAGTAACACCTCTCTGGACCAGCTTTAGAATCATTGTTGGATGCATGACAAGGTATGGCTGGCCTTGCTGGCTGCATTCTGGCATTGGCAGCTCATGTTCATCTTGGAGTCAATAATGACTCCAAGATCCCTTTCCGCCTCTGTGCTTTCAAGAGGGGAACTCCCCAGCCTGTATGAATGCTGTGGATTCCTTCTCCCAAAGTGCAGCACCTTGTATTTGTCTACGTTGAACCCCATCCTACATTCATGTTAAATGAAAGAGAGTGTTGCTGAGTATTCATTGCATTCAACTATCTGGCTCCACATGAAAATCAGGGGAATGAAAACATTTAAAATCAAGTAATAAATATAGAGCGCTTGATTAAATGCATGTTTTCAAAGAAAGAGGGGCTGTTTTCCAGTGAGGTCTGCTTTGCCAATAGGCCTGCCACTCTGGCATTGCCAATGGGCCTGTAGGTGATGTAATCCCACACTCTCAAGACCCTGTACACTGCAAGAGTTGTATAAAGAGGGCTCACTATAAATGAGAATCAGGCCCTTGTTTTGGAAGCCAGTTGAGATGAATGCAAATGCTTTAGTAACCTAAAATGAACCAATGTATTAAGCATTTTAATTTTGTCCTTGATTTTTTTGTTTTGCTTTAAATAGGAGGCCGGATAGGGCAGAAGCTAAAATATGAGCAGTGATTCATGGTTTCAGGAAAATATTTAAACATTCACTGACCTTTTATGAATACGGTTACTAAAGATCTTAATTTTTCAGTGTTTCTGTCTGGAATCAGCAATTCTTTTTTGCTTATTTGAAGTGACTTTTAAAGAATTTAGGCACTCAGTCAGGGAGACAAAATGCAGTAAGGGTTGTGTGTGCGTGCATTTCCAATTATATTATCAAGCTCTTCTGTAATGTTATTACAGGCTGTTCCAAGTTACCATGTATAAAAACAAACCACATTGGTTCAAACCCAAAAATCAGAGAAGTAAAAGAAATAAAATAGGTGCAGCTGTAGCAACAATACTATTGTTAAAGAACAGAATTTTCAAAAACAGTGAGAAGGAACACAGAGAGGACAAAGCTGTAGAAAGAATCATTATTAGAAAACATGAAAGCCACACATTCTCTTACTCTCTCTTTCCATCTCATGCTCTCCACACCCTGTAAAAGATCATCCATGCAAGGCAAGAAGAGGGTGAAGTTCTGGGTGGTGTCCTGCATAAGACCATAGTATGGAGAAGTATGCATGCTTTTACATTTTCTCTCTTGGAAGTAGATGAGAAGTGATCTGGAATCCATTTTGGTATAAATATTGTACTTTCAGGTGCCATCTGCAGGTCATACATCCTATGAAATATGTCTAACACAAGAATCAGAATCAGAGGACCTGTCTACACTGCTGTCACAGGTGTGCAGATTAGGGCTCTCTGAAGCTTCGGTAGCTGATTCGATTTGGTGTAGATTCAGCCTGATTCGGGGACCAGATCTCTGAATCTGATTGAATCGGGAGGCCAATTAAAAGGTTTGAATCGATTCAAAGCATCCAAAACTATTTGGAAAAGATTTGGCCATAGACTAAACAGGCAGCTGACACAACTGCCTCCAGCTGGTAAATCTCTTGGGTTTGTCGGGATTGGAGCTGGGGCTGGGACAATCTGCCCAGCTGGGGTGGGAGGGCGCGTTACTCAGGGAGGGAGACATGGGGCAGGGGACGCAGGTGCAACAACATTGGGAAAGGGGGCTATGCCCTGCTGCTACTTGCCCAGTCGGGGGGTGAGGATGGGATGCAGGATGGTGTGGCTCGTTCCAGGTGGAAGGGGGCAAATGACAGCAGGGCATAACACCAGCTACCAGAACTGATGCAGGCATGGCAGCCCTGGGAGCAGGGGCTATGCCCTGCTGTCACCTGGAGTGAGCCATGCCTGCATTGTGCCCCTCCCCCAAACCCCATGCCAGCTGGGCAAACGGCAGCAGGGCATAGACCCCGTGGCTCCCCCCGTCAAGGCAGATCCAGGCACAGCCAGAGGAGCCATGGGAGAAGCCCCTATGGCTGCCCTGCCTGGAGCCATCCCCTGCCTGGCCCAGACTTCCAGCACTTCAAATAAAATTAGAAAAAAAAGTTTTGTACTCACTGGTTCTGGCAGTGATGATCGGGGCCTCTGAGGGCTTGTGGCAGAGCCCCCACCCTATGCAGTACGGGGCAGTGGGGATCGCTCCCCCTGCCTGGCACCCACATGGCAGTTGCCCCATGGCGCAGGTGCAGTGCAGCTCAGCAGGGCGCTGCGTGCTGTGTGGGATCTGGGGAGGCTCCACATGTCAGCCGAAGCCTGGCACTGCTCAGCCCCAGTGGCCCCAGCTCCCAGACAGCACACAATGCCCTGCCGAGCCATGCTGCACCCGCGCAATATGACAGCTGCTGCGCGGGTGCAGGTGGGGGGGTTCCCTGCTGCCCCCCACTGCACGGAGAGGGCTCTGCCCTGAGCACCCAAAGGCACCAATCACTGCTGCTGCAGTTGTGAGTGCGGGGGGGGGTTGATTTTTGTTTTTGGGGGGGGGCTAGGCTGCGCAGGGGATGGGGCCAGGCAGGGCAGTTCTCCTGCCGCTCCCACTGCCAGAGAGGCAGGCATAGCCAGAAGAGCCATGGGAGAACCTGTAGCTGCCCAGCTGTGCCTGCCTCTCCCCGGCCAATCCAAATCACCAAATCTCTCCGAATCATTGCCAAATCTTCTAAAGCTGATTTGGCCAAATCGATTCAGGGCAGTGATCCGAATCAAAACACTGTCCTCCGAGCCAGCCGAATCTGACTCTGAATCTAATACTTTCCTATTTGCACAGGTATAGTGCAGATGTCTATTTTGCCACTGCATAGTACCCAGGAGTGCTGTTAAGAGTCAAGTCCAGGTCACTCACTCAAGCTCCATTTGTGCCCAAACCTGGCAATTAACAAGTGGGCAGGATTTGACTACTGTTGGAGGCCCTGGGCTTGGCAGGGAGGAGATAAAGACATGCCTCTAGTAAAATGCTGAGCACAAGTAGATCGCAAACTCCCATCCCCACCTTGACTTCACTGTAGCCAGGCTTTTGCCCATACATATTAAATTTATTTTCCTGGAACAATCATTGGTAATCATGTTCTTAAGTTAAAAAATAGAACTGAATGTTGGTAAGAAAAAATTATTGATGGTAAGAAAAAATATAATTAAAAAAAATATCTCTGCAAATAGTGTTGCAATTGGTCTTTTACAATTTTTTTTAAATTCACTCCAGACCCAGTTGTGTTTGTCATTGATATAATTTAGGAATCAAAGTGATAGCACTGCATTTAAATGAAATGTAATGCAGTGATATAACTGAGGGGGTTTATTTCTGAATATGGAGGTGAAATTCACAATCCAAGAAATGCTCCAGGCAGTCTGAAAGTGTAGACTCCTCTTTGGAACTTAAGCAATGCATACTATCTTGCTGATGGACCCCATCTTCTAAGAATTGAGTTAGGTCAGTTATAATGGTTCATTGAATATGTGTTCCTTCATCTGTGACTGCCAACGGGGACGTCCGTTAGTGAAAGGGTGCTAGGTATTTTGATGTCATGTAAATACTCATCCACTGAAAACTCTATGGAACACTTTGATTTACTGTACATATTTATGCTAGCTTCTTGTCTCCTCTAACCTGTAACCAAGAAATACAGAATTTTGTTGGTCTTGCACGCAATCAAGATGAAAGAGGCACAATGACATTATTCCTCAATGGTGAAAACATCACTATAACGTTCACCCTTTGCAAAATACATTCTTATGTAATGACAGAAAGTATGACCTGTCTTGGCTAGAATTGGTGCCAAGTTGCTACCCTTTCTTTTTTCTTTTTTAAGACTGCATGTATTTTGTGGAGCTATGAATATTATTAAGAAAATGTAAATACACACTTAACAATGTAGAATGACTACCTGAAATTCAGAAAGATAAAAATGTGGCTGTCTGCAAATAACCTTACTATTGCTATTTGACACACATTTTGAAAATGAAGTGTAGAGGGCAATACTAATACAATATCAAAAGCTAAAGAGTGAACGGAAGTCACTAATTCTGTAGAAAAGAAGAGTTGGACTTCATAAAGGAATATACTATACTCTCCCTTAGCTTCTAAAACCCAAACTTCTTAACTTCCATTTCATGTCTCATTTCCATGACATGAGAGATTAGCTCTGTGTCTAGAACTCAGTTTGTGTTCAACAACTTGCTGAATCAGGTCTCTTCCCCCCTAATTATTCTGCAAACCCCAGCACTAGAGTTTCACCCCATCTGCTTACTGGTTCCCTTCTAGTATTCTGAACATGTTCTCTCTGTTTCCACTGCCAAAAATATTCCCTGTCCTCCAGTAAGACAGGATCTGGCAATGAAGATGTTGGGTCAGCTGTGAGAACATGTCCATGGGTTCAATTAAGTTTTTCTGGCAATGTGAAAGCAGGCAGGGTGGGATAGGATAGGACTCACTTCACATAAGAGTTTTGACCTCATCCGGCTGCCAGAAATGCTCTTTGACCTTCAGTCAAGCACCTCCTGTGCTACCACCACCCAAAACTTTGAACAGCAATTTCCAGACAGGCCAGGTGTGCAAGGAGGGATTTTCACCTTCCTGAGACACATCACGTACTGGAAATTGTTCAGCAGTCTATGGATTCCCAGAGCAATACTTAACACTACTAATTTTACTGACATGAACATGACTGGCTGAAGGCCAGAAATAGCATCAATTTAGTTATTGCCAAACTACTAAAAACAAATAAATCAAATATAGTTTACTAGTGTTCTTGACTTTTTCTCTGAATTAGATTAGTACATGTTGGAAGTGGGAATTCAGTTGGACTATAAAGGAGAACTAGTTGAGATAATTTATTTTGATTTTCAAAACACTTTTGACAAAATACCTCACAAGAGGCTATTAAGGAAACTCAGGAGTCATAGGGTGAGAGGTAATGTTGTGTCATGGATCATAAATTGGCTATGAGACAGAAAACAGAGTAGGAACAAAATGGCAGATTTTCAATATGGCAGATTTTCATCTGTGGGCTGCTCTAATGTTATGTGATAGCAGTTGATGTTCATTAACACATTCATTAATGGACTGGAAAAGGGATTATTGGCTAAGTAAGAGAAACTGCTGCAGCTACAGTTATTCAAGTTTGTCAAGACAAGCCTAGATAATTAGGCAACACACTGGCAGAGGAAATTCCATTCTGGTGTACTTCATGCAAGGTGGGTTGGGAGGAATATTGCTCATTTAAATTCTTGGGTTGTAAATTATCTATAACCACTCAAGAAAAGAATGCGAGTGAACAACTTAATAAAGATATTGGCTACTGTGCAAAGGAAAGAAAAGAAAATGTTAGGATGAACACAGAAAGGGGTAGAATTCCATAGAAACCCCACTGGTGGTGACTGCCCAGAGCACACAGTGAATCAATACAGTTTCTTAGTCAATTGTACAGTTTGTGGGTTGAGTTGGCCTACTCTGGACCTCAACTTTCTCTGCAAAAGGAATGAATCTAAAGGTATTCTTTGTCTCTGCCACCTTCACAAATTTATCCAGATGGGTTTCCTGTTGCTAGAGGCTTCTAGCCCAGGTTTTTTGCCTGTGGGAGGGAATCAAGGTGATAAACACAGATTCATCTCGCTGCATTGAAACACAAATGTTTAAACAATGTCCTGCTACATTATGCAAAAACTTAGGATATCTGAATAACATCATACTTGCTCAAAAAAGCCAAAAGAATTTAGATATACACAGCTACTCAGTTCAGCTGTGTTGAAATTTGGCTATGATATTGTGGTTAATGATCTTAATCAGAAAGGCTAAAATATTTCTTTTGTTTTAGTTCTCCCTTGAAACTAAGTAATATTAAGGATTATTTAGGCTCACAAGCTAGGAAGGTGTTTCTTTAGTGACGAAGGGAGATTATTTGCCACAGGATGGCAGGATTTCCTAGTCCCTCTAAACCCAAGGTAATAACATCAAGCACCCATAATACCCAATTAATCACTAGGTTATATGGAAGCTCTTTGTACCTCTGTGAAAATGTAATCTCATAATAGCAAGCCATGCTCTTGCTACTAATTTAATGCATCATTTTTCTGGATGTAAAGTCTTATTCTCTTCAGAGGAAAGTGACATAGGGTGAGAACTAAATGGGATAACAGGGCAATCTCAGTTCAAATTTGCAAGCGAAGGCAAAAATCAGGCTACTTATATCAAACTAAGAATTTCTCTTAATGTCATTAGATAATTCAGTCTCAAAGAAAAATAACTATTGTATATGGCTGAAATACAATGGATAATCCCAAACTGTGCTGGATCATAGTGCAATAGAAAAGTAGATAATGGAACAGACAAATAAAACTAACTAAATCTACCACAGAAAATAGAAAAACATGCAACGCGGAAAAAATGATCACATTCTCTGGGATGATCAGGCTATTTTATGCCTGTTTCACTCAGTGCACAGGATGGACCGGATCCAGAGATAAATAAAAGTTGTGTAGAGACGGTTGTCTAGTCCTGTTGATGGTAGGATTCCTGTAACTATTGTTGCAGAAGCTGGAAGGTGTCTAAATGAACAAGGTAGAGGATTACAAGAAGAGAAAGAATGGACCTAACGTTAAGGCAGATAAATACTCCCCTGGAACATGGATTCTATTTCTGACTCTGCTATGAATTCCTATGTGGAACTAGGTAAGTCATTTAAATGAGCCTTTTCATACATGAACCAAAGACTGCGGCGCTGGTGTCATAGGGAAGATTTTGGCTTCCATGACCACAGCCCGCTCCTTGGTAAGAAAGGCAGCGAGCTGCTGGGAAGAGATGGCTTCCACCTCTCTCCCCTGGAGAGGAGGCTCTTCTCAGCCAGACTAGCTGACCTACTTCACCGGGTTTTAAACTAAGCCTGCTGGGGGATGGGGGGACTACCGCCACTGCTGGGCTGCTGAGCAACCCTTGCAAAGCCAGCCGGCCAAGGCACTTAAGGGAGCCCACCTCTGCCCCAGCCCTGGTACTATCTGTGGGCAAGGCAAGAGCCCCCAGCCTGTACACAAATGCCAGGAGCTTGGGGAATAAGCAGGAGGAGCTCATCCTCCTGCTTAATGCAAATAATTATGATGTCATAGGGATAACGGAGATCTGGTGGGACTCGATCCGTGACTGGACCAAGGGTATAGATAGCTATACCCTGTACAGGAGGGATTATGTAGATAAAAGGGGCGGGGGTGTAGCTCTCTATGTTAAGGAAAGCTACATGTCCCTGCAAGCTGATATTGGCGACCAGGGTGGACAACTGGAGACCCTCTGGGTAAAAATCCATGGGGAACACAGCACAGGGGACACAATTGTGGGAGTCTACTACAGACCTACCACCCAAAGTCCTGAGCTTGAC
>NW_017729022.1:111633139-111675900 GCF_001723915.1 Gavialis gangeticus
CCAGAGAAGAGCCACATGCATGATCAGAGGTCAGGAAAACAGACCTTACGATGACAGGCTGAGAGCCATGGGGCTCTTTAGCCTGGAAAAGTGCAGGCTCAGGGGTCATCTGATGGCCACCTATAAGTTTATCAGGGGTGACCACTAGTATCTGGGGGAACCTTTTTTCACCAGAGCGCCCCAAGGGATGATGATGTCAAATGGTCATAAACTACTGCGAGACTGTTTCAGGCTGGACATAAGGAAGAATTTCTTTACCCAGGGCCCCCAAAGTCTGGAACAGTCTGCCATCAGAGGCGGTTCAAGCACCTACGTTGAACACCTTCAAGAGCAAATTGGATGCTTATCTTGCTGGGATCCTATGACCTGAGCAGACTTCCTGCCCTTCGGGTGGGTGGCTGGACTCGATGATCTTCCAAGGTCCCTTCCAGCCCTAATGTCTATGAAATACATGGTTAATCATTTTATGTTCATTTTTTTTCTGCCTGCCTTGCAACCCAGGCAACCTGAGTCTTGCATTTCCTAAATTGAGTGCTTACTTAATAACATTTTAAATCTCTCAGCATAGACTCCCCCCTTCCCCACTTTAATTCATATAAAACTTAGCAGAACAATAGGCTCTTAAATTTGGAAGTCATCATCTAATATTGACCTTTATTGTATATAGTATTCAGGGGTTTTTTTTAAATTAATATTATGCAGATGATTATGGTAAGACAAATTCCTGAGTACCTGTTTGTTTTATATCTCCTTGATTCATCCCATTCTCCTGAAGTATATGGATATTTTATTGAAACTTCACTACTTCCATTTACAAATGATATAGTAATATACAAAATCAGATGATCATGCTCAGATTGCTGGACTTCTCCTCAGACTTTAAGAATGCAGGTTAGGAACTGTTGTTGACTAGCCTGCAGATCACCCATACGTGCTGCTGTTTCCTGACTGGATGTTCCCACAGAACAGTATGGGAAGAAGGTTCATCTTCCTTAGCAGTGCTATGCAACAGGTAGGGGAGTGGTTTCTGAAGCCATCCACCTTGTTGCTTCTCTTTCCAAACTTGTGCCAATGAAACTTTTATACTTCTTTATGGCCCATGCAGTATTTGTGTGTGTGTGTGTGTGTGAATCCAAAGTAACATATAACTAGATTAATCATTCTTATCTAGTACAATTTGGCATTTTTGTGGTTTTAAAATTATTTGAATTCAAGATTTAGAGGATCTGTAGTAAAATTTAGAACTATTCCAATTATAGGATCATTGAGTCATATCCTTACAGGTGAGGAGGGAACATATTGTTAATTGTTCGGAATTCATGTTTATTCCAGATTAATTAAAATATTTAATTAGTGTACTTTCCTTCTATCCATATCATGACTCTTTTTTTCCCCCCCAGTTTGTACAGACTGTCAGGATTTGTGATGCCTTCAATATGTTCTCTGTACTTACATCTCCTATAAAACCTATGAATTCATTGTTGAACAGAAATTTAACTTCTTGTGAAGATGTAGGCAGAGATTTGTCACTTCCTGCAGAATTATTTTTGTGTAAATATATTACAGACATTAGTCCAGTCTGAATGATCTGAGGTAAGCAGAACAGCTATAGTCCTGTGAGATTTTACTTGACTAAGAGGTTAAAAGGTAAAGGAACAATGGTAAAGCTATTTTAATCTTCAACTATGGACAGTATCTCAGAGATTTTCTTTTATGCTTTTAATTTGAATACTTTTAAAATTTGACACTTGCATTAATAACAGAGTTATTCTTATCCTAAGAAAGTTTTAAAATAAAACTAATTCTTTTCTAATATCGGAGGCTTGCATATGGTTTTTACTGGCCAATCATCTTGGGTGCTGACAGATATGGAAAAAAACCCAAAAACCCAGCGGTTTACCAGAAGAGGAAAAGCATTAGTTCGACCCACCTCTCCAGTACCTGTATACATCAGGCATTTCAGTGGGGCTTTTTGGTGTTGTAATCTAACAGCTGTTTGAAGCCCTGCTGAAGTGCCCAATCTATACAGATGTTGGGTGAATTGGGTCAAACTAGCATGATGCCTCTTTTGGGAATGTGCTGTGCTTGGCGCAGGGGTGTGCCAAGCTTAAAGTAAAGCACTGTTTGTTTTTTTTAGGCTTTTTTTCTTTACATGCATAAGCATCATTATTGATTATGGGACCCTTTTGATATCAATGGAAAATGAAGCAGAAGCATGCAACCAGGCCTGGTCCTGCAATCTTTGCTTCACTGCAACTGCTTCCTTGAGCAACAAGTCTAGGCCTCAGATTGATCAGGCAAATTAAAGCAGTATTTAAAAAATATGGAAGCAAAGCAAATATATCAATGGATGCCAACAACACAAGGGGTACAGATGCAGTACCATAGCAAGGAAGTTTGGAGCCTGGGGCAAAGCCCGCAGTGGCAACCTGCCCTCACCCTGCACACAGATCCAGGGGGCACGTGCCCCCACCCCCCATGCTTGCCTGGAGGTGCACGCAGCAGCAGGAGCTGTCCTCCCCCTGTCCCCGTACCCCTCCAAATGAGCCGCTTATGACTCTGTCCTGCGCCCCGCCCAGGTTGGACAGCACCTGTTGGCACCCATTCACTTCGGTGCCCAGGGCAGTTGCCCCAGTCACCCCCACCCACCTTGCTACAGCACTGGGTAGGTGTTAACAGAGAATGAGGGACAAAAAGGGGTAAAGTCTGAACTCAATCTAAAAGATTGTATATGGTTCCTACTGCATATGGGACAATGCCCTTATTCAGTATTTACTCATTCTTTACTCAGGCAAAAGTCCCAGTGATTTCAAAAGAAGTTCTTTTTGATTTATGAGTAAGTGCATGTTCAGGATTTTAGCCACATACAAACAGCACAGAATAATGTTACTCATTTAACTCAAGAACACACTGTACTCAAGCCTCAGGGTTCCAATGTTGTATTCCTAGGACAGCATGACCTTAGTCAAATTCCCAAGGGAGAAATTGCCTTCTTCAGGCTGGGACTCCCCCCCGCCCCCACACACACACACACTGACCCACTACTGGGTTATGGGTAGAACAAATTTTTCTCTTAGATGCTTCCATTGGGGATAAGTGTATAGAATAAATGGGGGAGTTGACCCTCCAAAGGAAGAGAACTATCTTTGTGGAAGCTTTTTTACTTTGAAGCATTGGTCCTGCTCCTGTTTTCCTCTTTGACAGAACTGCTCCATTCCAAAATGGGATTTGGATTAGAATGTAGTATTGAACTAATTATATCTCTGTTGCCAACATGACACCCTCTTACCTTAGGGTATCCTCCTTACTACAGTATGCTAATTAACTGAGATCATTCTTGCAAACAAAAGAACTGTTTGTGATGGCAACAGTATTCATTATTAAATCTGAGGGTGCTAATCAACAGCACGTGCAAGTTATTCACTGAAGTAAAGTGGAACCTGCCATAAGGATTTTGACAGGCAAGATGTGGAGCAAACATTGCAGCCTTGAAATGAGCCTTCTATAATATCTAGCTACAAAACATTTTAGTAATTTGGTCCCCACTATTTACCTCAGTGACATTGTGATTTATGAGTAGAGAGGCCTAATTCTAACATGTAAATAAGCATTTAGCTCTTTTCTTCACCATTACATTTACATTTCTCCTAGAGCACACCCACTAGCATTCACAGAATTACATAGCTACATACTCCTCCACTACAGCGAAACCAGTGTACAGCAATATGTAACAGTGTTAAAAGCTTTGAGAGATCACTGAGTGGGAAAACAAGTTGGGAAGATTAGTAAAACCTGGAGTATGGCTCACCTGCACCTCTCCAAAATGTGTTCTCTCATAGCATATAAAGGAGAATATAATAATTATACCAGAATGCAAACCAAGGCATGAACTTATTATAACAGGCATATAGTGCACAGTGAATAGACTTCCTACATAAAACACAACCTTGCAAATATGGTATAAGAAACACTTAAAATATGTGTGGACATGTATGCTTCTTTGCAAAGGTTTAACAGAAAAAACAAATGGCATTGCAGTAGCACAGCTTGGTTTATCATTACAAGAAACGGAAGTTGTTTTAACTCAATGGAACACAACTCACTAAATATTTCATAGGCCTCAGAAGTAGCAGATTTTAAGTGGATTTTAAGATTGAATAAGCAAGGATGTACAACAGTCTCATTATAATGAATTCTATTTATAACAAAAAATGCTTTTAATAACCCCAAGAGGAGGAACTGATTTTTTTTCATTATGATGATGCAGCAAATTGATTAATTTTACACAGGAGCAAATATTCATTTCAGGTGGTAGAAATTTCTGAGAAAATTCCACATCTAGAATTGTTTCCAGACTGCAATGGCCTCCTCTTCTCTGCTCCTCACAGGATGACCCCAGTCTGGGGAAGGTGTGGGGAGCAGTGGCTGCTCCACTCCTCCTGTTGTGGGGGGAATGACCAGAGTGGCACATCAAGGCTCTCCCTGTTTCCCCAGACTGGAGAATGGATGGGGAGTCTTGAACTACTTCTATTTCCCTCCTGTAGACTGGGCCAGTGGGCATTAACTTTGAATATGCCGTACAGGGGGCAGCTTGCCATTGCACAGCACTTTAAGAGCTGTGCATCTACAGCCCCTGGGAGAAGAGGAGAAAGAACAGCAGAGCAAAGTTTCCTGTTCTTCTAAGTGGCAAAGCTCTGAGCCCCCAAACTGGGCAGTCCCTGATTTGGGGAAGGGGCAAGGAACAGCTGCTGCTGCTTCCCTCCCTTCCCTTACCAGACCAGGAGCATACAAATGTTCACTTTTCTAATGGAGTTTCTCCTGCAAGGGAAACTTCTAGCTTGACACCCAGAAGATCTCTCTCCAAGAAGAGGCACATTTCTCCCAGGGAATATTAACACTCCATGAACTATGCAATACTCATTGACTAATTTAAAGAAGTAAATAAAGGGAAGGTCTGTAAGGCCAGCTTTACATGTTCAAGTAAAGACATGCATGCCAGGAGCCATGATTGTAGGATTGTGAATTATATCTGATCGTGCCTTATTGCTAGTGCAGGAATAGCCTGAACCCTGGCTCCCCCTGCATCAGCAGGAAACAGGCTTCTTGGGGGTGAATAAAGTTCCCAGACCATGGGGTTCACTGCTGCTGTGAATCCTAGGACTCTGGGGTGTGCAAAACCCCTGGGCCCTGGAGATCACAGCTGCCATCATTCCTATGGTTCAGGCAGTTTTCACTGGACATAGTGCAGCCCTGCTACACATGCAAATTGAAGCTTGATAGCAACCAGCTATAAAGTTAGTACACATTTTCGAGGTCTAACTTCATAGCTGGTTGGAGCTTTTTATTGTGTGATAGCTACTTTGCATGCGTAGCTGGTCTCTAGGTAAGTGTGAAATTAATCAGTTACTTGCATAATACCTGTAATGTGTAGAAGGAGCTCCTCCTGGACTTAGACATTCATCCAAAAAAGCACCATACCACTGGAATGGAGCTATTCGGATTAAGTGTTGGTGTAAATCACAAATCAAAGGGACAAAAGCAAGAAATGCAAATAAGAAAAGCATCCCCCATTACACTTTACCTTCCAATAGTACACATTTCAACAGCTCCTTGGTATGAAAGTTATTAGATAACAGTAAGTAGGTCTAAGGGAATGTAATCAGTCTTATGCACTCTAAGCAACTGTAAAGAAGTCAGTTTATGCCCATTTCTGGATTTGGGCCTTAAGTGAAAAGTTAGACAAGGAAGATTATATTTTGACCTTCCAGGCTGAGTCAGCTGGTTATAAGACATACTGTAATCTGGTTTGATGTCTACTTACTGGAAACAAGATTCTTTTTTTGAACCAGTAGATTAAAATTGGTAGATCATGATTTTTTTACCCTAATCATCTAGGCTAATAATCTGAGGAAAGAGCTTAGTGTTAATTACATTTGCCTTATTTGCAAAATAAGATTAATGAAAAGACTAAATTGAAATAGTATAAAAGAAAATGTCAGTTCACTGTTTTGCAAGTAAAATGGGAACTAAGAGAAATCAGACATAACCTTTCTAGGGAATGGGGGCTTACAAATCCATTGGGGGATGTGCCTGTATTATCTGCTATCATGACCATGAAACAATGCTTTCTTGACAGATTATGCATAAAAGCTTAGACCTTAGAGGAGAGGAAAACCTTGTGGTTTACTAGATAAAATTAAAAAAGAAAAAATAACTGTGCTTTGTCTGGTTCTTGAAAAACTTGCTGTTATATACTAATCTTATCAGTGAACACTGTGTGTTTATTTCATATCAAAGGTTGTTACAGCCATTGACTAAAAAACTTAATAAGCTAAATAAAACCATTGAAGTGCTGAGACTGTCCTGGAAAGAGAATTAGCTGTTTTATATGGTATCTTTAATATTCAAAGTATTACTAAGTATTTTATAAATGAGTGTGTTTAAACTTATTAGTGATATGAGACAAAAGCAAAGAGAGAATCCTTTAAATTCAATAAGATTTCATGCACTGTTTCTTTCATTAAAACTGTGTTACTGAGACAGGCAAAATGGCCCAGGACACTGATTATATGCTGTGTTTCTTAACAGGAATTGTGAGGTCTTTTAATTTCTACCTAGACATCCACAGGAGACAGTGGAATGGACTTCATTCAGTTTAACCTCTTAACAAAATAATGGCTCCTCTAAGGGTTCATCACCTCCCTTGGAATGTACTACAGCATCAGCAATATGCAAAAATCTTTGTTTTTGTATCTTCTTAAAGCATATTTATAACTATTGGGGAAGTACAAGTAATAAATGGGGTCTGCAGATTGAGGTCAAACAATCTAAATGTCACAGTGTTACCAGCTGAGACCCACTGGCATAAAATTAAATACCCCTGAAGGATAGATGAGTATTTTTACATACTGGACTTAGATGCAGGAGATCTGCCTTCAGTTCCCAGCTTTGCCAAGGACCCTTGCACCCTGGCACCCAGGCCCCAGCCATGCTATGTACAGCAGCACAGACAGCCTGCCCAAGCACCCACTTCAGCCTGGCACCCGTGGTAAAGTATCACCGGGGGAGGGCTCCTTGGGGTGCCAGCAGCCCACCCTGCCAAGCTCCCCGGCTGCACTCTCCACCAGAAGCTTGGGGAGCTTGGGTCTGCACTTGCCCTGACAGCTCCCTAAGCTGGCCATGTCACTGCCAGCTGCCAGCTGCCAGCAGCACCAGCTCCTCCCTGGGGTGGAGCCCTGCCCAAGTTCCTGCATGGCATCACTGCCAGCCAAGTAGAGCTGCTAGTCATGTGAACCCCGGCCATGAGGTAAGCCCTGCACTGAGGGCAAGGCCCTCCTTGCACTGCCCCGTCCCTGCCCCTGCCATCCACCCCACCTGACCCGGCCGCACTCCTCCAGGCTCCCTGCCCCTACAGCACACAGGGAGGTGGAAGACTGTGCAAAACTTTATTGAGCAGTCCATGCTCCTGCAACTTGGCAGGTACAGGCCTCTCACACACTGAGGAATGCGTCTATGCCAGTAGTGACATCTGCCTCAGCTGCGAGGGGCAGGGACATGTAGTGCTGCCACAGGTATCCCTCCAGGTGGCAGCACAGGTTGCGGGGCAGCCCAGGCTTGCTCCTCACACTGTTGAAGCTCAGGGTCCCATGCCAGGTGTGCAGGTACACTCAAGGCACCATGGTAATCAGCAGCAGCAGGGCATAGTGTGTTGGGCACCCCTTGGTCCATGCAAACAGCTCCTTGTGCAGCACCCAGGACACGTGTAGCAGGGTCATGGTGAGGGTACAGCACCTGTGCAGCAGGAGACTGGCCCTGGGGTGCCTCCCTGAAGAGGGAGGGTGTGGAAAGCTGTGTCCCAGTCATCCAGGAGCCCCACATCCCCAAGCCTGGGCACTATGGGCTTGGCAGCAGCACAGGAGAGCAGCTAGCCTATAGGAGGAAAGGTAGGGAGCAGGGTCTGGAGTTGTGGCAGCAGGTGCTTCAAGGATCCTGGCCTGTTCCACCCTGGCAATGGGGCAGGGGAGGCAGCCTGCTTGCAGTCAGCACTCAGTGACCCACCTGCCTCTGTGGAGTGAGCGAGGACAGGGGGCTCAGCCAGTGGCTGCCTGAGCCCACGCCTACCTGCCTAGCTTACCATGGTCCCTGGGCACCTGTCTCTGACTGACCCCCAATCTGAGGCTGGGCAGTGCATGGCCCCTGGTACAGAGTATCTTATCTAAGAAATGTTGCAAAGTCTCACAAGCAACTTCTTTCTTAGGGCTCTGCAGGCCCTGCAGCTGCACACAAGGGAGAGGCTGCAGCTTGGATGTGGGCTCAGGGTTGCTGTTGCCCACAGCTGGAGCCCTGTGAGTGTGCCAGCTCTGCAGAAAGAGGACCCAGGACTGCACCTTCCTCCTGGACCAACCGTGCCTACTTCCCTACACATGTAGATGCCTGCCCAGCAACATTTACTCACAAGTGAGCTGATCTCAGATCAAATGTATGTGTAGATGCGCCCACTATGTCTGGATTAAACCAATATCCAGTTACCTTTGGTTTGAGCTTTACTTTAATTGATTTTTAGTTTAGAAAACTACCAACACACACTCAACATCTTTCCACATCATGACCTCTGATAACTATCTATTAGGAAATCCTGGACCTGATATAAAAGTGACTAATGTTAGTGGACTTTGTCTTGAGCCATGTAGGCAAGGACTGATGTATAGCTAAACAGATGTCTCTAGTATTTTCAGAATTAACTAGTGCATATGTGAAGCCATCAATTTCACCTAGACGTTACCAAATTTTGAGCTCCCTGTATTGTGGAAGTTAGCAGATGTTTCCATTATCTTCAAAGCATTTCCTTTAGGTCTTGGCCTTTTTCATTAGCATATTGCTATTCATTTTCACTCATTTACCACATGTCAGATAAAATCCATCTATAGGTCACATAAGACTAAAACAGGCTCTGCTGTTTCTGTTTTCATTTTATTTGGGATCATTTTCTAAACCACAGCTACTGTATACCTTGCCAATATCACTCCTTTGGAAATAACATATTAATTCAAATACTGTTTGTTTAGATGAATTCTTTAATGGCTTTCAGCTGGTCAAACATTAGATAGCATCCTGTCAGTTTCTGGGCTAGAAGAAAAAGGCTGATGTGAGATAACCAAGTTACAGCATGAGTGCAAATATCCTTACTACTGGTTGAATATTTATAATCCTATGTTAGTTCTTAGTAGTTTGCTTATAGAGCCATTCAAAACCAAGGACCGTCTCTGTGGCAGAGACACACAGGTGGAAGCGCATCACGCCCTTGAGCGCTGTAGATCCCTGGCAGATCCCTGACCCCCAGCATGGAGATGGGAGGTAAGCAGGGACTGCAGCGGATAGCTAGAAGTAGGCAGGTGGGAGGCAGCTGAGTGGAGCCGAGGAGGCTCATGCCCTCCCCCACTCCTGGCTCCTACTTAGCTCAGCCCCCCAGGGAGCTGCGTGAACAGAGCGTGCAAACAGGAGTCCAGTGCACAAATTAGCACAGAGTTCATGTGGAAGGGCATGCGAAAGGATCGTCAGCAGGAACTCTCAGTCCTGAGTTTCCCCCCCAGCAGAGAAGCATGGCACACCCCATGTCTGTCGCACCCCCAGGCAGCCAAAGCCCCCCACATCAAGGGACAGACTTCTAGCGCTGGATCTCAGGTGAAGGGGACAAGGGACCAGCTCTCCCCATCTCCAAGGAAGGATCTGGGGACCCAGGGAATCCGCTGGCTGCTCAGGAAGCTGGGAAGCCAGGAAATCCTCCTGCAGCCAGCTACTCAAACCTGGCTGCCAAGCCACAACAGCAGCTGGTGAGGACCACATGGGGGTAATTACACCCACCTAGTCTCCTACTTAAACAATCAGCTAAGGAGTTGTGCAAACAGGGTCCACCCTGCAATATGATAATAGGTACATGCCACACCCCTAGGTTTCCTGGTCTGGATGGACCACACCCTCTTGGCACCTTGGTGGTCTTTACCCAGATAGAACCTATGGTCCCAGCCTCCACACAGATGGAGCCCTTGACTCCAGGCTGCGGAGGCTGCCTGGCACATCTGTTGGATACTGGGATTTGCAGCACAAGCACTCCCACTTGTGGGATGTGCTCGCTGGTGGAGACTCTGGAGAGCTGGGTTGTTGGCTACAAAGGACCAACTCACAGGATCATAATAAATGTTAGTTTATTAGACAGGATGTGAAGTTACCAATAAAATCATTAATGGAAACTGAGTTATGGGTGGTACTGGTCACCTTAGTACATACACACACACATGCACTCACTCATTCAAACCCATGTAGTATAGTGTATAGTAGCTGCTGTAGTGATTGTGAGAGCCCTGGTGTCAGTATATCTACCTGTCTGAGGCCCTGGAGTCTGCTGTTGATGGTCAGCTTCCTTCAAAGTGATGTCTTCTCCAGAAGGAGGTCACCTGCTTGTCCTTCTGTCTTGGTAGGTCAGGTGCTCGATGAGAGGGCACCACTGAGGGTCACGCTTCACTGCCTTTTATCCCTTTCTGGCAGACTTATGTAATCCTGCAGCATCATCTTGGCTACCCAATCTGGAGGACATTGTCCCATGTGGGTCTTCAGTAGAACCTGACAGCTGTTAGTCACAGGGGTCTTGCCTGCTGAAAGTACAGTTTTGGGAGTCAGTTTGTGATTTTGGTTAATTAACAATGGTATTGTTTAGGGTTGCAGGAATAGTCAACAGGGTAGGTGCTCAGTTCCAGGAATCAGTTCTTTAGCTTGATTAGCTTAAAATAGAGTTCTTTTGGCTAGGCTATTGTCTACTGATGATCATTGTTCACTTGCATTCACACAAGGGACCGCCCAATATAACAGATTTTATCACTTTACAATTTAACAATGGTCCAGGGTGTAACTTCATTCTACAGGGAGTACATTCCTTAAGAGTTTAAAAGTATAAAGTATAAAATATAAAATACAAAATACAAAATACCATGGTAAATACAAGACAGATGAAATATGAAAATGCACTGTGAGGAATATATAAAAATGCAATGCGAGGTAGTGAGGATTAAAGGCTACTAGGGACAGTAAGTGAGTTAGCACCAGGATATATTTAGAGTCTTTGAAGTGGGTATTTTAGTTCTTTTATTTAATGACACTGAGCTTAATTGATATGTAGATGTAGTTTCTAGGTTTCTCCTACAGAAAACCACTTCAGCTTTCTGGCTTGCTCTGAGCCTTGCCTCACCCATGCAGTGAGCGTGCTAGGTCTCTGCCAATACCGAGAAGGAAAAGACATGCACAAAATGGGGGGGAGGAGGGTATGCAGGCAAGAAGGGGCTTTTGTTATATCAATGTCCAGAAGGGAAATGTACAAAGGGAGCTTTCTGCTACAGTGTGAGGGAGCTCCAGGATGAGGTGAACAAACTGTAAATCATCAGGGAACATGAGGTGGAGATTGACACTTACTGCCAGGCCCTGCATCTGGAGAAGAATGCCACAGAGACTAGGCAGAAGCAAGATGCCCGACCCAATGGCAGGTGGAAATTGGTCACATCAGGCCCATAATCATGACATGCATCAGTTGCTCCACCAATAACCCTGCACAACAGCTATGCAGCCCTCACACCATTGATGGATGGGGCATCTGTGTCCTCTTCACTGAAGACAGGACAGGAACAGCTGCCCCCACCAAGGAAACAATGAAGGGTGATTGTTGTGGGAGACTCCCTGCTGTGGGGAACAGAAGGAGCCATTTGTTGTCCAGACCTCTTTGCTCTAAAGATCTATTGCTTTCCAGGAGCCAGGATCTGAGATGTTACAGTGAGGATCCCTAAGCTGGTCTGCCCTCCATACCACTACCCCATGCTCCTTGTCCATGTGGGCACCAATGACATGGCAAGAAATAGCCCTGGGAGAATCATGAGTGACTACAAGAACATGTAGAGGCAAAGCTTAAGGAACTAGGAGAACAAGTGATCTTCTCCTCAGTGCTCCCAGGTAGAGGCCGTGGCCATTGGAGGAAGGAGTGCATTGAGGAGGTCAACTGAAGGTTTTGGAGATGGTATCACCAAGTAGACTTTGGAATCCTCAACCTTGGTCTGATGTTCAATGGCAGTGGTCTGCATGCAAGAGACAGTATTCACCTCACAGGCAGAGGGATGAACCTCTTCTCTATGAGAATCACCGACTTGATAAGAAGAGCTTTAAACTGGGGATGACTGTGGGAGAGAGGGGAGGTTCCATTGTTGTACACAAATCCTCTAGCCATGATGACCCAGGGGAGGGCATTCATGTAGTGAAAACCCAGATGAGCACTAACACTCTGAGACACTTGCAGAGTGACAGAAAACCTGAGGCAACTGGAGGTGAACTCATGTGTCTTTATGAGCACACCATAAGCATGGGACAATACTTATGATTTGGGCAGTGAATATTGAGGGTTATAGGATCTATAGGAAGGATTGGGTTGGGAAGAAGAGACAAAGTGTGGCCCTCTATGTGAAACAGCGGTACCCCTCCCTGCAGGTCACATTTGATTGCAGGGAGAGGTCCCTTGAGACCCTCTGGGTCAAGATAAAAGGGGGTTCAGGAGAGGAAGATCTGATGGTGGGAGTCTACTATAGGCCTCCCTACCAAGAAGAAGAGAGCAATCAGGTATTTTCCAGGGAATTGACTGAGGCAGCCAGCTCTGAAGACCTGATTGTCATGGGTGACTTCATCTACTCTAACATCTGTTGGGAGGACCATTCAGCCAGCTCCAGCAGGTCAACCAATTTCTTGGCAGCTACTGACAACCTGTTTTTGATACAGGCTGTGGAAGAGCCAACTACGGTAAAGCCACTCTGGACTTAGTGCTGACCAAAGGGGAGGATATGGTAGGTGACCTGAGGATTTGGAGGTACTCTGGGCAACAGTGATCAAGATCTGATTAGGTTCATCATCCACTGAAAGGCTGGGAATTCTGTTAGTAGAACAGAAGTCCTAGACTTCAGAAGGGCAGACTTTGGCAAACTCAGGAGTCTAGTTAGAGAGGCCCCCTGCAACCAGAGACTGGATGATTTTGGAGATCAGGAATGGTGGTTCTTCCTCAAGGGGGCAATTCATATTGCTCAGGAAGAGGCCATTCCCACGTGATCAAAAAGCAGGAAAGGAGCCAAGAGTCCTGCTTGGCTTAACAGGGATATTGGGGAACTATTCAAAGAGAAAAAAAACATATAAGCAATGGAAAAATGGTTCAGCAACCAGAGAGGAGTACATTTATATAGCCTGGGTCTGCAGGTATGAGACACAGAAAGCTTGGGCAGGAATAGAGATCAAGCTGGCACCTGAAATAAAGGACAACAAAAAGTCCTTCTATAGGAACATAGGAAGTAAGAAAAAATTGACCTCCACGTGAGACTGCTACTGAATACGGAGGGACAGTCTACAGTTGATCCCCGCGAAAAGGCAGAGCTCCTAAATATTTACTTCACATCGGTATTCCTGAGATCAGACAAGAGCTGTTCACCTGTTCACCTACCCAGGGAATATGGGGAAGACAACAGTTCACATGAAATCAGTCCCAAACAGGTGAAGGTATTCTTAGAACATTTGGACATTTTCAAGTCTGCTGGGCCAGATGACCTGCATCCGAGAGTCCTGAAAGAACTGGCTGAGCTCATAGCTGGGCCTCTGGCAAAGCTGTTTGAAGAGTCATGGATGGAACTTGGGAGTCCTCCTGAATGCCCAGAAGAGGGCCAATGTGGTACCTATCTTTAAGAAAGGGAAGAGGGGTGACCCTAAAAATTATAGACCAATCAGTCTGACTTCGGTCCTGGGAAATTGTTTTGAAAAATTTGTTAAGGCGGCCATCAATTACAAGCTTGTAACTGGTAGGGTATTAAGAAGAAACCAGCATGGTTTTGTCAAGGGTAGGTCATGCCTAACAAACCTGGTGTCCTTTTATGACCAGGTAACTAACCAGCTGGACAAGGGACATGAGATTGACATCATTGACTTAGACTTCAGTAAAGACTTTGATTCTGTTTCCCACAAGATTCTCTCAATTAAACTGGAGGGTAATGGCCTAGACCAGTCTACAGTGAGGTGGGTAGACAACTGGTTTAGAGTCCAATCCCAGAGAGTTGTAATCAATGGGATGGCCTCATCCTGGAGGTCCGTTTCCAGTGGTGTCCCCCAGGCCCCAGGGATTGGTGTTTGGACCCATGCTCTTTAACATCTTCATCAATGACTTGGGTGAGGGGATGGAAAGTGCAATGATTAAGTTTGTGGATGACACCAAGCTGTGGGGGAATGCAGGCATAACAGAGGATAAGGTAAGGATTCAGGATGACCTCGACAGATTGACCCTATGGGCTGACTGGAATCAGATGAGGTTTAACAGAGAAAAGTGCTGGGTCCTTCATCTGGATGGGAAGAACCTTCACCATAACTGCACAATGGGTGGTGGTCCACTGGCTGGCACAGCATTTGAGTGGGACCTGGGAGTGACAATCAACCGGAAGATAAACATGAGCCAACAGAGTGATGAAGTCACCAGCAGAGCAAATAGAACTCTGGCATGTATCAGCCAATGTGTTGCCAATAGATCCAGGGAGGTGCTTCTCCCTCTCTATTTGGTGTTGGTGAGGCCACAGCTGGAGTACTATGTCCAGTTCTGGGCACTGCACTTCAGGAAGGATATGGATAAGCTTGAGAGGGTACAGAGAAGGACCACCCGTATGTTTAGGGGCCTAGAGGATAGGCCCTATGAGAAGAGACTCTGGGAACTGGTTCTGTTCAGTCTGAGCAAGAGAAAACTGAGAGGTGATCTGATAGCTGCTTACAAGTACGTCAAGGATAAGCACCAGGATCTAGGGGAGCAGCTCTTCAGGAAGGCACGTCTTCGAGGACGAGGGCCAATGGGCACAAATTAATTGAGGAAAAATTTAGGTTGGACATAAGGAAAACATTTTTTTCCATAAGGGTACCTAGAATCTGGAACACATTCTCAGCAGAGGTGGTGCAGTTGCCGTCTTTGGAGGTGTTCAAGAGGAGGCTGGATAAGCACCTCATTGAGCTTATTTGAGTCCAATAACCTCCTGCCCATGGCAGGGGACCAGACTTGATGATCATTAAGTCAACCCTTCCAGCCCTTTGAGTCTATGAAAATTTACCTTCACTTAGGAGTTGAGCACATCTTCAAGAGGAGGCTGGATGGATGTTTGGCTGGGGTGATATGATCCCGACACCCGTTCCTGCCTGGGGCAGTGAGTCGGACCTGATGATCTGTTTAGATCCCTTCTGACCCTAAGTACTATTATACTATGATATCTCTTGGTCCATTTTAATGGATTGAGTGCTAGTGAAAGGATTGGTGGATTGAAAGTCATGGAGACCTGAGTCTTCTCTGTAGCTACATACAGGTGTTACATTTCTTCTGGGAGAATAGCAACTTTCTCAGTAGATACGACGAGTGTATGGGCATTCACACAGTTTACGCTAGAACAAAAATATTGGTTCCAGGAGAAAAATAACCCATCTACAACCCAGTAGAGCTCACTCATGGGAGTTTCTCCCATGACAATGAACACATACACACTTCACCACTGCTTGACTAGGAGTTGAGCACTGCAAAGATGCTCACCCCCATCTGGGGAAGGCACAGAGAACAGCTGCTGCTTGCCTCCTCATAATCATGGGAGGAGTCAAGCAGTGAGAAAAGCCTCCCAAGCCTTCACACGTGTGACTGCCAAGTCTCCAACACCCTCTCACATGCAGCCTTAGACCGAGTGATGGGTGTCATGCATCTTGCCGGCTCCCGTGATAGGCAGAGTTGCTGGTCCCTCCAGGAGTCATCGTCTCTTATCTCTCCTGCCACGACTTTGAGTGTTCCCAGTGGAGGGGTTGACTGTCCTGGGTCCCTCTGCGGCCCACGGGTAGCCTGACGGTCACTCATGGGGCTCTGCCACACCTACACCCCGGTCTCATGCCACCTTGTTGACTTCCACCATGTTCCCAGCCACATCCCCTTCTTCTATGATTATGGCGCCTCTCAGTTCCTCCCCATTGGCATGGGATTCTTGGGGCCTGTTTGGTTTGCCCTCTTCACGAGTCCTCTGTAACCAGAAGGTTCAGCTTGTGGAGCCTGCTATGGGTCTGAGCTCTCTGGCCCTCGGGTCCAAATTGTCCCCTGATGCCCTGTGGGCTATTCTCCCTATCCATCTTGCTCTGTCAACCCCTTCACCCCGGGGAAACAAAAAAAACACAAAACATAACAGAAACCACAAGCCCCTGCCTCTTCTGCTACCCTGAGTATCAGGAAAGCTCCCTCCCTTGTTTCCTCACAGCAAAGGCCACAGTAATTTCGTTTCCCTGGAATATCACTGGGGACCACTTTCTCCTTACTAGACCACTCCTAGTTTATATCTGTAAGGATTGTCAGCTTCGTCATCCTTAGTTACTTTCATGAGCCTTGTCTGGCTCACTTCTCTCCCTCCTGCAGCAGCCTTCCCCCCAGTTGACCCGTCATGCTCCATGTAGGGTTGTTCACCCCTCTTATGGGCAACGTAGGTTCTCTGCTTGCCCGGCACCCCCCTGGGCTCCTGCTGAACTCTCTCCTCAGGAAGTCACCTCCTCCTCCTCCCAACCGTGCCCAATACTCCCACCTGCGGCTCTGTAGGTCCTGGCATTCCTTTCCCTGGGACTCTCCTTGTCGTTGGTGCTGCAGTCTGCAGGGGCATTTTCCAGCCTGCTTTGCCTGCTGGTGGCTTGTCCACTGCCACTGCTGCTGAGCCTCAGCTCAGGACCCCTTCCTGGCTTCCCGTCCATTCCTTTTTCCCTCCAAGAGGATTCCTGGAGTGGGTCCGGAGCCTGTACTCTGCTCCGGTCTGTTCCCTCTCTCCCGCTCCTCCGGCCGACTGCTATTTTTATTTTTGCTGGCTGGCGATTGCAGATGACCTCACCAGCCGGCCCCAGCTGAATAAAGGTGCGGCTAATGAGCCGCACGGGCTTTTCTTCTTGTCCCTGCTGTGCCATGGCTCCTGCTGTGGGTGATTTTTTCCTTTTATTTTCCTGTTCGTTCCTTCTGTCTCCCGTTCTTTCCTGGGACAACATGACTGGGGTCACTCTACTCCCTCGTCACCTGTAAACCAGGGGAATGGGGACCAGCTGCTCCTTGTTCTCCATCCACTCCTCAGACTGGTGTCACCAGTCTGAGGAGTAGGTGGAAGGGTTTGCCAGACTGCTCCTCCACTTGGCTCCCAGCTGCTAGGAGGGAAGTGGAGGAACAGCAGCTGTTTCTTACCCCAAACCCTCTCCTCAGACCAGGGTCCCTGACCTGAGGAGCAGACAGAGGGCTTTGCCCTTATGTTCCAGTCCTCCCAGGAAAGGGAAGACTGGAGCAGCTGCTGCTCCCCATGCTTTCCCCAGGCCAGGATCACTTTGTCATGCGAAGGTTCAAGGAGCAGGGGAAAGGAGGTGATTGCTGGCTGAACATCTGTACTTCTCCCTCTAATGGAAACATTTATAGGAGTGGAAAATTTCCACCTCTAAAAATGAATACATCTTGGTGGCCTATGTTTCAAACAGCTAAATCGTGGGTAAGAGCCAAACAAATTTGTAACTTACTGTCCAGTCTGTACCACGATCCTGATATATATCAACATTTCCTGAGGTTAAAAGGCAAGTTTGGGCTTGTTGCAGAGCTCTCAGGTGCCCTGCGACTGAGAGCAGAAACGGCTCGGGAGAGACCCCTAGTGGTGGGAAGGGGGAAGCGCAGCTGCCAGTCACCAGGACTGCACATGTGCTGGTTGCCCTAGCAACCAGGGAAACCTAGAGACAGGAAGGGGCGGAGCTTAGCCCTTCTTAAGCCCAGGCAGAAGGCCAGGAGGGCAGTTCCCCCCCCAGCGGCTGAGGGAGGAGGAACTCAGCCAGAACAAAGGGGAGAACTCTGATGGTTGGAACAGCCCCTGGTTCCTGCTTGGGGTTGATGCGCTCTCTCTCTCTGGTAGGGAGGGATTCGTATTTTTGACCAGAATGGTCTAGCTTTTATGTTGTAGCCTGGGGGCTTTGCGTTTTGTGTTTACTGTTTCACCGGAGGACCGGGTGAGGCTATTAGGGGTTGGAGGAGGCCTCATAGGGTCTCCACAGTAGCGTGGAGTTTCCCAGCGCTGGAGAGGGTGCAGCATTGTTTGGGATGCATGGGCCCCAGCCCCGGAGTTAGGGGGCAGTGAGGAGCCCCGGAGTTAGGGGGCAGCGAGGAGCCCCGACTGGGAGGGGCAGCGAGGAGCCCCGACTGGGAGGGGCAGCAAGGAGGCCCGACTGAAGGGGGCAGCGAAGAGCCCGGAATTGGCACAGGCGAGAAGTTCTGAAACGGGCAGTGCGTGACAGGCTAGAGGGCACCGGTAAGGGCGCGGGCTTTGAGACGAACTAGAGGGCACCGGTGAGGGTGCAGGCTGAGGGATAAGCCAGAGAGTGACCACGTGGTACAGGGAGTAGGACAGACCTGAACAACATCAGATACATCTGCGAGGCTTGGGCTGTGGTATAAGAGGAGGAAAGGAGCCACAGATAGTGCCTAAGGCACCGAGGCAGAAAATAGGCAGCCTCCTGTTTGATTAAGATCTTTCAATCAAGCAAAACAACAAGGCGTGGCAGGAAAGAAGGCGGTTGGTTGGCCCTTGATTGGTGTTGCGGGACCACGAATAGACAGTCCCGGGGAGGCACAACTGTCACAGGGCTATATGCATATTAATCTATATTCTGTCCCAAAATGCACCAAGTTTGTCTAACTAATGAAAAACTACTGTTTCTTGAGGTGGTAGAGTGTGCTTGGTGTTATGGAAGTTTGTGCATTAGAAACTGACTTTCAAACGTTGCCTTATTTTTACTACCAACGAAGAGGGGTCAAATGGATATGACTGTCCCTACCTTTGTTCATCCAGCTGTTACCTAAAAGCTGCTCTAATTTAAACTCGGGGGACAGAACTGGTACACAATTTGCCAAGAATCAGGGAAACAAAAAGGTAGCTTAAAGCTTCTACTCTTCAGTTTCATGTGTTGTTCTTCAGTTGCAATTTCTTCATGACCAACAATTTTCTCTGTAGATAAGACTGAGATAATCTCTGGAAACTATGTCCATAAACAGTGTGCTTTCCTTCATCAGTGATTTTACCATGTAGACCTAATTCTTACAGTTGTTCATTCCTCAAGCTAACAGTCAAATCAAAAAGTCGTGTCTGAACTAACAGATTTGGCTTCTTTGTGCTTCCATAGAAATCTGAGCTGAAAATATTTGCATACATAAACTATATTCTCTAGACTAAATGGAAGAATTAACAGCTGCTTCCTTTATGCAAATAACAGGATGGGGCATGTAAAATATTGTCTAACAAATACATTTTACTGCTGTATAGTCTTGTTGAAAGTAGTTGTCAGGGCTGCTTTCACATAGCCAACATGAAAACAGGTCCATATATGGAAACTACAAGTTAATCTTTGTTTTTAAAGCAACAAAAAGCTTTCCTATTATTTTATACTACTGGAGGAACTACAATTTATTATGAGTAAGGTACACCAGTTTCAGGAGTCAATGGTATACATGGGATTGATATAGCCAGTATCAGATCCATTTGCTTTTGACTTCCCAGTCTGAATTTACATGCTTGGGTCTAGAGCAGGGGCGGGCAATTATTTTGGGTGGAGGGCTGCCTAATGAGTTCTGGTGAGGCATTGAGGGCCACAGGGGTAGTCCCACCCCTTGGCAGGTGCCCTGCCTCATGGTTACCATCTTGGGACCGGATGTCCTGCCCCCTAACCCCCTGACCTTTGCCACTGAGAGTCTCTCCCCTTGCCCAGGAAGTACTCCTTTTGGGATGAGGAGCAGTTTGCTTGTATTTTGTGTGTGGAGGGGTGCAGATGTGTGGTTAGGGGAGTATGTGGTTGAGAGGATGTGTGGGGTGTGGGTATGGTGCAAGGGGGTGGTGTGTGGGGGTGTGGGAGGGTATGTGTGGGTGTGGGATGTGTGTGGGTTGTGTGTGAGTGTGGTTGAGGTGTGGGGTGTGTGGGACTTCTGTATGTGTGTGTGTGGGTATGGTGCAGGTGGGGTATGTTTGGGGATCACGTGAATGTGTGTGGGGTGTGTGGGACTGTTGGATGTATGTGTGGGTATGATGATGGGGTGGGGTGTGTGTGGGGATATGGGTGCATGTGTGGTGAGGTATAGGTATATGTGTGGATGTAGGATGTCTGTAGGGGGTATGGGGTGTGTGGGGGTGTCTGTGTGGATGTGGGGTGTAGGTGTATGTGTGTGGGGTATGTATAGTGGGGTGTATGGGACAGTGTTGTGTGGTGGGGTATGGAGGGGTGGGGTGTGTGTGGGATGTGGGTGGGTTGGGTGTGCTTATGTGAGGGCTTCCCTCTTGCTTGTTCTTTGCAATGTCGCTGAGCCCAGGCCCTATGTGGGCAGGGGGAGAGGATCAGCACTTCCAGTCTGGCTCACAGCATGCTGCAAAGGGCAGGAAAGCAGTTGTCACAGGTGGCAGCAACAGAAGCCCCTGCAAGAGGGAAAGCAGGACAGGGAGCTGAGCCTGGCATCACCAGCTCTCTGAGTCTCTGTTCCACACCTGCCTGGCAGGGCTGAAGCTGAGCCTGCGCTGGCTTTTGCTGCTGTTGCTTCTCTCTTACCTGCCTGCCTGGCGGGGCTGCACTAAGTGCATGCTGCTCCTGCTGCTGTTCCCCCCTCCTGTCTGTCCCTGCCTGCCCTGCAGGGCTTTGTGAGCAGCCAAGCTCCTTCATCCCCACTCTCGCTCCTCCATCCACACATGCTCCCCTGCCCTGCACAAGGAAGACCAGAGTGAGCTGCAGGCAGATCCCTGCTCCCCTCAATGCTGCAGCTTCCCCTCCCTACCTGCTGCCTGGAGTGCTACATCAGAGACACCTGCTGCTGCCACTCCCTAGGGAAGTGCTGGGCTCCCCCAGCTTCCAGCAACTTCTCCTGTCCCTGCTGCAGCACTCCAGGCAGCAGGTAGGGAGGGGAACCTGCAGTGTTGAGGGGAGCAGGACTCTGCTTGCAGCTCACTCTGGACCTGCTCATGCAGGTCAGGGGAGTGTGTGTGGATGGAAGGGGGAGAGGGGGGATGAAGGAGCTCACCTGCTCACAAAGACCTGCAGGGCAGGCAAGGACAGACAGGAGGGGAGAGCAGCAGCAGGAGCAGCATGCACTTGGTGCAGCCCTGCTGGGCAGGTGTGGGAGAGATTAAGAGAGCTGGTGATGCCAGGCTCGGCTCCCTGTCCCCACCTTCCCTCTCGCAGGAGCTTCTGTTGCTGCTGGTGGTAGCAGCTGCTTTCCTGCCCTTTCCTGAGTTGCTGGAGGCTGGGGGAGCCCAGCAGTTGCCTGGGCAGTGGCAGCAGCAGGAGCCCTGCTCATAAGCTGTGCCTGCTGGCAGGGGAGGCTGGGAGCAAAGCACACTCTGCCTCAGGCAGGACTCAGCCCCAGGCATAGCACAGCAGGGGAATCTGTGGGTGTGGCCAGATACAATTAATTTGTGGGTGCCTGCCTGTGGGCTGGATCCAATAAGCTGGTGGACCGGATTCAGCCCACGGGCAATATTTTGCCCACCCCTGACCTACGCACTGTAACCAATTTGCCACTGCACCCACAAAGTCTGTGCTGTCTTTAATATCAAAAGGAATGGATGATGCTACCAAAAGTGAACTTGTAATCCTACTCATTTAAAAAAGTAGTCTAAAGAAATTTCAGCATGCTGAGAGCCCCTCATGATTTTTGCACTTAAAAAACTCATTGTCCTGACATTTTTCTCCTTCCTGTTTCTGTGTAGAAGATCCACACAAACAATAAGGAAAACTAATTATGTATAAACCACTGGTAAATGCTTTATGGGAGAAATCCATCTATGTGCAAAGGGGCAGCACAGTGCCTCTTCATCTCTAAAAGCATCATGTAAGCTCTCTGAGTAAAATAATTTAAAGGAATATTGATGAAAAGAGGCATATTATTGAAGAACAGCAGCACAACAAGCAGTTTTTGTGACCTGGGAGAGGATGATTTCTATGTTAAAACTTCCTTTAACATTATTTCATACTGATCCTTCTACAATTTGGTACAGAATCAGGGCTAACAGACATCATATATCTATGGCTATATCTATTTCTATCTATATATAGATCTATAGATCTCTCATGCGCTATCTCTCTCTCTATATATAGATCTATATCTATCGATTGATAGATATAGATCCATATCTATAAATCTTTCTCTATATATGATGTCTGTTAGCCCCAATTCTGTACCAAGTTGTAGCAGGATCAGTGTGAAATAATGTTAAAGGGAAATTTTAACATAGAAATCATCCTCTCCCAGGTTTTATATATAAATATATTTATTTATATAATCTGTGCAGCATAGATATATGCCGCACAGATGACCCAGGAGCAGGAGTACAGTTTGCAGCTCTTGGAGCAGCAGTTCAAGCAGACCCAGGGGCAGCCTAATGGGAGCAGCTGCGGCAGACACCACAATAGTAAGAGCTGTAGGACCTATTGCTTCTGAAGTTCAGTCTAGCTCTCTGCCCTGACTTGCAAAGTTTGGCTTCATTCTATATCAACAACAAGAACAGAATCTACTGAAGGTTTATGGTTTTGACATTTTCTTTCTTCCTTCAGGAGAAGGCAGCTCTTAGTTAATCAAATCTGGAATGAAATCCAAATATAAACAATCCTTTAAAACGTTGGAAACTGTAGAGGAGGACTAAAATGTGGAAGTTAAGGGTAACTGAGTAACGTAGGCTCATTGACTTGGTTTCTATACTAGATAGTATGCCTTTTTTCTTCATTTCTATATAGACTAAATATGGTCTCAAACTGGAAAGCTTATCTGATGTCTTTGGGCGGTAACCTTCTACATTTTCTGGAGATATCCCTACATAAGCATCCTAAAATTGGCAAATTAATACTGCCAGATTTCCTTCCAGAAAATCCTAAAGGGATGCTGCCTTTATTACTAAGCATGTTGTTTCTTTACAAGACCCTTCAGACTACATGAGGCTCTGCTCTCATTTCAGTGATTCATGAAGCTCCTCTTCAATTATCACTAGTACATAACTGTGCATTTTGGATTATGGTGTTATTTCTGGACCACTGGGAGTCATATCTAGTGAATGTTGCTTCAGTCTTTAAGTTGCTAAAGAACCTGGACTGTCTACCACTTCAAGACATGAAGGAAAACTGATACATGGAACATTTGAAATATGAAAAATCCCCAAATCAACTCATTATAAACAAAATGGGGCCCCTTAGAAAGTATCAGGTTTGGTCCTGTTCCTGAGATTGGGTGGATTCTATCAGTAATTCATAAACTCATGTACCTACATTGACTAGTCCTTTAACACACCCTACAAAATCTAGGGGCACAATAAGTCTCTACTAGACTTTAATGTGATAAAGTGATTGCCAAATAAAGAGGTAGCTTTTGTAACAACAACCAGTACTCTGGCTTCACTGATGTATCAGAGACTGATGACGGGGAGATGCCTTTACAAAACCTCCAGTATCTTGAATACTTGAGTTTGAAATACTCACTCTGGGACATTACATATTCTATGAAATGCTAGTTGCCTCTCAGTTTCTCTTACTAGTCAGTTGTCTTGACTATTAGTAGCTAACTCTAAGATGGCATTTTTAAAATGTAATTAGAGAGCATATTTTCATAAAGAAAAAAAGCCGTGAAATCATGAAGTGACTACTATTTAATAAAAGAATTTACAAGGAATATAAAGGAATGTGAAGCTGATGGTAGTAATTATGAGGCATGCTTAATTTATCTTAACTACTATTTTACAATAAGTGTATCAAAGTTGGATAATAACATACTGTTAAATGTGTGTATGGCTTATTCATACTGAGTGTGTCTACACATGCATTTGATCTGGCCTAAATTTACTCTGCTGTAAGATACTCTGGTGTAAGCCCTTTTGGATAGGCATCTACACATGCAAGGATTAGGGACCAGATTTGCACCAAGTCCCCTGCAGCCCTGCAATGGGCCCTTGCCACAGCCAGGAAGAGCTTGACGCTCTGGCTGCAGCTGCCAGCACCCATCTTTAAAAGCCAGCTCTCTGCTCCCTGGCCAGCCTCTTCCTTGCCTAGGAGCAGCATGCCAAGTGCAGGGGCAGCATGTGGCATCTCTTTTCTTGCCCACTCTGCCTCCCCACGCTATGACCGCTCCAGCCCCTGCCCCTGGCAGTGACAACCAGTGACCTGAACTCCTGCTGGCTGCCACTGGCCCTGCTGGCTTGCTGTGTTGACTGCCACCTAGCCCAAAGCTGTCTTGTTCTGCCTGATTCCCCCACATGCAGTGACTGCCTGCCTGGCTACAGCACGCTGTCCTAGGGCTGGAACTGCCGCCACTGACAATGCTGCGCCACAACCACTGGCAAAGACACTGAGGAGGGGCTCCAGGATGCCACTGCTAGGGCTCCTATCGCCCTCCTGGGCCTGCGGCCCTGCCACCTCTGCGCGCGCCATGCCAGCCAGAACTGGTGGCTGAACATCATCCAGCAGACTTGAGATGACAAGCAGAGGCTGGACACATTCTGGCTGACCTGGGTCACCTCCCGGTATCTCCTCCAGCAGCTCTGGCCCTACCTAAAGTGGCAGTACCCTAATGTGCCCAGCCCTTCCCACAGACATCCAGCTGGCCCTCACCCTGCTGAAGCTGGCCACCAGCCTCCAGTACGTTAGACACCTGTTAGGCACGGGCAAAGTTACCACTGGGGAGGCTGTCCTGGAGGTGTGCATGGCCCTGCAGGATGTGTTGGGGCAGTGGTGGTAATAGGGTTCTGTGCACTGGGATTCCCACTGTGTATTGGGGCTCTGGACAGGACCCACATCCCCGTCACCTGCCCACCTTACAGAGATCACACCTATTACAGCCACAGTGGATTTCACTCCATGGTCCTGCAGGCCATCATGAAACACAGCAGCACATTCACCCACGTGAGCACTGGCTAGGTAGGCAGTGCCCATGATGCCCACGTTTTGCAACTCTGGCCTGGCAGGACCCATGGACAGTGGGTGCTTTGTGCTGGGGGTGCTGGACCTGCAGCTGGGTGCTGCTGTGGTCCCACCCCTGCTCATCGGGGTCCTTGCATACCTGCTTTTGCTCTGGCTCATGTGGCCCTACACCAGCCACCTGGACCCCCACCAGTGCCACTTTAACCAGTGCCTGGGCCAGACCTGCACCCTAGTGGAGTGTACCTTCAGCTGCCTCAAGGGCCACTGGCCACCACCTGCAGCCTGTGTGCTGCATAACATCGGTGAGGTCTGGAAAGAGTTGTTCCATGAGGCCTGGGCAGAGAAGGCATGGTGCGTGGAGGATGCCTGGTGGCAGGAGCACCACCTGTGGTGGCAGTGGCAGGTCCCTCCTGCAGAGGCACCAGGAGAGCTATGCATCCACCAGCAAGGGCCAGGGCACTGGGTGCAGGAGGCTCTAACTAACTACCTCCTCCTGTACTCCACGCTCTACCCTTCCTGCCCCACCACCTATGCATCCCCCACCCTCCCACCGACCTGCAGCACCATGCTCACTGCACACACATATCAGAAGAACAAATCTTTATTCCCCTCACATAACACAGTCCCTCCCCCTCAGTCCCTCCCCAACAAACAGAGCCCCTCCAGCCTCTCCACCCACCAATAAAAACCTTCCCTGTGCAAACTATGTACAAAGTGTTGTTTGTGGTGTCCCAGAGTGGGAAGCCATGGGGTGGGTTCACCTAGGGGGCAGAGCATGAGGACAGGCACTCAGCACCCTGGCCTCTGGGTGCCGGGGTGAGTGTGGCAGGTTGGGGGCTCACCCAGAGGCAACAGCAGCTGCTAGTTCTACAGCATGGGTGGTTCCCCCTCCACTGGGGGCTGTCCATGGTCAGCAAGGCTGGGTGTGCTCTTGGCCCCAGTGCTGGCAGCTCTGGCTCTGCACCCACATGGAGCTGGGGTGAGTGGCAGGCCTGGGCCTGGGTCCAGATCGGGGGGGGCTGGGTGGCAGAAGACCAGGGGTGGAGACTGGGCCAGGGGTTCCTTGCAGCTGGAGATGCTACAGGACCTCCTCCCAGTCCCAGGTGGGGGCCTGCTGCTGGGTGGTGGGTGGCTGCCAGGGTGTGTGTGAGGCTAGGGTCAGGAACTGGGCAGTGGGCAGCTGAAGGCTACCACCAGGGCCAGAATAGTATCCAGTACCTTTTGGTCATCATCTGCAGTGCTATCCTGCAGTGCCCAGTCCAGGATAGCATTCTGCTCCCACAGCACCTGGAGCCGCTTGCACTCCAGGGCCAAAAGCTTGGCCCAGAACTCCTGATCTGCCCAGTACTGCTCTTCCTCATGCTGGTTCTGTGCCTCTTTGTGCTGGTCCTATGCATCCTCATGGGTGACGTCCTCCACCCGCCGGGCCCATGCATCCTTCTCACACTCCTCTGAGACTGCCACCAGCTGCTGGAGGAGGATGGCACAATACACTGTGTGCCTCTGGAGGAGCTAGTGCATTCGCAGTGCCCCAGCTGTAGTCACCAGCAACCCTGAGGCCAAAGAATTACCACCAGGATCTTTCCTTGCATCAACATGTATTACGGATTAGCAGAAGTGCCACCACTACTGAGAATTAGTGTCCAATTCTACCAAAAGAACTCTAGCAGCCTCTGTAGAGTTAATGAAAAAAATGTTTCTATACTATTTGTAGAACTGTCTCATGGTCAAGCCATTCAGTTGTATGCTATCATGGAAGTGTCTAGAGTCATTGTGAACTTTGGAAAGACAATTTGACAGTCATGGTTCAAATAGTGAACTGTGAACCTCCAACAGATTGCTGCTGGGGAATCAGTAGTGGCATATATATGTGAACAAGCATGCTAGTAGTAAAAGAAATTGAGAGCTAGTGATTGTGACCCCACCTTTTGAGATCTTGATTGTGGGCATAATGACATTTATAGCTTCTGTGTTACCTCAACAAGTATTAATTAATGCCCTGCACCTTGAGTTTACTGGATGTACATACAGCAACTGAGCATGTTTGGACAACATATTACAGAAATAAAGTTACTCTACAGATAAGTAATATATTAATTTTAAAGGAAGCTTGGGGGTGACAGCTCACTGCAGACTCTCTGATGGTTTCTTGAATGGTAGCTTTCATTGAGGATTTGGGAGCAGAACAAGACTGGAGTATACACTATAACCAAGATACAGCACTATTTCTTCCTATGTTTGGAAGGGAACAAGAAGCAGGAGTTACACCATGCCTGAAATTTGGTTAGTTATAGCAGAGGATGGTTCTCCAGCTTTTTCACGGCCTTGAATAGAGGATTTCTTCTTCTGACATTCCTAAGCAGTATGGTATATAAATAAGTGGTGCATGGTTTGAGATGGTGTTAGGATTTGAGTGAAAATATATGACGACAGAAACAGAGCTTATAATATGTAATCACCTCACATGCTTAATCACATAGAATTCTTGTCTATTGTTAAGGGTTTTCAAAAATGGGATTTTTGCTTATTTGTTAATGGAATAATGAATGAATAACTCTATTGTTTATCAGAATCAGTTTGCTAATATTGCATTTGAATTGAGAAACTTCAGATCAAAAAGTCATGATAACTGAACACTGCTCAGTCTTGTCCCTAGTTGTGTGCACATAACTGGAATGATCAGCAAGTATGTGCAAGTACAGTAACAGATTTTGCAATATTTTGCAAGACAGATGACACTATATTAGTGTTTGTGGGCTAGACTGACCCCACAGGCTATGAGAGTGTTACTGCTTAACTTTTTACATCCTTTTACATACTGTGGGCACATCTACACGAGACGTGGTAATGTGCGTTAGCACAGTTTACTGTGCAGTAAGCACACGCACCTACATGTGCATGCACTTAGTGCACGGTAAAAACCCTTAATCCTACTTAAATATGCTACTTGCATGGAATTAGTTACTGTACACTAGCACATGTATAGACATGAACCAGAAGCAAGTATGCTCCTGTGCCTGCCCAGCTGCTAGGGGGCCAGCCTGAAGTCAGCCCCAGGGCTGCACGCTAGGAGCCTCACCAGGCCCAGCCCTGGGCTGCCTCTATGGCAGCCCCTGTCTTCAGGCTTTAAAAGCCTGCAGCTATTTTGAGCCCTGGGGCACATAGCTGGGGAGCCTGAGAATACTGCAGGCCCCTGTGTCCCCCTGGGCAGGCCACAGCATAACTGTGCCTGCCTACCAGCAACCCAGCACTGCTGCCTGGCACCACACTGCCACACAGCTGCCAGGACATTGCCATCCAGGCTAGCAGGGTGCTGGCCAGGCCTGCCAGCCCCCGGGGCCACCTGTAGGCAGCCTCTGGCCAGGAGGGCCAGTGCCACCTGGCTGCAGCACATCCCCAGCAGCCTGCCCTGCACCTGCAGGTACTGAGGGGCATTGCCTGTACTGTGTGGGTGACTGTCCCATGCTGTGGCCCTGTGCTGGGCACTGCTGGCAGCTGTCCAGGCACAGCAGTTCAGGGACAGTCATGCGGGGGCCCAGAGAGCTGGTGCAGGACCCACCACGGCCTCCTCCCCATCCATGGACATGCCCACATTTGTGCCCTCCACCTGTGGCCCCAGCTGGGCCAAGGAGGAGACTGGCAACCTCATCGCACTGTGGGTTGAGGCAGAGATGCAGCACCAGTTCAAGTGGGGCAGGTGCTCCAACATGCATCTTTATGAGGCACTGTCAGGCCAGATGTGGGAGTGAGGGCACATCCAATTGGCACAGCCATGCTGCATAAAGGTCAAGGCCTTGTAGGCACAGTGGGTCACCACGACTGACCACAATCATCAATCCAGAATTGCCTGCAAGTCCATACCTTTCATGCAGTAACAGACAGTCATTCTTGTGCCCCAGGACCCAGGCTACAGCCATGCGGTATACACCAGTATGGGCAGGCTGCCTGAGCCCCCGCCCTGGCCTGGCACCACCAGTGATATGTCACTGGAGGACAGCCTCTTGGGTGCCCAGTGACCCAATCTGCCCAGCTTCCCAGCTGCAGTTTCCACTGGCAGCTCAGGGAGCCCTGGCCAGCACCTGCCTCAACAGCTGTGCAGTCCCAGGGCCAACCACGGGGTGCAGCTCGCCATGACACTATGAGCCCCCAGCAGTGCCAGCTCCTTACCGGGGTGGGCCCCTTGCCAGGTACCTGCACACCACACCCCACAGGCCAAAGGCACCAGCCACAGCCACACGCTGTCATCAGCAGGGAGGTCCAGGCCAAACCGGAGCTATACCAGCCCTGGCCACTGGTAAGCCCCACAATGGGGGGAGGGTCTTCCCTGCCCCGGCCCCCACCTCCCTCCCTGCCCGGCCTGCCTGCACTCCCCTGGTCTCAGGTTCCCCCCCACAGTATGCAGGGAGGCCGGAAACAGTGCTAAACTTTATGAGCAGTCCATGCCCCCTCAGCTAGGCAGCCACAGGCCTCTCACACACTGACAAATGCATCAATGCTCTCCTTGGCAGCGGTGGGAAGGGACACTTGGCACAGCTGCAGGTAGCCCTCCAGGCAGTGGCAGAGTTTCTGGGGCGGCCTGGGTGTACCCCTGTGCTATTGTACCTCAAGGTCCCATATCAGGAGGGCAGGTGCACCTGGGGCATCATGAGGATCAGCAGCAAGGCATAGTAGGTTGGGCACTCCTCAGTCCCAGCTGTCCATGAGCCCCGTGCCCCCCCTGAGCCTGGGCATCATGGGCTAGATAGCAGTGCAGCAGAGAGGCTGGCCTGTAAGGAGAGGGAGGACAGCACAGTCTGGAGCTATGGCATCAGGTATTGCCAGGAGCCTGGCCTGTCTTGGCCTGAGAATGGGGCAGGGGAGGCAGGGTGCCTGTGGCCAGCACCCAGCGGCCTGCCAGCCCCAGGGGATTGTGCAGGGATGGGGGGCTTAGCTGACTGCCGCCTGGGCCCAGGCCTGCTCATGTGACTTACCATGGTCCCTGTGCAGACCTGTACTTGCCTGACCCCAAGCAGTTTATCAGGTGGAACCAGGGAGAGATTAAAGTCAGGGTGAGACTGGTTGTATTATTAGAGAATAAAGTCTTATCTGATCCTTAATAAATCTTGCTTTTAAAGGTCAGAGGACCAAGAATGTCTGGATGCTGTTGTGTTAATGGTTGAAATGGCTGGTAGGTGTGTTTTAATTAACTTACCAAGAGGAGCAAATTCTTTCATTCCATTAGGTTTTGGCACAACTTGCCTCGTATTTTCAAGGAAATATTTTATGAGTATTAAATGTAACCTCTTCTATTTAACCAGGTGAGTATTTTGGATAGCATCTTTCCTGTTAATGATGATTTGAATGCCATGCAAATAGATGCTTTCTGATTATGTTAGTCACTCAGTAGTAGTCATGATGTGAGGTAGAGGTTGTGACGATCGGCATGCAAAGAATTTAACATGAGATTATGTTCAGAAATATCAGTAGGCTGATGGGGGTTTGCATGGAGAAAGTGACTTTTTAATGGACTTACCTCCATTAGAGGTAAATATTCTCTTAGGACTAATGTTGTTCTGTACAAAAGAACTGAAACTCAGGAACAGGAATGCGGATAGATGGTATTTTAAAAACAAAGTTAAACAGCAGCTACAATCTGTACATATATTTTCCACTTTTTCACTACCCTTTTAATAGTCATATAAACTAATTAAATAAAACGTATAGCTATTAAAATGTATAACCACTTCATTTTAATTCAAGGGACATTTTTAAAGATGCATTAAAAGTAATGTGGTCTGGCTTAAGCCCACAAAAACAAGATTTAGGACCATAGCCTCAGTCCAGGCACACAAACCAACTAACATGCATAAAAATTGCATATGGGACTGAAGGTAACATATATTCTTTAAAGTTATGAATGAAAGCTTTCTTCTTTGGGTAGTAGACTCATAGTGAGTGAGCTTGTATACAATCCTCTATCCCTCTGTGATACAACTACAGAATTCTGGGGACAATGAAGGTGAATTACAGCTTCCTCCATTCCTTATTTTTATATATTTAGATCAGACTTTTAATATAAAAATAATAGTAACTTCTCTGTGGCTGTTTCCTTTCTGATATATATATTTTTAATAGTAGCATTTATTAAAAAGGTTAAAAAAAATAACAAGTAGGAAAACCACATTACTTTCAGCTTTTGCCTTAATACTGAAACTGCAATTAGCTGTGCAAAAAATGAAAAAAACTTGCACAGCAATTAGTTATACAAAAAATGTAGAAAATTATCTTTCTAACAAAACCTGTGTTTCCCTTAGTCGGAAATTCTATTTCAATATATGAGCCAAGTAACAGTTAAACACAATTTTGTGCATTTTTGATGAGCCTGATTTGAATTTCAAGCAAACCTGCTTTATAATATCACCAAAATTATCAGAGACTTGATTAACTATATTTGAATCCAGACTAAATGTTGTGGTTTCAGCTAAGGTTCAGCTGATTTGGGGGATGGGTGTTCCTTTCACTCTAATCCAAAATTCAATATGAAACTCACATGTACATTTTGGACACCGTCTACCATTTGTTCGTTGTATTAGACTATTGCCTGGAAGACCAGCCCCATTACGTTGAAAGATGTATATAACAAATGAAATTTTCTTCACTGAAGATCTGACAATCCAACTATAAAATGAAACCACAAGTGGATATATTAAACAGGAAGGAGTACAAGGTAACAGTGAGGGAACGAAGCAGAAAGTCTCCTGCATAAAGATAATGTGACCCTACTGCAACCTCCTCCCCCTACTCTCCCCCAGGTTCTGTGCCTTCTCACTAAACTCTTAAGAGATGCATCTGAACAATAGACTGGGGCAGCTTTGGTGTAAAAACATGATGAAAAAGAGACTGGTGGCTTATGCATCAATAACACTCAGTTAAACAGTGTGTATCTGCTCACATTGAAAAAGATGCACTACTTCTAGTATATGTTGTAAAAAATTTCATTTATAGGAGGGCTATTCTTGCTGAAACTGATCAGAAATGATTACAATAGCCCAAAAGGGGGCTGGCACATACAACTCCAAAAAACCAGGTTTTTTTAGTTGTTTTTGCAGGTAGAATACATACCAGGTGTGACAGAGCACTGTTGGTGCCTGCCACTTTAAGGGATGAGCCAAACAGCCAGCAGGTGCTTGATTATGGTGGCCATTTTAGAACTCTGAATGCCTATATAAGCAGAGCAGGTCATTGCTGGCAGGCTGGGCAGAAATATTGCTTGGCTGCAGGCTGAGTGTTACATTCTGGAGGTAAGGGCAGTTGCTTAAGGGGAAGGTTTTGGAGGCTCTAGGTCCTGGGCATGACCCAAAACTGCACCCTGCCAAGAGTGGGTGGTCTGATGGGGCTCCCAGTGGTGTGGGAGCTCCCAGGAAATACCAGACCAGTTACCACCCCAGTGAAAGGTGGGTCAGGGCACCTTAACCCCCTAGCCCCCATATCATTGTGGGCAAAAGGGGGCCAGGCATGGCTACAGCCACCTGAGCCCAGGGAGGTTGTAAGACCCAGAAGGGGCCAGGCATGGCTATGGCCACCTGAGCCCCACTGGGGAGGGAAGCCCTGTAGCCCCAGTGAGGGGGTGGCCCCAGTGAGGTGACAGAGATGTGGAGCCCCAGTGAGGGGGAAAACCAGAGGGCTGGGAGACCAGTATGTGTGTGTGTCAGTGTATAGAGTTGCCCTGGGAGGGGCAAAGGCAAGCTTGGCCCTGGTCAGGTAATTGGCAGGCCACTACCCCAGTGAGAGCCATGGAAGAGGTCCAAAAGACAGTACATCTGACACCCAAGCTATGAGCTAGATAAAGCCTATGGCTGAAGAGGCCTCCTCCAAGAGGGAGCAAGGCAGTACAGGTTGTTGATGCGTGAAAGAGACCCTGTGAGAGGAGGTGGAATGTGAGAGGCCTTAGTGCAGGGGTGGGCAAAATGTGGCCTGAGGGCCAGATGCAGCCCGCCAAGCCATTCTATCCGGCCCACGGTGACCCTAAAAAATTTAGAAAATTAATATTAATCTGCCCTGGGCTGCCTGTCATGTGGCCCTCGATGGCTTGCCAAAACTCAGTAAGCGGCACTCTGCCCAAAACAATTGCCCACCCCTGCCCTAGAGGGCGGTATGAATGTGTGTGTGTCTGAGGCCTGACAATGAGGGCTAAGCTTGGTTCAGCTGTAGGCCGGGAGCGTTGTCACCTGGATGCCATCTGCAAGGCTTGGGCTGCAGTGTAGGGGAGGAATGGAGCAGCAGATAGTGCCCCCCAGCATTGGGGCAAAAATGGGCAGCCTCCCACCTTAATAAGACCCAATTAAGAAAACAACAAGGCATGATTAAATAAAAAAGTACTAGGACAGTACCTATAAGGAATCACCAACACTTCAAACCAAAAACTTGGTGAGTATATCTGGTGGCAAAGAATGGACAAGAAAGGCATTAGTAGCACATCAGTAACTCCTAGATCGGGGCGGGCAATTATTTTGGGCACAGGGCCGCTTACTGTGTTTTGGCAAGCCATCAAGGGCCGCATGACAGGCAGCCCAAGTCAGATAAATATTAATTTTCTAAAATTTTTAGGGGCTCCGCAGGCTGGATAGAATGGCCTGGAGGGTCACATCCAGACCCCGAGATGCATTTTGCCCACCCCTGGCTTGGATCCTATCAGGTTTTCACCCCAGAAGGACAGGTGTTCTGGAAAATCAGAAGACACATACAGCTTGTCAAAGGAGGAAAGGAAAGAGCCTTGCAGGATTCTGAGAATGAGATAACAAGATCCTGCAAGGGAGACAGCATGTAAAGAGACTGAGTTGGAGACATCTATGGAACAGAACAAAACAAGGCCTGAACCAAGGAGAACTGAGAATGGAGAGATACCACACAGATATAGTTATAAAGCGTTCACAAAGATATAAAGTGTCTACAAAGATTAGCTGACACCTGCTACAGTAGTGGCATATCTTTAGATATTTCATATATTTGAAATCTGGTTGTTGTATATAAATACGTGTGATGTGCAGAGAGCCATTAGAGCTCTGCACATCATTATATTTGCTTCTTCGGGAAGGTATTTGGCACAGGGAGTGAAGCTTTTGCAGTATGTACGCTCACTGGGACATTGGCAGTAGTTCTGTAACAGTTACTTTCAGTAAACTGTATGGTAGCTTTCAGATTCTGGTTCTCTGGCCTGTGAATCAAGCTACCAAATAACAAAATTGGTATTATACAGTGAAACTCCACTTAGTATTCTTTTAAAATAGAGATGGATTCCCTTGATCCAGGCAAGGAACACCTGGATCCAGACTAGAGTGAAATTGTAAATTTGGCTTCAAGCTATCCTTACGATTCCTGGATTCTAAGACTAGTGCTGTCTCCAGTGTAAAATAAAGCAGCTTGAAAGATACTCTGATTTATGCTGGCTTCTGTTCTGGCATCTGGATATTTGAAAGAATGGTGGTATAAAACCTGCTACAGTTCAAGGATTCCTATATTATCCAGTTGCACAACTGTTTTGCACTATTGAAGCAGCACAAAAGAACATCGGTCAATAATTATACTTATTAGTACATTAAATGAAGATAGCAAGATAAATATTATAAACTATCATATCTATATTATCTAGACTGAAATTAGAAAAAAATGGAAATGCTTGAAAACTAATTTACTTTTCAATGGTTACTTTTTGTTACTCAGTTTAGACTCTAACTAGAGTGGTCAGTTTCTAGTAAGTGTCATTTTTTCATTCTGATCACTTATCACAGTATTGTTGTATTTGGATCACAAAAAGGAAGGAAATATATACATTTTTAAAACCACTTGCACTGCTAACTTGAGAACAGTTCTCTCCTGTCTCCTCACAGACAGGTAAGCACAGACAAAATGTCAACACACCTTTGGAAAGGTTAGCTAGAACAGGAGTGCTCAACCTCCAGCCTGCAGGCCAAACGTGGCCCACAGAGCCTTGGAATCTGGCCTGTGGGACTTGCCATGAGTTGGGAAATTTGGTGGTGGGGGAACAGTGGAAGTTTAAATTGCCCCCCTCCCTCCTGCCAAAATCTCAAGTCTGGTGTGGCAGGTTGGAACCAGGCCACAACCCTCCCTGTGCATGGCCAGATCAGGGCTGGGCCATATCCCATTTCTACAGGTGGCTGGATTGGGGCTGGGCTCCCTCCCCTTCTTCCTGTGGAGACAGTCCATGCCCCTTCCCTATATGTAGCTGGCTGAGGGCTGGGCCATGCCCTTTTCTACCCTTATGGGGCTGGGACACCCCCCCTTCCTTTGACCTTGACAGGCTGGGGCTAGGCCATGCCCCCTCTCCCTGCAGGGCTAGATCAGGGCCAGGCTATGTTCCCACCCTCTCCTCCCCTCCCCTCCCCTGCCAGGCTGTGCCAAGTCTTCTTTCTTTGCATGGCTGGATTGGAACCAGGCTGCCCCACCCCCTTCTCCCTCCACAAAGCCGGATAAAGTGCTGCCAGGTGCCAGATTGGGTCCACTCCCTGGATCTGGCCCATGGAGGGACCGGACACTACCCATTTGACCCTGTACACAAAAAGGCTGAGCACAACTGAGCTCAAGCATAGAGACTGTTTTGTGTTAGTTCCTTCTAGGTACAGCTGTGCTGCTAAGAGGCATCTAATCTGTCAGATCTTCTACAAGAGGTATTTAGAACACTCTTTATGGTAAGATTTTATCAAGTTATTTTATTTTGATAAAACATTAAAAAAAAGAGAGAAAAGAAGGAAAAGAAAACAAGAGAGCAGGCAAACAGTTTTTTTTTAATGTCTGGAGTACCTGACAACAATCTTTAAAATGAATCTTTAATATTTAGATATGTTCATGGGAATACATGGTCCAACACTGTATGGCCCGTTCAAACTTGCACTAAAGTTAATGCAAAGCTTCTTATTGACTTTAATGTTTTGAATCAGTCCAGTAATCATCAGGACATAGGGTGTGTCCACAACTGCAGAAAGGCACTTCCAATTGCAGTGTAACTTTCACGCTTTACACAAGGTGCTTACAGTTACAGTGTGATCGAACTTAACAGATGTTTGGCATTTGGATGGTGGGACTCAGAGCCTCCAAGCACTGCCCCATGCCAGGAGGCAGGGGGTGCTGTTGCACACTGTCCAGCATGCTGCACAGGTTCCCTTCGCTGCCAGAGGGTGCTGAGAAGGGGCTAGCTGTGGCCTGACCCCTGGGCTGTCAGTGACAGCCCTTCATCCCAGCCCTGCCTCCTCCCTCTGGCCAACTGAGCCACAGCCTGGCCCATTGGGATGGAAGGCAGAATGGTGTCTCTTCCCAGCAGAGATGGCAGACAGTTGGCCTGGTCACACTGTGTGGAGTGAGTGAGGGCTCTCTCTTCCTGGGATTCCCCATGCATCTGACCAGCAGAGCCAGCTGGGAGCCTGCACAGTTGTGAGGAGGGAGGGGAAGGCTCTCTCTCCCCAAAATTTCTGCTGGCTGCCAGAAAGTGCAGAGAAGCCAAAGGGGCTAGCTGAGAGCCACAGCCTGGACAGGGAGAAGGAAGGGGAGACAGTGTCTCTTCCTGGCTTTCCCCCCTGAGATTGACCAGCAGAGTGGGCAGACAGCTGGCTGAGTCACGTTGCGGGGAGGAGAGTGTGGGCTTTTGGAGGCTTGTCCAGACCAGCTGGTGAAAATTAAAATGAGAGTCCCAGGTGCAGGTTGCAGAGGCAGAGTACCAGGAGCTGTGAAATAGGAAGCCCTATTAATATTAATTGTTGCTTCAGAGGTGATTGTTAACACCTGTGAAGTATAGAACTATGGGTCATTAACAGACCAATGACTCCCTGCAGCCTGGACTACCTGACAACATTCTCTAAAATGAATCTTTATAGTTCAGTTATGTTCATGGAAATATGTGGTCTAAGGGACAAGGGGGCAGGCAGGAAGAGTCCCAGATTTCACATTGTCTCATATAGTGACCCTAGTTCTGCCAGTTTGTCCCAGAGGAAAGCTGGGGAGAGACACTGTCCTGCCTTCTTTCCCCTTGGCTAAGCTATGGCTCTCACCTGACTGGAGGGAGGAGGCGGGACTGGGACAAGAGGCTGTCACTGATAGCACAGGGGCATAGCCAGCCTGGCACTGGGACAGGCAGAGGAGATGAGCTCTGCCTGCCCTAGGTTAGAGTGCAGTCCAGTGCAAAGGTACATGGGATGGAGGCAGAATTGCCTGAAAGTTAAGCCCTGCAGCAAACACAGGTTTGCTAAGGTGCTGTGCCCTAGAATGCCTTCATGTGATAGCTTATTTAATGAGGATTACATTTTTGCCCAATCAGCCATTTTAAAAGCACTCTGCAGCAGTGAATGCTTGTTACATTACAGCTGTAGACAGCTTTCGGAGGTCTTGTTGTGCAAAAAATGTAACTTCTGTAAGCGCCTATATCTTCCTACCTTCTGTTTTATTTTATGGCCAAGAACGTGAAAAACTTCCATTGTAAGGGAGGTGAGGCAATACTGAAATAAGGGCTTTTTTATCTATTTAAAACAGGTAGAGAGAGCTATCGTTCAGTACAAGCTATTTTTAAAAAGTCAGTCTGAAATCATCAATTTAAAAAATATGAATTAAAGAAGCTCTGTGAATGGTGCCTGTCTGCTTTTTATGGCGTTACATTTTCCTATGTAAAAATATTCTCTTTCACCTGTGTAAAAAGGTCCATTTAAACAACATGGAAAAAGTGGCTGAACATAGCCCCAAAACAAGGAAACAAATTTTTGCCAAGGACAAAGTATGCAGGGTTAATAAGGATAAAGTATTTTCTCTCCAGTCTTTGTCACAGTAAGTTTGCCTGTTGTAATAATACTACATTATTTTGTTCAGACACAAGTGTAATTTTAAAGATAATAGTCTCATTTTTAATTATTCTTTTCTATTGTTAGCTGCTTCAAGTGTTTTCTCAAACAAAAACAGTTTTAAATGATACCTGAAGTTCACAAGTAAACTTTAAAAATATTAATGTTACAAATATTAATTAAAAAATTAAGTTAACTTACCATTCTAAACACCAGCATGAAAATGTCATTTCCAAAGCTCTGTTTACAAGATGCAATCTGGAATGGGAGTAAAACTAAATTTGTTGGAAGAAGATTAAATTAATCTTAGCTCTTCTATGCTTTAGAAATGTGAAAATATTTTAATAGGATAAAAAACATTTTTCTCCTTAGAAGAGAAGTAGCCTTAGATAAAACAGCATTTTAAAAATTTTTTTATATGTTGTAACATTCATGATTTTTCCTTTTTTTACTTATGAGGATAATAGTTTCAATGTTTCCGTATAATACCAGTATGTAAAGAAATAATATTGTTTTTATGGTTCAGACATTATACTTACGCTCAGATCAACAAATTCAGAATTCTCCTGACTGACCTTGCCAATCTTAATCCAATTTTCCCACATACAGACTTATTTGGTAATTTATATTTTCACAAGACAGATGTTTCCACTACTTTAATCGCCTGGTAATAGTTCATGCAAATGAAAAATGTAAGTTTTCCATACATGTATAAGTTGTTCCACAAACATCTGGTAAGTAAACTCTTAAAATTTGTTAGATTCCAGGCCAAACCAGGTGTTCAGAACAGTTTCTCTTGAACTGAGTGATTGCATAAAGTAATTCTGTGCAACTAATATTGGCATTTTAATGGTTATGATGATGCAAAAGGTCATGACATAACTTTCTGATGTTATGAACATATATCCAGTGTGAAAGATCCATCAGTGAGTGGTTGTTAATAAAAATTGCCTACACTGGTGGCCGTCAGATGTTGCCAAATGAAACATCTGACCATAAAGCTAATAGTGCCTTTTAAAATACATCTTTTGGTAAAGCAAATTGCCAAAAGTTTGAAGTACCCTTAGGCAGTTCTAAGAACGCATTTATTTCTAATGTTATAATGATACTTAGGTTATCTGCATCATATTCTTGTATTCTCAATGACAAACACCTTTTTGAGGTGGAAATAACCACAACTTGAAAAATAGTTCATTTTGCAAAAGAACAAAAGAAAATAAAAAAAATAAGAAAGCTAAGAAACATGGAAAGAGCAAAACCTAAAGCCCTTATTCAACTACAACTCCAGTTGAAATCAGTAAAGGTTACAAATGTTTCCTAGGTTTGGATGAATGTGAATTTTTCTTTTTCTTAAGTAAAAGGGGCACAGGTTCCATCATATAAACATATTTGCTTAATTTACACCTGTCAATCTTAATCTCAATGACCTATGAATGATAAAGTATTGCTTTCACTGACTTTCTTTGCCTGTCACCAATCATTCTGATAAATTGTCTATCATATTAGCAGGTGTATAGGACTAGCTGTTTTTAGTAAAAGTACATAGCCACACTAATACTTTGCATATTTAATTAAATTTTTGCACAGCAGCTGGAGTCCCTGAGATACAAGCTAATTAAAAACAAACTCTATTTGCATGTAATGTTTTCTATAGCTATTTATCGATACAATAATTTAGAAAGATTCATGACATGGTCATTGATTGAATGTATTAACTTTTTCTTAATAACAACAACAATAATAATACAATATTTAATCTATGCAACAAAATGAATGTCACATTTTATTGTATCAAAGCATAAATGAGAGGAAGAAGCAATATTTTCTACTGCAACTTTCACTGTTTTCTTTTTCCCTTCCACCAACTGAAATACAACTCATTAAAAAACTGGTTTATTCTTCACAAACTAACATTTATACTCTGACATAAATAAAAAACTACATTAACTTACCTAGGACAGAAGAAAGTCATATCTGACATACTTGACTATTGCTGTATTTGGCTAGTAATATTGGATATACAGCAATCTTACTGAGCTCTAATATGGTACATACTTTCTTCTAACTTATATTAGGGTTTTTTTTATAAATCACTGATCAGTAACAAGATATTGGTTCTAACTGGGCAGTTCTTCTTCAGCTTTTGGCAATCTTCTAATATGGTGCGAGAATTAGGGAAAGGTGGATCTCCATCCAGAGGTCTCCAGATTCCATTTTTTTGTGAGTCTAACACACCACCAGGGCTGAAGGTAGGCAAGTAGTCAGGAGACTTGTGGATTGCCAGGGCTGTAAGACTCTTCCTCGGTTTAGCTATATAGCTTGTTCTTTGTGCTTCTGGAGAAGGGTGGTCATGCTGTATGCGTTCCTATAAGTGCTAGTGGAAGACAGACTTGGAGTTTCTTTTGAAGTAGCTACCATGACAATAGTGGCCATACCCACGAGGCACCAGCTGCCTCACTGAGTAGTTGCTGCAGCTGTCCCAGAATAAACATTGTAACAAATAAAGGTTAGAATTTGGGGGTTCAAAAATATTTCTGAGTGTTTTCTTGCATGCCATTCAAAAGCATAACAATCATTCCACTATTATAAATAGAGTAGCTTGAGGATTATGGGGAGCATTAAAGAGAAGTTTCTTTGGAGACACCCATACTTAAACTAAATGTTGTGGTGTGAATTTTTAAGTCACTCCACCAATTCATCTGCAACATAAACAGTGCTCTCCTCCAGGTTGCTTTCAAAAGTAAGTATTAATTTTTGTCAGTTAACATTTTTCAAAACATTGTTGCAAATAAAGGACTAGAAACCTTTTAAAACTAAGAAACAAAATTCTCCTGGGTAGACTATGGACTTTCACTTTGTTAATAATGGGTTCGCTGAGGTATCACAAACTCCTTCCAGCTCATCAGAAGAATGAGGCTAATTTGTTTCACAAAACAAAACTTATATTGTGGTGAGAAGAGTACTCAGATTAACACATGCAATTTAAAATAGTGAACTCATATTTTTTACATTGTGTTTAGGAAACTGCCATTTCTTAATTTGTTGTAATTCTTACTTAGATTTACTGTATCAACAAAGAAGAAAAGCTGTTATTGTCCCTTGATGGGAAAGAGTTGGCTGGCTGAGAACCAAACTCTGCCCTGCCTTTTAGTCTTTCTAGCTAAGACATGTCTTCTTTCCAGTTATGACCTTTCACAAGTCCATAGGTGAATCTAAAACACTTCTGAGTTATTCCCCATATGTTTCTTTTGACTACTTGCAGGGGGCATCAAAGGCCAATTCTGGCCACTTAATCTAAATTCAGCCGGAAAAAATTAGGTAAATGGTAACTGTAAAGTGCCTGTGCATGAAGGAGTGCACAGAGAGTAACCACAGGAAGAATAATGTAGTTTCATAGTTGGTAGGGTCGGAAGGGACTTGAGCATCAAGTCCAACCCCCTGCCATGGCAGGAAAGAGTATTGGGGTCAAATGACCCCGGCTAGGTGATTATCTAGCCTCCTTTTGAAGACCCCCAGGGTAGGAGCAACCTTGGAAGTTGGTTCCAGATCCTAGCTGCCCTGACTATGAAGTAGTGCCTCCTGATGTCTAGCCTGAATCTACTTTCAGTCAACTTATGGCTGTTATTCCTAGTAACTCCTGGTAGTGCTCAGGAGAACAGGGGCACTCCTGGTAGTGCTCCTGTTCCCCACTGGTCCCCCCTGGTAAATTTATAGACGGCCACCAGATTCCCCCTCAGCCTTCTCTTGCTGAGGCTGAACAGGTTCAGGTCTCGTAGCCTCTCTTCATGGGGTCTGCTCTGCTGCCCCCTGATCATGCGAGCGGCCCTCTTTTGGACCCTCTCAATGCTGTCCACATCCCTCCTGAAGTGCGGTGCCCAGAGAGGTGGGGTAGTCCTCCTTTAAGAAGGTGCTCTGTATCTTAAATCAGTATTTGGGTCAAATGAATGGTTTTCAAAACTGAATTTTCCAAACTTTTCTTATCTGGGGACCCATGTTGAAACTCTGACTAATTTACAAGGAAAAATGAGTTTAGTACTCTTATCATAATGCCTATTTATGGTCAGGCATCTCAGATTTGTACACAAATTAGTGTTGTGTCCACCTGTGTTCAGGAAAGCTCCAGGACTGAAACGTAGAAGTGTTGCAGGTCACAAATGAGAGCACTGGACAAAATTGCTTGTGGGTTATTTGCATTGCGTGGAGATTAGTGTGTATATATGTATCAAACTAGTACTATTAGTCTCACAATTTCAGCAAAGTTCACCTAGGAATTTCAACAGAATCTGAATAAAAAGGCATGCTGTCCTTTTTTTACTTTCAATAGAGACACTGAATAAGAATATAAATTGATGTTTCCTCTCACTGCTTGAGATGTTTCTACAAGAACATGTTGAGGGAATACATGGGGGTCATGGGGTGATGCAGGATATTTTGGGCTTTTCTTGCTACAGATATTGTTATAGATTTAAAAAAATAAGTATTTTTGGCCACCTTTATTTGTCCCTTAAATTCCCATTGGCTCCCAAGTATGTGTAACTTGCCACATTCCATAAGAGAGAATTGAAAACAGAATCTGCGATGATCCAGGTAAATTTTGCCTATTGCCTATTATGAGCTGGTCCTCTGAGAACCTGTTTAATGTTATGTGCAGACAAAGTGCACTCCATGCTTAGTGTCTGTTTAGTCCTCTAGGCATCCCAGACGGCACCACCCTTCACACCCCCAAATCCCACGTAGGGCAGCAGGGCTGCTTTGGGATACAGCTAGAACTCTACTGCCAAAGATTTATTGCCTACGTAGACCATAGTCCCCAGGGATGGGGAAGTAGAAAGCCTCCCTGTCAGCTTCAGTTCCATGCCAGGGACCCTGAGCAGGGTTCCCAGGCTTATTTAGGGCAGGGGGATGGGGTAGCTAGGTGCTATGGCCTGCTGCATGTGT
>NW_017729022.1:111680900-111691607 GCF_001723915.1 Gavialis gangeticus
ATGCCAGGGACCCTGAGCAGGGTTCCCAGGCTTATTTAGGGCAGGGGGATGGGGTAGCTAGGTGCTATGGCCTGCTGCATGTGGTGGGTGGTATGCCTGTAACAGTAAAACACCTGTTAATTGCTGGGTGTTGGTGGTGGGGAAACAGAGCAATTGCACAGTAGGCAATTAATAGAAATTTCTCACTTTCACATGGCATCAGATATCGACTTCCAACTCCATGAGCCACTGCCTGGTATGATCGCTCAGTGTGTGGATTCCATCTGCCCCATCTGGGCATTTGTAAAGATTCCAGCTTTTGATTAACTGCTGCATTGTTTGTTGGACACTGCATTTACACAGGGGGATGTCCAAGATGCTCATCTTGTGAAGTGTTGTTTTGAAGTGTCCATATCCAGATCTTAGCCTGTTCAGCTTGACCCATGCTTCTTTGTCAAAGTTGTGCCCAGTGGGAGACTCGTTTGGTGTTGGTATAAAATACTGTAGGAACAGGTCTGACTTGTCCCAGTGTTCAGCTGACTGTTGCTGACCATATGGTTAGTTCAGCATCCCGAAGACATTTAAGCCTTTTAGCCTTCATCTATTTAGGTCTTCAGTTAGCAGTTGATGAAGCAGGTGATTTTCATCATCTCTTGCCTCTATTGCCAACAATGGTGTTAGGCTGTCTTTTCTTATATCATATGGTCTAATGCCCAAGAGTACAGGGAGTTCATCTGTATGTGTGCAACTTGTGTAACCTGTTATGAGTTTCAGCACAATAAGTCCAATGTCAAGTTTTTTAGTGTGGCAACTTCTGGACTATAGATTTAATAGACATTAGGGCTGGAAAGGAACTTGGGAGATCATCAAGTCCAGCCCCCTGCCCCAGAGACAGGAAGTCAGCAGGGGTCATAGGAGCCCAGTAAGATATATGTCCAAATGCCTCTTAAAGGAGTTCAGAGTAGGTGCTTGCACCACCTCTGATGGCAGTCTGTTCTAGGACTTGGGGGCTTGGACAGCAAAGAAGTTCTTCCTTATGTCCTGCCTGAAATTATCTTGGAGGAGTTTGTGACCTTTTGACCTTGGGGCACTCTGGTGAACAGGCCTGATTCTGAGGTACACCCCTTATATACTTATAGGCAGCCACCAGGTCCTCCCTGAGCCTGCACTTTTCCAGGCTGAAGAGTCCCGTAGCTCTCAGCCTCTCATCATAAGGCCTGTTCTCCTGCCCTCTGATCATGCATGTGGCTCTCCTCTGGTCTCTCTCAAGCTTCTCCACATCCTTTTTAAACTGTGGAGCCCAGAATTGGATACAGGACTCCAGCTGTGGCCTCACCAAGGCCAAGTACAGCGGGAGGATGACATCCTGGGATTTGCTTGAGAAGCATCTATGGATGCAAGCCAGAGTTTTGCTTGCTTTACTGGCTGCAACATCACATTGGTGGCTCATATTCATCTTGTGGACAGTCATGACCCCCAAGTCCCTTTTGGCCGTGGTACTAGCAAGTGTAGCACTGCCAAGCCTATAAGCATGTTGCGGGTTTTTCTTCCCAAGGTGGAGTACGTTGCATTTTTGGTGTTGAATGCCATCAGGTTTTTGTCTGCCTGTTTTCTAAGCCTGTCAGGGTTGGTCTGGATCACCATCCTGTCCTCAGGTGTGGACGTTTTACCCCAAAGTATGGTGTCATTGGCAAACTTGACCAGTCTGCTTCTGATATCAATGTCTGCATCATTAATAAAGATGTTAAAGAGTATAGGTCGAAGGACAGAAACTTGGGGGACCCCACTGGTCATGGCGCACCACGATGATTGACTTCTGTCAACTACCACTCTCTGGGTCTGACCTCAAAGCCAATTCCCCAACCATTGGACTGTGATGTAGCCGAGGCCACGGTTGGCCAGTTTTTCTATGAGATGAGCATGAGATACCAGATCGAAGGCTTTTTTAAAATCAAGATATATGACGTCAATCTCTTCTCCCTTGTCCAGGTGATATGTCACCTGGTCATAGAAGAAGATGAGATTGGTCAGGCAAGACCTACATGCGACAAACACATGCTGGCTATCCCTCAGGACGTTGCCATCAGCCAGCTTGTTGAGAATGGTCTCTTTGATAATTTTTTCCACGATCTTCCCTGGGATAGAGGTCAGGCTGATGGGCCTGTAGTTCCCCAGATCTACTTTCTTCCCTTTCTTGAAGATAGACACCACATTTGCCTTCTTCCAATCTTTGGGCACTTTGCCTGAATGCCATGAGTTCTCGAAGATCCGTGCCAGTGGTTGAGCTATGATGCTTGCCAGCTCCTTAAGTACCCTGGGTGTAAACCATTAGGGCCATCTGACTTGAAGGTATCCAGCCTCAGGGTGTTTCTTCACACGGTCTACATTGATGAAGTGTAACAATTCTCCCTCACCCTGGGGCTGGTGGAAAAACTGATGCAAAATACCCATTAAGCAGGTTGGCTTTTTCCTGGGTGTCATTTGTCAGCTGTCCCATCTGGTTTAGCAGGGGTCCAATGTTACCTTTGCTTTTCCTCTGGCTCCCCACATATCTAACAAAGGACTTTTTATTGTCTTTGATACAGGAGCACAATATTCTTCTAGGGCATATACCATTGCAAGTGCATTGGTTCTGAGCCCTTTGAAGTTGGCACCCCATGTCATGTTGGCTGAACACCTTAAAGCAGCTACCCATGCAGAGACTTTACTGCTGACCTTCTGAATGTGATGTTTATAGGTGAGGGAATGTTTTAATGTGACTCCTGGCTAGGTTGAGGTATGTTCATGGGGAAGGGCGTGGTTGCCTACTCTGATATTCAGCATGCTCTTTGCTCAATTGTCCAGGTGGAAGAGTGATAATACTGATTTATTGATGCTCAGCTTTAAACGCCACTTGTGGAGCTAGTTAGTGATAAGTTCCATATTAGTACTCAGTATCTTTTCCAGTTCTGTCATGCCAAATCCTTGGGCTACGATGGTGACATTGTCAGTGTACATGTATCACTTAGAAGTTGTATGTAGGAAGTCTGAGATATGTACATTGAAAACTACTGGTGCTAACACTGACTGTTGGGGACTCCATTCTTCAGAGTTCACATTCTGCATTTTTTTATCCTTGGTGAGTTTGAATGATCTGCTGGAGATAATGCTCATGATAAAAGCATACAACTTGCAGCCAGATATCACAGAGTATGCTTTATATTTGAGACCTTGGTGCCATACCTTATCATAGGCAGCTATAAGGTCAATACAGACTGTGCCTGGTTTGTGTTTCATTTCAAATCTGTTTTCTTTGTCAGATATAAGTAGTATCACTTGGTCATTGGTGCACTGCTTTTTCTAAAAGCCAGCACAGTCTTTTGGGAGCTGGGGATCAATGATGTTCTCTATTATATTCAGGATTATGCATTCCATGAGTTTGGATGTAATGCAGAGTAGTGAGATGGGTCAGTATATCTTTGGATACTCTAGTGGTTTATTGGGTTTCAGGATAGCAATAACATCAACTTTTCTCCAGATTTTTAGATGTCTGTTATTTCCTAGACATTTATACATTAATTTCTGAAGCCATCTTTTCATTGCATTTCTGAGCTTGGTAATGAATTCTGGGAATATCTTATCCGGTCCAACAGTCTTGCCAGTCTTGATTACTTTAGTAGCTGTGTCCAAATTATTGCCAGATATGGGAGCAGTTAAATTAAGGTTGACACTGGACGATTTAAGTTGTTCAGGAGTTAGGTGTCTAATAAGTTCTGTGTGTTGTTTGCTTGGGTTACTGTGCTTGTACTCTACTTGTGTTTTTCTGTGTTTGTAGTATGTGAAGTTTTATTTATTGTCATCAGGTGGCTACTTTGGCTATTTTTGAAAATTTGGTAGAGAGAATTCAGAGAAGCCCTGAGAACAGGGCAAACTTACTCCTAACAGGCATGGCTGGGCCAGACAAGCTGCAGAGGGGCGAAACACCTGTGCTGTTCATTAGTCACTTTTATCTGCGGCTGGGGTTGGCATGGCCGATGACGCCATCCAAGAACACTGCCCAGCTGGAATAAAAGCCGGTGCCAGAGAAACAGCTGGGGGGATGCAGTAAGGAAAGAGCTGTGAGGCATCCCCCCACCCCGAGCTGACCAGAGGCCTCTCGGCCGCTGTGGGGAAAGGCTGAAGAGGGATCTGGCAGAGAGGTATGGGATCCATTTAAAGGGACACGTCATTCTGGATGATGAGGGAGCTGACCGGGGAAGATGCTGAGGGATGACGAAGGCATAGGGCACAAGACACGTCAGTGGGGAGCGGGATGAGGACCCTCCCTGGAGTTTCTGTTATTTCCTTCACTTCCCTTTCACTTAAACCCTGGAGACCAGGAGAAAGGACACACGTCGGCGGATGAGTGGGCCAGGGCTGCTTGGGGACCCTTGACACCAATAGGCATGACCCCTCACAAGGCTGCCTAACCGTCCAAGTAAACCCATGTGGCAGAGAGGAAAACTGTTGCGAGCAATGAGGGCCAGAAAGTCTGAAAGAGATTAGGACACAACGACCAAGTGTGGTTGGACTGTCCATCATTCAGCCATTCCAACAGGATGGTGCATGGCTGGGGTCTAGGGGAGGTGGAGTCCAAGGAACACCCGCTGGTGACACCGCCCGGCACGTCCCCTCCCCTAGAAGGGAATTCCACAACTGAATGTAATATCCAAGGCATGGCAGGAGAGCATTGGGGTATCTCTTGGGGAGAATGCAATCAGACATTGTGGCAACATGAGCAGCCTCCATGGCAGATGCTGGGCGCCTGCTCCAGGGCCACATGGGAGAGGCTCCACAAAGCCAGGCAGGTACACTGTAAAAAAAAAATTATGATTGTTGTGACAGGTTTGGGTCCCAGGGCAGCTGTGATGACCTCTGGTGGCCAAGTAATTCCTGCCCGGCTCCAACTCTAGAGGCCCTCACTTCCTTTACTCACCCACCATGCATTCTTTGTTGTTATCTGCAAAGAAAGGAGGCTGCCTCAGGGACCTAGAGCAAACCTATTGTTGATCAAGTATCAGGCTTCAGCCTTCCCAGCCTCTGTCCTTTTGCTTTTACTGAGCCCTTCAGTTCTAGTCCACATACTGGACCAAGCTTTGGGATTCCCAACTTCTAGTCACCCTTCCAAGACCTTATCTCTCTCAATTTAAGCCCCCAGGCCCTGAGACTGCCCCTCTCAGGCTCCCTGACTGTGGGCTTTCTGTGACTGTTATGGCCCTCTACTCCCCGCAGGCATTATGGGCCTTCCTAATACCACCCCTATAGTCCCCCCAGACTACCAGGGAAAACTGGAATCAAAACAAAACACAAGTCCTTCTGGCTCTAATAGAACCCCAATCCTGGGTCTAGATCCATTGGTAGCAGTCAGCTCTCTAGTGTCTCAGGTCCTACCACACTCACAGTCTGATTCTAACTCACAGGCACCTCTGCAGAGCTCCTTCTTCCTCAGGCCCCACAGCTAGACTACCAGCCTCTGGGGATGCCTTGTATCCCTCAGGCCCTGCCTCTTTTCTGGTCAGCTGACTTCCTCAAGGTTTCATAGTTTCATATTGCTTAGGGTCGGAAGGGACCTAAACAGATCATCAGATCTGACCCCCTGCCCTGGGCAGGAAGGAGTGCCAGTCACAGCTGCGCATTGCCTATCCTGTAGTAATATGCAGTACCTCCAGCCAAGTATCACCTCCCTTCCCTCCCCCCATTTTGTTTGCCTTTCATGCTAACATATTACAAGTAGATGTTGTGGGTTTTTTGACACTCTCTGCCGAAAACAGTGCCGACCCATACTCTAGTTACACAGTTTGGCTATTTCAGTTAGGTAGTTTGTAAATGTATTGTAACTTTGATTGATATTGGTTTCTGATGGATCCTCTAATTGTTTTGTTCTCATTAATAGAACTGAATGGCTGTTATTTCTATGCTCAGTGTGAAATAAATTAGACCATTAATTGTTCCTCCCTCTCTATGCTGCAGTCTTGGGCAGCCAGCTCTGCCCTGCAGGTTCCACCTTGCACGTACATCTGTATGTAAGGTACTTGAGCCACTTTCTAGGCAGTGTGAGGTGGAGATGATGGGAAGTCCCAAAGCAACTAGCCTCTGGAATGAAGCAACAGATATCCCCAGACTGGAATGGTCACCCCCTGTCTGAGTCCTACCACAGAAAGTTGGGTGGTATGCAAGCAAGTATAGGCATGGGAGAGTAGGTGAGACATGCAGGGAAACTGAGGGTTGCGGTTTATAGTTTCATAGTTTCTAGGGTCGGAAGGGACTTGAGCATATCATCTAGTCTGACCCCCTGCCATGGCAGGAAAGAGTACTGGGGTCAAAATGGTTTAGGTGGAGAGCACAGGTGACAGCCCAGAAGGGATGATGAAGATACACCTGGTGACTCCTCCAGCCCATCTCCACCCCAACTGAGACTGAGACCCCCTACACCCAGGATCCAAAGCATGGAGGTAAACTTGACAAGGTAGCTTTCCAGGGCAGAGGTCTTGGGGGTGGAGCCAGAGCACCTAGCCCCCTGGCAACCAAGAGCAGGTGGCCATACAACTCTTCCCAGCACTTGGTAACCTCTGCACTCCAGGCCCCTACCTCAATCCAGGTCTTCTTCCCCTTCTATGGGAATCCTGGGGAAACGCCAGGCATTGACCCCTGGAAGGCATGATGGTCTGGGTACTCAACCACCCCCTGGTGGCATTTTGGCAGCAGTGCAATCCCTAAAAGGGGATGATTCTACTTAGAGCCTTAACAGTGTATGTGTGGATACGTCTGTCTAAGGACAGTTGTGAATCAATGCCCAACCAGTGACATTCTTGGAATAGTTCAAGTGTTATGTCTGTCTGCAACCTAAGAAAAATGAACCAGAAGACATGTGAATTTGATTTCAGGTAGAAATGCTGAGGTAGGGGTGCCTAGTCCACCCAACTTTTGTTTTTGTATAAGTTCATAGTTTTGGAGTCTGATATGGAGAGAATTGATGTATGTTTGTTTGTCTACTCTTTAAAGTACACAGAAAGCTTGTGTACACAGAGCTACCATTTAAAGAATAGAGCCCTAGTTTGTGCTGAGTAGGTCTGACTGGTTTAAAGCACTGCATGTTTACTTGTGATAGCTTTAAAGAGGAATACTTGTACGTTTCCCTCACAGCTCAACTCAACTCTCAGCATTTGTGCAGTTTTCCATGATTAATTAGGTGATTTCTTTGTATAATATTGTTTTTCCTAGAATTTCTATGAATTCTAGGATTTATTTATTTTAACACTAAATAGGGGAAATGAAAATACTGTAGGAAAACATCACTTTAACTATGAGCACTGTCAATGCAAAAGTTGATTTAAAAAGAGTTGCTCTTACAAATCAAAAACTCTAATCCTTAACTTTTGATTTTAAACATATTTTCAGAAAGAAATCTCCAGGACAACACTTACTTGGATATAACAACATGAAGATTAATTGAAAAGTTACCTAAGGCATGAAAATAATTATAAATGCATGAAATATTTCTGTATGATTTACCAAGGAGAAACACAATTAAAATTATAGGAAGTTAACCCAGAAGAACAGAAAGCTAATCATCAAGCTTATATAAACACACAAGAGTTGTGACATCCAAAGCAGCATGGGTAGGGAGGATACTAATTTTTCATAGCACACAAGGGAATCCATGACAATCATGACATCAGGTACAGTATATGATCCAAGCAGAAGATCTCTTTGATGGGCATTGAGAAGATAATGACAAAAGTAAATGGCACTCCAGGAGAGCCTTTTTGGTTACTAGAAGAAACACAAAATGTTCACTTTTCATTTTATTACATTTTCTTAAATAGTTTCACATCAAAAGGAAATCAAATTCTATTTGGGAGCTGGACCCAATGATCTTGAAAGGTCCCTTTGAGCCCCAAACAGCTATGAATCTATAGCATTTGCAGATATCATATCATACGTATTTTATTCACTTGAAAGGAGGGAAAAAGTAAACAAGCATGCCTTTTTAAAAAATGGTTTGACCATGTGCAGGTTATTTGTGGGTGGGATAGAGGGCTTTTCTTTTTTTTATATAACAGATAGAGCAAAATCAAAGAACGGTGCTTCTTTATCCAGAGAAACTTCTTAGAAGGTTTGTTGTTATTCTACTGAGGCATGGCTATAAACCAAAAGCACAAATGTGGAGTGAGATGGAAGATGACAGGATTAGTGATCTAAAGATGGAAGCAAATGAGAGACAATGATACAAATATCAAAACAATGCAAACCAACAGTTCTTACAAGATGCTTTCTCTTGGGGTCAGGACAGACTGAAGAGAAAGCCATAAAACAGGAACATGCTATTTCTACCTTGGAAACTCCCTAACTAGAGGCTTTTACTTTACCTCATGCAAGCTAAAGAACATTAGACTATGCATTTCCTCAATAGCATGATCAACAAAGACAAAAGAGAGAATTTGTCTTGTTATTTGTCATGTAGGGTAAAATGATGGCGTTTTAGGCTCTGAATGTATATACACAGACTAGAATTAAACACATCTTTAGTGGAGTACCAAAGATTTGTGCCATATATGCAGGATTTTGATTTTTGCAAACTTGGACACTGATCCTTTAATGCATCTCCAACAGAACAGTTACTCAGCTCATTTACTTCAGTTGGACCATATCTGGTACCTATTTAAAAGTTATCATTAAATAAACAACTTACTGCATAACACAAAAATGAGTTCCTTAATTGACAACACTATAAACCTTTTAACATCAATTCTATACCATTTGGACTTTTTTCTTATTTCTTTTACTATTATATATGTATGAGTCTGATCCTATAAGGCTTAAGAAGATGGGTAATTTACACATATAGATATAGCTATTCATATACAGAAAACATGGAGAGATTAAATCCTATAAATGGACAAGAAAAAGCATGCATAACCTGTTTTGATATTTTAAAACATGGTAATTTTTAGGAGAAATACCCAAAGAACAAATATTTATAATTTAACATATGGAATCATTTGCAAATGGGACTCAGAAAGACATAATGGGTGCCTAGACACTGGATACCTATGTGACTGGGTATTTATATTGCTTATGCAGGAGGCATTGTGGTTGTATATATGAACCTAATTTTAAAGATTTTCCTTTCTCTTCATTATATGAGGATGTCAATCCTTACTTCAGAATACCCAAGGTAAGCAACACATTTTCTAAGAGCCATCTGATAACTAAAAGTTCCAATGTGCATTCTTACTGTTAGTTTAGATTAGGGGTGATCAAACTCTGGCCCATGGGCCAATGTAGCTTGTGGAGCCATGGGATCCTGCCCATGGGGCTCCCCATGGGTTGGGAAATTTGGTGCTTGGGGAGCAGTGGTGAGTAATACTGCCATCCTTCCCCGCTGCCAAATTCCAAAGCCCCACAAGGCTGGATTGGGGCTAGGCCAGACCCCCTTCCATCTCCTCTGCAGCTGGTTTGGGGCCAGGCCATACTTACTTCCACCTACATGTAGCTGGATTAGGCCCAGGCCATGCCCCCTTTCTACCCCACACAGCTGCATCGGGGATGGACCATGACCCTTCCCCCTTGCATGGCTGGATGGGCACTGGGCCAAGACCCCTTCCCCCATGGGGCTCAATCAGGGCTAGGCTGCTCCCTGACCCTCCCACAGAGCTGGATCCAGGCTGGAGACAGACTGAGCAACACACATCCAGCCTTAGGTGAAAAAAGGTTGGGTACCTCTGGTTTAGAAAGAAGAATTCTTTACTTTAGGTCAGCATAATTGAAAGGTGACAGACCAGCTACTTGCTGGCATGCTAAATCCAAGAAATAGATTGAAATACTCCTGATGATCTAGTAAAACTGTCTTCTGGACTTGTTCCCTGGGACAGTATACATTTACTGGCTTCTGTTAAATCTTATCATGTAGGATCAGTGAAAGTGTACATGAAGGAGATAACTAACATATAACCAGAAAACATCTTGTCAGGACTCCATTTAAATTTCTCAACAGTTAATTAAAATTGCTTACCAACCTATGTCATCAAAAAGGACACAAAATATCATGTTACTTCTGTATTCCAGCCCCCTCAGAGCTGTTAGGTTCTTGGGGAGGAGATAGTAATTTACCCTTTTTGTCCATCAAATGTATATATTTTTGTTTCTCTTAAAATGGAGCAAAAGAAAACCAGGTAGTGACAATTATCAAGTATAGATGATGTGGACACTTGCCTACCATAAACTGGATTGGATAAATCAACTTACTTCCTGTTGTCAGCAGATAGACAGCAGACAGACGACCAAACTTTCATTGGTATCAACCATGGTTGGATTCCAAGATAACTTATGAAGTGAAAGAATCTGATCATATATCTTATAAAGATGTAATCTTGAATAAAGGGGATTGCCTTCCCCATACTTCAAAATATGGAATACAAATGCTTGATACACTTGCGATCATATTACCAACATAGCATCATTTCAGTAATTTTTAAGGAAACAAATACTTTCCCTAATGTAAAAATTTAGTTGTACTGAAATATTCAATAGCTATGTAAGCAAGCTATAGTTGATATTTATCCCAGAGTGCTTTATCATTACTCTAGAAAGAGGGTAAAACACCAAATATTGTCCATTCCAATAACATTAGAAATACTATTTGATTTAGAAGACCCAGAGGCATAGATTCAGTTTCATAGATTTAGGGTCGGAAGGGACCTAGTAGAT
>NW_017729022.1:111691618-111693603 GCF_001723915.1 Gavialis gangeticus
AGGTATACTCCTCTTTGGAGATTTCACCCCCCTTCCACCTTCATGCCACACAAGCTGTTATACAGGAGAGTGATTTTACTCACTTATTCATAATGATTCAACTTTACCATCTCTGACTGAAACAATAATGAAAAGGGCCAGACTAGATATGAGACTGTGTGAACCTTCCTCTGTATTAGACACAGAAAAAACATATTCAACCAATAAACAGGTTTATTACTTTTTATACATTTAAACGTTGACAAATATTTTTGTGTAATTATTGGACCTCTTGGTTTTCATAAACTATGTATTATATAATCGACTCTTTCATACTTGGCACTAAAATCCTGCTAGTGCCTGCGAAAGGTAATTTGCACCTGCAACATTGACATTAAAAATAAAAATCATGCTTTGTTAATTGCTTACACCAAATGTATATTTATTACCATGACTTTTATTTATTTATCTTTTAATCAGGTAAAAGCAGGTAATGTGTAGTGTGCTTTCTAACTTGCTGGTTGTTAAATTTCATAAAAATTTATTTCTGATCTTAGTGAAACAGTCTGAGAAGAAAATGTGTTTTTGTTGTTGCTTCTTTCTTTCCTCCAGTTTTCCAGAATGAGGCAGCTTCCAAGAATGAAATTCTGTTTTGGAAACTTGCCAATGACTTGTGCTGGTGCTCAACCAGGAGATGTATCCAGTATACTTACAATGGTAGTGATATTTTATGATGAATTTTTATTCTGTTTTGCCTTTGCTTGAAAATCAGTCTAACTAAATATTCTGAGCAGTATAGGAGATATTCCCAGTGTGACTGTCAAGAACAATTGACTGCTATTTTGAGAGGGGACAGGTTGAAAAAAAAGTTGCATTTCAAATATCAATAGTAGAATGTTTTGAGTGTTGAAGTAGGGAAAGTCAACAAGGAAGACATGTATCAAAGCAACACCAAAGGGACCATGAAGTGTAGATATTTAGAAAAATACAGATTTAGACAAAGGACTTTTTTCACTTGACAGACTTGGGTCAATACAATTTCAGAAATAAAGTTTTATGTTACTAAAAAGAAAACGTTGAAGAATGATGATGAAAATGACATTTTCTCCCCAGCCAATTGCATGATCAAATGGTTAAATATTAAATTAATTGTAACTACTTTTGTTTGATAGCAGGAAACAACTCTAGTCATTCATAATGCAGGCACAGAAAGATTCTTCAGCGATAGTTCTTGCTAAATATTTTATGTAAGGGTTTTATAATTACTACTACATAAAAATATGGGTTGTATGATTTAAGGTGTTTTTCAGTTTCCTGTACATACAAAAATAATTGCATGCCGTTTATTTCTTTGTTCAGACTAAACAAATCACTATAAAAGAATATTCACAATATACAGACATTCCAGAAATATGATTAGATATGTTGGTCTTAGTATATCAGCAGCTGTCAATACAATAAATTTAATCTACCACCTTCACAGTTTCTTTGAGAAAGTGATTCTTAATGTAACTTGCGTAATATTAGGAAAATTGAATTATACCTTTACTTTTATGTAAATTGTTTATTCTAGAAGGCAATTTGGGTGGCAGTGCCCATGAAACAATAGAGGTCAAGATCCAAAGGGAAGGAAGGAAGGAGGATAAAAATAGTGGACTTGAGGAAAGCAGATTTTCCTGAACTCAGGGAACTGGTGTGCATAATTCCTTGGGAGACAAATTTGAGACAAAAAGGAATCAAGGAGAACTGGTTTTACCTTAAGGAGACCATATTATGGGCACAAAAGCAGACTGTTTCGGTGTGAAGAAAGGATAGGAAGTGCAGCAAGATACCAGCTCAGGGAAACAATGAAATTCTCAATTCAATGCAGTTCAAAAACAAACCTTACAAAAAGTGGAAACTTGCCCATATTGCTAGGGATGAGTATAACAGTATTACACAAGCATGCAGGGGGAATGTGCTGAATATTTCATAGACATTAGGGCTGAAAGGGACCTCGGAAGATC
>NW_017729022.1:111696505-111700584 GCF_001723915.1 Gavialis gangeticus
TAAAGCCCGGTGGAGCAGGTCAGCCAGTCTGGCTGAGAAAGCTAAGGAACAAACTGAGATACAACTAAGAAGGGATGTAAAAGCAAGAGAAAGCATACTACAAGTATGTCAGAAGAAAAAGACTCAGGAGAGTGTAGGTTCCTTACCAAATGCAAAGGGCAATTAAATAATGGAGTGATGCAGAAAGGGCTGAAATATTTAAGTCTTTTTACTTCTGTCTTCATGTACAAGGTCAGCTACCCAGTAACAAGTGCATTTGGCAGCAAGGTTTGGGGCAGAGATAAGCAGCCTAAAGCAAAGGACCAACAAGTTAGAAATTATTCCACTACTATTATCTTTAAAAGCTCAGGGAGGTCAGGTGGGCCCTGGACAACTGGAATAGGCAAATAAAGTGTCCATCTTTAAGAAAGGAAAGAAAGAGGAGCTTGGGAATGATACACCAGTCAGTCTGATCTCCGTATCTGGAAAGATCGTAGAGAAGGTCATTAAAGAAATATATTTCTAAGCGCCTTTAGGAGAACAAGGTGATCAGCCACCCAATACGGAGTCTTCAAAAGCAAGTCATGCCTAAAAAAACGGATTCCTTTCTATAAGGTGACAGGTTCTGTGGATGATAGAAGAGCAGTGGACATGATATACCTTGACCTTAGCAAGGCTTTTGACACTGTCATTTATGACATTCTTATCAGTAACCAAAGAAAACATAATCTAAATGAAAGTAAGGTGGATGCATTACTAGTTGAATCACTGAACTCAAAGAATAGTTATCAATGGATCAATTGAACCCACTGTCTGACACTATTCTGCAGCACACAAATGACTAAAGTCATGCAAAAGTTTCCTTACCAGTACCCAACCTCTTGATGCCACATCCAAGGAGACATGACTACAGATGTGAAACGAGAGGCTGAAAAAAATACCTGACAGTAAAAAAATGGACATTCTAGCAGCTGGGTCCTTAATATATCACTGGGGCTGATTAACCATGGCAAAGATGGCGATGTCTCAACTACCTATACACTGGAGTTGGATGCTCCAAGGAACTAATAAATAAATGGGGCTATATCATTGGTTCAACCACCTGTGACTGCAATATAGAGCTTCAGACTGTGCAACACCTGCTGCAATGCCCTCTACTTGAAGGCACATGTACAATAAAAGATCTTGCAAATTACAATGAGCACAAGCATGTGTAACAACATGTTCACATGTGGTGTAGAGACAGAAGTCTACACTGAGGAGGTAGTATCAAGTAGGGTTCCCTCAGGGGTCTGTCCTGGGTCCAGTACTATTAAATACTTCACTAATAATTTGGATGATGCGACTGAGTGCACAAGTAGCAAATTTGCAGATACCAAGCTGGGTAGAGCTACAAAGACCCTGGAGCAGGGTTCAGCAATGTTTTGGAGTAGGGGGCCACTTTAACAGAGCTTAGCTCCAAGTGTGGGTTGCTTCCAAAATGGCCTCCACTGCCGCAGCTGTAGTCACTGCTCCCCTCCATGGTGCTGTTACTGTCACTATTCCTCACTGCCTGGTTGATGTGGGTGAAGCCCCCTACTGCCAAAACACTGCAAAAGCCTGAAGATTCATGAACTGGATAAAATAGCTCAGGAGGCTGGATCTAGGCCATGAGCTGTAGGTTGCCTACTGCTGCTCTCTAAAATAGGATTAGGATTCAGAATGGCCTTTACAAACTGCAGAAAATGTCCCAAATCAATAGAATAATATTCAATACGGACAAGGGCAAAGTCCTGCACTTAGAATGAAATAAGTCAAATTCACAAATACAGAATGAGAAATAATTGGCTTGGCTACTGTACTGCTGAAAAGGACCTAGTGGGGACATAGCGGATGGTTAACTGAATATGAGACAACATTGCACTCTTGCTGGGAAAAAAGGCCAATAGTGTACTGGGATGTCTTAATAGGACCATTGTTTTGGCTCTGTTTGGCACTGGAAATGCCTCATCTGGAGTACTGTGTCCAGTTTGGGGCCTTGTACTTCAAGAAAGACATGGACAAATTAGAAAGAATTAGTGGAAAGGAACAAAAATGATTAGAGGTCTGGAAAATGTGTTTGGAAGATCTGGGATTACTTAGTGTGGAGAAAAGAAAAGAAAACCTATGAGGGAATTGGTAACAATCTTCAAATACATGCAGGTATATAAATAGAATGATAATGTTATTTTCTGTGGCTGCAGGGGACAGGACAGGAAAAATGGACTTAGGCTGAAGCAAGGGAAATATATGTTGGCGATTAGGAAGAATTTTTTATTATGAGGATGGTTAAGCATTAGAACAAGCTACCCAGGAAGGTTGTGGAATTTTTATCCTTAGAAGCTTATAAGAGTAGGTTAGATAGAAACTTGTCTGTCATATTTTAGAGAGGAAAGATTCTTTCTTGAGCAGAGCTTAGATTATATACACTTCTGAGGGCATTTTCAGCCCTCCTTTTATATGATTCTGGGCATCTACATGTCGTTGTACACTGACGTTGCTAAGGCACTATGCTTTAGTACTTCTTTTTTGCAAGTACTAAAGCCCAGTGCAGTACGGGCAGTCACTGTGCCGTGTGCATGGCGCATGGTTAGATTTCACTGCTATGTTGCTGTAGCAGCGTGTTATACTGGGGAACATGCTGCTATGGTGATGTAGTTGCTGATCTTGTGTAAACCAATTTGATTGCTGTCATCATGGCGCACCATACGGCGATACAGCACAATGTGTAGATGTGCCCTCTATGAATCTCTATTATTCAACAGGCACTGAGATACAGAACATTTCTAACAATAACATTAATGTAATATGTCCAATTCTGATCAAAAAAGATGTAATAAAAAATGATTGATTTCCTTCTGAATTCTACTATGACAAAACATGAGGTACATCCATAATCAAGCTTTCCTTTGGCTATTACTGAAACATATGATTTGAAATTATAAGCCTCAATGCATTCAACTCTTCAGATTTTCAAAATGGCACAGATAGGTTAATTAAAAAGTGTTCTGCAATTTAGAAGGAAATTCTCATATATTTTTTGAAAAATAAATATTATATATTTTTGTGGTGCACCAAAAGTTGCAGTATTGCTTAAAAACAATAGCGCAAACCTAATATAGTTTGGTAGTAGCTATTTTTTCTTGCCTTTTTGCCAAGATTTTGCTGATTTTTTCTGCAATAGCAACACGGCACCCCTAAAGAAACAAAACAACACATTTAAAAAATGCAGAAGCCAACACTTCATTTTTAAATGTGCTGTACTTTACATGTCAGCCATAATGGTACTTTTAATTCATAGGAGCAACATACTTTTAAAAAATAACCCAGTGATGCTTTTTCCAAAGTGCATTATTGAAAGACCAGCTTGCCAGCTCCAAGACTTGCAAAGTCTTCAGTTTATCCACAGAATGCAAGCATCTAGCCTTGCCCTGTCTTGCTTAGGCCATGCTCCTCAATAGTGACCTTATATGATATAGGGTCCTTATATGTTATGGCATTTAAAGCCTGCTCTCTAAATCCTGTTATGTTATTAAGTGCTGTGATGTCAGTGCGAGGCAAACGTGCTTAAAGTTCAGCACATGCTTAGGTATTTTGCTTTATGAGGTTTCTAAGGGCAAATGGTCCTGGAATTCATTATCAAAGCCATTATTGATCAGGTCTATAGTTTATTAGAGGTTTTCTTAACCTCTTTTGAGTATAGAAAGAAACACAGGCACACACAGCAATAATAAAACATAGGAAATTTAATTAAATGGAAGACGGGTCTATTTACCACCCCAGACCCTGAAACCCTTATGTTAGCCACGTAAGTCAGTGGGAGTCACCCGCCAAGCTTCTCTCCCTGGAGCTGGAAGCAGGGCCTGGAGCCAGGGAGGGGCTCTGCTTGGATGTCTGGCACTCCCTACCACAGCAGTCCCTGAAGGACAGCTTTCCATCTCCAGCTCCCTCTGTCCAAAAATGAAGTTTGTTTCTTACCCATCGGGACTTTTTACCGCCTATACTTTTCCCAGAGCCTGATGAATGGCCTTTGAGCCTGAAAGCTTGCAGACAAGGATATGCTTTTGCAATTTCTTGGTGGA
>NW_017729022.1:111705584-111717755 GCF_001723915.1 Gavialis gangeticus
TTACCGCCTATACTTTTCCCAGAGCCTGATGAATGGCCTTTGAGCCTGAAAGCTTGCAGACAAGGATATGCTTTTGCAATTTCTTGGTGGATCTAATAAAAGGTATCACTTTGGAACCAAGAGTTCTAGATTTTTGTATTTCTACAGGACATAGGACACCTCTATTTCCTGCCCCTCAACCCCTTCCCTGCCCAGTGGGTTGGGCTTCAGGGTGGCTTGGGCTTCATTCAATGCCTGACCCATTTTCTGCAGCTCCCCTCAGGGGGAAACCGCAGCATACGGCTTGTGTGTGGGGAGAACCCCTTAGCAGGCACAGCCCAGGCTGGGCCAGCCTCTAGCCACTTGTTCCAAGTCCAGAGGCCATTCACGTCCCTTCCATCAGGGGAATGACATTTTTTTTTTATTGGGCCCCGGGCCCCGAGGCACTGCAACACGGGGCCGATGCATGACCGCCTTAAAGACACTTTCCCTCAGAAAACCCGGGGCAGTGCATGGTTGGCTAGGTGAGCTTTACTCCCAGGCCCACGTGACTCGCGGGAGAAGGCGGGGGAGCGTGAAATCCACATCCGGGTGAGAAGTCCGTCTCCGCGGGTGGGTGCGTGTGTGGGGCTTGGCCGTGCGTGGCAGGAAGCGGCGCCGGTGCCCGGGGGCGGGGAGGTCGCTGCCAGCCGCAGCGCATCGGCCGCAGCCGCGCGGGGTGAAGGTGCGCGCGCTCGGAACAAACGTGGTGTGGGGGCGGGGCGGGGCGGGGGGAGCCGAACGTTTGGGGCGTTCTACACAAACAGACCAAACAACTGTCTCAACTGTTTCCGGGCGGGGGAGGGGAGGATTTCGGAGTCCCACCTGCACTGGATTGCCCTATTCCCTCCCGTTCACAGGCCACTGTGCTGCACAGTCCCACCTCTTCCCCGGTGCTGGGAACAGCGTGGGTACATGTCTTCTCTAGGCCAAACCCAGCGATAGGTCTCCCTGGCCCCCCTGGGGTGAATGCCTGTGGCAGGGAAGCTTTTCACTGGTAGCGGTGCCCTTTCTCTCCTGTGCTTTAACAAGATAGTGCCTTTTGAAAAGAAGGTCCCCTGGTTGTTCTTCTAGGCTTGGACTTGGGACAGCAAAGTGCTCTTCCTCCCCCACATGCTTTCTGTGTGATCTTGTGCCTGGTCACTAAGTATTGGAGTCTAAAAGGACATACGAGGGCACCTCAAGCTGTAGGCTTGTGCCCGCTGGGATTTTCAAAAGTACTTCTGTGCCTTATTCCCATTGATATCACGACATCACATATTAAGGTGTTTCTTGGGTTCCAGCAAGCAGGACTTGTAGTAGAGATGATCTTATTAGCTCAAGATTTTTGCAAAAAAAAAAAAAAAAATCTTAATGGCAAGTTTTCAGGCACAAACACCCTTCATGAGGCATTGGAGAAAAGATTGTAAAAGTTCTCCTGGGTAGAAGTGAAAGTTTATATTTCATAGGATATCAAAGAGGAGTTAATAGACAGAAAACTCCTCTGGGCAGTTGGTTCATAGCTGGTATGAAGCCTCTCACCTGTGAGGATCTGTGAAGATGCAAATTACTTTGAAACAAAGGCAGGAGCAGTGTCTCATGTTTCAGGTGGCCACAGTTGCTTCCTGTTTGGGAAAATATGAAAATTTCATTACAAAAATCTTGGGCTCCAGGCACCCGTGTGCTTTTAAAAATCTGGGCCTTGACTTTTTTTCAGCCACTGTGCTTCATCTGTAAAGACAGTAGTGGTTGCCCCTACCTCAGACAGCTATCATGAGGAAAAAATAGATTCAAGATTGCATAGTGCTCAGATACTGTGGCAGTGGGTGCCATATCAGTCCAATAGATGGTTCTTTCTTTCTTCTTTGTGACTGAAATGTCCAGTAACTAGTAGGACCCCTCTTCCTCAAGAGAGAAATTCATTGCAAAAGTTGGATGTGGCTTTGGGCAAGTGGCTGTGTTTGATTTAGCAATGATAAGCAGGGGTGATAGGCAGGGTGAATAATCTGCTTGTCATTAGCACCTTGGGATCTTTTAATGGCACAAGAGTGTGTATGGAATGAGGACATGATAAAACCATCAGTTTCTACAGAATTAGTTTGTGTTTTGGGTACATGGTTTAAAGAACATTTCTAGATTTGAAGGGGGAGCATAACTCCACAATATAAATGGGTGCAAATGTGACTTTCTGAGTCTGCTTCAGGGAGCTGTAGTCAGTGGGGCCTAGTATCCCAATCTGCAATAGCAAAGTGGCACTACTGAGACTCTGGCTTGCTTTGCTGGTGCTATTCAGGAGCAGGAGCATTGCTCTCAAAAGTAATGTTCATTTCGCTCTGCTGATTACTTGAGTAGCGGAGGCCTTCTGAACCATTAAGCAACTGCAAAGAGGGCCTTTGGCAGTAGTAGTACAGCAGTCAGGAGATTTTGGTTGAGGAAGATGAATTTCTTTCTTGAAGGACACTATCTGTCAGGAGTTTTTTCTTGAGAATCAGTTACCTGGCAAAGTGGATTTGGCCAGACTTAAGGTCTGGAGGACAGTGTTTGCAGGATGGAAATTGAGCCAGCCTCTTACTTAAATTCACATGCCAGGGTCCAAGCTTAACTGCTACTTTGTGGAGCCCTGTCTGTGTGTGGTACTCCTATTTTCCATGTCTGCAGTCTTACTGTTAAGTCCAGTAATACATGGTTTGGCATCTTCCTTAATGCTTCAATGCTGCTTTGATCAGGGCTTCGATGCCTAATTTTGAGCAATTCAGTTTTTTATAGTGGTGCTTAAGCACCTACTTCTTTCCTGTCTTTGTGTTTGTTCATATATTTTATGTCATGTTTTACCTGGAGATTTGGTCCTAAGTGCCTTTAAGTTTATATTTCTGCATCTGATGTGGCATATCAGTACCAATCTCCTAAACAGCTAAGCAGAAGTTGGTGATAATATTTGGTGCTTTGCTTTTATTTGTAGATTGTTAGCAGTTCTGTCCACCACAAGGCAGACAGAAGAGATTCTGCTCAGGGGTTTTAAGGTGTGTCCAGAAGTCAACATGTCAGCTCAAGATCAGGAGTAAATAAGCATATCTGCTACTTCTGCTTCTTTTTTTTTTTTTGTTGCTTTGGAGTCTTACCAGAACATGTATGCATGCCTTAGTCTGGACGCTAAGAGAACGCGGGGAACATCTCAGAGCCCTTCTCAAGTTAGTCCAGGGAGACTTTTGTAAGTCTGGTGCAAAATTACTTTGAGTTGTTTTAAAAAAGAAACTGCTGAGCAGAGGAACTTCATGCACGCGTCACCTGCATCAGCATATGTGTAGCTTTGTGCCTCACGTCCCTGAGTGTAGCCTCATCAGCAAAATGTCCCAGGATGTAATTTTTGAGGACTAAGGTCTCCATCAAGTTTTGAAGTTTCTGTGCTGAAATATTTGGTATCAGTGTTCTGGTTCACCTGATGACATGGATCCTGTACAGAAGAATTTTGAGGTAGGAGGCATTCATTACAAGACAGCTTACTGTCCTTTGACATTGTGGTGTCTTATTTGTATGTTTCAAGTATCCTCATAGGAAGTTAATGGAATTTCTTGCACTCCATATTCCCAGCTTGCTAATGCTAACAGTGATTAACTATTACTAATATTCTTGGGGATGCATCCATTTGCCCCCTCTGATCCTGACGTGTATCGAGTCTCAGCTGTGAGGCTTACATATTGCTTTAAACTTAGCTTGGACTCAGGTTTTTGTATTACTTGCCCTAAAATGGTTACTTGATCCTTGAGAGTTTTCTTTTTGTCACATAAAACTATGTCTTTGATACCAGCCTGTTTGCATATTTTGCCATGTGATACAACAACTTATGTGGTTTCACTGGTTTAGTTTAGGTCTTTCCATTGTTAAGGCAGTGTAATCGTTTGTTTGAAATTAGGCTGATTTCAGAATGATGCTAAACCATGTGGGTTCAGAGGTGTCAGAAGACTCTTCTGAAACTAGTATATTTCCACTGCACAGGAGTGATTGAATTGTATTCTTCAGGGCAAGTGCTAACAGTTCCCCAGTTTTTAAAGAGCTGCTGAGACCTAGTAAATATGGCATGTGCCTGAGAAGTTGGCTTCTGGAAAATCATGTCCCTCACCAAGTGGAACAGAAACACAACTGTGGTAAGGTGTGAACAGACTTTCACAAACCTTTTTGCTTAAGAGTTGGCAGAATCCTTTGCCTCTATTCAGTTGAGTCCGCACAGTTTATTTGACAATTGTTAAACATATTAACTAGTACATCACTGTGTTATTGTCAGGTTCACTCCAAACTTTCTTCTTTTTTTATGATGCTTGTATTCAGAACTTCCGTGTGTCCATGGAATGATCACCTGGTCTTGTCAAAATGGCTGAAAAATAACTTTCATCATATCTCAGTATGTTTCTTATGTGAAAAATTTTATGTGGTGTGTGAGCTTTGGTTTGTGGAGTAAATGAGGCTTAGGTTCCACAAATTAATTTTCCTTATACGTTTCTGGAAGGTAAGATGGTGCTTCATATCTCTATGCAGATGCTATTAATGAAGAACAATAAGGTATGACCTTAACTTTGCATAAAGTGTAAATGATTACACAACTTGTGCAAGGAATTATTGGGGTGATATCTTTTATTGGATGGGCTGTGTAGTTGGGATAGTGTTAAACAAGTTTTTGAATGCAAGACATTCTTCATCAGATGTGAGTAGTGAGAGGCAACACAGCGTGCCATGATACCAGTGCGAATTAGGCCCAGTGTGCCATTGTGGCTGCAACATCACTCTAACATCAGATTTATGTTTTGATGTTTTTTGATTAGGGGTGCACCAGTAGAGATTTTTTGGGCTGATACCAGTGGCTGATTTTTAAGGAGCCATATTGACCAATCCGATTCTGATATGCAGCTGGGCAGCTTGGAGACCAGTGTCAGGCTAGTAAGTCTGGTGTGGGGAAAGGGGCAGGGAAGGGATGTGGGGGGGTAGATCGAGGCCCCCATGGTGAGGGAGGGATTGGGCTCTTCCCAGTGTGGGTGTTGGGCTGGGGCTGAGCTTGGGGTGGTTGGTGGCAGTGTTGGGAGGGGGCTACGGGGAGGCCTGCAGCCACCCCAAAGTTTGCCATAGCCCTGCTCCCAGCACCACTGCTGCCTGCCTTGGGTGCAGCCCCAGCCCGCAGTGACAGTCTGCCCCACCCTGTGTGCAGCTCCTGGGGCACATGCCCCCCCATGCCTTCCCAGGGTACACGCAGCAGTGGGAGCTGCCCCCCTTGGATAAGCCACTTGCAGCTCCGTCCCCTGGCCTGCCACACCCTGGCCCTCCCTCACTGCAGGGGCCTCAGTCTTCAACCTCCCACACCCCTTCCCTCCTCCCACCCGTTCCCCTGCACCAGCCTTGCCAGCCAGATGCTGCTCTCCAGGCTGCTGGGCTGCTGTCCTGGCTACGTGTATGCTGTGGCTGCGCACATGCACAGGGCATTTATTGGCCACATTGGGCAAAAAAAGCCGATTTCCAACACTGTCAATTTTCCCTATATCGGTGCCGATCTGATATGGAGCCGATGTGTTAGTGCACCTTTATTTTTGAGGTTTTGTTTCTGTTCACATACCCTATTTCAAGCAATCTGTAACGTTTAGGATTGCTAAGGAGAAATGTCTTATTCTTTCATTGTGTGTGTTTATAAAATAAATAAATTCAATCTTGCTGTTGGCATGGCCTTAGTGCTACTGCCTATTTCATTTTTATTCTTATTTTTTATTCTCATGTATTCATTTTCCCTCTCTTTGAACATCTCAAATTATTGTATCTACTTCCAGAATTGACATGCCTTGAAATGCCATTTTTACAGAAAAGAATTGTGATTCAGTTAATTCTCCTCTTTAAGTATCATTCCCGCAGGACTTCTATTCATCTGCCAACTTCACCAAGAATTTGAGGATGCTGCCATTGTTTTTTATAATGATGATTGTGATTCTGGGTGTTTTTGAAAACTTTCCTTTTAATTGTTTCCTAGCCTGATTAAGGAGCTGGCTGGACGAACAATGGACAGCTACTAGAGGCATTGGATTGGCTTATATTTTGTTTTGTTGCAGTTCCCGAAATTGTCAAATGCTTGAGGAGTTGTGCTTGTGTTACTGTGGGCAGCCAAGACTCTGTGAAGTGAATCTTATTAGAATAATAGCTTCAGAGAAACTGAATGATATGTCTGTAAGTTTTCCTTTCAGAGTCCTGAGTAGACATTCTGAATTACAACTTCGTAATTGATCACATGTACTTGCTAGAGGCTGATTAAACAGCTGAACTTCTGAAGCCATTATGAAAAATATTACTTGGGTACTAGGTTCTTCTAGGACCTTGCTTTTTTGAGCCTGTTCTTGCATGTTGACCTTAAACTAGAGGTGTTATCTAGGGCATTTTCCAAATGTTGGAAATGAGGTTAGAAAATACTGACTTACAGGAATGCTGAGCCCTAATATTTGTATAGCTATTAGGCCCCTCTACATGTTACAGATATTGTGTATCAGTTACCCTGAGACCAGCTACACATGCAAAATACCTACGGCACCATAAAAGGCTCTAATCAGCTCTAAAGTTAGAACTCAAAAATGTGTACTAACTTTTTAGCTGGTTGCTACCCAGGTTTAATTTGCATGTGTAGCAGGGTCTCTGTGGCTGGGAGCCTTGTCAGCTGATGGAGCTTCTAGCCCCAGGAGTGCACCATGCCCACCCACAGCTTGGAGTCCCACATCTGTGGGGACTCTGCCCCAGCAGCTGCCCCACAGCTGAAGATGCTAGGTTCCCACAGTGTGGGTCCTGGCAGCTAGAAGGCACGACTGTGATCTCCCAGCCCCAGGGGTGCATGGAGCTGCTGTGATCTCCTAGCCACAGGGGTTTCATGCACCCCTGAAGCTGGGAGATCATGGCAGCTGTGTCTCCTAGTTCTAGGGATGCATTGGGTCTCAGCTGTGGGGGCTCCCAGCTGTGGGAGCTTGCTGTTGCAGGAGGAGCCAATCGCACCTTTATTTGCATGTGTAGAGGGGCCCTTTGTGATTCTCAGACAGAAAAATACATTAAGTGAGAAGTGTTATTAATATTGTGATTATCATTTTCTTTGCAGTGGGGTTTCAGGTCAGCTTCAGGACTTTACAATAAGTGATGAAAATTCCAAGTTAATTCTGAGAATAAAATCATTGTTTCCTTATGGGAAGGGAGGGAGTCAGGAAAAGTTTGACGATAATATTTTTGGTTTTTATTTTAATCCATTGCATAGAGTAACCTGAGGAAAAGCAGCACAGGAAAGATAATATGTTCTCTTTGCCCAGATGATTCAGTTGTTTGTAGGTTGTCAAAGAATAACTTCTGGAAAATTGTGATTAATAGTTCAGACTATTCATTTATATAGTCAAATAACAGAATCCAATTTGTATATCTTCATTTTCAGGTCATATGTGGCTTTAAAACATATTTTGCAATACAAAAAATGAGACTATACCAAGATTGTTATAACAGTTTGGGAGGTGAAGTCCAAAACCTGATTGCAGTTTCATGGAACATTAGCTTTCCATTGACATTACAGCGATTTGTCAGAAAATATTAGGAAAATGTTTGAACTTGCCTTGATGCAATATTATTTTGTCCTTTTTGAGAAACTGTTATAATTGTGTTCCTTCCTGCCCACAATCTTACTGTTTCTTTTCTTCCTCCCTGTCTATTCCTTTAGCCACCTGGACCCTTTCTTTTCTTCTTTTGCACATGCCACTCTGCTTCTCATTTTCTTTTCCAGAACACACTCTCATTTCTTTTTCCGCTCATGGGTAAGCATGCCTATGGATAGCTGACATCTCTAGTTTTGCTAGTGGCAGTACTTGCTGTAGTGGCTCCTGATTTTTCTCCTTCTCCTAGGCAGGAGTGGCTCAAATCGAAGCAAAGAGATCTACCATCATGTAACCACTCCACAGATAATAGTGGTCCATGGTCAAAATTTGGGGATTAGAATAAAAGAGCACCAGGATTAAGTACTATTCTCAATGAAGCTGTTTGTGTGTGTTGAGGTGAGGAGGGATTATAGAAACGCAAACTCTTAGGGAAAACATCTGGTTAGATGTCTAATGTACAGGTTTCCCTTGATTACTCCAGTACGTGCGTTCCCGGAGAACGGTGTGTAAATTGGATTCGCATAAAACGAACCCACTTCATAGTGTAACAAGTAGGGATAGGTTCTTATGGTGGTGAGGAAGGGAGGGAGTAAGGCTGGGACTAGGGAAGGGGCGGGTGGAGGAGTGCTGCTCCTGGGGCTACACAAGAGAGCAAAGCAGAGGGAACTGTCAGTGGGTGTGGGTTGGGGTGCGTGGCTCTTGCAGCAGGGTTGGGTGAGTGGGAACAAGCTGAGCCCCAGGGGGCGCAGCTTGTCTGCACTCACTCCAGCCCCTGCTGCAGCGGCCCTGGGAGCAGCTGGCACCAGCTGAGGAGGGAACTGTCATGGAGGTGGGGGGATGCAGCTCTTGCTGCTGCTCACCCCCTGGGAGGGCTGTGGGCTGGACGGGGCTGTGCTGGGCTCTTCACAGGGGGCATGTGCCCCTGGATCTGTGCATGGGACAATAGCAGGCTGGGGCCGGTGATGGCACTGGTCTCTTCCCCCGGGGGTGCACATAGTGGTGGGGAGCCACCCGCCCAGATGAGCTGCCCGTAGCTCCGTCCCACGACCCACCCCAGCCCTGGGGCCCCATTCACCCCTGCCGCTGCCTCTGTCCCACTTCCTCCCTCATCGTGGAGGCCTTGATCTGCACAACCACCCCTGCCCCTCCCCCTCCCCCTCCAGAAACCTTTCTGCTAGGCACTGTCTCTATGTCTGTGTGTGTGTGTGTCTGTCCCTTACTCCCAAGCCAGAGCCCCCCCAAGCCCTGCTGCTGTTCCTCACTCCTAACCCACAGTACCCTGCATCCTGTCAGGGCATTTGGAACCCTTCTCCCTGGGCTCCAAACTTCACACACAGACCCACAGCCCCTCACACCTTCACAGATCCAACCTCCCCCCCACATCTCGCTCCCCCCAACTATACAAAGTATCTGCATCATTTTGCACAATTTTGAGTTTTTCTGTGCATAATTTTTTTCTGTGCTTATTTTTTTTAATTGTGCAACTAATTGTGATCAAATTTTAAAATTGTTTGACAGCCCTAATATTTTACAAAGCTAGCCTGCTATCACAGTGCTGTGAAGAACATCTGTGCTTCACTGTGCTTTCCCAAAGCTGAAAATAAAATATTTTGCATTGGTGTTTCAGATCTCTCTCTTGGGGAGCGGGGGACCAAAAAAACAACCAACCCTTATCCCTGTAATTAACTGACAAATTTTGGCTAGGGTGAAGGCTTTAGAGAATTATTTACTTTGCTTTTTAAAATTTAAATTATGATTGCATATTTTAATTGTGTTTCCTGCCTTATCTGCCACTATGCTCCCTGCTGCATGCCGTACAAATATGTCACTTGTGGCACCCGTACTGTGAGTTGACCACCCCAAGGCTAGTTGACCTCCGGAGGTGCCTTCCAGGTCTAGTTTTCTGTGACTCTAATTCTTTAGCTGTTCTAAGATACGTTAGGAAAACCAAATCATGAAAAAGTCTCTTAGTCAGATGAGTAGGAGAATACTTAACAATTAGTTTTCCTCCATGCTTTCATGTATAGATGAATATGTGGAAAAATGCAGTCAAAATATCAGGCAATTAGGATGTTTCATTTTGCTTTTTGATCTCAGTAGCTTTCCATTATAAGCATTTATGTAATGACACACACAGGATTTATTCATTTCCAAATTTGGAGTTAAATAATGTTAACGTGTTAGGTCCTGACTCTTGCACATTGGTATGTTACTTATATCTTGCCATGTTCCCGTTTCAAGGGAATGTGAAATGAGTAGAAAACAGTTTTTGCGGAACTGCTGGCCGAGGTTTCAATGCCAGAGTCACAAGGGACTCTAAGCTCTGGAATGGAACCAGCAGCAAGGAAAGAGTAAAGGAGAAAGGTCAGCTCCAGTGGCATCCTCCTCTTGACCAAGCATGTGGACTATGGACTCACCATCACCAACACCCTGTTCTGCCAGAAAAACAAGCACAAGACATCATGGCAACACCCACAATCTAAGTATTGGCACCTGATTGACAATGTCATCATTCAAGCCCAGGGTTGCAAAAATGTCCATATCACTTGAGCTGTGCTAGGAGCTGCTGATTGCTGGACTGATTACTGACTCATCTACTTGGTTATGTTATTCAAACTGGCTCCCAAATGATGACTGCAGCAGAAGCAATGTTGATAAAAGCTCAGTGTTGAAGGACCCAAGCAAGCAAGACCTCTTCCATCAGTGCCTCAAAGAAAACCTGGTGAATTGCAAACAACAATGGGAGATTGTCAGCAGCATGCAGGATGCCCTCAAGGCCACTGTCATCAGTGCCTGTGAAGAGACAAGTGGGTATTTTACCAGGAGACACCAATACTGGTTTGATGGGAATGACTGGGAGATCCAAGAGTTGGTCGATCCTAAGTGCAAGGCCTTTTGTGCTTGGCAAAATGACACCAACTCTAAACACAAGAAATTGAATTGCCAGCAAGTCACGGCATTGGTCCAAAGGAGGACCTGCAATATGAAGAACAAATGGTGGGAAGACGAGACTAAGGACATTCAGCATCTTGCTGACATGCACAACATGTGCGGTTTCTTCAGTGCCACTAAAGCCATCTACTGTCTGAGGATTCAGGGACCAACCATAGAGACCTAAGGATGGTAGAGACCTGATAAGGAAAGTAGAACTATCGATGCCCTTTGGAAGGAGCATTTTGAAGACCTTTTCAGTCGAGACTGTTGTTGATGAGAGTGTGCTTAACTCCATCCCACAACACCCAGTTAGAGATTGATCTTAGAATTCCTTCAATTCTTGAAGGAATTCTAAGAGGTGAGGAAAGCCATCAAGCAGATGGAGAACAACGAGGTATCTGAAGCGGATGCAATCCCTACAGAAATCCTCAAGCAGGGGAGAGAAGAGCTCACATTGCACCTCCATGTCCTCATCTTAAGGATCTGGAATGATGAGGCAAACCCAGACATCCTCCAGGATGCCATGTTGTGCCAGTCTTCAAGAAAGGAGACAAGTCCAACTGTGGAAACTACAGAGGGACCACTTTGCTGTGCACCACAGGAAAGATCACTGTGAGAACCCTGCTGAACTGTCTCCTTCCACTTGCTGAAGAGCTCTTCCCAGAATCTCCATGTGGCTTTAGGGCGTCAAGAGGCACAACGGACATGATCTTCACAGATCGCCAACTGCAGGAGAAATGCTGGGAACAACATAAGCCTGTCTACTTGGCCTTCTCTGACCTCACGAAAGCTTTCAACTCTGTTAGTTGAGAAAAGTTGTGGAGGATCCTGTGCTCCAAGTTGAAACAGTGAAAGTGTGGGCATCTAGTCAGTTTCATGGCTGCAATATCTCAGCACTATGATTCTCTGAATATGTGTGTGTCAGGACAGGCCCTGGAGTGTCTGTGGCACCTCCTAGGGTCCACCCCAATCCTGCCTACATTACCACATCTTTATATAACCTCCCTGTTTATTTTGCCCATGAAGCCTTGATGTTCTTTTGATGTTGATTGGGAGGCTTTTCCTGTGCCCTGGAGTGTTCCCACCAGTGTCTGACAAACCTAACTGATCTCTTATGGTCTCTGGACCCTCTGCCCATTAGTCAAAACATCACAGTTCTCTGCAGACGTTTCTTGTACCTTAGCAGACCTATGGGTGCTTGGCTGGCACTGTAAGCCAGTGGTCACCTGCTGTTACCTGACTGGCCCTAATTAAAACTTTGGGCTCTTAATTGTGGCCTCCAGCCTTTGCCATAGCCACAGCCATACCTTGTGGATGCTACTCTGTCACCATTTACCTTCTGTATGGGCTTTGGTGTCCTTAGCCTTAGCCTACAAATTACTCTGGCTATTATAGACTGGTAGCCTATGTGGCAGGAAGCCACCTTTGTTTCTCCCCAAAATCTTTACCCTGTGACAATTTGATTAGGATGGGCCCAGCAGAGGAGACACACCCTTACCCTATCTCTTTAGGTAACCTGAGATGGATACATTCCTGAGGGAGGGGGGAAACCTGCTCCCTCTGCCTACATGACTGATATCAGCTACCTGGGTGAGGG
>NW_017729022.1:111722755-111733283 GCF_001723915.1 Gavialis gangeticus
GGACTAAGGGAGACTTTCCTTTTTGGCCCCGGATTTGGGGAAGTGCCCCAAGTGCCTGTATTGGGTCGAGAACCCATAGGACTATTAGGCCTGTGTTTCCCTGAGGACACAGGGCCGAGAGAGTCCCTTCTTAGGGTGGTGGCAGCTTATGTTACCCCCAGGCTAGCGAGTGTGCTCTAAGAAGGGGGTCGGCCGGACGCGAGGCACCCCTAGGGAGGTACTCGGATCCTGGAAGGTGGTTGGGCGCAGTGAGGTGGGTGGCTCAACACAGGAGTGCCCCCTACTGGCCCGCCACAGCCTAGGCACACTGGCTCTGACCAGACCTTTCAGTCTCAGTCTCTGGTTGGCATCTGGCCACCTGTGTTGCCTCCTCTGGGCCTAGATCTGTTTCACTTAGCCTCAGGTTGCCTGGGTTACCTCTTCTGTGCTCAGGCTGTGGCCTTAATGGGCTCAGCCTTCTTCTCTTGCACCCTTGCCCTGGGACAGCTCAAAATCTGGCGTGTCCCTCAGGCTCCTCTGTGGTCTCCTTTCCACCCCTACAGTTTCATATGCTCTGGTATAAAACAAACAAAAATGCAAGTAACTGCATTAAACTCAAGCACTCAAAGCCCCCCTGTGGGTCATCATACCACTGCCAGGCCACCTCCCCTACTCACTGGCTGTCTCAGCGCTGGGAGTACCTGCCCTGACATGGCCTACAGTTCCCATTCCTTGCCAGCCTGAGCTGGCCGGAGTTCTTCCCCCTGAAGCGTTCAGGGCTTTGCTGACCTTTTGCCTCAGGAACCCAGATTTATATTCTCATGGGCTCTTGGCTTTGTGATTAGGTGTTTCCTGACTGGCCACAGGCATGTCCCCTCAGCCTCCACAGCAGCCTACAGCGGCTTCTTTGGTCAAACTCTTGGAGTCTACCCAGAGCTCTGTCTCATTGTCCTATTGCTAGGTAGCTAGCCACACAGTAGGGCCTTGCAGACTGTGGATCCCTGGCTGCCTACTTCCCTGTGGCTGGCCCAGGTTTAGCTGCCTTTACCTGCCTGGGAACATACCTGCTGTGGTTTCTCCCCTAAAGTAACAGGAGCTCCTGGCTCCCTGTTACTGCTCTGGTGTTAGGTTATACTGAGCATCCCTAAAAGCTTGACTAGTGGCAGTTGGATAGGGATTTTATCCTGAAGTCTACAACTTTCTTCTCCCAAAAAGCTCTAATGCTCCTATGCCCTCTGGCTACGTATTGGTAGGACAGGAAAAGAAAATATGATTGTTCACAGCTAAACTAATTGATAATAGACCTCAGCGAGTGATTCTGGGATTTGAGGGCTAACTACTCTTCTGGTCTATATGCAACATTGGCCTGTATGTTGTACTTCTCAATAGGAAGTTGTTGTTGGTTTGTGCAAGGATCTGTCGAGGGAATTTACTTATAAGGAAATTTTTTCTCGTTTAAAAAGAGAAATCCAGCTGTGCCTTTCCAGCAAAACTGCAGAACAGATGCAGGGGGAATTTCCTCCTAACAGCCATTTATTGGGATGAGAAAGATATGGTTGTCAACTCTTCTAGCAATGATGATCATGTTTTTCATCAGAGTGCAATATGCAGCTGATAACCTAGAAATAGGGCACAATATCTCAGTCTGATGTTTTGTCAGCATGATGGAAATTGAGAAATTTAGTGTTCCCCCTCATCTGTCTGTGTAAAGGTTATGTGTAATGCCCATTGCTAGGCTATTCAGTACTCTTACATCTCAAGGGTATATAAAAATCTTTATGAGAGGTAGGTGTCTAAAATACCTTGAGGCTTTAGTTGTATTTAGAAATTAGTAAAAATACATTCAAACAACTGAAAGCAGGGTGCAGTTTGCATTAAAAAAGTGTAAATCATCTTTTTGTATGTAGATAGGTATAGATTTCACTTCTGAGGGACAACAAGTTAGGGCTGTTCTATAGCTACTTCTCCATAACTTTGTTTCAGAGGACTGACTTATTTGCAAATAGTTGATGGTCAGAAAAAACAACTAATAATTTCAAAGGCAAAGGATTGTTTAAAGTTACATTTGCTTATCTTAAATTTTGTGACTACTTTGATCAGTTTACTGAAGGGTTTGTTTTTTTAAGGAATTGGAGACTACTATCCGTTGTAAAAAGCATTCTCCACTATATTAGAAAATACTTGTACTATACTTGAGGTAAAAAAACCACACATCAAGGCATTGATTATAATTTTTTTTGTCTCAAATCAGCCATTTGATATTGTGAAGATTTTTTATAAAACAATTAATACCATGAACTGGTGTTATATTTGTAGCACTAAATATGCCTGATGGTATAAGCAATTGTACAGCTGTTTAAGTTCTTTGAAGCACTGCAAAGATTCTTAAAGTGCGACAGGAGTAATACTTTCAAAGAGAAACTTCTGATTTTCATAGTGCTACTTTGCAATGCTTTTACAGTTACATAGCAAGCTACAGGACCCTTGGCATCCCACCATTCTCTTCTCTTCCTCCCTCATAGGCAGCAGAGGGCCACAGGGCAGCCTGGACGTGGCTGCAGTGGCGTGGGGAGGGTCATGCACAGACTCAGATGTGCAGGATGTGCGTGCAGCCAGGATTGCAGCCCAGTGGCATGTGGAGCACTGCCCAGCATGGCAGGCAAGTCTGTGAAGGGGAAGGAGTTGGGAGGAGGAGAGGGCAGATCAAGGCCACCACAGTGAGGGAGGGAGTTGGGCAGGGGCTGGGGTGAATGGGGCCCAGGGGCAGGTCATGGTATGGGCGGAGCCAGGCCGGCTCCTCCAGGGGTATGGAGGCCCCGGCCACTGCGTGCTCCCTGGGGGAGGCACAGGAGGCATGTGCCCCCTGCATTTGTGTGTAGAGTGGAGGTGGGCTGGTGCTGTGGACTCAGGCTTTGTGCTCCATTGCCTTGGGAGCTGCGTGATGCCATGTGCCTGGCAGTGGCAGGCACATGGCATCATGCAGCTCTCAAAGCAAAAGCAGCGGGGCACAGAGCCCGAGCCTGAGTCTGCAATGGCAGCCTGCCTCCACACCACACACAAATCCAGGGGGCATATGCCCCCTGTGATGCATGCAGCGGTGGGAGTTCCCCCACGTCCCTGGACGGGCCTGTCCCACAACCCGTCCCAGAGCCTCACTCACCCCAGCCCCTGCCTCTGCCCCACTCCCTCCCTCAGTGTGGGGGCTTCAATCTGGGCAGTCTGTGTCTGTGTGTTCAGCTCCCCCCCACATAATATTTTCTCCCTCCGTCTATTCCCCTTGGATGTCTTCCTGAAAACCTGCTCAGTAGTGAGGTGTCAGGGAGCCCTGCTTGGCATCCTGTTTCTACAGCAGTCATCGCAGCAGCAATACTGGAGCTGTGTTGCCCCTGTGACTTCCCTTTACCTGGTCCTGCCACTTAGCTGATCACACAGTTGCCCTCTGTTTGTTGTGCTCCCCTTTGCAGTTGCACTGCAGCTACCAGAAGACAGGTTTTTGTTAGTGTTCTGACAGGTGTGGTGAGAAGGCCTACCCTTGTTGCTAAAACACTGTCAAGCAGCCTGTGGCAACTGCTTATGGATGCTAACGCATCAACTGCTGATGGGTTAAAAGACTGCCTGATTAGCAGTTGCCCCTGTGGTGGCTGATCCTAGCTGGAGCTGGTTTCCTCGCTGGCAGGAGCCTCTGACTGCTCCCTGGCTAGGGAGCTCCCTTATGTGGCAACTTTGTAGCTCTCTAGCTAGTGGGATCTAATGCCTGTTTGATCCCATAGCATGGTATTCTTGTAATGCTGCCAAGTGCTGAAACACTTGGTAGCCCTACAAATGAGCATCTTTCCATACTGTATCAGAAAATACTACCTTGTAAGTGGAATGTGGTTTATCATACTAGTGTGATGTTAAATCCTATCTAGATACTACTGGACAAAGGACTTGGTGCAAACAATAGAATAAAAGCCTATAATTGATTGCAAGCATTTTGGTTTAGACCATTCTGATTCTGAAATAACTGGAGGTGTGCTAGATAATCATAAATTCTATTAATATTCCGTTAGAGTTATTGAACACTATGTATAAATAAAAATATCATCCTAATCTAGAAAACTATGTTAGATTTGGTGGAATGTTTCTGAAAATTGGTGTCATTATAATACTTTATGATGTTTGATTTTTTTCCCCCTCTTTAAATAATGTGCCAGTAATCATTGCATTGAGAGATACATTCATTACTAGAACTGATTTCATTTATTTGGGAAAGGGGAGAATGGAATAATATTACTTTTGTATTTGTTTTAGCTTAGGTTAGCTTTATATTTATCTTGCCTTTATAGTAGGACACAGGGCTGTGGGTTTTTTAATTTCTGAGGAACAGAGTCCTACAGTAAAGTTCTTTGCACTGGCTTATAGTTACTGCAGAACTTTAACAACGCTTTTCTATGTTATAATTTTTGGTTTAGTACATGTGGCTAGAGAGAAATAAACTGGAAATCCTGTCTCTGTGGGTTGGAATCTAGTGTAGTTTTTGAAGGAAAACAAAATATTTTAGTATACACTTGCCAATTATGCTTTTAAATGGACTTTCCATAGGGTGCAACTTTTGCAGTGAAAATAATGCAGAGCTTCTAAAATAATTCCAATGCCGCTGATGTATATGGTATAGTTAACTTGCATTTAGTTTTATAAGCTGCTTATGGTAAGATCAGTATGCTGGCCTAAGACGAAATCAGTAAAAAGGAATTGCCATGTTTGCAAAAAAATTAGCTTTTTGGTATTTCTGACTGTTTGGTGCAAAGAGCATTTAATTTAAGTTTTCAGTATTTGTTTTGTCTGAAGTCTTATGCTCTATCAACTGTATTGCTAAATTAGTTCCATTTTTTTTCTCAGGTTTCTATCTGTTGCAGTAGAAACCTAATTATTTTTCTTCAGACTGTCTAGTAGACAGATTTATTTTCATCATTTCTTTTTGACTAAGATGTAGATAATTCTGAACCAAAATTTGGATGCACCCAAGTAGATTTAATTACTATTTATCTGTAGTAATTAATTTGGAAAAGATTTCAGAATATAGGGGTTCCTGAAAATTTTCACTTGAAATTAGCCTATTCTAATTTTTTTTAAAACCTATTTATATATAAGAAAACAACAACCTAAGGTAACACTCCTGCAATAGAAATAATGGATTTCATTGTTTTGTTTTGTTTTTTTCAGGATCAATATTTTGGATTACCACTGGTGAGAAAATCTTTTTGTTTCATCAGAATAGTCACTTATACTCTTACAGAAACAAGACCTAATTTTGTCTGAATAGTTCTATGGGGTTTGGAGGCAAGCGTTGTTAAAAAGTTCTACAGTAGCAGTAAGCCTAGTGTGAAGAACTTTGCTGCAGAACTCTGTTCCTCTAAAACTAAAAATCACACACTGATGTTTAAGTAATTACAGTGTAGTCTTATTTTCCCATTTGTTCAGTTGAGTCTTTCAAAAAAGAGCAGGAGATAGACAATTGAATTTAAAAATGGGTTAATATATTTGTAAAACTTCCAAAACAGACACACACTTTCAGGCTAAGTATAGACACTCAAAAAGCCTCAGGCTTAATTGATTCAGTCTTCACAGGTTAGTCTGAACTGTGTAGATTGAGCCAATAGGCAAGTGACCAGACGTTCACTTTTGATTCCAGAAATGTTGCCACATGCCTGTACTGGCCCAGGCCACAAGCTAGGACGTGGTGGAGTACATCTCCCTGCTCAGCTGGAGCAGACAACTTGAGCTAAGCCTAGCCTGCACACCCTGCAAGAAGGGGTTTACAGGGGACTGCAAGTTAACTTGATTCTGGAGGGGATCTGGGACAGAAGTTCAATAAATCGAATTAATCTAAATCAGTTAAATCTGATACTACATCCATCCAGGCTTATCTTAAACTGGTTTGGCCATTTTGAAAGCGGTTTATGTCTACTGAACTTCTGTTGTATTACAGATTTTAACAGGTTTCTGATCAGTTATACCAGTTTATGTGTAATGTCTTGCCTCAGAATTTTGTGCAAAGAATTTATTTAATTTTTTTTAACAAAAAGGTAAATTGAATCAGTTGCCTTTTTAAAAACTTTTGAAAGGTCTTATGTTCCTTTTTGTTCATGTGTAAACGATGATAATATAAAGCTAAGATGAAACTGAAACAAATGGAAAATGAATACTCCAAAAATGAACACAATATACTCTGCAGCCTATAAGCAGTAAGATTTTGCCAGGCATCATTTGTCAACCTATGCTACATAAGCTACAGCAAGAAAAGATTTGGAAGGTTATTTTATATCTTTACTCTTTTAAGATGTGGATTGTGGTTTTTATGGTGAGGACACATTTTTGTAAGGCAGATTTCCATCTGTGGAACTGAATTGACAGCTCTGTTGTCTTCCACTAAAGTCTGAACAAATCTACATAGCTTGTAAAACACTGACTAAGAAATGTTTCTTGTCCCCAAACTGTTTTTTCCCTTAAACAAAGACGTCAGAAAATATCAAACCCAAGTTAACCATTGACTACAAAAACCACTCTTTTTAATTTAAGAACCTTTATCGTGTAGCAGCTGAGTAAAATTAGTGTTTGTACTTTCATTAATGATATGAAAACTATTATAAAGTGAAATTACAATTCCTTATAAATAACAGTAGTTTTTGCCTATAAAAATTTTAAAATAATTTATATATAAAGCAGCATGGAAGAGCTCAAAAATCCATTTTTACCCAGGTTAAACTATGAATGACTATGAAACATCTGGGGTTAGTAAAACTGAAGAAGGATAGAATGCTGGCAGTAACTTCGTTACAGTAGGAGCTACTGTGTAGTTCTTACTTATTAATCCAGTCCTTGTTCCCCCATTAGGTTTGAGTTACAGAACCACATAATGAAAAAAAGAGAAGGATAAAAAAAAAGAAAGAAACCCAACAATGTGCACAGTTGAATTTACTTTTAATCTTTTGGCAGACTGAAGCACCCGCTCAGTATCCTGGTGACAGACATCCAGACTACAATGTGAGCTGCTTTTGTTAAAGGGACTGAGCTTGAATTTCATTTTAGAAGGGGCAGCATCCTAAAATGAATTTGACATCCTTGGATAATCTTTTTTTTACTTAGTAAGATGTTAACGACTTGTGTTATTTTTGTATATAAGTTGTATAGTCAGCAATATTTGCCTACGGAAAGTAGTGGTTTGATTGTGGAAACAGCGTATAGTGTTACCGACGATGAGTGAAGGAAAGCAGTTGTAATCTTTTTATTAATACATTCCGAAAAATCTGACATTTTAGAAAAGTAATGGATGGGTCAACTAATGCTGTCAGTTTATTTAAATATAAACTTTTTGTTTAGGCTTCTATAGGAGAATAATTCTTTATGTATAGCTGTTATGTAAAACTGATACTTTTTAAATTTAATTGTTTTTTGTTATTAGCATCAAGCCTATATGAAAGGTTGTTAATAATGTTGAAACATGCAGACTTTAACCTTGCAGTTTTCCCTAAGCAAAATGTTCTTTGACTTCAGTGAGAATTTTGCTGAGTAAAGACTAAAGAATTGGCCTATGATTAATATACTGAGGTCAGAAGATATAGTTGTACTTGTAGTTACTCTCTGGATGTTGAATGTACTACCTGTTTTCTCAGTATTGCCAAGAGGGATTGCTTTCGCATGGTAATTTTAGGGTAATTTTCAGTAGTTCTCTTTAAACAAAGTCTAGCTGTTTCAAAAGCTGTAAAACTCTGTTAAAGGGAATGACTTGTTAATTTACTTATGAACTTCTGAGTTGTTACATAATGTATGGAAATGAACTTATATTGCTGTTTACTCTTTTTCATGTGTGTTGGAGAAGGTTATGTGGTAAGTTTATCTATTAGAATTAAATACATGCTACTTATGCATTTATATACAAATAAACTATATTTGAACAAAGGTTGGGAGATGCATAAACCTTAAGAAAAAGTTGGGAAGTATTAAATTGGTAGGAGGGCAGATAGTTGGTCTCCATTCATACTGGAGAGTAGAAGCTTTTAGGCAGCTTAAGGTGGCCAGACGTACGGAAAAAAATCTCATCTGTATCGGTATTTGCACAGTATTTGTTTATCACTAACTTGTTGATTAAAAACCATTAACACGTGTAATAGTTAGATACTGTTTTACTACTATAAGCAAATATTAAATGTATTGTCTTGAACCCCAATTCAACTATTTAAATGTGTACTTGCCTTCTAATGTAAAGCTAGTCAGATTACTCATAATTCATGTACTTAGCACTTAAAAATGTGGTTTCTGGAGCCTTTGTGTGTCTGTTTCTCTCTTACTCAAATGTGGGTGATGATGTTTGCCTATGTTTATCAACTGCTTAAAGATCTGAAGAAGAAAAAGAACTATACAGATAAATGGTAGTTGAAATCATAGTATCATAGAAAATTAGGGTGGGAAGGGGCCTCAGGAAGTTATCTAGTCCAGCCCCCTGCTCATTCCCAACTAGATCATCCCAGCTAAATTATTGTCTAGCCAGGTCTTAAAAATCTCCAAGGATGGAGCTTCTACCACCTCTCTGGGTAACCTGTTCCAGTGTTCTACTACCCTCCTAGTGAGAAAATTCTTTCTAATATCTAACCTAAACTTCTGTTGCTGCAACTTGAGACTGTTGCTCTTTGTTCTGTCATCTGCCACCACTGAGAACAGTCTAGCTCCATCTGGTTTGAAACCACCCTTAAGGTAGTTGAAGACTGCTATCAAATCCTCTATGTCCTCTCTAGACTAATTAGCCCAGTTCCCTCATCCTCTCCTCAGAAGTCATGTGCCCACCATTTTGGTTGCCCTCCGTTGGACCCTCTCCAGTTTGTCCACATCCTTTTTGTAGTGGGGAGCCCAGAACTTAACACAGGACTCCAGATGTGGCCTCACCAGTTAAGAACAGAGGGGAATAATCACTTCCCTTGACCTCCTGGCAGTACTTCTACCAATGCATCCTAGTATGGTGTTTGCCTTCTTTGCAGCAAGGGCACGCCGTTGGCTCATATTCAGCTTATTGTCCACTGTAAACCCCTGGTCCTTTTCTACAGAGTTGCTGCCCTGCCAGCCAGCTCCCAGCCTGTACTGATGTATGGGATTGTTCTGTCCAAAGTGTAGGACTTTGCACTTGTTCTTGTTGAACCTCATGAAATTTCTTTGGCCCAATCCTCCAATTCCTCTAGATCTCTCTGAGTCCTAGCCCTACCCTCCACTGTATCTACTATTCCCCCCAGCTTGGTGTAATCTACAAACTTGCTGAGGGTGCACTTTATGTCTATGCCATCTTCCAGGTTGCTGATGAAGCTTTTGAATGAAACTGGCCCCAAAACTGATCCCTGGGGCACTCCACTTGATACTGGCTGCCAGCTAGACATCGAGCCATAGATTACTACCCTGAGCCCTATGCTTCAGCCAGTTTTCTATCCATCTTACAGTCCATTCATCCAGCCTGCACTTCCTTAGCTTGCCTGCGAGAATGTTGTGGGAGGCTGTATCAAAAGTCTTGCTAAAATCAAGGTATAATGTGTTAGATTAGAAGCACAGAAACTTTAACAGGAGAAGAAATGACTTGCCTCATGTGAAGCAGTGTTGTGTTCCACTAGAATAAGTAAGAGTTTATGAGCCAGGAGTCTTAGATCCTAATCCTGGTTCTCACATTGATTTGATATGTGATCTTGGGGAGGTCTTAACTTCACTGATAATCTCTTTCTCCTTCTTACCAAAAGGAGCATAATTATATTTTATATATTCTTTCTAAAGATTTTAGGGGCACTATCTAAATGACAATTTAAAGTATTTATATAAATTAGGGCTGTCAAACTATCAGAAAAAATTGATTGCGATTGTTTGCACAATTAAAAAAAAATTAGTCGCAATTAATTATGATTTTAATTGCACAGCTAAGAACTCAAAATTATGTGCAGAAGAACTCAAAATTATGCAAAATTATGCGAGTACTTTGTATGGTGTGGGGGTGGGGTATGTGAAAGTGTAGGTGGCTGTGGGTGTGTGTTGGGTTTAGAGCCTGAGTAGAGGGGATCCCCTCATGCCTTGGGAGGATGTGGCTGTCTGTGGGTCAGAAGTGTGAGCAGCAGGGCTGGAGGGGCTGTAGCTTGGGAGTGAGGGGCAAACACATACACACATGGCCCAGAAGGTCAGTCCGGGGAGGGGTGAGGAGAGAGGAAAGTGGGAAGGGGCGTTGGAGGTGCAGGTCGAGACCCCCATGGTGAGGGAGGGAGTGGGGCAGGGTCAGGGGTAGGGCTGGGGTGAATGGGGCCCCAGGACTGGGGTAGGCTATGGGATGGAGCTGCAGGAGGCTTGTCAATGGCTATGGGGGGGCACAGTTCCCTGCTGCTGTGAGCACCCCCTGATGGCGGCATAGGCCGCATGTACTTGCTGATTTGTGTGGAGGGTGGAGGTGGGCTGCATGCTGCAGGCTAGGGGAGCTCATTTTCCATGGGGAAAAAAAACCCAAAATCAAATACCAAAATTTATAGGTACTTAGAATTTATTTTGTTAT
>NW_017729022.1:111743336-111765772 GCF_001723915.1 Gavialis gangeticus
TTTGTTATAGTGATTTGAGGACTGGTAGCCTTCCAAGTTGCTTTAAAATTGTAAATATATCAACAAAACATTGTGTTCAGTTAATCTATCTCTCTCTCTCCCTCTCTCTCATTGTAATTGTGGATTTGGGGGTTTTTAATCAGAGAATTTGCTATTTTTTATCAGAGAATTTGTGATTTTTAAACAGAGAAAACCAGGATCCCTGGTATCCACATGTAACACTAGACCATTTCTGTCAACTTCAGGTTTCAGTTGCGTGTAAACTGTTCTAAGGATAGCGTGCGTCCATGCCCTGGATAATGGTCAAATTCAGGATCATGCAATTACTAGATGTGATTTTGGTTGACAGAGGGTGCGTCTGTCTACGTGAGATGCTAACTGTGTAGTAGTCTAATAAAACTACTCAGTAGTGTTTCAGGCAAAAACTGTGCCAATATGCTGCTGCACAGTACTTTAGGCTACCGTGCAGTTAACATCTGGAAAAAAACCATGCACTGATGTTACTGTGCAGTAGTGCAAAGTTACTGCATGTTGATTTAGTTTTTGGTTATGCAAAGACTAAACTTAATCCGCAATAAACTAAGGTGGAGTAATAAACATGTAGACACGCCCAGAGTCTCTTTAATATTTTGGCAATGAAGCTCAATTCCAGTTCAGCTAAAGAAATGTCTTTTTAGTGTTGGCAGGTTCAGTGTGTTTGTTTTTTATCATGGATGCAGCCATATAGATTTACAGAGTATTCTGATGCAGGGAATTTGGTGTACAATCCCAAGAATACAGGTTTAATGGCGAAAGTCTGTTGTTGTCTAAAAGGCATTGATTCAGACAAGCAATTAATTCCATTGGAAAGCAAATTAGCAGGTTTTGCCTTCTGTTCTTATGTCTCAAGGTTTGGAATTGAACGAAGTGAGAGAGAACATTACAACTTCCTCTTAGGCAATATGTAAAGGTTGAGTTTAAATTAAACATATCCTCCTCAGTTGTTCTTGGATGGACCAGTCTGGGGTTTTTTGTTTGTTTTTGTTTTTTGAGTAGGAAAAAATCAGATTTATTTACTCATTCACTTGTGTACAAACAAAAAGTTGTCATTTGTTTTCTTGACAGAGGTTGTGGTGGGGAAAAGAAAGACATATAGGAATGGGGTGGAGAGTAGAACCATGATAGAGACACTTTTCTTCCATATCATGAAATGTTTCTTCCATGCCTGCCTTTTTTCATGCTAATAGTTTATTCAGATTTCAAGAAATACCAAAGTCAAGTTTACTTTTCTGCATGTCACTTCTTTGGATTCCTAGTTTTAAATATCTTAAAGATGCTTGTGGTAGTGCTGAGATGATGTTGTAGCTGTGATGATCCAGAAAAAATCAAGAGGCAAGGATTTTTGTAGGTGATATCTGTTATTGGACCAACGGTTTAGTTTGGTAGGAGGCTTAGGTCTGTCCAGTAAAAAACATTACTCACAAAAATCCTTGCTTCTCTCAGATGAGCCATAAGTTTCCCTGGGTGATGCAAAGCACTACTGAAAATTAGATCTTTAAAGCAGGGGTGGGCAAAATGTGGCCCAGGGGCTGGATGTGGCCCGCCAGGCCATTCTATCCAGCCTGCGGGGCCCCTAAAAAAATTAGAAAATAAATATTTATCTGCCCTGGGCTGCCTGTCGTGTGGCACTCGATGGTTTGCCAAAACTCAGTAAGCGGCCCTCTGCCCAAAATAATTGCCCACCCTTGTTCTAAAGTATCTTTATTGGAGGACTGAAAAAGGAGACATTCATAATCACTAGCAAGTTTTGAGAATCTTGGCTGCAAGTATTTTATTATTCCTATATAACCTACTAATGGAATCAGCAGCAGCAACAACAAAAGTTTGTACTAGAGGAGGCAACTATACTGTGTTAATTGCCAAGAAAGAGCAATATCTTTCTGTCATCCTATAATGTCTCTCAAGTTAGTCTTGTATCTTTATGAAAAAGTACTAAACCTCAAATATGTAGCCTTGGTTTTGAAAACTAAGGGGAGATTTTTGTAAAATGAGGAGTGAGACTTAGGAGGCAGTTTAGAGAGGATGTACTAAAAAAATAACAAAAAACGCTGTTTGCCATCTTGGTTCAGAATAATTAATATCCCATTCCATCAGAATTGCCCAATAAAATCCAATACGATTTTTTATCTTTTATGATTCTATTAACTCATCTGCATGCTTTTTAATTGAACATTGATAAGATTATTATTTTATATTTCTTCAAGAAGTATTTTTAAACATTTCATAAATCAGTAAATGATAAACCATATTCTCTATAATAATTAATCAGGTTTATTAAACACCCTGTGCTTAAAAGAAAGTCACCATTTTAACTGGATGTTAATGTGTTTAACTAAATTTTCAAACTTATGTTCTTACATGAAAGATTCTTTTTCCGGTGGAAGTAAATCTCTGGCTTACAGAATCAATGATTCACCAGGCACCAAATTTTCCTAGATGATGTATCATACCAGAGATCTAGTTTTATCCTGTTTATTCTGAAAAAGTCTATGTCTAAGCCAACTGTCCAATTCTCCCCTCCCACTTATTTCATGATTTCTTGAAAGGGGGGTGGTATATTCTCATCTTAGTGCATAATGAGTTGAGCTATTCTAATAATGTTTATAGGGTTTATTTGTGCAAGTCACCACACATCCATATGAGAATAAACTTCAAAGCCTTCTGTTCATGTTTGATGTCTTGTATTGTTGCTAGGATGCTCATAGTGTAGCTAAGATTGTGTCAAGCCCTCTATTTTCAGCGGTTTAATTCTGTGACAAAGTTCCCTTGAGGTGAAAACTTGGTGGTTTTCAGTCTTGGAAAGTTTCTCTTTCATCCTTTACTCCTCTTTCTAAGTTTCAGTAAAAATTCTTCAGGATGCCTTTCCAAATAGTTGAATCAGTTTGGTAGTTCTGAGGCTTTTTATTTAAAAATAAAATATAAAAAACAGTATTAGAAATGTAAGCTTTTTAATTGTTAATCTAAAATATTGGTTTTTGGGTTGGAATGTTGTAACCATGATAGTCCAGGCAATAGATGAGGCAAGCTTTTTTTTCCTGATAGAGACAAGAAGATAATTTATTCTCACACATTCCATTACAGTTAATGGACTAAATCTTTGTGCTGCTTTAAAAATATCAAGTAGAGTCTTAACAAAAAAATTACATATTGTGCTTGACAAGACCATGCCCTTTAAGCGGCAGCTGATGACTGTTCTTGTGCCCCAGGACCTAGGTGCAGCCGTGCTGTATACAGCAGCACAGGTGGCCTACCTGTGTCCCCAACCTAGCCTGGCATCTCCAGTGGTCCATCCTGCCCAGATCCTTGGCTGGGCGGTCCATCCTGCTATCCTGCCGGTCACTCCATCCTGCCCAGCTCCTCGGCTGCAGTTTCCACCAGCAGCTTGGGGAGCCCTGGCCAGCACCTGCCACACCAGCTGTGTAGCCCCAGGGTCAGCCAAGAGGTGCAGCTGGCCATGACACCACCAGCTGCCAGAAGCACTAGCTCCTCCCCAGGAAGTGGGCTGCTGCATCCTGCATTCGGAGGACACTGGACACAGCCACACACCATTGCTGGCAGGTAGGACTTTGCCGAGTTGCCAGTCATGCCAGGCCCGGCCACATGGTAAGCCCCACACTGGGGGAGGGCTGCCCCTGGCCCTGGCCCTGTTCCTGCTCCCCATTCCCACCTGGCCCGGCTGCACTCCGTGCCCCAGGTTCCTTCCCACAGCATGCCAAGAGGTGGGACACAATGCAGAACTTAGAGTGGCCTGTGCCACTGCAGCTAGGCAGACATGGGCTTCTTATACACCAAGGAACGCATCTGTATCAGTAACGATGTCCTCCTCCACAGTGCGGGGCAGGGACATGTAGCATAGCTACAGGTAGCACTACAGGTGGGGGTGGAAGTTGCAGGGCAGCCTGGATTTGCCCCCCCACCCCATCATAGCCAACGGTCCTGTACTGGATGTTCATGTGTGCCCGGGGCACCATGAGGATCAGCAACAGTAGAGCATAGTTGGCTGGGCACCCCTTGGTCTGTGAAAAACAGCTCATCGCACGCTACCTGGGGCACGCTTGGGGGGTACACCGCTGGTGTGGTGGAGGGCTGGCCCTCAGCAGGGAGGGCGGGGGCTTGGGAAGCACCATGTCCCAGTTGTCTGGGAGCCCTTTGCCCCCCCAGCCCAGGCACCAGAGGCTGGGCAGCAGCACAGCAGAGCAGTTGACATGCTGGAGGGCTTGGAGCCATGGCAGCAGGTGCTACAAGGAGCCTGGCTTGTCCTGCCCTGGGAACAGGGCAGGGGAGGAAGGCTGCCTATGGCCAGCACCCAGCAGCCCACCGGCCCTAGGGGAGTGTCTAGGGATGGGGGGGCTTAGCTGGCACCTACTTGGGCCCAGGCTTGGGGCTGCCCACCCACTATCCCTGGGCACTTGTGCATGGCCACCCTCAGTCTGAGGCTGGGCAGTGCATGGCCCCTGGTACAGAGCATCTTATCTCTGAAATGTTGCAAAGTCTCAAAAAATGTTCTGTTTCATGGCTCTGCAGGTCCTGCAGCTGGGTGTTGGGGAGGGGCCACATTTGGCAGTGGGGATGTAGCCGCAGAATTGCCGCTGCCCACAGCCAAGATGCTGCGGATGCACTGGATCCGACAGAGGTGCACAGTGGACTGCATCGGCCTCCTGTAGTGTCTGGTGTTGGTGTTGGAGGAGCATGCACAGGATACGTGGACTTGGTGGGCGGAGGATGTCACCCATGAGGATGCAAGGGACCAGTGCGAAGAGGCATGGGACCAGCATGAGGAGGAGTGGGACTGGGTGGACCAGGAGTTTCGGGCCGAGCTCCTGATCCTGGAGCGCGAGCAGCTCCAGGTGCTGCAGGAGCAGAATGCCATCCTGGGCTGGGTAGTTCAGGCCACAAATGACAAGGGCTGGGTGCTGGATGCTGTTTTGGCCCTGGCACCTGCCCTTTTTGTTATAACAGGCCCTGCCTTTGTGCCTTGTAACAGGCCCCTGCCTGGGCCTGGGAGGAGGTCCTGTGGTGCATCCAGCTGCCAGGAGCCCATGACTTGGCCCCCACCCCGGGTGCTCCTCCACCCAGCCCCCCTGTCTGGGATCAGGCCCATCGTTTACCTTGGCTCTATGTGGGTATGGAGCCAGAGCTGCCTGCAGTGGCACAAGGATGGTGTGTTGGCCCTGCTGGGCCTGGACTCTGCCTGCCAGAGGGGGAGCTGTGTGTGCTTGGGGAGCACTGCCTGACATTGCCCCTGGGTGAACCCCCCTCCAGCTGCACTCACTGCAGCGTCTGCACCTGCCAGAGGCCGAGGTGCTGACTGCCTGTCCCTGGGCTCTGTCCGCTAGGTATCTCTGCCTCACAGCCCCCCATCCCAGGATGGCCCACAAAGGACATTGTATATAATTTTCACAAGGAAGAAAGTTTTTTTTTTTTATTGTTGGCGGTTGGGTTGGGTGGTAGAGGGCAGAGGGGGACTCCATTTGTTAATGGGGAAGGAGAGCCCATTGTTGGGGAGGGAGAAGGATGAGTCTCTTTGTTGAGGGGGAGGGGGCTCTTTTTGTTGGGGAGGTAGGGTGGAGGGGTGCTGTGGTTGATCTGAGGGAAATAACAACTTGTTCTTGTGAGATGTGTGCAGTGGGCATGGTGTTACGGGTGGGTAGGATTTGGGGTCTTTGGCCAGCGGTGCTGGCAGGCTAAAGTCGGGAGTGCAAGAGGAGGTGATTGGCCAGGGCCTCCTGCAGCTGGTGCTGTGCTCCCTGCTGGCAAGTGTGCAACTATCCTGTGGCCTCTGACATCGCAGGTGATGCTCCTGCTGCCAGGCATCTTTTGCCCACTGTGCCGTCTCCTCCCAGGTCTCATGGAAGAGCTTCCCGTGGGCCTTGCAGATGTTATGCAGTATACAGGCTATGACAATGACCTGAGAGAGATGGTCCTTGGTGAACTTGAGGCGGGTGGCAAGGGAGCACCAGCAGCCTTTGAGCCAGCTGAAAGTGCACCTCATGAGGGTGTGGGTCTGGCCCAGGCAGCAGTTAAAGTGGGCCTGACAGGCGTCTAGGTGGCTGGTGTAGAATCGCATCATCCAGAGGAGGAGCGGGTAGGTGGGGTCCCTGATGGGGAGTGGTGGGACTATGATGGTGCCCAGCTGCAGGTTTCATAGAGTTCATATTTCATAGACATTAGGGCTGGAAAGGGACCTCACGGGATCACTGGGTCCAGCCCCCTACCCAAAGGGCAGGAAGTCAGCTGGGGTCAGATGATCTCAGCAAGATAAGCATCCAGGTGTTTTTTGAAGGTATCCATAGTAGGTGATTGCACCACTTCTGGGGGGAGTCTATTCCAAACTCTGGAGACTCAGATGGTAAAGAGTTTTTCCTTATGTCCAGTCTAAAACAGTCTTCCGACAATTTGTGACCGTTAGACCTTATCTTCCCATGGGGTGCCCTCATGAACAGATATTCTTCCACTCCTGATGCACATGCCTTATATACTTATAGGCCACCACCAAGTTCCCCCATAATTCTCTTCTCCAGGCTGAAGAGTGCCATGCATCTCATCCTCTCCTCATAAGGCCTCCTAAGATCTGGCATCTCCAGTGCAAAGTGCCCACTCTTCACCAGTCCTGCCAGGCCAGAGTTGTAAAATACATGGGCATTGTGAGTGCTGCCTGTCCAGCCAGTGCTCACATGGGTGAATGTGCCACAGTGGTCCACGATGGACTGCAGAACCATGGAGTGAACTCCACTACAGCTGTAATAGGGGTGGTCTCTGTGGGGCGGGCAGGTGATGGAGATTAGGGTCCTGTCCTGGGCCCTGGTACACTGGGGGAATACCAGGGCATGGAATCCTGCCACCACCACCAGAGGGTTGTGGATGCAGAGCCCGGTGTGCCCCAGCACATCCTGGAGGGTATAGCACACCTCCAGGACAGCCTTCCCAGTGGTGGCCTTGCCCAAGCTGAACAGGTGTCCAACATACTGGAGGCTGGTGGGCATGGCCATTTTCAGCAGGGCGAGGGCCAGTTGGATGTCCACGTGTAGGGCCAAGCATATGCTGGTGTCCTGCCAGTTCAGGTGGGGCTGTAGCTGCTGGAACAGATCCCGGAAGGTGGCCTGGGTCAGCTGGAACACGTCTAGCCACTTCTTGTTGTCCCAGGTGTGCTGGACAATGTGCAGCCACTAGTCCTGGCTAGCACAGCTCTGGCATCCTGGAGCCCCTGGTCAGCATCCCCGTTGGTGGGAGCTGTGTAGCAGCAGTGGTGGCCCTGGGACACAGTGGCAGGTGGCCAGGCAGGCGGTTGCTGCACCTGGGGAGCTTGGCGGGGTGAGATGGCCATGGGTCAGCTGTTGGTCAGCATGGTGGGCCAGCCTTGCCAGAGTGGAGGCCAGCAGAAGTCTGGGGCACTGGTCATTGCTGCCAGGGGCCGGTGCTGGAGTAGCCATAGTGCAGGGAGTTAGAATAGCCAAGGAGAGAGCTGCCACATGATATCCCTGCACTTGGCACACTGCTCCTGGGTAAGGAAGAGGCTGGCCAGAGAGCAGTGAATGGGGCTGGCTTTTTAAAGCAGGCTACCAGGTGCTGGCAGCTGCAGCCGGAGCCAAGAGCTCCCCCCCGGTGGTGGCAGGGGCCTGTTGCAGAGCTGCAGGAAACGGTGCAAGGAGCAGCGAAACTTTTTCCTGATCCTCATACGTGTAGACGCCTGCCTGAAAGTGCTTGCGCTAGCGTAGCTTACACCAGAGTAAATTTAGGCCGTATCAAATCCATGTGTGGATGTGCCACTGTCAGCCAAACTATCTTCCACTTTCACATTCTCAACCAATTTCTCCTTGTTTATGAGCAGCAAGTCAGGAAGATCTTGCTCCCTTGGTGGTCTATCTACTATCTGTATCAAAAAGTTAGCCCCAACACACTCCAAGAATTTGTTGGACTCCTGCTGGGAGGGAAGCAGAACAAAGTACAAAATGTCATAATAAATAAATTTCTTTATAAGAACTCGTTCCTTTGATTTTGGAAGCTTCTGTCAGTTGATTTAAGAAGGTCTTATCCACCTCTTTCTTCTGTTTTGGTAGTCATGCAAACTATCCCACTATGGCTGTAATTCCAAATACACCATAATTCTTCTATTGTGCTAGGACCACTGATTCTTCCTGTTTGTTCCCCTGCTTCTTGCACTAACACATCAGGTACCTAACATTGTTTTATCTTATCCCTGAGAACATGGTTAAGGCTTTTGTCAGGCTTTATCCAGGCCACCTGGTTCTTTACTTACCTTTGGGCTTTTGTGTCCATCTTGCAGTGAGCCTAGTTTAAAACCCTCCTCAGTAGGCTAACAAACCTATATGTGGTGATTCTCTTCCTTGTCTTTGTCAGGTGGACCCCATCTCTTCCCTGTAGTCCTTCTTGGAATGCCACTCTGTGGTCCAAGAAGCTAAAGCCCTGGTGACATCATCTAAGCAACCACGTGTTAGATGTCCAGGATGCATTGCTCTTAGCTGGGCCTTTACCCTTCACTGGAAGGATCAGTGAGAACATCATCTAGGCTCTCCCCTTCACACTTGAATCCAGAGCCATGTAGTCACGTTTGATCTGCTCAGGATCATTAGTACTTTCATGGATGAACAGAGTGGGATAATAGAGGGCCAAATGAGTCTTGTCAACCTTTCCATGATGTTTTGAATGTGGGCCCCTGGGAGCAGACCTCTTGAGCCAACAGGTCAGGCCAGCGGATGGATGCCTTCATGTCCCACAGGACTGTCATCAATCACTACCAACTGTTGCTTCCTCTTGGCAGCAGTGGTCTCAATTCTCTCACCCCTAGAGGTGCATGGCTTGGCCTGTCCTGTCAGTAGACTAAGCTTCTTATCCAATGCTAGGGCTTCATACCTTTTCTCCAGCTGGGCAGCCACAGGTTGGGAAGAGGAGTTCTCTCTGTTGCTAGAGGTGACAAGCTGCCAGCTTCCCCCTTTTAGAGAATCTGTGTAGTCTGCATGTTCCAATGCTTTCTCTGGCTGTCTCTCTTTCATGATGCTGGAGGTGTCTTTGTGTATTGAGTCAGTGAAGGGCTCATGCTCACAGATGTTTTTAGCCTATCTACCTGTTCCTACAGCTCCCTTGCCTGATTAGAATCCACCAGGAGGCACCTCTTGCATTGCAAGCACTCCCGCACCTGGCTCTTTGGCAGAGACACACAGACTGCAATCCTTCAGACAAGAACCTGGGTAGAAATGTCTGCGGTTTGTGGCCATGCCTGGATAGGGTGACCATAGATCCCAGTTTGCTAGGGACAGTCCCAGATTTTGAAGGCCGGTCCTGCCTGGTTAGTGAAAATTAAAACAAGCATTCCTGGAATGGCAGGGGCATGGGGTAAACTCCAGCAGGGAGCTGGAGTGGCATAGTGCACCACGCAGCTTCGCTTCCCTGCTGGACTACATCTGCACTTCTGCCTGCTGGCCTCTGCCACTGCATGCAGCAGTGCCACTGACTCAGGTGGGGGCAAGGGGCCAGTGTCCCAGATTTCCTTATGGTCATCCTACGCCTGGACAGAGCTAGCATGTATATAGTGAGAGGAAGGGCTGGCAGTAGCAGAAGGTTTGGCATGCTGTAAGCTAAAGAACAAGCCTACTTGTTCACTACTTTAGCTTTGACAAGTCTACTCCATTTTATGGGTCCTTGCTTTTTCTTTTTTCTTCTCTACTTCATTGTTCATTTTATTTTATTTTCATGGTATATTTTCATTTAGCCCCCCCCCCTTATTGTGCATTTGCCTCACAAGTACAATAAAAGGAGGACATATCACATGTGCCCTAGCTCCCTGGTTGAGAGACGCTGGTTGGCTGTGTGCAAATTAATGTATAAATTGAATTCCAGACACAATTCTCTAGACTTGAATAAATGAGTGAAAACAACTGCAAGGCATCTTCCCCCCCACACCGAGACTGTCTTTTCTCAAATGGTTCCTCTTACATGAATAAAGACGTGCCAGAGGGGGATTGGGACTTGAAGGTGCCATCTTCTTTCTACTCAGGGTGATGTTTCTTACTAGAAGAATGGCAAACTGGTCTCATTTCTCTAGGATTTTCTAACTGCAGCCTCTAGCCTTCCATAATTTGCAGACTCCATTTCCACTGTATTGAGCATTTTGTGGAGATGGCCCTCTTATCTTAGAAAAATCCAAATGCCATGATGACTCTGGATGGATGCTGGGAAATACTAACACTTTTAAGAGAAGGACCATCTCCTGTTTTGAATTCCCAAAGATAGATTATGCTGGTGCAGTCTGCACAAAGTCTACTTCCATTCACCGGGAAGTCAGATTTTGTTTGACTTCAGCCTTTCTTCAGAAAATTGAGGAGATTGAGCACTCTAATGATGAGTTTGACTTTGAAGTCAACAGTGGCCACTTTGACTTTAGGGTTGGTAGAACAGTCCTCTTGTGATGGATGAATGGATGATAAGACACTGTATCCCACAAAAAGCTAGACGAAAACTATCCAGATTTTTTTTGGTTTTTACCACTGTTAGTAACATGCATCAGTATTAGTAACATAATGCTACCAACTGGTGCAAAATGCATTTAACTCTGGCTAGAAGCTGAAGTTTGGTTATGCTTAGGTACTGTAAATGTCTCTGTCAATATTACTCTTCTATGTCTTAGTTTTCCAAAGGATAAGATATTTATACTAGTGCACCTTTCTCAAACTTTTTGGAAAACTTGTTTCATCCTTGATCTGAAATGGGTTAAAAAAGGTACAGAAAATTCTGTAAATGTGGCCTTTAAAATATTTCAGGAATTAGTGAATTAGTGAATTCTTTCTACATTTTGGTTACAAGAAGCATAGGAATACAAAGCTTAACTCGCCCATACATTTGAACACTACTTATGAGCAGTGCTTCCATAGCATTGATGAGAAATATTTTTCACATATATTTACCATATTGGTTGTGATGATTGAAGCACTTGAAGAGAGAGAATCTTAATAAAACACTGGCTCATTTCAACCAACAGAAACCTATATTAAATGAAAACTTAACTTCTACAGAAATTGAAGGCTTTAGATTCTTCAGGAAAATCTGCTGTTTGATACTGAAATGTTGGGGGTGTGATCTTCTTGAGTCCTGTAATAAATGATTGACTGCGGAATGATCATATTTTGTAAGTGGACTGGATTAGGTCACTTGTAATTTTTGTAAATTTGTAATTTGAGAGCAGTGGCTTGTCTAAATCTGCAGTTATTTGGTCTCCAGTAACAGACATTTTATAGCCCACATCCAGTCACAATTGAGATAGGGTAGCTTGCCAGCAATTAGTTACTTCTTTGTAATTAAGGAGCCACAAATAATGTTCCTTTTGGTGTGTTGAGAGTTGAACTTTCGTAGCACTTTTAGAGTACATGAATTCAAAAAGAAAACAGCCTGAGACTATAGTTAGTTTTAGTTAAGCGGATGAGAAGTTCTGAATTTTCATCCTGTGGATAAGCACTTTCATAACACCAAAGTGGAAAAAAAAAATCTTTGTTTATTTTTTTCAGTACAGTTGTTAAATAGCAGAGTAAAAATACATTCACATCTTTTTTTTTAAACTGAATGCTTGTAATGTTGTTGGAGTTGGAAAAGATTTTTAACTAGTGAAAGGCCTGATTTTTTTTTATTTTTTTTTTTTATTTTGTCTAAACAGCTTGTGGTCGATAGGTGCCCAATTTAGATTGGAATATCTCAGATGCTAGTGCTTACAAATCTTCTTGGTTCTAGTTAGTTTCTGATATGAAACATGCCTTTTTCTGACAACAGTTTATGCAGATTACTGCTTTTGTCCTTGGCAATGTATGAAAAATAATCAATCATTGATCTTCTTACGTATTTATAGAAACACAGCTTCTTCATAGTGACCTTTTTCGATTTGCCTGTTTCTTTTAACTTTAGTCTCTCTCCTCTGAACTTGTTAATTTCCCTGGTATGATATTTCCTTGCAAACAACTTGTCCCCAAGTAAAATATGCACCTTGTTTTTTGGAAGGCATAGTGTAAGGAAAAAAATACGATTTCCAGAGTCATAGCTGACTGTGTGACATAGAATAAGTCCTCCTGGGAACATAATGTTTCCCTTGTATGACAGGAAGTTCCTGCTGACTCACCCAGACTGTCTCCTAGGATGCCACATCTTTCTGGGCACACTGTATTCCAAGGAGGACATACTTGATGTCACACAAGGTTAGGCCCCAGACCCTTGCAAGGGCAGTAGCAAGACTGTTAGTTCTTTACTGTAAGTAGCTCTTTATATAAGTAAATAAAATGTTGTTTCCACATCACAAGCCTTATCAAGGTACCTACTGGTAGCTCACTTGGTGATGCTTCAGGCACAAGCTGCAATACTCAGGTAATAGCTATGGGTATGAGAGGGTAAACACAAGACTCCTGTCATCTTGGCAGTTTCATGGTATGCACTTGTGGCACGTGCTTTTTTCCCAGCGAAGAAAACAAGTTACCCTCTTAAAACATGCACCATATTTGAGGGGAGGGAAGGTGCATTTTGTATGTGAGAAAATATGATATTTTTCCAGTTTGTCCATATTTATTTTTTAAATACAGTGCTTAAAGGGGAGCGAACTACTCCATTTGAGATTAAACAATGCTAAAAAGTGGAGAATAAAATGCTTAACACAACAGTTATTATGATGGGGTCCATGGGCTGTCATTAGTCCACAAAACACTTTGAGTGGTCTGTAGAGATCTTGCTGATCAGGTGGTGCTTTTTTTCTTATTTCCTGCTACTCCATCATATTAGACAGCTAAACTATGTTGTGTTTGTTTTTTTCTACTATTAGAATGAATGTTCCATGTAAGCAATTGCTATTATTGCCACAAGGGTGCGATGTCATGGTGGTCTAAGTGCAAATGAGACTAGAGGGAGAAGCTCACAAGATGCAAGTTTTTTGTTCATTCTTAAATTTGAACTTTAAGTTAACAAAGTTAAATTACTGAAAGCACTAAAATATTTTAAGGCACCATTAGGTTGTTAATAGAATTTGTATATATCAAACAGGTCAGCAAAAAGAAAAGATTAAAAAGTAATTTAGTTTATCTTGTGTATTGTTTTACTGTTGTCTTGGCCTTACTATTGACAAGTGAATCGCATTCATTTACGTATATAACAAATTTGAGAACTTTATGTAGCTAAGTATATCTGATCCTTTATTTTTGGACACGTGCTAATGATGCACGATGATAATGCAGTGTCATAAATTGGTTTTGATGCTCTTTTCTTCAGCAGTGGGTTCTTGTCTGAATATTTTCCATTTAATTTCACACAATATTTTTGTACCAAGGAAATGACAAAAAATACTCTGTGGGTGTTTTGTTTCTTTGGTCAGGGAACAAATGAAAATTGTCTAGGTTTTTTGTTTTAGTATTAAATTGACTCCAATTATTGTTAGCCATGACAGTGCTGATCATCTGACATTCTCTGAAAGAACTGGATATTTCTAAATGTCAATGCCTGCTGGGAGGGAGATGTTTGGTACAAGCACAATTTCCTCTATGGCTAATGCTTTTCAGCACCAGGTCTGAATTTGTGTGCCAACTTCTAATTTTGGCGAAAGTTATGTTTTTATGTTCTAATTCATTAAGTTTTCCTCTAAACCGCCTATGTCTGTTTACCTCTGCTCATGTCCTTTCTTGTTACTGACATCCTTTTCCAGCCAATGATTTAATTGAACTAGGAATTAATTTTACAAATTTCTTAACTTTTTGATGCATACATTGATATTTGTTGGCTCATCCTTATCCTTAATCAGACACAGAGGGACTTTGTGAATATATTACTTGTTTAATTCTTTCATGAACCTCCATGCATGCATGGCTTGATTTACCTTTGTCAACAGGGTAACTTGTTCTGCACTTTTTTGAAAAGGAACAAGGGAGTTTTAGCTAAAAATATATCAAAATGCCACAGAAGTCATGGCTGCAACTCAAAAATGCTGATCAGTTTTGAAAATCTAAATCAACCCCGTCCATGAATCCTACGGAAGAACTTCTGTGGTAGGAGAAAGATTTCCAGAAATTTACCACAGTCTTGTTCTAAGTTGGAGTTTGTGCTGATGTTGCCAGAAAACTAAGAAGTGATGGGAAAAGCAGGAAACATTATTGAATTCAGCCGCATTGCCAATTTGGAAAAGCAACTCTAAATGTAAAAATGTTTTTTCCATTTCTGGCTTATGTGTACAATGCTTCAGAACACAGGGTAGATATAAATTTTACTTTAAAAAGGCACTATTCTTTTTATAATTTTATGATAAAATTCACCAGATCTTATTATCAATAAAGGCAATTTTTCACTTCGGAAGAATGTGCTGGTCTGTGATAAAATGTATAGAATTGTATGTGGTTTTGCGATGGTGGTTGTCAGTCCAATGCTCAAGTGACTAGCTCAGTTGGCAGCCTTCAGTACTGTGTGGATGGTGGATTAATTTGCTGTGGACTTGCCTGCTGAGCCTAGTAACAAAAGACAGAACCACTTTTAAGATGGCTCTGCTAACTTTTATTGAATTGATAGCGGTTAGAGAATAGAGCTGGACAGCTCTAAACCTTCACTTCTTTTAGGGTTCTCCATTCTTGTATCCCACAGGATTCAGTGTTATCACTGGTATTCTTCCTTATAAAGGAAACTTAAGAAAAAGTAGCTTCCTTTGTCTTTTGCTGTCCATTTTGTTGTACTCATTTCCCTTAAATACAGAGTCTGTCATAGTTGGTCATCCCTTTGTCTCCTCAAAGCTTGACTTCTATAACATATTCTACTTGAGGATATTTTTGAAGTCTGCTTGAAATATTTTGCTATGCAGACTGTTATACCCAGCCAATGATTGCTAAGAGCTTTGAATTTTTGATCAGTATTATTGTATGTTGTTTTCTAGGTGCCAACTAGGAGAATGGATGATGATGATTTTGGAGGTTTTGAGGTATGTCATATTTTTACGTTTGTTGAAAAAAATGGATTAAAAAAATGTTTTGAAAGCACATCATTTGAGAGGCTTGATAGAGATTATATTTAGTAGTAGTACAGTTGTTAAAATGAAGTTGGACCAAGTTGTCAAAGTTAAAGCAAAATTTACCACACGTGTATTTAATAATCGGAGGGGGGGATTTTTTCTGGGTAAGTGAGAAATTGGGTTTTCTCAGCAGCTACAGAAATCAGACCACTCCACTTATATGTCTGTGTTTCAATATCTAAGATTAGATATTCATATTTGAAAAATGTGGAGTAGGTTTTAATATGATATCTGATTACTTCTGTTGCCTGATAAGTGTAATATACTCCTTTCTGTGCATCAGGTGTCTTGTTTTTAATTTAAAATTGTGAAAATGTAAGATTTTAAAATGCTTCTTCAGTTAGGAACTGGAATTTCTTTGGAAGCCATTTATATGTGAATTTCTTTCCTTTCTTGTTTTCATGCTTCCATGTTTTAACTGTACCATAAAGTAGTGGATGCTCATTAGAGTAGGTCAGATACTCCAGAAAAAAAATGTTCTTTTTATTTTAGTAACACTAATGCAATACATTGATAATGGAATACATTTGAAAAATCTGTCCTAGTGGTAAACATGGTCATTAGAAAGTACCTCCTGGAAAGCCTGTGTCTAAAACTCTTAAAATATTTTCCATATTTCTAGGCAGCAGAAACCTTTGAAGGTGGAGATGGTGAAACACAGACTACATCTCCTGCTATTCCTTGGGCAGCGTTTCCCACAGGTATTGGTAATGACTAATCCAAGTTCATCTCTTTTGCAGATGACTTCCCCTGCTCTCAGGCATTTTCAATAAAGCAGTGGTTGCTACTTTGATAATAGTGTAAACATGGCATGCTGGTATGATTCTCTGTTCTGTAATTGTTCTGGCATATAGCACAAATATTCTTGAGGAATGGGAGTGAGAAAGAAGACAAAAATGGTTTTTCAATTGTTCACAAACTCTGTGGAATTTCATGGGACAAAGGAAAAACATTTCTCTAGCTTGAGAGCATTCCCCCACATGTACATCAATGGTCTGCTGTAAACAATAGAAGGTTAGAAATCTTCCTTAAGAGATCACAAGAATTCTGTATAATGATTGCTAGTTGCTTCCCCTGTCATAGAAATTTATAAGTATAAATAAATTCTTACTCTAATGCGTGATCCACACAATCATGCCTCCTGCTGTACATGGCAGGAGGCGTGATTTTGGGATCTGGCGTAAGGTCCTATTATGCCTTATTGCCAGTATATATGCACTGTAAAATAGGGTACTTGCAGCCCCAACTGTGCCCCAGATGCAACCAGCACTGTGAATCCTGCAGCTGATGGGACTCACAGTCCTGCATGCAAGTAGGGCACACCCAGGACTCTGAATCACATCAGCTGTGGGACCACGATCTCCTGGCCATGGGGAGCATGGTAGGTATTCTGTAGCTGGGAGATTGCAGTTGCTCTGATCTCCCAGTTGTGGGGTGCATGGAGCACCCGCATTGATGGGAGATCACAGATGCTAGTCGAGATGCCACCATGCACCCTTAGGGTTGCGAGATCACAGCCATGCTCTCCTGGGACCCAGAGTTCTTCAGCTGACAGGCACTGCAAGGACTGAGAGTCCCCTCAGCTCTGGGATTCCTAGTCGTGGTTGCCATGGCACATCCTGTGGCTGGGAACCCAGCCAGCTGATAGGGTTCCTAGCAGTAGGGCAGAGCCTGGTACACATGCAGATTAAAGGGGGATAGCAACCAGTTATAAAGTTAGTATGTATTTTTGAGGTCTAACTTCAAAAGCTGGTTGGACCCTTTTATGGTGTGATATAGGTACTTTGCATGTGTAGCTGGTCTCAGTTTAATTGTGCAGTTATCCAGTTAATTGCACAATAGTTGTAAAGTATAGAGTGAGCCTGAGTTTCACCATCTCATTCTAGCCTACCTATCTGTTATCTGTTTTCTAAAGTGTAATTAAGGCCAAACATTACACCTATATACCTTAATTTTAAATCATATTTAAAAGTTTTTTGTGATTTATGCAAAACTGAATGTTCTAAGGTTGGTTGTTATACTGGTTTAAACAATGTTTTAGAATTAAGAAAACCCTTTTATTTGAGTGTAATATTACAAATTGAAACTCTCAATTCTATTTTTTATGTCTACTGTACCATTTCTAGTGCAAGTATACCCCTACAAAAATTTAATGAATAAAGTGAATTTTAGCAATAGGCAAGATTTTAAAAGAGTAATATCTTTGTAGGTAATGCCTTGTAACTTTAATTTTATAAAATAGAGAAATGGGCAGTCTATCTGCCCTAGGCTTTTTTTGGATATAATTCTTTTTGCACATCCTGTTTATGTTCCCATCAATTGCTCTCAAGCCTTTCTTAAAATTAAATACCATGTCCTCTGATGTTCCAATGTGTTTTCATGAATTAATCTTCACTGGACAAGGTGTGCATGTAAGTAGTTACCATCAATTTCTTGCATATAGTATCTTTGCAAAAATTAAAGTTGAACTTGGACCAACATTTTCCCCTTTTCCCTCAGGCTCTGCCTATTGATGAACAGCATGATAGAATATATGTTTCAGTAAAATAGTGTTCTTTTCAAGGATCAGGTTTAAGAGGTTTTTAAATGGTAACACCTTATAAAAGTTATCACTCATTTTCATTCAAAAGAGGAGAGACAGTTAAGAATTTACATGATGGTAGGTGGAATAACATGTTTTCCTATTTTGTCCCCAGACTGAGCACTTGTATTCCAGGTTTAATTTATGATGGATTAGGATAACTGTGAGTATAGTGATGTTTTTGGCTCTTTTTAGACAAAGGTAAAGATAACAATGCGAGTCCACATTTTATTTTTCCATGTAGTTTTCTTTGAGTAAGGTGTAGTGTTAAGGGATTATTTGTATTACTTTGACTTGTAGTGGAGGCAGAGCTACATTAGATAATTGTTTTAGTATTATGGTAGTCTGCAGAAGTTACTTTCAGGATATGAGTCGTGTTGGATGCTATGTAAGCACAGAAGTAAAAAACAAACAAACAAAACAGGCCTTGCCCTGCAGATTTTAAATTTTAAGAAAAGGAACTTCACAAATGTCATGAAGAAATTAATGAGAGAATATTAGAAAAAATAATACTGCACATGTGTAGAGACCAACTGTTCACAATTATGTGTGTCTGCTGATACTTCTCTTAGTGTCTGGAAAACTGCTGGCTGCTCATGCTCTGCTAACTCTGACTGTTTTATTGAGGAAGACACAAAGAGTACTCTTCAGTGTGGTGTCAGTATAAGTAATAGATTTCAGTTCCTTCCTCCTTTCTCTCCAGAGCTCATAAAAAGGAAACACTTATGCAAAAGAACAGCTGCTGTGTGCTGAATGGTTGGACTTCAGAATAAATTTCAATTAAAGGACATAGGAGTATGGAACATAATCTTGACTTCTTATAATTATGTAATCACTCTGAAGGATGTGGGGAGCTATTTGAAAATCAATAGAGTAAGATCTTGCCATTGATTCAATACATGTGATTGTAAGGAGAACAGAAAGGAGCCTTAAACATTGTGTTTATGCTTCAAGATTATTTAGGCAGTATCATTTGAATGAAAATGTGATTCCTGTACTTCTGCCAGTGTCAGAGAGACATGGCTGTATAAGCTATAGTAGATCCCTACTACTTGGACTTAACTCTCAGGCTTCAGTATAATTCAGAAGCTGAGTTGCAAGCTACCATAAACATTTTAAGAAACCTTTGCTGTCTTATAGGCCTTGGCAATTAGGTACTGGAACATACCAGTCTCTCTTCTTCATCTACCCCCGCCTACTAAATAGCTGAACAGGCTTGCGATACAGAACTGATGACTTGTCAGAGATTTAATTTGATTTTCCTTATGCTCTTTATCTTGTAACATTCTGTGCTCCTCTCCATCCTCCTCACTCTTTTAATGTGTAAGCCCACTGTGGGAATTTCGTGCTTGATGGTGAGCAATCAGCAGCCACTCTCCCTCACTCCAGATTACCTTCCTTAATGCTCTCCTGCCATGCCCTGATATTCAAAACAAGAAGGAGAATAAGGAGAGGCGAAGTGTTTGTTACCACTAGTGAGCAGGGTAGCTTACGATTTTTTTTCACAGGGCTCTGCCTCCCTGACACCCTGCCCTTACCACACCAATGTAGGCACCAGCACGTGACCTGTCTCTGGGGCTTGTCTTCTCACGGACAGTGTATTTAGACCTAGTAAACACCCAGCCATCACCTCAGCAATTACCTGGTTTAATTCTTACTTTAATTAGTTGGGGTTTATGCTTCCATTAGGTTCACACTGTCACAACCTCATTTTCTACTTGAGCTGTATCAGTTAACTAATGTCACCTTCTCTGGAGTTCATGCCACAACATCAAATTGTTTCTTTTCCATCCATCCTCTGGATGCTCAGCTCTAAAGTCCGTCAGCATTCCATTAATCAATTCCCCATCAGTCCAGTCAACTAACTGGCCGCAATTCATTTTGCTCATCAATACATTAAATCCAGTGAGGACTGGTTTCTTCTTTAAGCCAATGGGACAGGAGCCCCTCACCCGTGGACTTCTATAGCTTAACCAAGTTCAATATCCTGGACATAAACCCCTTTAAATGTCCACTGTACTGGTCTGGGTAGCCCTTTTCATAGTTTCATAGTTGGTAGGGTCTGAAGGGACCTGAGCAGTTCATCAAGTCCGACCCCCTGTCATGGGCAGGAAAGAATGCTGGGATCAAATGACCCCGGTTAGGTGATTATCTAGTCTCCTTTTGAAGATCCCAAGGTAGGAGCGAGCACCGCTTCCCTTGGAAGTTGGTTCCAGATCCTAGCCACCCTGAGTGTGAAGTAGTGCCTCCTGATGTCTAGCCTGAACTTACTCTCAATCAACTTGTGGCCGTTTTCCTTTATAGAGAGCCACCAGATCCCCTCTCAGCATTCTCTTGTGGAGGTTGAATAGGTTCAGGTCCCGTAGCCTCTCCTCGTAGGGCTTGCCCTGCTGCCACCTTACCATGTGAGTGGCCCTCCTCTGGACCCTCTCAGTGCTGTCCACATCCCTCCTGAAGTGCAGTGCCCAGAATTGGATGCAGTACTCCAACTGTGGCCCGACCAATGTTGCATAGAGGGGAAGGATCACCTCCTTGGATACATGACATCCAAGGAAGTGATCCTCCTGCTTGTGATGCATCTGTGGATCTGTTAGCCTTACTGACCGCATCCTCACATTGACGGCCCATGTTCATCTTGGAATCAGTAATGACTCCAAGATCCCTTTCTGCCTCTGTGCTAACGAGAAAGGAGTTCCCCAGCCTATAGGTATGTTGCTGGTTCTTTCTCCCTAGGTTAGTATCTTCTCACTTGTTAGTATTGAATCCCATCCTATTCTCATCTGCCCAACCCTGTAACGTGTCCAGATCTAGTTGTAGCCTGTCCTTCCCTTCTAGCGTTTTCCTTCACTGTGGCTTTAAGAGTCACCTCTCCTGTGATGCTTGCGGGCTTTCTGTGTCCTGCTTAGCTTTGCTCTGTCTCCAGTCTGTTAGTTTGGTTTCTGTTACCAGTTCTGTACCTCCACACGGCTCCACAAGCTCTGCCTTGCTTGTGCTCCCTCTCTCTGGGGCAAACTTCTGTAGGGCTGGCACAGCCTTATCTTCTGGCCAGGCTCTTCCTGGCCAATAGGAGCTGTCTCCAGGGTCTGATGACCTGGCTTGCCCACGCGTTGGGCACAGAGGCTTTCATGTCTGCCTCAGACATTGTAGTCTCAGCTCCCTCTGCCATGTTGCTGGTCCTTCACCTCCCGGTAGGTCCTCCTGCGTGTCTGGGTCCGGTGAGGCTCTCCAGACTGTAACAGGGCCCAAAATCGGTGCCCTGTTACACCCACCATATCAAGAAAAAAGGTGTTAATTATGTCATTCTCAAATCTTTTCATATATATGAATATGCAGTTACCGTTTAGTTTGAGCCCTCATTTAACAGAGTAAACCATTTAACTGGAGTAAATTTTTACAGTAGTAAATGTTCAGATGGCCATGAATTAAGAAGAAAATGAGCTTCAGTGGTAGTACAGGAAGAAATTTGATTCACTTTGATTTAAGAATTCAGCTTTATGATTACGAGTTTTTAAGAGGTTGTAGCATCATCTGGTAGCAGAAACATAGGCTTCAGGTAGAAGACTGTTGGTTCTTAATACTCATTTACTTAAAAAGAAGTAATAAACAAATCAATAACATGATTAAAAAAGCATATAGAGTTTGACAGTGTATGATTTGATGCTTCCCTGCTGAAACATATTTAAATAGCTACTTCTACATACTGTTTCATGTTGTTTTTTTATTGTTGATTCAGTCTAGTGGCCGGGGGATGGGGTGGGTACCTTTACTTCAGTTGTAATGTAGTAAACATTTTCTGCCATTAACAGAAACTTGATGAAATCTAATGTGACTCTGGTGTTTTCTGTGGGCTTCTAAGGTTAAGAATGATGTGCCAGGTGATAGAAAATTGAGAGCGAGTGACTCGGACTAAATCAGTACTGGCCAGAGGAGGGCTCTTTGGCAATGGCTAAGAAGGGGCTGCATGAGTCTGGCCTGCTGTGGATTGTTCTAACTCTAGTAAAAGCTGTCTTGGAGAATGCTGAGCAATAGATGCTGTCTCAGTGAAATTCAGGCAGAAACTGCTGACTTGGGAAGGGAGTGGGGGTGCCGTCTGGGCTGGAGTTGCTGATTCAAGCTGTGTGAGTTAGGAACTGTTATGTTTACAAATGCTAGTCAAGACCACATTTGTAAATTGTGTGTCTGACGTATGTAGTGCCTCGAGATAAGCCATAGGGTACTAGTCCAAAGGCATGCTACTGAGAATATTACATAATGCTTTTCTTACTAACTGTTTGTAGTTAACATATGGTTACTGTTCTTCATGCATTAAGATTGAGGCAGTTTTTAATTTTCTGCTTTTCCCTTTAGACACTTTTCTATTAAGCTAGATGCCACTTTCACTTCTAGTTAAAATTTGAGGGACTTGGACAGTTTTAGCCTGCTCTGAAATGAGGTTGGGTTGAGTCATAGCATTTCATTACATCAGTTCTTTATTGTGGTTATTGCCATTTGATGTTTTTAAAAAAGTTACTGGCCACCATAATTGCAAAAAATAAGCAAATGCAAACTCAGAGAACACTTCATGTGTATTGAACAAACCTGTCTTCAGACATATCAGAGTCAGTGGGTTAGGAGGTATGAATTGTTTACATTCAGTTCAGTAAGATGTTGCGGCAGTTTAAATGCCAACTATGATAATTATATCACTGCCAATCAAAATACCAGCAGGAGGAGGGACAATTCTATCATGAAGAACTTGTCTACTTAGAACAGGGGTGGGCAAAATGTGGCCCGGGGGCTGGATGCAGC
>NW_017729022.1:111765859-111768051 GCF_001723915.1 Gavialis gangeticus
CCTTGATGGCTTGCCAAAACTCAGTAAGCGACCCTCTGCTCAAAATAATTGCCCGCCCCTGACTTAGAAGCATCCTATGTAGGTGTTATAAATGGGTTTGAAGGTGGTGTTTGAAGGATGTGTAAGAGGAGAGTTGTAGTACTTTTCCTCTTTTCCTCCTATGTTGGCTTTTGCATGCCATTTTTTTTTCACACAGCTTATGGCCCTCACTTTTTCCTACCTAATGTGTCACTGTATTCACAGAATATGTTTCCTTGGCTTTGCTATGTAGATATATTTTAAGATCACTTTAATATGGGTGAATTCTTGAAATATGGGTATATTGAAGTGAGGTTCTCTTTAGTTTGTGTGACATGCAGATGGGGTGAAGATTTATTTTAGCTTTCATTTATTGCCATCTTTGACATAAGGATAAATCATCTCTCACTACCTTTATCTTTCCCTGCAGCCTTTCAGGCTGTACTTCTCCAGGGTTATATTTTACCTGCCACTTCCCATTTCCGCACTTCTTGGTGAAAGGATGCATCAGATAAACTCCTTATTCATTTCCTTAGATATACTTTGAGAATATTTTTTCCCTGCTCTTCTGATATCCTATCAGTTTGCTGTCTATGAAAGAACTTGGGAACACATGTACTGATGATGCCCTTGGCATGACCGTCACCTGAATTTGGCTAAATTTTCATGTTGATGTTGAGAGCATTCAACACATGCTCAGAATTCCAGAGCATTCTCCAAGTTCCTGGAGAAGAGTCTTCTCCTTGTCATTAATGAGCCTTCATTCTATGGAATTCAGAAACAGTGTATTTGGTAAGCCATATATTTTTTAATGCTTCTGTTAAGGATCCAATATTTTTGATGTGCTGTCTGTTAGCTGGCACTGATGGATGTTTTGAAACTAGTGTGATACTGGTGTGGTAATTTGCCCTGGCTTGTAGAAATATTGCAAGCAACTATTGCTAAGGTTGAAAGGCACTTAACTTGGTTGTGTTTTCAATTCTGTTTTTTGTCTCTTCATAAAATATTTCAAGTGATGCAAAGTCTGGATGTAGATGGTTTAGCATAATTATTTTTTGTTCCCACAAACCCATTTTTAAATGACACTACCTTTAGAGAGTGGAATGGTCTGAATTGATTCCATCCATTTATTAGGTTGCCCAGTTCTGAAATACTTCAGAGGTTTCACAGGTAGGGGTCATGGTAGTTGGCTAGACATAACTTCAGGGGACAGAGACACCTGTCATAAATAGGGTTCAGGTTTGCAGCCTTGGGGTGCTCCTGTATCCTTTGCTGCACCTCAGTTTTTCTGAGGTTGTGGCAGTGGCTAGGAATATTTTCCACAAACTCCGAACTGGTGAGAAGGCTGCAACTTTCTTTTACAGATTTGGGGCTTCTTGTATAATTTCATAACCTCTCTAGGCTGTTGTAATGTGCTGTATGTGGGGCTGCCATAGAAGACTGTTTGAAAGTGGTGGAGAATGTTGGAATCCAACTTCTGAAAAGGGTGATTCACCAGAAGCATTTTATTCCAGTGCTCCGAAGTCTGTACTGGCTTCTAGTAGCTTTCTGGGTGCAGTTCAAGGTGAAGATCTTGACCTATAGAGTCCTATGTGGCTTTGGCCCTATATGCCTGAAGGACTGCCCTTCAGTTGCATTGTGATCCCTAAGGTTAGCAAAGAACAATCCCCTGCAAGTTGCATCTATGGTCCATGTTCTTTTGCCGAAAATGTGGGAGGTCATTCTTGGTAATTGCACCTCAGCTTTGAAACTCCCCCCCTTGAGGCCTGCCAGAGCCTGAGCCGCAACATCTTCCAGAAGCTTTGTAAGAACATTTTATTTGGGCAGGCTTGTAGTAGGTGGAGTTAAGTTCTGAGACTGTTGCTTGGGGCATTGTTTGTCAAGTTGTTTTATTACTTATTATTTTATTTTGAATGTTACCTGTTTATATAATTTAACTTTTTATTTATAAGTTGCCTGGAGCTTTCTTTTAGGAGGATGGCATATAACCCCTGCAAAAAAACCTCTGTGGATATCTGTAGCCTCTTTTAATTGGGCTTTTTATTTTCCATCTTCTTAAACTTCAAGTATTTGGGAACTGTGCTCAAAAATTGGGGCATACTTGAGAATCCAGAGTTTCATGCATTTGTTCTTTATAGATTTCATGGACATTAGGGCTGGAAGGGACCTCGGAA
>NW_017729022.1:111769876-111774329 GCF_001723915.1 Gavialis gangeticus
GATGGAATAGACTTAGCTTGTGCATTGAGGATCGCTCCCATGAGGAGCAGCCACTCTTCTTGAACTCCCCTCTCCCTGCGGTCATGATCCCTTAGGGCCTCACTGACAAGCTTCCTGGGGTTGTCAAAGTCGACTTTTCTGAAGTCAAGGATTTCCATGTTGCTGACTGACTTGCCAGCTTTACGGTGGATGGTGAAGGTGATCAGCTTATGGTTGCTGTCGCCCAGCTTCTCACCAATCACTACGTCACCTATTAGGTCATCCCTAGTAGCCAGTACCAGGTCGAGCAGCGCTTTGCCTCTTGTTGGCCCATAGACTTCTTGAGTCTGGTAGAGGTCATCCACGCACGAGAGGAAGCTTTGTGACCGCTCGGATTTTGCTGAGTGAACCTCCCACGAGATGTCCGGGTAATTGAAATCACCCATGACAACCATGGTCCTGGAGCATGCGGCCTCAGCCAGTTCCCAGGCTAACTTCTGGTCAAGCTCAGGACTTTGGGTGGGAAGTCTGTAGTAGATTCCCACTGTTGTGTCCCCTGTGCTGTGTTCCCCACGGATTTTAACCCAGAAGGTCTCCAGTTGTCCACCCTGGTTGCCAATATCAGCTTGCAGGGACGTGTAGCTTTCCTTAACATAGAGAGCTACACCCCCGCCCCTTTTATCTACACGAGCCCTCCTGTACAGGGTATAGCCATCTATACCCAAGGTCCAGTCATGGGTGGAGTCCCACCAGGTCTCTGTTATCCCTATGATGTCATAATTATTTGCATTGAGCAGGAGGATGAGCTCCTCCTGCTTATTCCCCAAGCTTTAGGAGATTTGTTCCACAGAGTACTCGTTAGTGGTGTAAAAGAGCTGCTGTGTTTACCCAAACCTAAGATGACTTGGAATTTAAGATGATTGCCCACCAATAATTACATTGCAGAATAATTAAGCTTCAGGAGGGAGTCAGGGAGGCAGGGGGTGGGGTTTCTCTTACTACCAGTCTGTGGTCTTCCCCAGCTGCATGCCCCCTCTCCAGCCAAACAAGCCATTCTGGCTTGGTCAGGCAGCAGCTCAGCTCTGGCGCCAGAGCTGGAGCTGAGTTTCTGCCTGCCTTGGGTCCTTACTCAAATACAAGATGAGCCCTCCTCATACTGACTGGGGGGGGAAAAACCTCGTCTTGGATTTGAGTAAATAGTATAGTTTTTCTTGGTATTGGTTCTTCCCCTTGCTTGCTGCTGCTAAGTTACATTAAAAGACCGATGTAATTCACTAAATATTTTGTTAACTTTCTAGGAACCAGTTGCTTTATTTCAGCAAGTATGTGTTGTTTTTTCTTGAGTAGATATTGAAAGAATTTTGGAGATATGAAGGTTTATGTAAAAATGACAGAATATTAGGATGTAATATTTTTTCCATGTGGAAAAAAAAAATTAGTATCCTGAATTGGCTTATCACAATCTTTTTTGTGGAATTATGTCAGGAATTCCAGAGCTGTGTAATAGATATCTGCCATCTGTGTGATAACTGTTACATTTGAATCTTCCTCTTTAGGACTGATCTTTCCAACATCTGAGCAGCTTCAACAATTCCCATTTCTTTCTGTGAAAGAAGCTCTATCTTTGGTCAGAGTTGGCTTTTGTCTATATAAAAATGAAGATTTAAAAGCCAGTGGTTCTCTAACTTTTGGAGCCAAAAGGCTACTGTTAACCCTCAATTACTTGCAGAGTAGCATGTGCCCTTGTGAAGTTTTAATTGGAAAACATGAGAAATGTGTGTGGGACTTCAGGTGATGCATGTGGACCACCTGTGGACTTTCTTACAAAGACTTCTCGGAATGCTGTTTTGGAACTAACAAGTAAACTACGTAATTGCCAGGGCTTATTTCTGTTTTGTGAAAAGCCCAAGGATAAAAAGCTGTACAAATTGAGAAATTTTTAGATATAGAAAAGCTTGTTGAATTTTTTTTTTTAATCGTTCCTCAGAGCCCTTTGTGGTTGGATTTGTGGTTATGGCCAGGGAGATTGCCTTTACAGGATGAATAGTTTTCCCAATAATTTTTTATAAACTTTCTTGCATGACTGTTTTCTAAACATTCAGCCTGGCTGCTGAAGCTGGCCTGTTTTCAGGTGTGTGCTCGCCTGTATGACTTGCTCAGATTCTGTAGAACGTAAGTTTTATCCTTTTGGTTACAAAAACAAACTTGGAGTGCTCCTGGAAGGGTCTGCCTGGTGTTGAGTTTTCAGAAACCAAAGCGTCTCACAAATGTGTAAGTAAAAGAGGTTTAAAAAGTTTCTTTCAGTTATGGTATCTCAAACTGGTTAATTCTTTTTGCACAACTGGATACTCTTTTCTGTCAAGTGCCTTATTAAGGGGGGCTGGATAACACTGAATAATAAAATTTTTGTGGAGAAAGTGAGCCACTTAAATGAACTTTTCTTCACAGGTATATCAGTCTGAATTATGAGGATTTTTAGCAGTAGTGACGTGTGTGAATTCAAAGAGACTTTCACAGCGATCTTACCACTATTCTCTTGGTATCCCATTGTCCCCTCCGCAAGTGCTTTTAACCCCCAGTGATTCAGGCATGCCACAGTACTAAATTTGCAAACACTCCCCTCCATCTTGGCTTGTGTGTGAGTGGGAGATCTCTCTCTGGTCTCATAAGCCCCAGAGGCATATAACTGCTTTAACTACAGCCTTCCATCTCCTCCTGTTTTCTTCAGTATCCTTCCACCTTGTTGCATCTTTGTCTATCCCTTCCAGATCAGTTTTTATGTTATCTTCCCATAGTTGTGTTGGTCTACATCAAAGTTTGATACCCTTGAACTCTGCTTCTAAAATCTGCCTTGCAAATGGCTTCTCTTTGTCAGGTCTCATGATACGCCCTTCCGTGTAATTCTTAGCGCTCTTAATTTGCTCAAGTCATCAGGTCTTTTGCAAAGGTTCACAAGCTCTAGAATATATCTTTTCTTCCATACTCCATTTTCTTGTACTGCACCAAATATTTCTCCTTAGCATTTTGTTTTCAAACACCTACAGCCTTTTTCCATTTCCCTTTGTCAGCATCCAGGATTTACATCCATTTAAAATGACAGATTGAACAATTGTACTAAAAAGCTGGATTTTAAGGTTTCTTGAGATTTTCCTTGATGCCATTATTGTATCCAGGCTCACCAGACATATATTAGCACTGTAAATTCTTGCCTTCATTTCTTCAGTTATTTGATTGTCTTAGTGATTTTTTTCCTAACTATTTAAATTACTTTACCTTTTCCACACTGTCATTCCACATTCTAATCTTCCTGTGATCTTTGGGAAATGCACACAATAAATTGGAGCTTTAAAATTCATGTGAATATTGTGATTTAATTAAATGTTAAGATTCTTTGACCAAAATGTTGTCTCCATTGGCAAATGAACAGTTTGAGGCAGTATTGAAAACTGATTATAATTGCTTTGAATACCATAAAAGACCCTTCTGGCAGAAGAAGCACAGTGCTTGCTAGAAGACTATAGTTGCAGTATTTTATTTGTTAACCTATGAAAGTGACCTATATGAGCTTTTTAAAAATAAATCCTCAGTGTTTTCTCACATAGTATAGACATAATTTTTAACTTTTTAAAATGAAATTTACTACAGTCAAGGCAATTGGATGTCAGGGATGAGCTGTTTTAAATGGGGCCATCGTGCCTTAAGATTTTTGGCTTGATTCAGTGTTTACAAATTAATAAAATGGTGCTATGTCTCTTTACCAACTTATTTTGTAATTGGCATTGGCACACCCTTCAAAGGTTCTACAATGCTTCTGTAATAGTATTCAGCTGTTACCAGCATCTCTGCCGAAGTTTTTATTAAAATAAAGTTGACTGAATCATGCACAATTTATCTTTTCTCAACATTCTTATGGACCACTTCTTTACAGTTTGGCACTAAGCAAAACTGTTTCCAGTAATTACTATATATTTTGCATTATAAATCAATCCTACGTCTAAAGTATATTCCATGTTTTTAGTTCAGTTTTAGGAAAAACAGGTTTTCCCCCCCCCGACTGTAAGTTGATAAGTACAGATTAAGGCCATGAACTGTTGTTGTCCGACAAGAGAAGCACATAACTAGGGAAAGGACCTAAAGGGCTGAATGTACTAAAAATACTAAAATAAAAACTGCAGTGAGAAAAAAATCTTTGGTAATTTTACCATATTCACAGAAAGGCTGCAAGTAGAGTCATCAAGATTGTTGGGAGTCCAGTGGCAGACTGACCCTGCATGTAAGGTGTGTGTGGGTGTACACACACACACACACACACACACACACACAAAACATTAAAAAAAGGAGAAATCTCTGCTTGCAAGAGTGAAACTTTTTATAAATTCCCTCCATTCAAACGTGTACTTGGTCACATTTGTGAGAATGAAAACCATTCTAAATGGGTTCTGGCAATGTGTGAGCCAATTGTAGATTTGTGCCT
>NW_017729022.1:111779329-111779985 GCF_001723915.1 Gavialis gangeticus
ATTTTGGAGAGGGGAAAAAACATTTGATATACAATTGGAAGAATGTGTTATGCCGTTCTATACAGAAAAAAACTGCAGGTCACATTCTGATATGAGCTGAGCAGTACCAGAGTACAGGATGATAATAGATCTATTTCTGTAGTACTACTCAGTTTCTCTTTGGGTGTATTTTTGAATTGTTGGTATAGCATCAGTGAATATCATAATTCTAGAGCTGTTTGGCTAGATGAGTGAAAAATGCACCTTAGGAGATGTGAAAAAGTTATTTGTCTGTGAACCATAAGAGTTCCACAGATTGTGCGTTGCATTTCAATTGAACATTCTCCTTTATACCTTATACTAGCACACTAGCTTTTATGCACTTTGCATAGTCTCCAGAGATTGAGCCAAGAGTTGCTGCTTAGAGGCGGATATTTCTACATGTGGTTGAAGTTGGCCTCATTGAAGTCAATAACAGTTTTATCATTGACTTCCAGGAGGTCAGATTTTCACTCACTGAGTCTAATATTTTTTTTAGTTTTATCCATTTAATCTATACTTTTAGAATCTCATCAGAATTGCCTTTTTATGTATGCCCTTCCAATAAATGTAGAAAGTTATTCCCCTCCTCTCCAAAAAAGATTCCCCCCCCCCCACACACACACAAAATGATCATT
>NW_017729022.1:111780032-111784235 GCF_001723915.1 Gavialis gangeticus
CCCCCACACACACACAAAATGATCATTTTGGAAGGAGAATCAGCAAAAAAAAAAAAAAAATCTTGTAGAATTCTAGTAATCCAGTCATATATATAGTAAGTCTGCATTTTTAGGGGACCTTTTTATGACTGGAAATCATTTTTGAAGGTCACTTGTCTAATTTTGATGTTTGATCGCCATCTTTAAAAATGACAGCCATGACTAACGAGATGAATAAATATTGATATCCCGAGACCTATAAGGCCATTTTTTGATTTTCTAAGCCACTTTAAATAAGTATTGCAATAACCTACAAACTTCCTTTCTCTTTTGATGAGTAATGACCCATTATTTGGGAGCTCTATCCTTTAAATGCAAAAACCATCAGTACTAACCACTTTTTTTGGCAACACAATAAGCGTACTTGTTTCCAATGGAAAGTTTTTTACCATTTATTGCTTCGAAGTTGCATTTAATTAATTAGTTGCATATTATTTTATTAATAAAATATATAAATGATTATGGAACACATTTAAGTAAAATAAAACACTTCAGCTCAAATTTGAAGTCAATTCTGTGACATGGCATACACTGGATATTCTCAAGCTAGGTATTCTTCTGTATCGTCTTTTTCAGATGACTCTAGAACAGTAGCTTTAATTGGCTCATCTGAAAGTCCATTTTCATTGTTTAGTGGTAAGTTCACTCCATCTGGCAATCTACTTTTAGTATGTCACAGGTTCTAACACATCCAGCACTGACGTCCACCCACAGTTTGTTGGATCAAGAGTTTGTGCATGTTGTGAATTTCTCCATTCATAGACTTGCAAGTGAGCTTGGAGGCAGTACTATTTGAAGAAGTCATGGTCCAGAAGAAGTTTTGCAGAATCGTAGTGTGCCATTTTTCACCATTTATGTGCACAAGCAGTGGACAAACTATTGCTTACAGGGTAACTGTAAAGTATTTTGACAGTGGATAAAGCCAGTTTATCGAAATGATCTTCAGTGAGCTTTATGCACATAAGATTTTTTGATTGTAAGATTCTCTTCATAAATGCCACTGTAACACAACTAGAGAAACCTTCCACTGTGTGTACTCCAGTGAATCTACAAACCCCAGGAGCAGCAGATGCCATGTAAATAGTGAAGTAAACAGCTGTAGTAGTATGATGGTGTGTCTTCTGGTTTCTTCTTGTACATGGACATATCTTGCTCAGTCACATGACTGGTGTAGGAAGCAACATTTGAGCTGCATGGAAGAGCACCCTTGTGTCAGCCTCACATGGAGATTTCAATACAAAGTGCACACCATTGTTCTCTGGATTTTAAATCATAGCAGACAAGATTCATTGTGAAGTACAGGCCACTGTGGTGGAAGTAAGAATGCCATTCATTCAAGAGGAAATATTGTAGTCTCATTTTGTTAAAAAGCTTTGATAGAAATGAGTGCTAGGATGTTCCAGTAGGCATTTGCTGGTCAGAAACAGGGTAGACGTTGGGAACAACAATGGGTTTGAGTGATGTTGCTGCTCATTCTGTTTTGTACTAGTCTTCAACAGTTCTTCATCGTAAACACCATTATTGAAGTGAAATGCCGCTGTGGTTGTCGGCCAGTGACATACTTGAAGAGACTGAGGGCACTTGGTGGTACTTTATTCAGTATCATTCCAACATCTATTAATGCATGATAATGTGATGGTGGTGAGATCAGTTGGAGGCTCATCAATGTTATGAACTTTGATTTGACAGGTTTGTGGAATATCTCATCTGCTAAGAAGAGCAAAAGGCTCACAGAAGTAATTCTGTATTGACTGATTTCTTTAAAGTCATGGTAGTCTCTTCTGTTGGTGAGAAGGTCAATGATTTGTTTCACTGTGGTGTGTTCAACTGTTTTCCTACACTCTTGCTTGATCTTATTTGCAGTTGTCTTTGTGACAAAGGTCTTGCTTTTCCTTGTGATAAGTGTCATGTATTGACTTAGCTCCAGAAGAAAATCTCTCCAGAATGTTTCTGCCATCACATTACCTTCAGCATGAGATGTGTGGAGACTCTTCCTTACCTCTTCTGTCGCTGGCTCTCCAGAGCAAAAGGAATGAAGAGTTGGTTGATTCAGATCCCATTGGTTTGTGTCCCATTCTTCCACAGCTGTCTTTACAGCATCAACGAATTTTCAGTGGAACACCAAACTCCTGATAAGGAGACCTGTTACGTGCACAAAGGTTTGTTAGATCTTCAACCTCACCAGGGTTCTGTATGATTTGGGACAACGAAAGGGGTAATTCCCCTGGACGTTGGCCTGCAGCCTGGCCCCATCGAGAAGTATACCACTATCAGTGAAAACTTAACACTAAGCCAAAGGTTAACAAGAATATATTATCAAGGTAAGGATAAAATACAACAATAATAAATCCAAATTACAACAATGAACCAGTCAATAGAGAGTTAAGAAAACATTATATACTATAATAGATATAAGAAAGAATCAATGCAGGCCTGTCACCAGTGGTGGCTGGCAAGATCACTCTGAAGCTGACAGGCCTGTCGGCTTGTCACAGAGTGCCTATTCCCTAGAGGATTTCTATCTTTTCTTCATTTGCAGTGACTACTCAATACCTCCAAAGGGATGGGTGATACTTTACCATCCAAAGGCATGCAGGAGAATATAGATGAGTAGAGGATGGCTCTGTCTATGAGTGTATACCTTTACAAATGGATGGAGTTCAGTTACACACTCCACTCGTCACACTCCACTCAAGCACCTCTCCTGCTAATCACATATGAGCAGGTGTCACACCACATGCTCATCAAGAGACTCAGTTTCTCACATGCTTTCAGTCCCAATTGGACGCAATGCGCACTGACACTAACTCAGTCACTCTCCTAGGCAAGCACCCAGCCACCATACAGGCTCACGGCGCACACAGGCTCAATCACTTCCTCAGTAGCTCTCCAACCTGACAGGTTGTATAATGTCCACCTCATGCCACCTGTCAATCATATGCCAGAACCAGTTATTAGACAGACCCTTCCGTCATTCATCTGTCCATCACATTATTGACCAATCTATTGGGTTGTTACCTAAGGTAAGTATTTCATGCCACACTTTACATTGGAAACATGTTCCCTCCAAAGTCAACTTATACAATACAGGCTGATTGCGCATGCTTGTCAGTCCTATGTAGGTCAATGGGCCCATAAGTTCAAGAGTTCACTGTTCTCCATCCGGGATATTGCAGCTGGGGTTAACAGAGTCCATCTCCATTCTTGATGGATCCAGTTCTGGATGGTGATACAAGGGTTGCTTGAAATGAGCCACCTGTTTTAGTTGTTTTCTTAACCACATAATAACTGGTTTACTGAGTATGTTGGTTGCAACCATGGATAGATTCTTGGTAAATCCAATCCAGCCCCTACTTCTTCTGTTCTTGGATTCTTTGTTCATGGTCATTGAAATGACATAGTGTGGAGGCAATTTGCTGTAAGTCTTTCTAGTCAATGAAAATGAAAACATAGCCAGGTGCACCATTACATCTTCTTTCAATGTTGTCATTTGCCAGTAATACAAGGACAGGTATTTTAGATAGTTGACATTTCCGTTAGCTGCTAACAGGGGAAGCATTCTATGGCAAGTCAATAAGTACTCTTCGAAATTCATTCCACTCCTCAGACAGTGGTAATGTTAAAAGAGGATTTCAATATCAGTGATATAAGACAGAAAATACTTAGCCATATCTGATTCATAACTGTGCACTTTAAACATTGAATGTGCCAATTAGAAAAGTGACCCCCAGGCTAAATTTCTGTCTTAGCACCTCAGTTATGAATTTCAAAAATAAAAAAGTTCCCTCGGAAAAAATGCACAGGCTTTATATGTGTGACTGGACTATAGGTCTGTTTCATCTGAGGCTCATAACATCTACCAGAAGTGGGTGTCATGTTCATATCTCATAATGTATTCCTCAAACCATACTTCAACCAATTTCATTTGTTTCATAGAGCATTTCCCTGAGCTGGAAACAGTGATGAAGAGTTAAAGGAGATAGTCGTAGTCTGTTTTGAATCTCACATGTTAGCTCTTCCTGTTTGTTGAGCTGGAAGAAAGAATTGCTTTTTAAACGGATTCTATGTTTGTTCAGTAAATTTAAATTGAATTTTCCGTTGGTGGTACATAGAGTTTATTGGATGCTGACACTCCCCCCTTCCCCCCCCCCCCCCCTTCACATT
>NW_017729022.1:111784330-111789932 GCF_001723915.1 Gavialis gangeticus
CCCCCCCCCCCCCCCCCCCCCCCCCATTTAAATTGACTTTTGGTTGAATTCCACCATGTGCTGTGCTGGTTTGCTGTATTGCTTACTCATGTTGGCTACTAACTATAAATGTTGTACGTTTCAGTACAGTCTGTTTGCAAGTCTTTCTTTGTTTCCATTCCTCTAAGGAACTTTACAATTTTTAGAACCTGCCCTCTTTTTTTCCCTTGTTCTGTCTTTCTGTTCTGTCTTCTATTTCTTTCCTTCAGTCAGGTGTTTGGATTGGTAGAAGCAGTGAAAAGGGGGAACCTACCTGTATTTCTAAATGCTTGCTGTTATCACAACAGGATTTTAAGTTTTGGATGCTGCATTGATCAGGCTAAGTGGTAACAGAAGAAAGCAGAAGCAATCTAGTTTTACATTTTTTACTTTGAAACATTCTACATAAATTGGCAAAATTATAAGTCACTGAAAGCAGGATACTTAACAGAGTTGTCAGTTAACCTTATAAAAATATATGTACTGCTAATAGATTGTTCAGTCAAATATTTTTCTTCAAAAAGAATTTTAAGGTACATTTTAGCTTTTCATGTAGTGTTCTATAGACAGCATGTTGTAAATTTGGCTTTTTTATTTTCACTGTTGAAAAAGCACACCCTCTGATGGATTTACCAGAGTAAAAGGCCAGATCCAGTGGCAAGCAGCCAGTGCAGTTGTCCAGGCCCCAGCCATAGTGAGCCTTACCAGGCCAGGGTAGTTTTAAGTCATCCAGTATGCAGATGTGGGCACTGGTAGCATAACATTGAGTGGGCAAGTGGAGCACCAGCCCTAGGTGCCCACTTAAAGGGGGCACCAGAATGGCAGCTTCCTTTGGAAGTTGTTGGTGCTGCAGCAGCCACCCTCCTCCCAACGCAGAGTGTTTTGCCTAGGTTTCAAAATTAGTGGGCCCCTCTATTCTCCTATCTAACACCCGCTCTAGATCTTAGTAATGTACAACTAACTATGTTCACTGTTTAGTTTCATGTTTTATAACTGAAAATCCCTTCTTTGGGTATATGACTGCTGAAAAGCTCTGGACCTGCCATAGTACTTATTGGATTTGTGTATTGTTGGTTGTTGGCTTATTCTGTTTGTTCTTTTTCCCTTCCAGTTTTTCTGTTGTAATTTGATGTACAAAATGTCATGCTTTATCATGTGTAAAAAAGCTTTCATCCATATTGGTTGTCACAATGTTTATCTATAGATTTCTTATAAGAGATGTATGCATGTTTGTGGGAGGGGAGTTAGATTTAAGTAATAATAAAAAAGTGCTGTTCAAAAAGGTTTAGGTGTTCTGATAGTTGTTGCTTGATTTCTTTTAATTGTATACAATATTCATATATAAATAATAGATTACCTGAGGCAGCCAGTAAAAGAATCAAAATAGACACATTTGTTTCCCAACTTTTCCTAATTTTTTCCCCAAATAAATGGCTTTTGTAGTGTGCCCAAGAGGAGGTCCTCAAATTCAAATAATTATGGAACAGTAATGTAATTCCAGTTGATGATATCTTTCAGTGTGCAGACATAAACTGTACATACATGGAAAGTGTACCAAGAACAGAATTCAATGACAATACACTTCACTGAAAATAAGTCCATGGCAAGTTTAAATTGATAAAATCAGGTCAAATCTACATTAATGTGACTATTTTATTTTTTGTTGTTGTGCCTTGTTTTTTGTATAACAAAAATAATATTTTGGTAGCTTCCAAAGGTATAGATTTCAGAAACATACATGATGCACTAATTTTGAATGGTTTTTCACATCTAATGTTTTGTTTTCCATCTGGTTTTTTTTGTCTTGCATTAGTAACTGAAGTCCATGTACCTCAAAATGTTTCTTCTGATGTTCTGCTGGAGCATTCTTTACCTTCTGCTTGCCTTGTTCCTTCTGAATCCTTCATTTTATCAGGTGATAATGTAGTGACAGCAGTTCAAACAGGCAACAGCATTTTAAATCCAGCTGTTATTAAAGAACAGGTAAAAACAATCTGTTTTTTTATTACAGTAAATTAATGTATTTAGTCTCTTGGCATTGTATGTTTTCTTACGAAATTAGAGATTATTTTGTTTTTCCTAAGGGACAAAAGTTGACCATTGAGTGTATTTGAAGGGTATATTTTCAAAATAAATGTATCAGTTACCCATCTAAATATTAAATATGAAATTAAGTAGCTTTGAATTCTTTGAAATGGCAGAAGATATATTTTAAAATGTTTATCAACCTACATATTTTCAGTGTATCAGTATTTTCTTAGAGGATTTATTTTTATGTGATTTGTTATTCATTGCAATACTTTTTGTGGCTCTCAGTAAAAATAAGTTCATTAAGATGTGTAGTACATTTAAAAAAATTGTGTAAAAATTTTTTAAAAAATTTTAAAAATTGTTCAATGGGGTAATAATGCTGAAATACGGGAGATCTTATTAGTAATGTTCCTTAGGGGAAAAATTGCTGATAAAGCTACTAAAGATTTCAGAAATAGACCCTTTTATGAATGTCATATCTACTAGTTTTGGGATTAGACAGTTTCTGATGTGTTCTTAAAACGCTAACAATTACTGTCTCCTGCCCGCACGTGTTATGTTTGTTCTGAGTCATTTGAAGCTTTGGGCTATCTTGTAAATACCTTTGCTCATAATTAATAGTATATTGCTCCATCAGCTTCCATGAGGTTACTCATGGTTCAATTAATTAGGTGCCACTAGTCTGGCTGTTGGTCAAATCATGTTCTAATGGTTTTTCAGAAGCATTTTTTTTTTTTGTGGCAGTGTTTTGGAGACTACTTTGTTTAACCAACGTATAATGTACAGGTTGATATTTAAAGACTAATGCTGGAAATATAAATTGTCCTTTAAATGGCTACTGCACATTTACACACAAGATGTACCAGTTGGTGATGCTTCAACAGTAGAACCACAGCCAATACTGACCACTGAAATGATCAAATGCCCCTTCCTATCTCTCCCTTTACATTCAATTGTAAAGCTGTAAAAGGGGCTGGGGGGAGCAGGAATGTGATGGGGGACAGAGCATTCTAGCCACTTCAGTTCTTTCTGGATTTCAGCAACCAAGGATTTGGAACTGATCTGACCCTTTGCCTTGGTCACTTTTTAGAATAAGAGGTGGTGCCTGTTTCATACGTTTCTTTACGTTAATTTAGAATTGTATATAGTTAAAATTTTAAATAAGTTTTTAGCAGTTTTGGAATGGTGTATAACTCACAATATATTTACAACAGTACTACAGCTTTTAGAAAAAGAAAATGTAAGTCAGCTAAACTGAGTTAGTGTAAATACTCAATAGTGTTCATTGCTAGTGCTGGTTGTGTAGAGAATTTTTGTGGATTGTGGGCACCTGCTCATAGACCTATTTGTAAACAAACTTTGTACAAATATTGTAAGTCTTGTTTAAGGGCCAGAAAGAAGAGTTGCTCAATCTTAGATGAATTCCTTATGAGTGGGAATAGGAAGAGGCCACTTGCTGGAGAAACAAAGGTTATTTACTTGTAACCAAGAGTTTGAAATAGACTTTGCATATTTATACTCCTGAGGGAGCTCATTAGATGGACACACCATGAGTACTTCAGTGGGCTCTTCTAGCTAAGGTTCCACTACCGTAGCTCTTTATCACCTGGGTGGGAATGTGCAAAGTCCAGCTTCAAGAACTTTTGATTGCAAGCAACTGCTTTAATTTTCAACGGTCTTAATTTAAATAACTTCAAAATATCTGTTGTTTATTATTTGGCACCAAACAGTGTACTTTTGTTTCTCTTTTGAATTAGGTTAGGTTATCAGCTGGTTCTTCCATGGATATCCCAATTCCCTCTTTCAGTTTACCTGGTGAAAAATCTTTAGTAATATCAACCATCTCTGTAGATGATGAACAGCGAGAGGGGTCAAATGGATCAAAGAGCTGCCTTCAACAAACAGTTGCAAGTCTAGAGACTAAACTCAAAGTTGCTGAAGAAGAAAAATGCAGAATTAAAAAGGTATGACTTCTAGAGCAGGCAGTGACACCCAAGTTTGAGTAACTAATGCTTTCCTTTATCATATCCTGTTTCAGTTATAACTTTGCCAAATCTCAGCTGTTCAGGCTAAGATTTCTTCATAAAAATGGTGTCTTTCTTTGGATGAATTTTCATTGTAGGCCTTGCCAGAGAGGGCTCAGCCTATTCTAAAAGTGAGGTTAGGGAAAAGTATATTACCTTTTTAACATGTTTAACATTTTTACACTCATTGTCCATACAAGTTTTAACACTATCAAACTGTAGAGGAAAGAGGAGAGGTGCCTTTGCTGCCCCAGCCAATCTCATGTTCTGTACAGGTTCATTAAAGCCTTGCAGCTAAATTCTTATGATTCTGTCTGCATTCAACATGCTACAGCTCTGAATTGAGCAGGACATTTTGCCACAAAATGCTTCTCTCATCTACTGAGGGCTACTATGATGCTGGAGTTGAGTGGAGTAACTATATTTCCAGTACTTCAGTTGCCTAACATCCATCTAATAAATAAATATCAGGGTAGCATGGAGGAGGAAGAGGAATTGGCTTGGTTGAAAGGCAGAAGGCTTGAGATGTGAGGGCAGGCTAGGGACAGGATGGGGACTGATAGGAGCTGTTAAAGGAGATAAGCTACAAGTGGAGGGGAAGTACAATACATATGTATTGAAGGAGAGACACTATGAAACAGGGACAGGGGGTAGCCTTCAGAGAAAGCAGAAGGACAGAAAGGCAGAAGGGTCTGTGATCTTTTCTGCACAGTTGAATTTAAAGTTTTGAGTTGGTTTCTTTCTATATAACAAGTAATTGTAAAACCCACTGCCAGTACTGCCTGTCTCATTCCCTTGTATTGGTTCACATGGGAGACATCAGTCTGCTGTTGTCACCAATTGATCTGTCAGTACAAAGAGGAACTGCTGAAGGTACGGCCCCCTGTAGACGTTCAGGTAAAGGCAGTATTGGATTTGATATAGGATCCACACAATCATGCCTCCTGCCGTGCCACATATGATTGGTGGATCCAGCATCAGAGCCAGTCATGCTTTATTGTCAGTACAGGGGGAGCCCATGTGCTGCCGTGACTGCAGGCCCTGCGGCTGATGAGGTTTGCAGCCCCAGAAGCATCTCCTGTGGGTATAGGACACCACAGGGGAGCACCTGGACACACATTCAGTTAATGACATGATAAGAACAAGCCACAAAGTTATTGCGCTTTTTTGTGGAATAACTTTGTGGTTTATTCCTTGTTTTATCACGTGATTAATTGGTTGAACATGTTGCTGGATCACAGCTTAAGACATGATTAACTAGTTAATCACATCTTAAGTCTACCATGTAGATGGGACCTTAGGTTCTAAGGGTGCATATACATGTGCTCCAGGGTGGAAGAGGGTGGGGAGGGGATCTGGGACTGAAGTTCAATAGACCAGTCTAACTTAACCTGATTAAACATGATACTACAGTTATCCAGGGCTATCTTAAACTGCTTTGGGCTCCCCTTGAGCCAGGGTCTTCCCAGCTGCAGGGAGCCTTGCACCAAGATCCCCATGCAGATGGGCTGGCTACTCAGCCCTGCCCC
>NW_017729022.1:111794932-111797562 GCF_001723915.1 Gavialis gangeticus
TGGGGAGGAGGGGAGGCATTTTAATTACTCTAATTCAACAAGTTTTAGTTAAAGTGCCCCCACCACCATTTTGAAATGTGGGACACTGAAGGCATGAGACACTGCAGCATGCATATTACGTGCTGCAGCACAGATTAATCGAGTGTGCTCCAATCTGTCCGAATCAGGACGTGTTGGAGCACGTGTATAGGCACCCTAAGTTTTTAGCCCTAATACTGAAGCATATGGAGATCCTTGTGGCTCTGCATGATGGAATTTCTGGGTTTTAATTTTTTTTTCAAAAACTTAGAAGATTTAAAATTCTTTTCACTTTATAATTTAAAATAGTAAAACCAGACATTAAAAATAGGGTAATATTGCAATTAGTTTCTTGCGATCTTCAGACTGAGCAACCTAAATTAAAGAATACAGTTGACAACTCAGGCCTTACTCCATCTCCATCTGCAAAATAAGGATAATAATACTAGCTTGCCTGATCTCACATAGAGACGCTGTAAGATGGCTCTGACTTGGTTGGGGAATGGCTTGAGCTCAGTAAGTTCTTAGGATATAGGCAGCTGCTTTGGATCCTCTGAGGATGCATGACTGTTGAGGCAGAAGGTAGAAGTTACTATAGACAGTGAGCAGGGCACTTGTTTTTTGTCCATTTTAGAAAATTTCTTAATGGTGAATGAGCACTCTAGAAAAATCTAGATAGGTAGTCAGTGCTGCTACATAATCTGCATTTGCAAGAAGCATCCAGAAAGAGCACCTTCAGAGGTCAGACAAGTTCCTGAAATTTCCAGAGGACTGCACACTTGCACTTCTAAAAGCATGTAACATATTTGGTTTTATCTTTGAATGTTAGGAATTAGAAGATTTGATGGAAAAACACAGTGTCCTAGAAATCAGTTTCCTGAAAGATAAAGAAGATAAATTCATCTCACACCAAGATCATTACAAAGAGCTCCAGGTAATTCTGCTTCTTTCTCATATTTAATACCTAGCAAGTATACTACCTTATAGTTTTGATCAATAGCCCTGACAGAAAGTAGAGGTGCACTGATGGATTGGTCCAATATTGGATTGGCACCGATGTAAAGAAAATTGGCTGTATTGGAAATCGGTCTGATGTGGCTTTTAATTTGGCCAATAAATGCCCATGCATGCATGTAACCATAGTGCAGCATGTAGGAAGCGAGGAACACAGCCTGGAAGTGTGGAGAACTGTATGCAGATGGTAAGTCTGTCGTGGAAGGGGAGCGGGGAGGAAAGGAGTGGGGGGGGCAGTTCAAGGCCCTCACAGTGAGGAAGGGAATGGGGCTGGGACAGGGGCTGGGGCTGGGGTAGGTGTGGGACGGAGCCATGCTGGGGGGTGTGGGTAGGGGGAGCAGCTCCAGCTGCTGCACGCACCCTGGGAGGACATGGTGGAGGCATGCCCATGGATCTTTATGGGGTGTGGGTGGAGTAGGCTGCAGCTGCAGGCTGGGGCTGGGGCCATACTGGTTCTTTCCAGTGCAAGCAGGGGGGCGTTGGGCCATGGCTGTACTTGGGGTGGACAGTGGTGGCACTGGGAGGGGGGACTGGGGGGTTAATTTTGGGGTTCCTGCAGACTCCCACCTATAACCCCTCTCCCAGTGCTATTGCTGCCTACCCCAAGCACAGCCTGGCCCAACCCCCACCGGGAAGAGTCTGGTACTGCCCTGGCTCCAGCCCATCCTGTCCTGCCCCGCCCTGCACGCAAATCTGGAGGCACATGCCGCCCCCGGTGCCCTTCTGGGGTGCATGCAGTGGTGCGAGCCAGCCCGTTCTCCCCATGCCCCCAAGACTAAACGTGGCTCTATCTCACGCCCTGCTCCACCCCACCCCACCCGGGCTGGGCAGTCTCTGCCCCAGCCCCATTCCTTCCCTTGCTGTGGGGGCCTTGATCTGCCCCCCCCACACCCCTTCCCTCCCTCCCTCCTCCCCTTTCACCACAACAGACTTACCAGCTGGAAGCAGCTCCTCAAGCTGCTGGGCTGCGTATCAAAAATTGGATCAGTATTGGTTGATATACCTCCTTAAAAATAGGCTATTGGTATCAACCCCCAAAATCTCCATTGGTGCACCTTAACAAGACTCCTTTGAAGCCAGTAAGAGAATTTACATTCATTTTAGTAGTCTTTAGATCAGGCTCTATATTCTAAACTACACTGCTTGTCAAGACTGACCGGGGAGGGGAAGGTAGCAGGCAGGGATGGAGCCCCATGACCCCCCCACCCATCTGGGCCTACTTCTGCCTTCCATCCTGCTGCTTGGGGTCCAGGCCCGATGCGGGGAGTGGCGGGGGAAGGGAGATGCAGGCCCAGGCCCAATGCGGGGAGGACTGGGACCAAGGGTGGGGAGAAGCCAGGCTTCTGCTGTGGGGGGGGGAGCAGCTGGTCCAGGCTGACCCAGCGGTGGTGAGGTTGGTAAGTCTGTAGAGGGCATTGTCCAATTGGGGGGTGCTAAAAAAAGCCCATTCAGGGCTACGGAGGCAGGGGGGAGGGGTGGCAAGTGGCTGGGTTTACCTAGCCCTGGGGCTGTACTGTGAACATTTGCAGGCATTTCCAAGATCAGGTTAACCCTTTCTTGATCTAAGCTAGTGCATCTTGGAAATCTTCAAGAGGAGA
>NW_017729022.1:111802562-111810987 GCF_001723915.1 Gavialis gangeticus
CCTGAGGGGGGAGGAGGCCTGCTCCTCCCCTCCCCCAGCTGCTGCCTTGTCAGGCTGCATTGGACTGGGCCCGCTGCTCTCCCTCATCACGGTGGGCCTGCCCCTCCCCACCCGTGTCAGGCCTGCTCTCCCCCCCGTGTCAGGCCTGGGCCCAGTCTTCCCCTTCCCCCACAACCACAGGCATGGCGTGCTCGCCTCTTCACCTCCTGTGTCAGGCCCGCTCCTCCTCCCACCACCACTGCATCATCCCTGCAGGTAGCAACAACGAAAGGGGGAAGGGGTGGGTCAAGGTCTCTCCCCCACACGGTATCCCGACCGCTCTCCCCCACCGTGCTGCTGTCACCATCACCTCCAAGGAGCAAGGGTGGGTGGGGGAGTGAGTTCGCAACCCCCTCATCATCGCCACCTTCAGGGAGCAGAATAGCGTTCTGTCCACTCCATTGCTGTTGCCTCCAGGGAGCTGGCCTCACCCCCTCCACTCCGTCCCTGTGTCCACGCCATCATGGCAGCACACTGCTACCTCTCCAAATGCTTCATCGCACTCTGATTGGCTGTTTGCCAGCTAATCAGAGTGCGAATAAAGCGTGACAGACAGACAGACAGATTAGGGCTTTTATAACATTAGAATTGGTAGAGGAATGGATGTAACAATCGTGAATTAACATACATGATTTGCTGTGCATTAAAGTAAAATTTTCTTACGTGAGTCACCTGACAGAAAAGATTAGTGGCAAATTGTATTCCATAGTGAATATATTAAGTGTATGATTTCACATGTTATACAGTGACTCTGATTAGTTTTTTAAATTGTTATCGGATTGGAATGGAGTTGAATAACTGCATAGTAAGAGCATTGTAAAATACACATATTTCATAAAAAGAAAAGTAATTGTGTGGTGGTTGAACAACAGCATAAAAACACTTCCATCTCAAGTCTTTGTGTCAGATATATGCTCAGAGCCCTTCATAAATTAAAGAAACTTTATTTTTTTATTGAAATAAAATCTTCAGTCTGTGTCCCTGAAATGCACAAATAAAAATAATAGTAACATCTCAATGCCATTTAGCTGGAACCCAGTGGGCGCATCTACATGTGCCCGGGACTTCACATGTGGTACTGCGCAGTCCCGGTGGCACGTGGTTATTTTAGATGCTGTTTTGCCATAGCGATGAGCTACACTGATGTGGCATCGCAGTTTGTGGCTAGTGACGCTGTCGCCATAGCAATGATCAACATCACTGTATCTCATCATTACAGCAATGTAGCATCTTGTGTAGATGTGCCCAGTTAGCTTTGTTTTTGTTGTTCTTGGTAACTGTAAAGGGCTACCTCATTGCAAATATTTAAAGGTTGCTAAAATAAAATACATCCTGTATCAGGTAGGAATTAATTCTTGACTGCTGTCTTTATAGTTTCACAGTAATTATATTTTTCCTTACATACATAGACAACCATTCTGCTTCTGATGAGGGATATTTTCATAAGAGATACTTGGTTAATATGGATCAGTTTTCTAACTACATTTTTAAAATGAATTTTGCTTAAAATCCTTCTCATATTCAAGTCAATATTATGCATTGCGTATAATGTTGTTAGCCATATTGTTTGTTCAGCCAGACATTAGAAGTATTAAGCTTAATTAAATGATAGCTTTACTTGGCTTACTACATATTAATTAAATAATAAGTGTTTAACTAAAAGATATATTGGTGTGGCTGACGTGTTGAAGTGTCTGTCCTCCTTGAGTGTGTTAGCCGACTACGGACTTCAAGAATGCCAAATTAAAGGGTCATAGCCTTTAGTTTGCTTTGAAGAAAGGCTCTTGTACTTCCTCTTGTTGTCTTCAGGGTATAGTCTGAATCAAATCACAAGAAAAATGAGTCATTCTTCTAGGAGCTGACAGTTAAAATAACTTTTATGTAACTTGAATATTGGACTCCTCCTGTTAGTACAGGTTTTCATGCCAATTCCTTTTGTCTTCCTTTTTGGCTTCTGTAGCACTAAGGTCAACACCTGTGGCCACACACTGAGTAAACTTGGCAACTATGGAGTACAGATGTCCAACTTGCTAACAATTCTTTTTCCAGCAGAAACAGCTGGTTATTAGACTGTTGTCTTGGATGGCTTAAGAGCAGACTGTGTTGATGACTGGAATGGTCTTGAGAACTCTCAGGATAAGTCTTTAAATGATTTGATCCTGTCTTTCATAGCACTAACTTGCATTTATTTGCCTTCTCTTATAAGAAGTTAGTTTGTGAAGTATTGTATTCAAATATTAGAACAAATACAGTACGAAACAAATACTTGATCCAATTCTTGTCCAGGATTATGCATATAAAAACATAGTTTCAGATGATTTAATATTTGTTTGATAGATGTAATTATGGTATTGAAACTGACCACCCATATGTGGTTGAGTAGGTTCTGTTCATCTTAGGGAATACTGTTATTCCCAGTTTTTTATGTGCTCTTTATAGGAAAAAAGAATTTATTCAGCCTTTGTGAGATAAAGATTTGTGAAGTGGAGTGGAATACTATGAATGGAAAAAAGAGGTTTTTCTAGTTTGGAAGTAGCTACAGGTTCAAAATGCAGACCAAATCTTAAAGCAGTGTACAGTTACAGGCGTGTGTGTTTTCTACAGTTCAGACAAGTAGATTGTTCATTTACTGGCAGAAGCTAACTGTACTCAAATCTGAAAATGGATTTGGGCAGTTATTATTGTCCAATCTCTGAAGTTCTCTGGCTTTTCAGGTTGTATCTGGGAGAAAATGCATTCAAGAGTCTGACTCTGGGAACTGTGATGACTTTTATAGAAGGACCAGCCAGAACGCATGGAAAAGGGAATCAAAACAAAATAGCTCCAAAGGGGAGTTACTCGTTTTATTAGGTGGGGGAACTGAGGAAGCAGACAGAGCAATCAGGTAAAATGAGGTATGTTCAAGGCAAAGATAAAGGAGAATTGTTGATTTGAAAAGTGGGTATGGTGAATTGGCTGGAGAAAAGGATTTAAAGGGTTCAGATAAATTTTAGATAAGCATCCAAATATTTTAGAATATTTCCTTTTGTGGATACCTTCTTGCCCTCAATTAAATCATGACAAAAATTCAGAGTCTAGGATTTTTCCCTTAGGTTACAACTATATGAGTATAACTTATCCCTTGAAGGTTACCTTGAAACTCCTGTCTTAACCTCAGTGACACAGCACAAAAAACAGAGTGCTTTGATCTCTCTGACTTTTTAGAGATGTTAGTTGTTTCCCCAGAGTGTAAGCTGTTACTGAAATATTATGGAAAACTAAAGAAGAAAGAAACCCTTAGGAAATGTTACAGGCTGGTCTGCCTTCCTGCTGGTTGTGTGACACTTCTGAAACATCATACGCAGTGGTCTCTGTAGTATCTAACATCGCAGCTTTTTGCACAGGTAATTTCTGCCAGTAAGGGAATACATCTACTTGTCCGAACAGTGCATAGCTATTGCTGCACCTGGGGTTGAGGGATCGTCCAATGACCACTTAAAATCATAGAGAAGTAGAGCTGGAAGAGACCTTCAGACCTTTTAATCCCTTGTTAGAAGAAAGATCATCACTACCTAAACTGTCCTATACAAATCCACTCTCTAAGCTATTAGTAAAATTACACAATCAACCCAAACACACCCACAAGTCATGGCCCCCTAACCTGGCGCAGGTAAAGCAGGGGGACAATGGTGGCCAATGTCCTGCTGCTGTGTGGCTTGTTATAATATGCTTGAGAAATCTAAGGAAGAGGACCACACTCTCCATTACAATGGAAGGCCAAAACCCACACAATTAATAACACTCTGACCATGGAGTAAAATTATTTCTTGACACCAAATATGGTGATCAGTCTGACCCTGAGTGGAGGGGCAAGACTTCTAACCTTTAAGTCCCAGCAGAAACATTGGCACACCCCAGTCAACATCTCCAGCTTTGACTGCAGCCAGCCCCTAATGCTTCTGACGAAGGTGAACACCCTCCTCTTCCCCCCATCCCCAAAAAACCATCTAACCAACCAACCAAACAAACAAAGAAAAAAAACTGTGTAGGAACAGGAATGGAAAAAAAAATCCTCCCTGGCTCCATGTGGCAACCAGCAAAGCCCGGAAGCTTGAGAAATATTCATAGTAGAGCCTAGGCATAGCTACTCCTAGATCATTCCCAACAAATGACTGTCCAGCCTCTTCTTGAACACCTCCAGTAATAGATTCCACAGCTTCCCTAGGCAGCCTATTCCACTGCCTCACTGTTCTACCAATAAAGAATTTTTCCCCAATATCTAATCCAAATACTTGTGGCAACTTTAAATGATCATTGGTCCATATTCTGCTCCGTGCAGGCAGAGAGAAAAGATGTTTTCCTTCTTCTTTGTGGCAGCCCATCAGTTATTTGAAGGTTCCTGTTATGTCTCCTCTTAAGTGCCTTTTTTGGTATGATTGCCTTCCAACCACCTAGTCATTTTTTGTTTCCCACATCTGGACAGTCTCTAATTTCTTCCTGGCCTTTTAAAATGTGGAACCTAAAACTGCAGCCACTACTCTAGATGAGATCTAACCAGTGCTGGGGGAAGGGACACTATCTGCACCTACTGCTTCCATTGATGCAGCCCAGATCCAGGCTCCTAGATCTTTCTCTGTAGTGCTTCCATCTAACCAGGTATCACCCACTTTTTATTTGTGACTGATTATTCTTCCCAAGCTATCGGACCTTGCATTAGTCAGCACTGAACTTCATCCTGTTAGCCCCAATGGAGCTCTGAAATCTGTTAAGATCCTTCTGATTTGCATTTGTATTATCTAACATGTTTACAATTCTTTCCCATTTCATGCTGTCTGTAAATTTCCTCAAGAAGTTCTTTATTCCAGCATCCAAATCATTTATAAATATGTTGGACAACACTGGGCCCAGGACAAACACCTTTGGGACTCTTCTTGAAACCACCTGCTATTCTGACATGGGATCCATTTATAATTTACACTTGTAGCTATCGAGCCAGTTGTCTATCCACCTTTTAGTAGTTCTGTCTAGCTCAGATGGCTGCCCATGATCAGCCTTTCCTCCTCCAGATGCTTGCAAGTAGACTTCCTTATAAGGTGCAGTAACTTCCAGGGTATTGAGGCCAGGATAACCCATCTATAATTCCTTCAGCCCTCCCTTTTGCCATTTTAAAAGAGGGTCACTATGTTGGCTCTTTTCCAGTCCTCTGGTACCTTCCTTGTAAATATTATTGCCAAGGGCTCCAAGATATCCTATGCCAGTTCCTTCATGTCCTGGTGAAGTTCAACAGATCCTGCTGACTTGAATTCATTCAGATCCATCAAAATGTCTCTGGCTGTTCCTTTTGTTATCTCATGCCTCGGCTTCTCCCCTTCCTTATCTAAATGATCCTTGTTAGATATTGGGTTGCAGCTTGACTTTTTTGTGAAGATTGAGGCAAAGTTGTTGTTGAGTAGCTCTGTCATCATTGCGTCTGCTATTAAGAGTTTGCTCTGGCTATTCAATAATGGACCTATAGCTTCCTTGGTCTTTTTCTGTTCAGTATATTTCAGAGCCTTTTCTTATTGTCCTTAACCTCCCTTGCCAGGTGCAGTTTTTGTCCCTGCGGGTTTTTGCTATGTCCTTTCATTATAGAAGGAAACATGGTGATCAGCCCATCTTTGCATTGTTTTCTTTTTTCATTTGTGGTATCGTAGAAGCTCTTTGTGCAGCCACATTAGTTCCTTACAATTCTTGTGCTTCCATTGTGTTGGAACACTTTCTTGTTAGACTTCCAGTACTGTGCCCATTAGAAGCTTCCAGTCCTTCCAAGTGCCTGTATCCTTTGGTCTGCCTTCTCATGGCACTATGCCTACTATCTCCTTGAGTTAGTTGAAATCCAGCTTTTTGAAATCTAGTGACTAGTTCTGCTGACCTTACACTTTCCCTGTCTCAGGATCATGACTATTATGATATTGTGACTGCTTCCTATCACATTTAACATCACCTCCACATCCTCACTAATTCTTTCCTATTAGTCAGGATAAGATCCAAGATAGATGATCCCCTAGTTGCATCTTCAACCTTCTGAAACTAAAAGTTGTCCTGCACACAAGTTAAGGATCTGCTTGCTTGACATTTTATGTTTGACTGTACTTTTCTTCCAGCAGACGTCCAGAAAATTGAAGTCTCCTATCAGTACCATCTCATGTGTTATGGATAGTTTTGACACATCCTTGAAGAGTGCCTTATCCACTTTTTCTTCCTGGCTTAACAAAGAAATTTAGAATGCTTTACCACACAATGGTGTTTGAGCCATTACAGATGCTTTCTGTTATCTTGGGCTACTGAATGGTAAATATGGGTAACCACTAGCTTTCAATAATAGCTATTTTTCCTCCTAATGTGAAGGCTATCTTGCCACTCATTTGTTAATGGCCAAGTGGTTTTCTCCTTTTTAATTTCCCATGCATTCCTACAAACTGTAAGAATAAATTATTAAATCAACCAAAGTCGTTTTTGGCTCATATAGAAGAATTCTATTGATCGTTGCAGCCACAGTTTAAATGTATGTGTATGTAATATTGGTAAGTACATACAGAAACATTTGTTTATGGTTGTAATATATAAATTCAAATAATAGATGCCAAATTTCCTGGCCCACAGGACAGACTAGAAAAGCAATGAAGTATAATGGAGATTTTTGTCTTTTTTTATCATGACACAGTAGTTTCTTCATAATATTATTGCTTTTGGATCAAAGGTGGTATCAAGTTTTAATAATTAAAATACTAGTTCCTGGTAGTTGTTACCTGCTATCCAGCTTTCTGAGACGGTCTTTACAGGCTTCTGCTTTTAGTTTTCCATAAAATCAAAATAGACTTCATATGATCTCCATCGTTGTGTAAAAGTACCCCCTTGATTCAGACAGCAGTTAGTAGATTTTTTTTTTCTGTATTCCTTTCTCCCTTCAACAAGAATCACAGTAACACAAGTGTTTGAATAAGGACCCCTCTACACGTGGAGGTAAAGGCGTAATGAGAACTAATGCATGATCTGTATAATTATGCTTCCTTCCATACCACACATGCTTGGCAGGAGGTGTAATTGTGGGATCATGAATAAGATCCTGTTATGCCTTATTGCTGGTGCAGGGGGAGCCTGATCCTGGGCTGGGAATTAGGAGCCAAAGAGGAAAGAGACCACAGCTGTTGCAGTGTTCCAGACATAGGGGTGCACATGTCCCCCCACAGATGGAAGCCCCAATCAGCTGATTGGGCCCCCAGCCACATGGGACCATGGCTACACATTCAGTTCATGCAATGGAAATGGTAGCAGGTGAGAAGATTTAAGAATGTAGGCAAAAGTTTGGCCAAGCTGGGCGTGTCAATTCTGGGATACTTAGAGCTAGTGTAGTGATTTTATGACAATTAAATCTTGTTTTACTCTAAGCTGCAACTTTATACTAGCAACAAAAATATTCATATCTTCTTAATGATAAAAGAGGTACATCCAATTACCATATTAGATTTAATTCTGTTTCATAATAGTGATTAAAAAAAAGGGGTTGCAACCCTAAAACTGTGCTCTTCAGCATTGAGCCTCTGTCCTTGCTTATTTTCCCATCTGAAGGGGACCCATAAAAAGGGGACTGTTTCTTTGGAACTTAGTCTTTGAAACCTAGATAAATTATTTTTTGAGAGTTGGCCACCTGTTAGTGATCTTTGGATTTTAGGACATAATACTGTTTACTTCTCTATTACAGGTACAAAAAATTCTTTTATTTCTTTAAGTTACTGAACATTTCATTACATTTGTAATCAATTTGGTTTATCTGTATGGTCTTACCATTTAAACGTTATTGCTGTTTCAATGTTAAAATCGCTATTAAAGTTCAGTAATGTAATGAAAGGAGGTGGGGGATGAATTGGAATTTGGGGTGAGGAGAGAGGGGCAAAAAAGCTACAACAGTGCTGCTGGCCTGGCTGTTGCTGTGTTATGGCAGCATAGCCAATGATATGGCCCCATCTGTCATTGGGTCCAAGTACTTGGTTTTTCTCCACCAGGCTTTCTGAGCCTTTTTTGGTCCCCAGAATACCTCTTGGGATCAACAGTGCATAGTGTGGCAGGCCAGTAGGGGGAACTCCTGTGCTAAGCCACCCACCTCACTGCATCCAACCACCTTCCAGGCTCCAAGTGCCTCCCTGGGGGTGCTTCACATCTGGCCAACCCCCTCCCTGGAGCACACTGGCTAGCCTGGGGTAGAGCTGCCACCACCCAGGGATGGGCTTGATTCTGACTCTGCGTCTCCTGGGAAACACAGGCCTAGTAGCCCTCGAGGGTACTTGACTCAGTTCAAGAACTTGGGGTGCTTCCCTTAGTCAGAAGCACAAGTACCCTAGTCAACCAAACTAAGGGGACCCCGAGGCAT
>NW_017729022.1:111815987-111821678 GCF_001723915.1 Gavialis gangeticus
GTACAAAGGAGAACTTTATTGGCTACAAGGAGTAGGGTTGGAATAGGGTACAGAGTTGAGTAGTATCAGAGAAATCCCATAGAGCAAACAGGGTGGTTGGGGTAGCCTTTGATCATGCATCTGAGTTACTGCAAGCTGTATATCTAGATTTCATAGTTTTTATAGACGTTAGGGCTGGAAGGGACCACGGAAAATCATCGAGTCCAGCCCTCGGCCCAAAGGGCAGGAAGTCAGCTGGGGTCATAGGATCCCAGCAAGATAAGCATCCAATTTACAATCTAGTTAAATCTCAGGTTGCTTACCCACAAGTATCATCCAGAGGCAGGTGGAGATTCCCTCTGGAGGCAGGCAGTTCCTTGATCATAAGTTCTGAGAGAGGGAGCAGGTTTCAGATGGTCCAGCTCCCCTGTCTCTCTGAGTTTTCCTCATAGCTGCTGCCCCCCCTCCTGGGCAGTCCTTAACTTATATAGCCCTTATGACCTCATTTACCTGGTCCAATGGAGGCTAGCACCTGTTGGCTGTCAGCCAGACAATTTGAAATGCATCACTGGTTGCTGGGCAGACTGGTAGTCTCTAGCCCACCAGGGTGTCCAAGCCCCTCATCCAGGTATTGGATGCCAGTCATGTAGGCAGAGGGAGCAGGTTTCCCCCCTCCCTCAGGAATGTATCCAGCTCAGGTTACCTAAAGAGATAGGGTAAAGGTGTGTCTCCTCTGCTGGGCCCATCCTAACCAAATTTTCACAGAGCAGAGTTTTTGAGGAGAAACAGAGATGGCCTTCTGCCACACATAGCATATGTTTTTTTTTCACATTTTAAAAGTAGTTTTCACATACTCCCAACAACTACCAGAGTCAGTAAAGGGGACAGCAGTGTGTTCATAAACTGAATGAATAAATTACTCTTAACTGGAATTTTAAAGTTTTCCTAATATTTAATGCAGTATTATGGTTGTGGTTTTACATGCACATCAGCTAGTAAATTCAGAATTATGACTCCCACATTTCCACTTGACTATTCATAATATTTTAAGACACTGAACAGCATATTGTAAATTTAACTTCTTTGCATACAAAATATAGACAGGTTATAATTGCTGTGGGAACCATAACTTTAAACTTTGTAACTTTTCTGTGTGCAACATGTCAGCCATAAAATCATAGTAATGCAGGTTTTTTCCATACAATTTCCTTGCTTGCTTGAAGAGAGAAAAAAGAAGCAGCTGCCATTATGTGACTGATTTTTTTCTGATCGAGCAGTCAAATGTATAATTCATCTCAAATTTCCCATGCTTTCTTACTCTCTGCTCCTAAATGCATTGCTGATCCTTGCCTATTGACTCAGTGGTTTGTGACAAATAGTTGTTAGTCTTTACATTTGAAGTCATAATAATTTTAAACTTGTAAAACTCAAACCATGACATGTTCTTTTCTGATATGGTACAGAATTGAATATTTGTGAAACTTTAAAAATCTTCTGTCAATGTGTTCTATATGATACAGTTTCAGTGATATTGAAGCATATTGTCCCTCATTATAGATTCACAGATTGTAAGGGGGTGGAAAGGATCTCACAAGATCATTGGGGTCAGGTGACCCCAGCGAGGTGACCATCCAGTCTTCTCTTGAAGATTGCCAGAGTAGGTGATTGCACTGCCTCTGGTGGGAGTTTATCCAATCTGGACACCCTAACTGTGAAGAAGTTTCTCTTAGTGTTAAGTCTGAAATGGTCTTCCAGGAGTTTGTGGCCATTACTCTTGGTTTTCCCCAAGGGTGCCCTGGTTGTTCACTGAGCCCTTGATGTATTCCCCTGATATAGCTGTAGGCTGCTACCAAGTCCCCTCTTAGCCTTCTCTTTTTTAGGCTGAAGATGCCCAAGTCCTTCAGCCTTTCCTTGTATGGCTTGCCTTGCAAGTCTCTGATCATATGAGTGACTCTTCTCTGGACTCCATCAAGCTTTTCCAGGTCCTTGTTGAAGTGCAGCACCCAGAATGGGATGCAGTACTCCAGCTGCAGTCTCACCAATGCTGAGTAAAGTGGAAGAATCACTTCCTTGGTTTTGCTTGAGATACCATCAATTGATGCATGCCAGAGTATTATTTTCCCTGCTGGCTACAACATTGCACTAATGGCTTATGTTCATACTGTGGTCTATTATTACCTCTAGGTCCCTTTCAGTCGTGGTGCTAGTCAGTTTGGTGCCATTGAGCCTGTATGTTGGGGGTTGTTCGTCCCCAGATGCAGAACTTTGCACTCCTCTATGTTGAACTTCATCTGGTTTCGATCCGCCTGACTTGCCAGTCTGTCTAGGTCTGCCTATATCTGCAGCCTATCTTCAAGCATGACCACACTCCACCATAACTTGGTGGCATCCATAAACTTGGCCAGTGAGCTCTTCATTCCAACATCTAAATCCTGGATAAAGATGTTGAAAAGCACTGGACCAAGCACAAACTCGTGAGGGACACTGCCGGCCACTTCTCGCAAGAACGACATAGATCCGTTCATTAGAACTCTCTGGGTCCTACCTCGAGGCCAGCGTCTTACCCACCTAACTGTTGTGCAGTTAAGCCCACAATCCTCCAATTTTCTCCTGAGAACATCATGATACCAGATCAAAGGCATTTTGGAAGTCTAGGTATACAGTGTTGACCCCCTCTCTTATCCAGGTGGCAAGTTACCTGGTCATAGAAGGAGACGAGACTGGTAAGACAAGACCTGCCTGCAACAAAGCCATGCTGGCTGTCATTCAGAATCCTACCTTCTGAGAGTGTATTGTATATAGACTCTTTGATTAATTTTTCCAGGATTTTCCCTGGGATAGAAGTTAGGGATTAAATGGATGGCAGATACCTATTTACCAACCAAACATTTATTATTGAATTTGGAAATGAAAACAGTTGCACTTCATGTGGTTTTTTTCATAGAAATGGACTTTCAGTGTCTGAGTTGGAACTTTAATGTTTTTGGTAGGTTGTTTGTTTATCTGTCATGACAATTGATGTTTGGTCTATCTTCAGACAATAGCATTAGATGATTCACTAAAAAACTGAATAGTTCTTTTCCCTTGCCACTCCCTTGATTTACCACACAATCTTATTTGAAGTGATACAGCGTTGCTGTTGGAAAATTCTAATTACAGTTATACAAATTTTCCTCATCACCAACCCTTTTTAGAAGTTGAGTCGTCTCTTTAAAAAAACAATGCAGTTGATGTGGTGTGATCTTTCCTTTGAAACACAGTTTCAAGACTTCTTTTGGCAGCCCACATCTATTCTTTTAAATTAAAAACAAAGTCTTTAGTTGTTTTGGAAGTACTGAAAAAATCCTTGTTCTTTTTTCTCTCTCCTTTTGTTTAGGGGATGTCTTTGCCACTTACTTATTCCAAAGCTGACTTCATTCTGCCTGTTTTAGCTAACTGTATTCCAATTGCGGCAAAAAAGTAATGAGTAAAAATGAATTATTTTACTAAGAATGATTTCATTTGGAATAACAGGATGAAAAATCTGTTATTTTCCTAGTTATGGTCAAGCAGTAATGTAAACTGGATGGCAGAAAATAGGTCAGGTAGACTCCCAGATTTCATGTATTAGAGAAGACAGGAAACTAATACTTGAAGACAAATTTTCAACTCAGTGCAAAATGGTGTTGATGACTTATACAAGGATCCCTAGTGTCTTCTGCATCTGGGACCTGTGCATCTGATTTCCCACATACTGTATCAAAAAATCAATATAAATTTGTATCACATTGTTATTTTAGCACGTAGCTTATAGTTTCTATCATAAAGCGTTCTTTAAAGTGGGAACATTTTAATGTAGGATTATGAGTATTACTGTTTTTAGATGGCAGTTCATCTGTATACGTATCCTCATAATGTTTGTGGTAATATATTTCAAGAGAACCAATCTATATTATACATCGTGCCAAAGTCACATGGGACTTTAATTTTTAAATGAAAAATGGTGGGGAGCAAATCATGCACTTGGAAGGTCTTTAACATACACATATAGTTACATACTGAAACTTACTTTGAATATGATCTTTTGTATTTTTTAAAAGTTTTTGACTTTTTTAAAAACCAAATACGTATTGTTTTGTTTTGATGCTTTGTTATGGTAAACATGGTGAGACCAAATAATGTGTGCGTATGTAGAAGTGGAGTAGAGCAGCTATAGCATTATAGTTATGTGCGAATGTCTCCACATTTTGTTTTAATCACTTTTACCCTTTAATTTTTATTTTCCTTAAGGAATCAAAATTTAATTATACAGAAATGCAGTGATCTTTGTTAACCATCTGGCTTGCATTACTTAAAGACAATTGAAATATCATATACTCATTTCCAAAAAAGAAATTTTATACTAGTTGTAGAAATCTGAAATGTTAATAAGCTTCAGTGTATAATGTGCATTTCTGAATTTTTTATATATGAAGTTCAGAAATATATGGAAATTAGAAAATAATGAATAGAGACATGTCCATCTTAAATTTTAACATGAATTAAAGAAGTCATGTCCTGATGATTGCTTCCCTGAATTCTTTTGCATTTCCACATTGTTAAAGTTCCGTGGTCTCAGTTTTAAAGTTCTGCATGATTCTCTCCTGACCAGTACACACTTCTTTTTCCTACCTAGTCGCTAACTCTTGTCATTATATCGTGAGCTTCATTGTTATTTGGCATTTTATTTAAAACCCCAGTTCCTGGAGTCAAAGAATAACAAGCTGCTCCTGGGTTTTCATTTAAAAAGAAAAGAAAAAAGAAGGTCTTAGCTTTCATGATTTTAGGAGTAAATTTTTAAATGTGAAAAAAGAGTACCTGAAGACTCAGAAACAAGACTACATGTTGAAGGAACTGTTTTCCTTCTATGGATAACAAACCTGTTCTGGCTGAATTGAAACGTGCTAACTTGAGTCTGAGAACTTTCTAATGAGGCTCCCTTTTTTTTATTAGGACAAGTAGTCATTCGGCCTCTGTGAATAGAGAAATATTTGATTTGGCCAATTCAGAGGACATTGATTTGACTTGGCGATTCGAATCATTGTCCCCATTTGATTCAGCTGAATCAGAATTGGAAGTGTGGCACTGATTCAGAGATTTGGACAGGCCGGGGCGAGGCAGGCACAGCTGGGCAGCTGCAGGTTTTCCTGCAGCCCCTCTAGCTGTGCCTGCCTCCCCGTGGATGGGGAGAGCCATGGGAGAAGCCCCCGTACCTGCCTTGCTCGGCTCCATCCCCTGCCCAGCACTTAAGGAGAAAAAAAAAAGCCCCACACTCATCAGCTCTGGCAGTGGCAATCAGGGCTCATGGCAGAGCCCACTTGTGCAGCACAGGGCAGTGTACAGTGGGGATGGCCCTCCCGCCTGGCACCTGTGTGGCAGCTGCCCAAAGGCACAGGTGCTGCACAGCTCAGCAGGGCGCTGTGAACTGCCTGGGAGCTGGGGCTGAGCAGTGCTGGGCTCTGGCTGACAGGTGGAGCCGCCCCATCTCCCAGATGGCATACAGTGCCCTGCTGAGCTGCACAGCACCCCCACAATGCGACAGGTGCTGTGCAGGTGTAAGGTGTGGGGGGGAAGCGATCCCTACTGCCCCATGTTGCATGGGGGTGCTCTGCCATAAGTGCCCAGAGGTTCTGATTGCCGCTGCCAGAGCTGGTGAGTGCAGAGCTTTTCTTTTTCTTTTTTTTTTTTTTAAAG
>NW_017729022.1:111821943-111827652 GCF_001723915.1 Gavialis gangeticus
GCACTGTGTCACATGGCCCCAGAGCCCCCACAACCCTTGCTACTGTCAATGAGTGTGGGGCTTTTGCTTTTTTTTTTTTAAGTGCCAGGAGGCTCGGGATGAGCAGGGGATGGGGATGGGGATGGGGGCTTCTCCCATGGCTTCTCTAGCTGTGCCAGCCTCTGCCCGGGTGGGGGGAAGCCCCCATGGCTGCCCTGCCTGGCCCAAACCCCCTCCCGGCACTTAAAAAGAATAAAATAAAAAAGAGAAAGTTCCTCACTCACTGACTGCAGCAGCCGCCATTGAGGCCTCTGGGTGCTTGTGGCAGAGCTCCCCCATGCAGCGCAGGACAGTAGGGGGCAGCAGGAATCGTCCCTCCTGCCTGGCATCCACGCAGCAGCTGCCTGGGCAGTGGGGGGTGCACTGCGACGCGACAAGACACTATGTGCCGTCTGGGAACTGGGGACACTCGGGCTGAGCACTGCCAAGCTCTGGGTGACTGCTGGAGCCACTGCCAAGCCACGCTGTACCCATGCCATGGGGTGGGTGCCAGGCTGGGGGGTGTTCCCCACTGCTGGGCACTGCGCGTGGGAGCTCTGCCACAAGCCCTGATCGCTGCTTCCAGAGTCTGTGAGTGCAGGCCTTTTTTTTTTTTTTTAAGTGCCAGGTAGGGGCTGGGCCTGGACAGGGCTTCTCCTGCAGTTCCCCCTGCCCAGAGGAGCTGTGGAGACAACCTGTAGTCGCCCAGTTGTGCCTTCCTCTCCACTGCCGATCTGAAAGTCCGAAGCTATCCGAATCTTTTTCAAATTGATTCGTAAGCTTTGGATTCGATTTGGACCTTTTTAATAGGTCTCCTGATTCAATTCGGATTTAGAGATTCGGCTGCTGATTCATGCCAAATCTCTGAATTGAATCAGCAACCAAAGCTTTGCACAGGCCTAGTAGTCATCACAACTGTCATAGAATTAATTCTCTGAATTGAATTCAAGAAATAGTCCTTATTGAAGTATCAGTATCCAGTTCTTAAGAGCGCTGACTGCCCCTTAGGAGAGTAGTCCTATCTTGTGAATTAATTTATTTTAGGTGGCTATATGGCTTTAAATACACAATTTCCTTACATTCTGCATAATTGTCATTCAACATCAAGCAATACCATTAGGCCACAATAGGCAACATTTTCTTCTTTTTCTGAAGAGATCTTCAAGGTAATGCAGAGGAAAAGGTATATAAAATATACCTTATGTTGGTTATCCACATGTAACTGATGAACCAGCTTCCTTAGTATGATGTGCGATAGTAAAATAATACCTGAAATAATAATGCCTACCTGAAAATTTCCTTTCTTGAAAGGTTCACAGGTTTGGCACGCTCTAGAGGGAAATGGATGACCAAAAGTAGGAAAATAAATAGATAATCAGGGGTTTATATATTTTGCCAGTAGAGGTATTTTACCAAACTTTGTAGCAGGGGAGTTTGATTTGCCTTTAAGAACATTTTTACAAAATCTTGGATTTAGGGAAATAGGTTTGAATTATCCTATCCATGAAAGTTTTCTGTTATAGGGAACTTCAGGAGGCAGGGCATTCCCCTGTTTCAGTGCAGATGAAGTATTCATTGCAACAGAACTGTGCATCTTATTACACACAGTAAGGAAATTATCAATGCTGATCAGTTGATCTAATCCCGAGATCTTTCCTTTTTCTTTAAATAAATCCAGGAAAAAATCTAAAATAAATACAATATTTGTAGTTGTAAAAATTAGATTAGCACTGGAACCTAATGCATACCAGTTCCAAGTATAGACAACAGATTTTTTTGTTGGTACGAGAGTGAGACAGTTGCCACCCTGATGTATGGACATCAACCAGTGCACCGTCATCTCTCATCGAGAAATAACTTTTTGTCCTCTACCACACTGTTTACCACACCATTAGAATCAGCCAGAACTACCCTCTGGCAAAAAGAATGGGAGAAACTAGGTGACAAAGTTGTTGAATTGAGTTGGCGAGGAATTGCCTCCAATGAGGAGTTAGCCTCCAGCTCCAAATGTCATACATGGCAGAGCCTGAGACATGCAGGTCTCAGAAGATGCAACTTTCTCATGAAATCATGGGGCCTCTGTGCAATTGAACAATGTGTTTGCCAGGAGAAGCAAACCATGGATCATTTCCTGAGATGCCCTGTAGCACAACAATGTACCTTGGAAGATCTGGCAGCACCAGAAGCAGTGACCTGTGCAGAATATTAGGAACAGACCATATAGAAAAGTTGGGTTGGAGACGCAACGAAGAAGAACAGATTTTTTTAAAACAGATTAAAATGTTTAAGGCATCTTTTCAAGGTATAAACCAGAATTAAGGAAATAAGTCAAACTCTGCCTTCCATCCCCCCCCTGTAACCGCATCTGCCTACTCTGAAATATAGGATTTTCTGTTGCCCAGAAATCAATATCTCACATGATACTGAAAACCCCGAGTGAAACATCATTTCTGGGTCACATGCATGGAAAAATTAATTTCCCCATCTGCTATCCTTCATGTACTCCAAGTTTGGGTCTATACTATAGAATGATTCAGCTACCAAAAAAAACAGTTCAATGCATACATGCTACCTTGACTGAATCAGTATAAAAAGCATTTAGGTTTTGCCTCATATTGATGCTGTAAATATTCTTTACAGGTCTAATATATTTAATATGTGGTTTCCAGTGCAGTTTGGTTGCCTGCTTTTCTTAGGTTCCTTTAAAAATCCTAGTCTGCTTTTTTTGGCTTGTGTTTTTGCCTCTGATCTCATAACAGAAGCTGAAGAGAGATAATAGTGGATAGTAATGAGGTTAATAGGTGTGGTTTTTTTTTAGTGTTATTGACTTCGGTCACACAGCCTTTTGGGAAAAGGCCATCCTTGCAGAAGCTTAACATTACTGTAATTCTGCAAGTGCTGGATCAGCTTGTGTAGATGGATACTTGGGACACATCTGACCTTTTCTTACAGTTGGTTGGTGTGGCAGCATGCTGTTGTGTTATTCTGAAAGTTGCAACACTTTATATCCTGCTTATCAAATCCTCTGCATTTTGGCTACCTGTTTTAAAGCTGCAGTTTTAAAAATATTTCAAATAAAATGCAAAAATTATCAGATGAACTATTTTATGTCATTCAGTACACATTATGAATCTAAAAAATGTCTGTAAGAAATATTGGAAACAGATCCTGGAGGTAGGTGCTTTTTGTGGGCAGAGTACTAGAAAATGTATGTTTTCTTACAAAACTAATATATGACTTACATCCTGTTAAATACCATCTTCTAACAAAATATTTAGGTTGGTTTTAGGTGCAGACATAGAGGAGACAGAATACTAATAATGAAAAACAGGTGTTAAAAAGGTACCTACTGTACCTGCAACTAAATTTATATACTAGGTTCCAGGAATTTTCACAGGTCACAGCAGGGTTTGAAATTATGTTATGGTGTGAAAATTGTAGAATCCAGAAAGGCACTTTCACAGACACTAATACAGCTTTTTGCTTAAAGCTTAAAGGTATTTATGGATGTGACAATAATCCCTTGCCTACCTGTATTTCAAGTTTGTGTCAGAGGTCTCACGTTTACTTCTTCACCTTTTTAAAAATTCTTTTTTCAGATTACTTTGTGCTCTTTTCCTCCTGACACTCATTTTTCTTTAAAGTCACTGTTTTACAAATCATTTCAGACTTGTTTACCTTTTGGCCGTTTACTTTTGATGCCTTATCTCCCTCTAGAATAATTTTCATAATATAAAACCTGTTTTTAAGACTTATACTTTTACTTTTTACTTTTAATTATTTTATAAACACATACTAATATTTTTTGCTTTATTCTTTGGCCATTTTTTTCTCTCTTATAATGTTTTGATTTAACTGCCTCAAAGTAGGTAAAAATTGTAAAAGTCTTCTAAACTGAAATATGCAATTTTGCATGTACGGTTTATTAAGAACACAAAAATTAAGTCTTAAAGTCTGATAGCTTGTTCAGCTATGGTCATGTATAGTAGCCGGTGGTTGTGCTTGTAGCTGATATCTGTTGATAGGTAAACGTAGATTAGGCGCCCAAGAAATTACACAAAGGTTTGCAAGCATTCGGTGTGGTGTAGCAGCATAAAAACTAAGAACATTTTCAAAATTTGCATCTGAAATATGTTTAATCTGTAGGCTAGTTAGAGAGCATTCCTAACAAACTAACATAAAAATAAAGGTTGGGTTTTCTGTTTGGTTTGTTTTTTTTTTTAATAATGTGTGTCCTAACTGGTGCAAATGATTAAAACGCAAGAACATAAGAAATGCCGTATTGGGTCATACCAGTGACAGAAGTAGATGCTTTAAAGAGAGAGCATTGAATCGGATATATCTAGAGGGATCTTTCCCGTTCTCTGGCATCCAGTATTACAGGTTTAGAGATGCCAGGGGAAACATCTCCAAGTATTGTGTTCAAATGTAGCAAAAATATATCAAAATGTAGTAAAAACCGATTCAAGGTATCTGAATATTTTCCTAAACATCTTAGATATCCATATGGCAAAGAAAGCATACTGTTTTGCTGTGAATTCTGTATTTAACCTTTGTATGTTATCATAGTAAATGCTTCTGCTGTGGGTGGATGAGTATGAAGTGTTGAATTGCTGAATCTCACTGTAGATATCAAAACTACAAAAGATTTTAATTTGCATTATATTTAGTATTTTATAAAAATGTTGCTCTAGCATTGTCTGATATAATATGTTAGTTCCATAGAGCTAGAATGTGCAACCCTTACTCAGGTAGTTGGCCATTTATATGAATACTTTTAGATGCATGAGTAATACACAACGCAAGACCACTCAGACATAAGGAATGGTACTAGTGAAAGGCTCTCCCAGATCTGCATCTTTCCATTCCTGCAAATGTTTCTCTGTGAATCCGGGCTTCTGAAAAAACTAGTAATTTTTGAGAGAGCCTGGCAATTATTTCTCATCAGAAGGATATAATCCGTATAATAATTGTTTCTGATAGCCAGGGGTCCTGGTTTTCTCTATTTAAAAATCACAACTTCTCTGATTTAAAAAAAAAAATCCCAACATCTGTGTTTTAAAGCAATTGGGAAGCCTACCAGTGCCTCAGTCACTATACTCGAATGAATTCTAAATGACTATAAATTTTGGTGTTTGGATTTTTTATCATGGAAAATCAGAGCTCCCCCTGTTCCCTTTACTCACCAGGATGCGGGTCCAGCTGCAGCTGGTCCCCTTGCTGCTTTGTGGTGCTGAGTAGCCCTGATATGCTGGTGCTCTGCCTATGCTGTTGCCTATCACTCCCAAGCCACAGGTCCCCAACTCTGCTGTTGTCCCTCGCTCCTGATCCACAGTCCCCTGACCCCTCCCCAGGCTTGCTGGTGCCCCTCACTCCAGACCCACAGTCCACCATCCCTGCCAGTGCCCCTCATTCCCAACCTGCAGCCCCCTGTCCCCCGCAGCCCTGTTGGGTGGGGGGGGTAGCTGCTCCCCACCCTGCCCAGTCCCATGCTGACTCTCAGGACTCCAGTGGGGGATCCTTCAGGGGTGGTGGGGAGCTGCTTGGCTGTACCACTGAGGACCAGTGCCCATGCTCTTAGGGGCAGGGGCAACGGCATGTGGCTGGAAGATACTACCCGGGTGCAGGGGATGGGAGCTGTTGCCTGGTTTCCTGGCATGGCACAGGAGCCTCAACCTGGGGAAGAGGATG
>NW_017729022.1:111827847-111844896 GCF_001723915.1 Gavialis gangeticus
CATGCTGGGGCTGGACTTGCTTCACCACTGCTCACATGAGTGGGAGCTACTGCAGCCATCATGGGTGGGATGGAGACTGCCTAGAGCCCTTCACCCTCCTCCATGTGCCCACAGCATGGCTCAGGCCAGAGCTATACTCAGCTTCACACTGCTATACTGGTCCACCGCACTGCACCACATCCACAGCCAGCCGTATGGGGCAGCATGTGGTGCCCTAGCTGCTGCCTGTGCCATCAAGCTCCCCCCTGGACCCCGAAGGGTCCCCCACCCTTTCCCCCACAGCGGAGCTGGGCTTGCCAATGGCATCTAGCGCTGCCTCGGCCCCCCTGCCGTGTCTCAGCCGTGGTGCTTGAACTCTTTCGCCCTGACCCTCCAACCCTTATCGCCCCCCTCCATTCCAATAGACTTACCTGTATCCAGCTGCTGGGGTTGCTTGCACCACCATGCCTGGCTGTATGCTGGCCATGTGCATGGGTGCACCCACATGCACGTTGCACCCCCAGCCTCCAGTTGACTTCCCCCTGCTCCAAGCAGCCCCTTGCCAGGGAAAATCCACTGTTTCCTATGTTTTCTTTTTCCTTTAAAGGGGAAAAATCCATATTTTTCTCCTTTAAAAGAGAAAATCCACTCTTTTCCATACGGAACTGAAAACCTGGATCTCTGCTAATAGCCAATAGGAAATTACCAAAGGTTTTCTAACTTGCAGCTTTTTTCCAGTACATTTACTGAAAAGCCTTCTCTTTACTTCCTAGGATGGCTATGGCATAAAAAGACACTGTTAAGTTAGAAGTAGACAGAAGGTAGGGTAAGTATACACATTATAGACTAACTAAATAAGATGTTTTACATTACAGTACATTACATTGCAGAAGCTTTCATGAACTCAAGTTTATTTCAACAGATGCTGTGAAAGAACAGCATGGAACAGTATCTAAAGTGGAGTGAATGATTTGAATGTAAAATATGGGAAAAGAGGAAGAAGGGGGAGAGAGGGCTAGTGGAGGAAGGGGGAGAGAGAGAGATAGGAGAGAGGGACAGTGCTAGGAGAAGCAAACAAGCAAAGAACTCAAAGGAAAAAGTTAGAACTTGGCTATCTCTATAAAGATATTCATATCTGAAGAAACAGCAGTGTTGGTAAAAGATTGACTTCTTAAATTATAAATAGGACACAGAGCAACGTTGTATGCTATCATAGTTTATGGATACTATGTGATTAGGAGAGGCAAGGTGTAGGATATAAGGGAGGGAGAAAATCCTTCCAAATTGTATCTGATCAGGTTTTTTGATTCCCCTCTAAACAGTTTTCTTTAATTAGATATTATGTCTTGTTATGACTGAACTGTGTTTCTAATGAATTTTTACATATGAGTAATTCTGATTCAGTTTCTTTACCAGAGCATCACTGCAAATTGCTTTCAGTTAGGTTGCTGGTACTGTTTTTTAAAAAAATATTTTGCAGCTGAGACTTATAAATTTTTTCCTTGGTAATGTTTGCAGACTCACAAAAATGATTAATTTGAAGATTTAAATCAAGGCCTGCAAAACAGCATGTGACATTTCAAATAATCATGTACTTAAACTATTAAGAAATATATTTTTTAGTTTTCTTGGCTAAAGATAAGTTATGTCTGCGTGCTGAGTTCATTTAGAGAAAACTGTCGCTAAACAAAACTAGAACATGTATTCTCAAAGTTGAAGGATATTGAGATAAATTAACTGTCCTTTCAAACAGACTGCCCTTGTATTATGCAGTTCTTTAAATAATATACCTGCAGTTAATAAGGCATTAGGCTACTTAAACATCTAGTATTTTCAGCATGGGTTTACATTAAAAATGTTAACTCAAGCATAATAATTGCCTACGGTAAGTAGCAATCATCACCAGAACAAAATGCTATAGTGAGATTTTTCTTAAAAACCTCATCACATTGGTCATAATATTTTTTTTAAATATTTGGGTTACTGTGATAAAAAGAATGTAAATTTCATCATCTGGAATAAACATTCCTTTAGGTTAAGAGTAATTCAGTGCCTGTGTCTGAACTTTTCTCCTGTGCTTAGTGAAGACTTGGGGATGGTGCATTTTCAAAGCTTTTAAATTAGTGATGAAAGATGTAACTAAAAAAAACCCACAAAAAACTGCTAGACAAGTTGTCAGAGGCTGAAAAAAAAGATGGATCATATGACGCAAAGCAACATAGAAAAGTAAGTAATGGTGTCAAGGAATAAAGAATGGAAGACCTTCCTTTTTGTATCCTCTCTAAACTCAGCCAGTCTGACTGTGAAAAATAAATGATGCATAACTGAAAGTGCAGACAGGTAATAATTTAAACTCTTCAGACACTTTTGAAATGTTTCAAAGGGATGGATCTACAAATGTACGTGCCCTTTGAAGAATTCCGTAAGTGTCTGAAGTTTCCAAAATAGTACCTTTTAAAACGAGGTACTATTTTTTAGTATTTCACTTTTTATTATTTGTGCACAAGGAGCAGGAGGGGAGGCCCTGCCACCTGTGTAGCTGCTGGGTTCCACCCTGGGTCCCAGGGCACTGCTAGGTCCTCTAACCTTAGCAGACCTTTGTAGGGTTTATCTCCCTGCCAGATCCCAAGATCCCTACCACTACTGGAGCGGGGCTCTTGAAGTGCAGTCCCCTTTACCTTTCCACTTTGCTGAGAGGGGTAACAGGTTCAGGGGATTTAGGGCTGAGCAGTTTGCATCCTGGCTATGGGTAGGTGTCCCTTCCCCTTTATCTTTTCATATCTATTCTCTGCACTGTCCCCCGTTAAGGGATGAGGACAGCAGAGCTGTAAGCCACTGCAGCCACCTCCAGTGCCTCCTGGCTGGCACTAGAGGAGGCTGCAGTGTTTTGAAATGTTCCAGGCATAGAATACTACAGCGGCCATACATATGTTTCCTGGCTGAAAGTATTGCTTTCTGAAAGGTTTCCAAAGCCATTTCATTAGGATCTCTTTCAAAAGGTACTTCTGCCCATACCCTGTAGGAAACTGATGAACCCTTCTGATTAGTGCTGTAAGTTCCAGGGACACTTCTTCTTAGACTCATTGCTGCAGTTGTGCCAGTAAATAGAAACCAAAATAGCCTTTATTCACTGTCAGTTGCGGAGAAATGCCAGAATACACAAATCCAAAGTTCTCCTGAAGACATACATCTTTATATGTGAATTAGTTGTTACACTGTTCAGTCATAGGCTAATACCTATATCAGTGATTTTTAATCTTTGTAGACTCGAGGCACCTCGGATAGATTTGAGGCAGCCGTTGATAGACTCAAGGCACCCTGTGAAAAATGCCCTCTCTTAATTTTCTCGTTTATTGACTACAGATAAATAATAGAGCAGTTTTTCTATCAAAAAGAACTCAAAGATGACAACTGTGGATTCCTATTTGAAATCTCTCTCAACTTCCTTCACAGCAAACAGGCCAGCTTACAGGGGAGTTTGCTAAGGAAGGTCTGCTTGGAAAGAGGAACAGGAAGAGAGAGGCCATGGATTAAGACAGCCAAAGAAATGGCTGGAGGATATCGCAATGCCATAGCCACTGCCGCTGCCAGCTCTTCCTGTGCTTGCACCTGTGAGGTGTCTGTCCAGGCAAGATTGCTCACCATGGAGGCTTCCACCCAGGTCCTAGTTTGGCACTGTGGAGATCGCAGCTTGCAGGTTCCTTCCAGTGATGGCCAGGTGGGGGAGTGACTGTGATGTGAGCAGTGCTTCCTGGAGATGTTCCTCAAGGAGCAGGCAAGAGAGCTACAGGAGGAGGTGGCAAGGCTTCGAAGCATCCTCCACCATAAGGATTTCATCAACTTGATGCTGGAGGAGGCCTCTAGGACTGCAGAGGAAGCACTGCCAGAGGCAGTGCTAGAGAAGGAAGAGGACATGGACTCCCAGGAAGGTAGAAGCTGGAAGCTTGTGACCTCTGGCAGCAGAAGTCTTCATCTCCACCTGCAGCAATTTGTCTGTAGAACAGATGTGGAGCGCTTTCCATGGGTGGAAGGGACCAGGACAGGCGTCCTGAAGTTTGGGAGGATCAAGACCACTGCCACCAAGAGGAAGCAATGGATGGTTGGAGTCTCCCTTCTGTGAGGGATGGAAGCATCCATCTGCCAGCTTGACTTGTTGTCTCAGGAGGCCTGCTGCTTGTCCGGAGTTGGGATCCGAGATGCCACAGAAGGATTACCAAGACTCGTCTGGCCCTCTGACTACTTCTCCATGTGGCACATCCATGTGGGCACCACTGATACTGCCAGGGGTGACCTTGAGTGCAAGAGTGAAGGGGACAAGGGATCAGATGGTGTTCTCCTCAATCCTTCCAGTCAAGGAGAAGGGCCTGGGCAGGAGTGGACACATTTCTGTAGGTCAGTGCATGGCTGTGCAGATCATGTCATCAGCATGGCTTTGGCATCTTTGAACACAGGATGCTGTTTCAAGGAGGCTTGCTGGGAGGAGACAGAATCCACCTGATGGAGAGGGAAAAGCATCTTCACAGACAGGCTTGCTAACCTAGTGAGGACAGTTTTAAAGTAGGTTTGCTGGGGGATGAGAGACCAAAGCCTTGATGTAAGCGGAGAAGCAAGTGACCTGGAGAAAGCACAAGCAGGAGGGAGCAACAGGGGAGGCCTTTTCATTCTTCCTGAGAAAGTAGGGCAAGTGGTTAGTTACCTCAGGTGTCTGTATACAAATGCACAGAGCCTGGAAAATGAGCAGGAAGAATTGGAAGTCCTTACACAGTCATAGAACTATGACATGATTGGAATAACAGAGACTTGGTGGGATAGCTCGCATGACTGGAGCACTGTCATGAATGCGTACAAACTGTTCAGGAAAGACAAGCAGAGGAAAGGAGAGGGAGGAATTGAGTTTTATGTAAAAGAGCTGTATGATTGCTCAGAGCTTCAGTATGAAACTGAAGACTGGCCTGTTGAAAGTTTCTGGGTTAGGTTCAGATGGGAGAACAACAAGGATGACATCATAGTGGGTGTGTGCTGTAAATCAGCAGGACACGAGAACATGGTGGATGAAGCTGCCTTCAAACAGGTAGTGAAAGTTTTCTGATCATAGGCCCTGGTTTTCATTGGGGATTTCAGTCACCTTGACATCTACTGCGAGAGCAATACAGCAGTGCACAGGCAATCCAGGAAGTTTTTCAAGAGTGATAGGAACAACTTCCTGTCCAAGTATTGGAGAGGCCAACTGGGGGCTGTGTTCTTTTTGACCCGCTGCTTACAAACAGGGAAGAATTGGTGGGGAATGTAGTAATGGATGGCAACTTGGGCAGTAGTGACCACGAGATGATCAAGTTCAGAATCCTGAGGAGAAGGAAGGAAGGAGAGCACTAGAGTAAAGATGTCAGAAAAGCAGACTTCGACTAAGAGAACTCATGGGCAGGATCCCCTGGGAGGCCAATCTGAAGGGGAAAGAAGTCCAGAAGAGCTGGTTGTATTGTGTAGAAATCTTACTGGGGGCACAGGAATGAACCATCCCAATGAGCAGGAAGACTATCTAGTATGGCAGAAGACCAGTTTGGCTTAGGAGGGAGCTCTTCAGTGAGCTGAAACACAAAAAGGAAGCTTACAAGAGATGGAAACCTGAACAAACGACTTGCTGAGGCATGCAGGGATGAAATCAGGAAAGCCAAAGCACAATCGGAGTTGTAGCTAGCAAAGGATGTGAAGGGTAACAAGAAGGGTTTCTACAAGTACGTCAGCAACAAGAAGATCAGGGAAAGTTTGGGTCCATTACCGAATGGGGGAGACAACCTAGTGACAGATGATGAGGAAAAGGCTGAAGGTACTCAGTGTCCTTTTTACCTCAGTCTTTCCAGACTACTGCACCTGGCAGTACAGTATGGGGAGGAGATGAGCAGCCAACAGTGACAAAAAACAAGTTAAGAACTGTTTAGAAAGCTGGATGTGTACATTATGGGGCTGGAGCAATGCACCCAAGGGTGCTGAAGGAGTTGGCTGATGTGATTGTAGAGCCACTGGCTATTACGTGTGAAAACTTGTGGCAATTGGGAGAGGTCCCAGATGATTGGAAAAGGGCAAATATAGTGCCCATCTTTAAGAAAGGGAAGGAGGAGAATCTGGGGAACTATGGATTGGTCAGCTTCACCTCAGTCCCAGGATAAACCACAGAGCAGGTTCTCAAGGAATTCATTTCTAAGCACTTGGAGAAGTTGATTAGGAACACTCAGCGTGGATTTACCAAGAACAAGTCATGCATGACCAACCTGATTGCCTTCTAGGATGAGATGATTGACTCTGTGGATGTGGGTAGAAGAGTAGAAAACTAGAAATGATGCACCTTGACTTTAGCAAGGCTTTTGACAAGGTCTCCCACAACATTCCTGCAAGCAAGCTAGGGAAGTGTAGGTTGGATGAATGGACTGTAAGAAGGATAGAAAACTGGCTGGATTATCAGACTCATAGGTTAGTAAGGCTTGCTATCTAGTTGGCAGGTAGTCTCAAGTGGAGTGTCCCAGGAGTCAGTCCTGGGCCTGGTTGTATTAAGTATCTTCAATGAACTGGAAGATAGGATGGAGTGCACTCTCAGGAAGATTGCAGATGACATGAAGGTGGATATGCTAGAGGGTAGGGCTAGGTTTCAGAGAGATCTAGAGGAATTGGAGGATTGGACCAGAAGAAGTCTCATGAGATTCAACAGGGACAAGGGCAAAGTTCTACACTTAGGACAGAAGAATCCCATGTGTCAGTACAGGGTGAAGACTGACTGGGGGAACTGACTATTCATTTGGCACTGGTCCTGTTCCATCTGGAATACTGTGTCCAGTTTTGCCTCCCCCACCCCCATACACACACTACATAAAGGATGTGGACAACTTGGAGAGAATCCAGCAAGAGCAATGAAAATGGTTATGGGGCTGGGGGACACAACTTCTGAGGAGAGGCTGAGGGAACTGGGCTTATTTAGTCTGGAGAAGAGAAGACTAAAGAGGGATTTAACAGCAACCTTCAACTACCTGAAGGGTGATTCCAAAGAGGATGGAGCTAGACTGTTCTCAGTGGTGGCAGATGACAAGACAAGGAGCAGTGGTCTCAGGTTGCAGTAAGGGAAGTTTAGGATAGATATTAGGAAAAACTTTCTCACTAGAAGGGTAGGAAAGCACTGTGATGGGTTATCCAGAAAGGTTGTGGAATCTCTATCCTTTGGAGGTTTTTAAGACTCAGCTAGACAAAGCCTTGTTGACATAGTTGGGGATGGTCCGTCTCTGAGCAGGAGGTTGGACTAGATGAACTTCTGATGTCCCTTCCAGCCCTAATTTTTTATGATTCTATAATCTCCAAGTTTATTTTATGAATCATATTTGCCCATCTAACAGTGCTAATATTGTGTGGCACCCTGCAGCACCCTTAGAAGGATTTTAATGCACCCTGGTTAAGAATATCTGACGTATACATGCAGCTAGGTATTATTTCTGCTTTGCTTAACTATTATATCAACTTGCAAGTCAATAAGGAAGTTGTATTCTGTTCAAAACATACTCATTAAGGCTAGGGACAGACATTACACATAAACCAATTTAAGTGATCAGAAACTGGTCGAAACCTGTAACAGAATAGATGTTCAGTGCACATAAACCAGTTTGAAAATGGCTGAAACCGGTTTGAGATAAACCAAGTTGAATGTAGTATTAGACTTAACTGATTTGGGTCAAACCAGTTTATGCAATGACTGTCCCAGACCCCTTGCTGGTTTAAGTTAAACCCTAATCCCCCAGCATCCTGGCATTCTCTCTGAACTGGGCAGGGCTCTCTGCTTCACAACAGAGTTGGGCCTTCCCCTCTGCTCCCTGACTGGAGCTTGGCATAGACTGCAGGCATCTGCCTGGCTTCCCCCTGTTCCTCCCCTTCTCTCCCCTCCCCAGTTGTTGCTAAGCAGGCATTGCCCTGTCCCCTCTGCCTTACACAAACACCTCTCAGCATTAGCCAACAGACCACATGCTGGCTACGATCCATGCTGTAGCAGATGGGACAAAGGCAGAATCAACAGGCAGCTAGTAACGTCCTTCTGTTGTTTTCTTAATGTGGTGATAAACACTGAGTTAGGGGTGATAAACATTGTGTTATCAGTTTCCGGCTGGGCTGGTCAGAAGTGGCGGGGAACCCCTCCCAAATCAGAGCATCCTGCCAGGGCCTGTCCATGCCCCTCTAAGCTCAGCACTGTGAAAGGGAAGGGATGGCTGCTGTAGCACACCCACTCCTGCTTCTAGCCAGAGCTACTGCAGGCATGTGCCTGCATTTTTTCAGTCCATAGAGGATGTTTGTGCAGTTACAAACTGATTCAACCTAGCCAGGTTAGATTAACCTGCAAAGATTGAATCAATTCAGGCTCAGGCCTTTTGAACGTCTGTCCCTAACCTAAAAGTTATATACATGAAGGATTTTTCAACCACTTAAGTCTTTTAGGTAACTCCCAGTCTTCCTAGGTTATCCCCTATATTCTTGTTACATTCCGCAATGAATCTGTTTATCAAATAAGCCTTAGTTTTGGGGACCTTATGGAATTAACTCTGAGTCTCTGGTTCAGCCAACATTTAGCAGTGAAAAGGGGAAAAAAAACACGTTCATTTCCTTTTTTGAATCTGTGTATGTTAAGTGAGTAACTATTTTTGCTAACTCATGTTGTTGCTGTTGTGGAACGTTTTTGTTGGAGAACTTGGTTATTCAATTAATTTCTGTTTTCTTAATTCCAGTATAGAATTCTATGATATATATTTATTTATGTGGTGTGCACTAGCCCTGTACGAATAGGTAGCTATTTGATTCAACTTCAGATCCAACCGCTTCGGATACCAGCAATCCGATCTGGAGCTCTGGATCGGTTTCTCGCTTCGATTTGGCCAAAGCAGCTTCGGAGCCGGTTCAGATATCCAGCTTTGTTGTTGTTGTTGTTATTTTTTTCATCCCTCTGTAATGTAACGCATACATGAGACAGGAGCTTTGATTTCATGAATTTGGAGTGCAGTTCCCCCCAAGCCCCTGCACCTGTCTTCTTGAAGTTTGGCAGGCTTCATGCTCTCGACAGAGGCTACCACCCCTGCAAGTTTCATCCAAATCAGACAAAAAACAACAAAGTTACAGATATTTCATTGATTCCCCATTATACCCTATGGCCAGATCTCCGAAGCAGCTCTGAAGCTTTTCCAAAACGTTTTGGAAGCTTCAAACCACTTTGGAAAGCCTCAAGAAGCCAGCACTTCAATCTAGACATGCTGCTTCGGCATCCAAAGTGTCTGACTCTTCTCTGGATCCGAAGCGTGGTCTGAAGCCTCGCAGAGTGTGCACCCAAGTAGATTTCATAGATTTCATAGACATTTGGGCTGGAAGGGACCCCGGAGGATCATCGAGTCCAGCCCCCTGCCCCAGGGGCAGCAAGTCAGCAGGGATCATAGGACGCCTGCAAGATAAGCATCCAAATATGACTTGAAGGCATTAAAAGTGGGTGCCTGAACTGCCTCCGGCAGCAGTCTATTCCAAAACTTGGGGGCTCAGACAGTGAACAAGTTCTTTCTTATGTCCAGCCTGAATCAGTTGCAGCAGAGTTTGTGATCGTTCGATCTTGTCATCCCTTGGGGCGCTCTGGTGAACAGACATTCCCCCAGATCCTGATGAGCACCCCTGATAAATTTATAGGTGGCCATCAGATCACCCCTGAACCTGTGCTTTTCCAGGCTGAAGAGACCCATGGCTCTCAGCCTCTCACCATAAGGTCTGTTTTCCTGACTTCTGATCATGCGCATGGCTCTCCTCTGCACCCTCTCCAGCTTCTCCACATCCTTTTTGAATTTTGGAGCCCAAAACTGGACGCATTACTCCACCTGCAAGCTCACCAAGGCGGAGTACGACAGAAGAATGATGTCCCAGGATTTGTTTGAGAAGCATCTATGGATGCAAGCCAGCATTTTGCTCGCTTTACTAGCTGCAGCATCACATTGAAGGCTCATGTTCATCTTGTGGTCAATCATGACCCCTAAGTCTCTTTCACCTGTAGTACTAACCAGTGTAGCACTGCCAAACCTATAAGGATGCTGCAGGTATTTCCTCCCATGGTGGAGAGTCTTGCATTTTTCGGTGTTGAATACCATCAGGCTCTCATCCGCCCATTTCCTGAGCTTGTCAAGATCCACCTGGATCACCCTCCTGTCCTCAGGTGTGGATACTTTACCTCAGAGTTTGGTGTCATTGGCAAACTTAGCCAGTCCACTTCTGACACCAATGTCCACAACATCATTGATGAAGATATTAAATAGTATAGGCCCTAGGACAGAGCCTTGAGGGACCCCACTGGTCACAGTGCACCAAGACGATTGGCTCCCGTCAACCACGCTCTGGGTCCTACCGCAGAGCCAATTCCCCAGCCAGCGGATCGTGGTGAGGTTGAGGCCGCAGTTAGCCTGTTTAGCCAAGAGGTGATGATGGAATACCAGATCGAAGGCTTTTTTGAAGTCAAGATATGTGACATCAGTCTCTTCTCCCTTATCCAAGTGATAAGTCGCCTGGTTATAAAAGGAAATGAGATTGGTCAGGCAAGACCTACCTGTCCTTCAGGATATTGCCTTTAGCTAGTCTGTTAAGGATGGCCTCTTTGATAATCTTTTCCAAGACCTTCCCTAGGATAGAGGTCAGGCTGATGGGCCTGTAGTTTGCCGGGTCTACTTTCCTCCCTTTCTTGAAGATAGGCATGACATTGGCCCTCTTCCAATCATCAGGCACTTCACTAGAGCACCAAGAGCTCTCAAAGATCCGTGCCAGGGGCTGAGCTATGATGTTTGCCAGCTCCCTGAGTACCCTTGGGTGTAACCCATCAGGGCTGGCTGACTTGAAGGTATCCAGCCTGTCAAGGTGTTCCTTCACAAGGTCAGCTTCGATGGAGGGCAAGGAATCTCCCTGACCTGGGCCTCCCTGACCCATACTGGGTAGGCCATCCCATGGGACTGATGAAAAACTGGTGCAAAGTACCCATTTAGCAAGTTTGCTTTTTCCTGGGCATCAGTTGTCAGTTGCCCCATCTGGTTTAGCAGGCGTCCAGTGTTGCCCTTGCTTTTCCTCCGGCTGCCCACATATCTAAAAAAGGACTTCTATTTTCCTTGATATTTGTCGCTAGCTGGAGTTCCATCACAGTCTTGGCTTTCCTGATTTGTTCTCTGCAGGTCCGGATCAGAGCAAAGTATTCCACCTTGGTGGCAGTTCCGGTCCTCCATCCTTTGTAGGTCTTCCTTTTAAGACATAGGAGGTCCACCAGTAGCTCCCTGTCACCTCAAATTATAAAGCACATTTTAATTTTTTATGCAAGAATTATCATATTGCATTAGATTAGTATCCTACATTTGATGGTAGCCAGTATCATATACCTTGAAAGTAATATGAAAGAAACCCCCCCTAAAATGTCTCATGGTATGATCTCTCTGTAGGGAAACAAGTCTTCTATGTTTCTATCTGTAGAATTTTTTTTCAAATAATTTTATATAGTCATTAGAACTTAAAAAAAACACAATTCAGGATTCCAGAATATTGCCAGCTGCCTTTTGAAATGTTGAGTATTGGCAGTGGGGCTTCCTCACAGTGTGCTTCAGATCTGCCTATGGGCTCTTACTTCTAGTTTAACATACAAACAGATGCCCATTAAATCTTTGTCCTTTTTGGTGAGGCTTCCCACAAAAATGGCAGTTGTGAAAATATTGTGTGATGTGGCTATCTATCTGTTCAGAACTAGATTCAGACTTTCATGTTAGTTCAGATAGGCTCTAGAGCAGCCAGCCAAAGATAGTAATTTTATGACATTACTTGAGTGGTGTAGTGTTTGAAGCAGTGATTTTGGGGTGCCTGCAGGGTTTAGGGCTCTGCTTTAACTCATGGCACTTTACATGAAGTGCTATGAGTCAGAGCCCCCACCCCCAACCCAACAGACATTCGTCTGTTGGGCCAGGGTGGGTCTGGAGCCTGCACCAGCCCCAGTCAACAGACAGGGCTACTCCAACAGCCTCTGGAGAGGCTGCTGAATTGCTCTGCCCTTCCCACCCTGCACCTAGCTCTGGGGCTGTCAGCAGGGGAGGGAGTGGGAGAGGGATGGAGCAGCCAGTATGGAGTTGTTGGCTGCTTTGCCATGGTCAGAGATGGAGAAAGACAGGGAGAGGGTTGGAACAGAACTCCCTTGCTTTGCATCCCACCCCCAAGCTATCCTGGCTCAGGTGTTGGGGGAAGCCAAGCTGGGCCCGCACGGTGAGGAGACTCTGTTTTACCTCACTGCCTCTCATCCTAAGTTTATGTGTATCCATATCCATTTTTAATTTGTTTTATAATGAAGTGGTAGTAGATCCTGAGCTGGTGTTTAATACACAAAATAATTAGGAGAGTGTGTAAACAAATGCTGTATTTAAATGACCTTTTATACTATGGCTTTTTGGGTACCAGTCGATCCAGAGTGTAAAGCCTGCTGTAATTGTATGCCAGTTACCAATGATCACAATTGTTTACCTGTGTATGAGGTTCCTCTGCCTGGTCTGTGACTCTGTACCAATTGCAATGAAAGATGGCTGTTGTGAAAACTCATATTTTGTCTTGGTGGCATCTAAAGATTCCTTTACATATGGGGAACCCTGCACTGGCCAGACTGAACAGGGTGTGCCACTGCAGTTGAGTGAATTTGCCCCAGTATGAGAGCCCACTGTCTTGATAGAAATGTGTTTTTACCATGCACCAGTGTCCTGCATCCTAGGAGTTACGTAATCTCTTTTTTTCTTTGTTTTTGGAAGATGCCTCACAGGCACCCTGTACTGGTCCTAGTTGCCAAAAGAATGGTGGCTTTAATTGTCAATGGGGAAATGTATTCTGAGGTTTTTGGGGTTCTGCCAAAGATACAGAAGGCAATCCACACATCCAGGGAAAGAGAGAAAACATCACCTGTACTAAAACAAAGACCCCTCTTATGGGTTAACAGTTTCATATATCTAAGGAATATACTTTGCCAAAGCTTTCACATGGATGAGGCACTGTTAGCATGTGCTCTCTCTTATTTCAAGGTTGTATGTCTTTACGCACACATTGTCTTTAAAAAAATTGAATTGCTAAAATATTTAATAAGAAAACGCAGTTCCTTGCAATATGTTGCAATTCCTTGGATAATATTTCACAAACTTTCAACATGTTCCTATTCTGCCACCACTCTTTTAAATTATCTTAACAGATACTAATCACTAACATAGAAGTATAAAGGAACTTGTTATGTAGAGTAACTGATTCCTCTTCCATTACACAATAGAAATCTAATACTGTTTTTAAAGGAAAAGCATAGTTTGTCCTTTAACTTTTGGGATTCTATATTCTCAGGCTCTGTTGCTTTATTCAGCTTTTCAGATATGGCTTCAGAGCTGTTAGGTTGCTGTTTGTTTATTTCACAGATTGCAATATGGTTTCATTTCCCTTTTTTTGAGAAGACAGTTATCCAAGTGCCTTACCCTAGCTAAGCACTGTATGTCTTGGGCTCAGAAAACTGCTCAGATCAAGTGGATCACAGCTTTAATTATCATTCTTCCAGGGGTTTGCCATTTTGTCCCATATACTGTAAACTACCAGTAAGTTTGAAACAGTTAGAAAGTTAAAATATATAACTTTTCAGCCAAAATGTAACTCCAAATTTACAACTATTTAAAAACTATTTGCAATTTGCTTTGGCCTTTTGTACAATACCAACAAAAGTAAGGTGGTTTCTACTGATTGTTCCATCTGGCTTAGAGAAAGGAACTCAAAGACAAAGACTTAAAGAGGGTCATATTTATTTTTTTGCTATGTTTGAGGGAATTGCTTGAATCTTCAACATGGGATTTCTTTACTGGCTCTCTCAACTTGATGCAGAAAAATAAAAATGTGTTGACCTTCTTTCAAGGCACTACTTTATGTTGCAAAAGGAACATTTTAAGAGCAGCACATTCTTGGCCAGACTAAAGAGGAGAATAATGGAAACTATAGAGAAAACAGTTGCAGTAGTGCAAAGAAAGAATTTCCAAGAGGAGAACCTGGGTTATAGTTATGGTGGGGCATGTGGGGAGGGCATGATTTTGGTAGAAGTGACAAGATTTGGAGAGAGTCATTGTTAAAGAGATGTATGACCTCAGGATTGCATGCGAGTGAAACTAGGAGTTATTAACAATGAGAGAAAATGGGGGGAGGGAAGGACTTCGTAAGAAGAAAGATGAGAGAATACATTTTATCCATGTTAATACTGTTTATATCATTTGACCTCTCACTCTGTCAGGATAAAAAAAATATTTTTTGTACAGTTTCCCTCGGTTCTTTCCTTCAATACTTTTTACTAAACAGTCTTTTGGTAACAGAAAATTCTTCCCTGGATATTCATATGAAGGTTCAATGGGAGTGAATGGAAATTGCATTGATACCTGAAGGGAAAATTGGACACTCATTTTTTTTGTAGTACTGTTATCAAAATCCATATTTCATCCACCAGTTCCCATTTCTGTATTGCTTTCAAGCCTCAGAGTATTTACCCTTTCACACTGAAACAGTGTATGTGTCACTACATGACCACATTTTTGGCACTTATATGCTGTTTGTGCTTCAGCATTGTTTATACCAACCTGCTGAATATGCTCAGTAGGGCTGATCTCTGTATGTGATCCTGAAACTGTAGCAAAGAAAACCCAGAGCTAATGAGTAGGGCAAAGGGATGGCTTTCACATCTTTTAGTCTGATAGCCCTGCAGTTAGGGCTCCCAGGAAGGTAGGGAATTCAGTTTCTAGGTCCCTCTTACCCAGAGGAGGTTTAAATCTTCATCTCCTGCTTTGAAATTAATGTGCTTTAATCATGAGCCTACAAACCAGAGATTGTCCAGACCCCTCTCCAGCCTTCCTCTTTAAGCTGCCCCACTGTAACTTCCATTTAGTATTCCTTGGATAAACAGTACCAGGAAAGTTTCTTCCCCAGTGGGGACAAGCACCCAGGTCAGAACCTAGAGACCCCTCCCTTTAACAGTATCCATCTCACTGAGCCACACACATGCTTTGGCTTGCTTTCTTCCTGGCTCTGCACATCTCCCTTTCTTGGCTCTTATATGCAACAGAATGAGTGGTGTTTTCAGTTTACTGAAAAGGAGGACTATTGTTTCATTATTTCTACCATGATTTCCCTGACTGACTCATACATTTGCATATTTTTATTTTATTCTTGTTGTAATATTAGTATTTGAAGATTAGTCTGTGTTGAAGTCATTTGCCTTTATGTCTCTTAGTTGTTATAACAAGGGGTGTCTCTCTCTCTCCTATATATAAAAGAGAAGGAAAGTTTTAAGTTTGTTATCTGCTATTTAAAAAAAGGAATAGTAGAGATTTATGAATTTGTTTTAAAGTATGCAATAAGATGAAAAATAAATAAGCAAGTTACCACTATTGGTGCAGAGGCTTGATTCTACCTCCTTGAAAACTAGTACAAACACTTTGAATAATCTTTAATAAAATTTGATAAATGATTTTTCTGCAAGAGCATTTAAATATAATTATTTATCCCCGAATGCTCTTTAAACGAATGTCATATCAGACATGTTGCAATTTTATAAAAAAGGATGGTTATTAGTGTAGACTACATTTGAACAAAACATTAGATGTTAATATTTTGCTAGCATATGACTTGAGATTGTTGCATGATCCAGATGCATTAAAGGGGATCAGCTTACAGAATGAGAAGGAACTAAGCATTTTTAATTTTCTTCTTTACTTAGAAAATTTCACCCAAGGTAGACTTACTGATCTTTGTCTGCTGAAGCCAGTAGTTTTACCACTAACTACAATTCAATAACAATTTCACTCTGAGAATATTACAAAAAAACTCTTTTTAATGATGTATATTTTCTCTTTTTTCCTAGCAGATTGTCACTCTTTAAAAATTTAATGATCAGATGTGCATACCTGGGTATCCGTAGTTAGGCTTCTAAGTCTACATTTACGTATGTAAGTGCTTTGAACATCATTGGGAGCTATAGATGTTGTTCCTTGAAAAACTAAGTTTGAAATCAGTTTATCATCACTTAGTGCAAATATAAACACCTGAGTGATGGGTGGTGGTAAAACAAATAACTAAACCACAGACTCCTACCCACAAAAGAATGCAAAAGTTAAATCACTCTATCTAATAGTATGGACATAAATGGAAAAACATAGTCTTCTCCCATTCACTAGGGTCATAACCCAAATGCTTGGGATACTCCTACAGCTGAGTTAGTTGGAATATTTTACTCTAGTCTGGCCCAGTTAGGTTAAAAAAAAAAGCATTAGCAATTTAGGGCAGGGCAAGGAAGATATGCCTGTACCAAAATTGATTAATATATTATTTAAAATATCATGTTAATTGGAATATCAAAAATAGTCTGCTGAAATCGTACCTCTATTAAATTGCTAAACTTAGCACTTGAAATCAGTCTGCCCTGTTAGAATAGGAGCTTTTACTCTGTGGCATTTCTGTTTTCCTTCCAGAATGGTTTTTAACACAAATCAAAATATAATCATTTAGGGTGTCTGTACATGAGCGGAGAGCCTGCTCCAGTGCTCTGTAATTACAGTGTATTGGAGCAGACTCAGTTAATTGAGTCTGGTGGAGCATGGTAATTACTGTGCTCCAGCAGCCTCCCGCATCTTGTGTATCAGTGTTCCTGCACTTCCAAATGGCAGCGGAGGTGCTTGAACTAAAGCTTGTTGAATGAGCTTTAGTTCAAGCACCCCATCACCGTTTTGAAGTTAAGGGATGCTGAAACGTGAGACACTCCAGGCGCTTTAACTAGAAAGGTTCTCAGAGTTGCTCTAATTAAAGCATTGCCCCCTCACCCCCCGGGCATATGTAAAAGTGCCCTTAGAGACTAGTTCTGCAAAACACTCTTAGATGTGGCTGTAAATGTATTTACTGACAGTCAGTTAAAAAAAATAAGGTAAAAATGACTGACAGTATATTTACTGTCAGTAAACAATCTGCTAAAAATGGCTGTCACTAAACTTAAAAAAAAAAAAAAAAAAA
>NW_017729022.1:111844956-111849997 GCF_001723915.1 Gavialis gangeticus
AAAAAAAAAAAAAAAAATCAGCCATCAGTTTAAAAAAAAAAAAAAAAGCCTCAGCTTGATTGAAGCTCCAACTGACAGAACACAGCAGCGCTACTGGTGTCCAAGTAGGAGCACAGCACCCTGCAAGGGAGTGTTATCTTAGTCATGTGCTGCTGGTGCTGAGTCTCAGGCTGCCTGTAATACTGCTCTGTCACAGGTAGGCTTTTTTGAGGGTCTGTGCTGGGATGGGGGGGTATAGGACCAGTGGGGGTAAAGCTGGGGCAGGGGGTGGTGAGGTGGGTTGGTGCAAAGTGCAGTTGGGGCATCAGGATGTGGGGCTAAGTAGGGGGCCTCTGGTGGGTGTGGGGAGTACAGCCCAGTGTTAAACCATTGGTGCAGTCAAGCAGGGTTGCTAACCAAGGAACGTTTTTCTTTTTTTAACTGCAAACTTTTTACTGACAACCAAATTTTTAAACTTTATTATTATGACTGATGTTAAACCCCTAAATTTGAACTCAGACCTTCTAACTAGGGCCTGACAAGAGTTACCTTTACATGATATGAAACATATCAGTAAAAGCAGGTCAGTAAAAAGTTTGACTGCCAGTAAAAAGCTTGCAGTTTGTCAATGGAAAAAAGATGGCGACCAGGGGCAGGGCACCCACATGTCCCTCAACAGCTGGCCAAAACTTGGTAAGTGGCCCTCCGCCTGAAATAAATGCCTGCCCCTGAGCTAGGAAAAGAAAGAGGTAGTGAAATTACTGGTTGCCTCCCTTTTCATTCAGTAGTTCAGTGGTTAGGATACTCATCCATAATGTAAGAAACATGGATTCAATTCCCTCCTCTGAATTCCTCCATTTCTATCCCCCTCCTGCCCCCGCTGGAGTGCGCCAGCCACTAGGCTGTACAGCATTCTAAGGTGTGGGCACCCCATAATGTGTAGGTATGGCTATTGAAGATGTTTGAGTTACAAGAAATAATTAAATATTAATTACATAAAGTACAGACAAAATAAAGATGGTTCTACTGCTGCTAGTTAAAGCTCTTGCCTCCATTGCATGCTTGAAGAACGGTTTATATATTTTACATGCACTCACACGTATGGATACCCACATACTTTGCACACACAAGCAGTCCTTGGAGTGGGAACTGGGCCTAGCTGCCTCCTCTTCCAAATGAATACCCTAAGCTACAAAATCAACAAACATCATGTGCATGCTTATGTTCCCTCTCTGGCTGAATTAATATAGAATTACTTCATACAAAGAGGAACAGCTTTAGCAGGAGGGACAGGAAATTCTCATTCTCTAGAATGCCATGTAGCTTAGCAGTTAAGGCAGTTGCCTGGGAAATGGGAAATGTGAATCTTAACTCCTGAGAGCGCCGAATTGAGCTCAGGTCTTCCACATCCTGCCAAGTGCTTTACCCACATAGGTAATGGAGAAAAGGAGATGTCACCACCATCAGCTGTTAGGCATGCTTGACCTCAGCAGCCTTACTTGGGGTTCTGGAGAGCTTTCAGGGCTGCAGCCATGTCACTCCTGCACGAAGCCTGGCAGGTAGCCTAGTGTGGCTTAGGCCTAGCCAGGCTCTGGCTTTGGGCGGCACATGCTGCCACAATGTGTGCCACTCTGCTTTTTTCTTTCTGTGGGTTTTTTTGACCTGTATCCAGGGGTCATAAAAACCCTCTACACTGATCCCTTGCAGTACAGAGAACAACAGAACGTGTGGTATGTGGTGCCACAGATGTGTCTGCCATGCTACATACCATATGGCCACAATCATTTGGATGCAGCCTTAGGTTCCCAAATATTTTGCCTCCAGACTTAGGTGGCAGCTAAACAACAGGTGGCAGTTAGGTAGCAGTTTCCAAGTTCTGAAGCTTGGACATAAAGTTTGGCTATAAATGCCTAACCATATCTTCAGATGCTGAGGTCCTGCCTCAGACTCCTTGCACGTTTAGCCCTTCAGTCACACTACTGTTCTTTATACTGTTACTGTGCATTTCTATCATGCCAGTAGCTCTTGTATGTGGTTGTATGTTACATACGTGACTGATGCATCAAACTCCATTACAAGGAGCTATAAGCAACCCTTCCCACTTCCCCCATCCTCTCACAAAGGCTTGATACTAATAATTAGCCTTAATTTTCACACATTTTTCATAATGTTTTTGGAACCAAACTCAGTCTGGAGATTATTCTTTTTTTTCTGGTGTAAACAAAAAATGCTAAGGGCTGTAATTTGTAATGTACGGCTTCAGGCCAAGACCGAAACATTGATTGAAAAGTATTAAAAAAGAAAAAAAAACACTTTGAAACTACATTTGCAACATGCTAATACAGTTATGGCACTGTCTGACCATACACTTGAAAGTGAGCGTTGTCTTCAGGTGACTGTTTTTGTGCCCATTCAAATGCAGGTGCCTGTGCTTTTGTTCAGGGATGCTTCCTATCAATACCTTTGGGGCAGAGTATATACCTTGTGTTTCTTCATGCTTCAGCTGAATGCAAAACAGGGCAAGACAGCCCACCTAGACAGTTTGCCTAGAATGAAAGTTGGATCTCCACATTCTTCTTTGTAAATGGCATAGCTGTAAATAATTCTGGATGTGCTGCTTGTTAGTTGTTAGCGTAAATCAACTATAGCTCTTGGGATTTTCGTATAATGGGGGGAAAAAACAGGGATTAAAGCAATGTGGCTTTTGTAGAGGAGGTATGACTGCAAATGGTGGATTCTCTTGTCCCTTCTGCTTCCTGGGTGAGGATCATCTAAGAGAAAAATCCTACATCTGTATGTCTTTTTTTCCTTTTGAGCAAAAAATGTCGAGAGGCCTCCTTGACACAATACCTTGGACAGAAATGGTATCTCTCTATCTCATCATATAAATCAAAGATTTCTATCAGCAGAAACATATGAGGAAAGGTTTAAGAAACCTGTCTCATCTCTTTTTAAAAACATGCGCTACACAAACTTTGTAAATTCTCTGTTGTTGATTCATAAGCGGAACACACTGCTTCCAGGAGCTTCTTATGGACTCTGGCACTAGGGCCTTTGCTACCACTGAGGCAATAATCTTCTGTAATGTCTGCAGGACATGCTCCTTTGATTTCAACTGCAACCTTACCTGCAGTGCCTATTGCAGAAGACTGGCAATCTGTTTTCCTGCTAATAATCTGCATGCCCCCTTGGGGGTCAGAAAACTTACAAAGACTCCTAATGTTTTTGCACGTTTGCTCAAATAGATTTCCCTCCTAGGAGAGAGGTGTATATAAACAATGCCTTCCCTGGTTACTAGTAGGGTTGTGTTCTTTCCATTACATTTTACCTGCATTAACCATGTTGAAACCAGGCAATATTCCAAGGGATATTAGGTCACCTTGTTTCTGTGGTCTAGACATAGGTCACCATCATCAATAACTCAGATGTTGAAGGAGGTGTTATCTTCTCCTACAGAAGTGCTGCTAGAAGGAGAAATAGAGGAAGAGATTCTGGATGAGGCAGTAACACCAGAATCCATATTTCTGATCTGGGAGATCATCAATGCTTATCAACATATTATAGAACCCTAATGTTAGGAATTCAAGTAGAACAGATATGAGAAAATTTCTGCAAGTTCCTGGTCGTTTTACAAACCATTGTGTGAGGTAGGGTAACTTTCCATAAACTTGTCAAGATCTTGTGATAAAAGTCTTCCTCTGTTACCTATGTTTGTGGTACTACACCTCCTTGTCCAAATATCAGGAATTCATAAGCAGGTCCAGTTACAACAGAAGACTTAGCATTCTAGAAGAGACCCTTTTTCTCTGACACAACAGATGATTAAAGGATTCCAGAGCCACACTGTACTTCTTGGGTACAAGTATGCAAGTATCAAAGAGGTGATACTTTTAAACTTATTAAGGCATTCTTTTTAATCACCACAGCAGCATGATCCTTTGTAGCAGTGTCTCTCTGAATCTGACCTGCTGAGTCTTCAGGAAATCCAGAGCTCCCAGCGTCCTACCAAGTCACAGGTTAGACTTTTTCATCTCATTCAACTATCTAGGGTCTCAATTAACTCCGTGTTCATCTTCTGGTACCTGAAGACAATCAGTGAATGTCCTGCTGCTGGTTTTAACTCCAATTTTTGTGGGCTAATCATCTCGCCTCTTTCTAGGTGTGAAATCCTCTCCACCTGGCAGGGTGTATTCAGAGGTCACTCCTCCCGGAGCTAGCCCAAGTAACAGAGCTCGTGCTTGAGTCCCTGTTACACTTTATGAACAAGAAATTTCAGATTGCGTTTTGTTTGCTTATAAAAGCAGCACCCTTGCCTAGGTTTTAACCTATTACACTTAAAATCCAAATTTATTTATTGATGTTTTGTCTTTTGAGCAAAAATGCACCATGCAAAGGAACAATATTATTTTCATATCAGAAGGTTTATAAGATTCATTATATGCAATGACTTTATGAAAAAAACAGTGTAAATTATTCCTTCTATTCAAATTACCATGGCACAGATGAAATATGTGTAGAAATATACATTTCTGAGTCTTTTTGCAAGGATGTTAAGGTAATTAATCTGAAAATATCTGGTGTATAAAAATGCTAATAGCAGTTTTATTAGTTTTTTTTTCCATACGTCAGGAAGATGCAAAATTTGATATTAGGGAAGAAGTTGCTTTCTAGACTAAATAAATATTCAAGACAAAAATGGCCTTTTCTGAACCAGAGATGATGCACCCTTTTGAGGGGATCTCATGTGAAAGATTCCATCGTCCTTTCGGTTATAAGTCAAATGCTTTTCAGTATTATACAAATTAAAGACTTTGAAGAAAGGAAATAATTTTATGATTAAGGTACTAAACTGAAATCATGCCTCCCGAGTTCATCAGTTCTTCCAAAGGCTTCCTGTTTGGCTTTGGATAGATATTCTGTGTCCCTTTTTTAGCTGTAAAAACAGGAGGAGAAATCCATTTATGTCAAGGCTTGTGGTATTACAATAAGAGGTGTAATGGGAGAAGATTTTTAAAACTCAAGTGGATATCTTCTCTTGATGTGTTTTTTTTTTTTTTTTTTT
>NW_017729022.1:111850053-111852512 GCF_001723915.1 Gavialis gangeticus
TTTTTTTTTTTTTTTTTTCCAGTGGGTGATGAGTAGGAAACTTGTTTTCACCCCTTTGAAAATGTCCTCTTACAGCATAATCTAGTTAAGGTAGGCTTTCATGAAACTGCAACAGCATACAAGTGCAGTGGAACAATTGAACAGATACAAAGGAGCAAACATTTTCTTAAACTGTGGAAAATGTTGTACTCTTCCGGAAGCTGGCTCTCAGCCGGCTTACATGTGATAATAAAATACTGCTGGCAGCTGGCAGACTGTTCATGCTGGGACACGGCCCAAATTACTAACCCTGGAAAAGAACCTCAGTGTAGACAAGATCTAAATGTTGATGTTTTTGAGAGAAAGGCGGATGTGGTAGCTATGTGGAAAAAGGGCCGGATCAGGATTCCAGAGGTAAGGTAGCCTTGCCAGTGTTTGCTTAGTTGTCACTTATGAGAATGCTTTCTTTTTTTCTCTCCCTTTTCCCCACTCAGCTTGCCCTCCTGCTCTTCCTTGTTAACTTTCTCTTGCTACCATGTCCCACCCTCTTATTTATTTGAGAAAGTGGTGGAGGGTAGGTGTCACGTATCAATGGCTTATAAGAGAGTAGATGCAGTTCCATATTATAAAGTGCTACATGGGCAGAAAGTTTGAAGTGGTGCCCCTATTCAGTCAGACCATTTAGAGAAGTAACCAAGAAAAGGTGGCCAGCTGAAAAGTTTTGTATCTGGGAGAGAGAAAAATCAGAGACTGAGTTCATCTCTTTCCACACCAGTGCATCTTGGTGGCAACTTTGAATCACGTACATTGTTCTAAGATTTAATGTTGATTTAACATAAAGTCCTATTCTTCTTACTGTTACCTAGTACAGTGATGCCCACTCTTTTTAGCCCATGGGCTGGATGAGCTGTGCCAGGTCTGTCCACAGGCCAGATTCAGTCCATGGACCCAATCTGGTGTGTGGTGCTGGCACAGCCAGAGTCAGATGCAGCTGTATAGAAACAGCCTGGCTGGGGCCCAGTCCTTTGTGCGGGGCTGGCCCAGTTGAAGCCGTTCCAGCCATGTGGGGCTTGAAAAGTTGGCAGTGGGGGAGTGGTGGCAGGGTTAATTGGTACGCACCCGCACAGATCTGTGGGGAGACCCATGGGCTATATTACATGGCTCTGGGGGCTACACCTGGCCCATGGGCAGGAGGTTAAGCACCCTTGCCGTAGTATAAATCTAGTATCATTATCATTATTTTAGACATGGAGAAATTGAAGCGCAGAAAAATGAAGTGATTTGCTGAGTTTCCTAGCAGCTCAGTGGCAGATCTTGACCTAGAATCCACACTTCCTGTCCACTGCCCTACTCACTAGATTGCATGGCTCTGCTGATGAAATCTAAATAAATATGAGAACTTGTTTTTAGAACAAGCGCTTAAACAAATGTGTTTAGAACTCGTCTTTAGAACTCTGCTTCTCTTCTACAGTTGGCCGTTACTTCAGTAGAAGGTGTCTAGATTTACATCAGTGCACTGTAAATGGGAGGAGAATTAATCTGCAGTTGTTTTGCATGTAATATTTTTAGGCCTTAAATTTACACAATAGAGAGCCATTTAATATATCTTACAAATGCTGAAGAGGGTTGAACTGGCTGTGGATTATGTTGGCTGTGGGAACTACAACCTTGTATTTCCTTATTTTGATGCATTTAAAATCTCTACTATAGCATTGCATTAACATAGTTTTCACTTTTAATCACTCATAATCACTCCCAGCAGACTGGTTCATTCATGCTCACTCAGCTCCAACAGAGTTTAAACTCAGCAGGAAGTGTACTTACCAGTGTATTAAGGAACTGTTCACAAAAGTCAGTTCATTACAGGGCAGTCTTAATTATACTCTGTAAAATCTGTCATTGTAGTAGACTCTAGGCAGCAATGCTGTTTACCTGTATGGATGTAAATAGAAATTCCTTTGGTTTTTATTAGTAGCTAGAAGAATCATTAGTATTATAAGAAGAGAGACTGCAAGAACCTCTCTTGTGAGGTTATTGATCAGTATGAAGACTACAGTTTCTGTTAATTATATGAAGAAGCATAGCTGATATTTGCATCTTTGTCGCTTTTTATCAGTATATCTGTCACTTTATTTTCAGGGGTCTGATTAATCTTTTATAAGTATTTTGGTAACTTGATGAAAGTGGAACTGATTTTTAGTAGCTTGTTTACCTGAAGACACCTCTATGTTTTAGCTTTTTAAATAAAATTTACATTCTTAGGTCACAGTTTTTATTAATATAAACTATCTGTATCTGATATACGATAGCACACTCTAGTGTAAATGTTTATTAGTCATTATGGCTTATTCCCCTCACACTTGCATCAGTTTTATGCTGTTTTAACTCCACTGCACTACACTGGGACAGGTGATAGAAAAATTACCATATTTACTTGCATACAATATGACCTTGAATATAAGATTACCCCCCCCCCCCCA
>NW_017729022.1:111852557-111864089 GCF_001723915.1 Gavialis gangeticus
ACCATATATCCTTGAAAATAAAATTTCCCCCCCCCCCCCCAATAATGAGATTCTATATATGGAAAATTTATAAATTTGTTATAATTTCCAAGGTATAGAATATAATTACTGGAGATTTGCTTTGAATTTGTTCCTCTTCCCACTGGGACAGCAGGGAAAATAAATCTGGGAGAGTTAGGTGGCCCCCTTGCCATCTGTCCCTTCCCCCCCATTTCTTCCCTCTGAAGCCCTTTCCCCTTCCCGTCTCCCCTCGCTGTCATACCCCAATCTTCCTGAGCACATGGAGGTGAAGGATAAATACTGACCTAGTACTTTGGGTACTCATAGACTTAATTCATCCAGAATTGATGCATTTTACCTTTTTGAAACTGCTGTGAGTTTTAGCACAGGTAATCCAGAAACACACTTTTAAGGAGGACTTTGGCTCTTACTTATATATAGTACAAACTATGCATGGTATTAGTCCAAAGCCAAAAGGCTCATTCCTTACCATATAGTTCATTGGGCTGGGCCCCAGCAGAGTCAACAGCATTACAAGCCATGATGACCCCACAGCTCAGCACTGCTCAGTATGTATGTATTCCAGATATTCCCTACAAAGGATCAATTTGCTCATTAGTCTTCCACTCATAAGTGGAACCAAGTGTCTTTGTTATGAATCCTGGAATCCTCCAAAAATGTATATGTAGGTGAGGGACATGGTTGCCTGGTCTTGATCTACTTCATGGATGGTGGGGCTACACTAATCACATACGATTGACTGAGAGAGGGGGCAACAGAGGGATTCTGAGTGAGCTCCTTGGGACCCTATTTGGTGATGTTTGTTAAGTATTAAAGGCTGGTGAAGAAAGAAGAATAATTGGAAATGGGAAAGAAAGGCAGAGCTCAACTGTGGGAATGAAGAGGAAGTGGAAATGTATTCTGTGTATTGACTTACCATGACTTGAAAGAGTTGGTGCTGAGGGGGGCTACATGCAGTATATACATGTATCTTATTCAGATGGGTGCAGTAACCTTGCCTTGTGGTAGGATCCAGAAGGAGGTTCTCTCAGGTTAATTGTTGGAGTGATGGAGGTAGTGGGGCAGAAAGAAGAGCCTAGATTGCTGGAGGAGGCAGTGAGGAAGCGAGCTTTGATTCTTGAAGAAGATGAGCTGCTTGCCTGTCCATACAAGATCCTGAGAGCTGCCATGAAGAGTGCTTTTGGTGAGCTTTCTGATGGTGTTACTGAGGAGGAGGAGGAGGTCGGGGCTTGGTCCATGGTGGGCCGAGGAGGCAAGGTAGTGTCTTCAGAGAGGAAGAAGAATTGTGATATTGCTGGGCGAGAAGGTTCTAGAGAGGGGGTGGTCCCGCTGCAGGAAGAGAGGCGGAGCTCTGCAGAGAGCAGTAAATCCACACGGAAGGCCCCAGAACCTTCCTGTTGTTTGTGGGAAGAAGGAGATCTGCGAAGAACGGTGAAGCTGCGTGTGAAAGCCACTCTGACCCCAGAAGGGGTAAAGGGGAAAACAACCATGCTGAGAGCAGACTTTATGACCAGGGTGCTTGTCGAGGACTTACACATGAACCCCAAAGATTTAAGTTGCGTGGTGGCTTTTGATAATTTCCGCCACTGGAATATCACCTTCTGGAGGTAAGAAGTGTACTCAGCCTTCTGAGCCCGGTATGTGGAAGTGGCAGACAAGGAAGACTTGCAGGGTCTGCATTTTGAAGCCGGCCAGAGGGCAAGGGAGAGAGTTTTATACTTTAGAATGTATTCAGATGACCTAGAGTATGCAGATGTGAGAAGGTGGCTTGAGGGGTGGGTCGCAAAGATCCTCAATATCCAGTGGGTCCTGGACCAGTGGCAAATTTGGACCGGGGCATGGAGAGCCAGAGTCATCTTAGACAAAGACCGGAGACACCTGCCCTCTGTAGTGTCCATAGGGCCCCACCGTGGGTACGTGACCTATCATGGCCAGCCGAAACTGTGTAGCAGGTGTGGCTTGGAGGGGCACCTCGCAGCCTTCTGTAGCCTGACGGTTTGCTACAGGTGTGGTGGCATGGGGCACCAGGTCAAAGCCTGCAAACAGGAAATGAAGTGCACCGTTTGTGAAGGTGAGGGGCACCTGTAGCGCCGGTGCCCCCTGTCCTATGCGAACAAAGCACAAGAGTCGCATGCAGCAGAGGAGAGGAATAAAGAAGATCCAGAGGATGCGGAGTCCAGCAACTTGGATATAGACACCTTCATAGTGGAGGAAACACCAGAAGTGGAGCAGAGAGACAACGTGATCAAGGCAGCCAACCAGCTCTTCGAGTCGGGAGGAGAGGAACAGATGGAGGAGGAGCAGAGTGAGGCAGTGGAAGAAGGGGCACAAGAATCTGACTCGGCAAGCATGGACTTGGATCTGTCTGGGGATAAGGGGAAAGAGCCTTCCCTTGCGAAAAGAAAGAAGAAATGGAGGGTTAAACCAAAGAAAAATAGAATAGAGGAGGAAGGGGGAACGGTCTGTGAGACAGAAGGGACTGCACTGGAAAAAGACAGGGGGAAGAGCAGGGAGCTGCCTGTGGAGGGACGAGAGGTTGAGGAATCTGGAATGGCAGAAAGTTATGGCTTTCTGAGCCTGACCGTGATTGAACAACTGGCTAGGGCTATGGGGATGCGGAAAGTGGGGGAAGACAGCTCAGAACCCAGTAGCGGTACGGATGACTTATGAGGCATATTTCTCTCTGGAAAATAGCCTTGATGGCATTGACCATAGCATCCTTAAATGTAAGAAGTTTATACGGGAGGTAGAGATGGGATTCAATGTATACAACCTTACAAGGCCTGGACACGCAGGTGTTGGGCTTGCAGGAGTGCGGGATTCCCTGGGGGAGAAATTATAGATATTTGGAGAAGCACTGGGAGGTGGGACCATCATGGTGGGTGGGTTCAAATGAGAATAAAACTGCAGGAGTGGGGTTTCTGGCAAGGGAGGGGGGTTTGAACATTAAAGACCAGCAGGTCCTGGAAGAAGGGCGGCTGCAAATGCAGTGGTTGAGGTGGAGGGCGTGGAGGTGACTGTGTACAACATCTATGCCTCAGCCGAGAGAATGGAGAGGGTGCGCTTCTTCTGCAAAATGGGGATGTGTGAGATGGGTGGAGGACCACGAATTGTGATGGGGGATTTTAATTGCATCATTGAAGAGGGTGGGCGGATTGGGATAGGGCAGGGAGTCGGGATGGATAGTATGGGGAAGTGGGTGCGGGGGTGGATTAAAGATGAGGGGCTCCAGGACATTTGGGAAGGGACAGGAGTTTTTACTAGAGTGGATCCGGGTGGGCGGGGGCAATCGAGGATCAATTTTGTGTTGGTGTTGGAGGGGTTGGCAATCCGCAGCAAACGACTGATAGATGTCAGCTTCTGGGATCATCGTGTCCTGTGGGTGGAGGTGAGCATCGGGCAAGGACTTAAACAGGGGAGAGGGGTTTGGAAATTAAATGTGTCCTTATTGGATGACCCACAGGAATGCATTGCCTTTCAAAGGGCGTATCGCCAGTGGCAAACGTTGCAGCCCTTTTTCCCAACACAGTGGGACTGGTGGGTAGAAATCAAGAGGCGTGTGTGGGAGTGGTTCACTGGTGTGGGGAGGAAGTGGGCGCGGCAGAGGAAGAAGGAGCTAGCGTGCTTACGAGGGGAAGTCCAAAGAGTGTGGGAAGAGTTGAAGAAGGGGGCAGCGGTGAAGGGAGAATGGGAAAGGGCAAGAGAGGGAGTGCAAAATTCGTTCCGGACCAGGATGCAAGAACAGATATTCCTGGCCAAGGCGGCGTGGGTGGATGAGGGGGAGGAATGGGACAGGTTTTTTGCCTTGCGGGTGAGAAGAAGCGGGTGATAGGGGCGGTCCGCATGGCTGATGGAGGGTGGAGGACGTGGATGGGGTATTGCGGGAGGTGACTAGGTTTTACAGGGGTTTGTTTCGTAGAAAAGCGGAGAGGCAGGAACAACTGAAGGGACTGATGGGGAGTTTGAAAGCAGAAGTGGGGGAAGAAGGGAGGGAAGGGCTGATAAAGGAATTGACGGAAACCGAGATGCTGGGGGTCTTGAGGACAATGCCATTAAAGAAGACCCTGGGAGGTGACGGGATCCCGGTGGAATTTTATGGGAAGTTTTGAGACTTAGTGAAGGGGGATCTATTGGCCCTGTTTAAGGAAATTATGGATTGGGGTCGGGTAGGGGAGGGCTTTGCCCAGGGAGTCGTGGTCTTGATCTACAAGAAAGGGGGATGGGAGCACTTTAAGAACTGGAGGCCAATCACCCTGCTGAATTCTGATTATAAATTATTCTCCAAGATCCTAGCGGCAAGGATGGGGGAGGTGTTACCGCAGGTGCTGGGTGGGGAACAAATGTGCGTGGTGGGGGGGCGGCGGACGACACAAGCACACTGGATACTATGGGATATGCTGTCGTACATTGCTGACCGGAAGTGGAACATGATAGTGGTGAGTCTTGACCTGCAAAAGGCGTACGATAGTATTGGGCACAAGTTTCCATTTTGGGTTCTGACAGGGATGGGGATGCTGGGGGAATTTGTGGGGTGGGTGCGGGCACTCTACGGGAGGGCAACGAGCAGGGTGCTGGTGAGGGGCTTCCTGGGAGAAGCCTTTGCAGTGGACTTGGGGGTGAGACAAGGGTGTCCGCTGTCGCTGGGACTCTTTGTTTGTGCCATTGAGCCTCTGGTGCAGCGGATCAGGAGCGATAGGGTGATCAGCAGGGTTCGAGTGCCGAGGGGCAGGGAATTAAAAGTCCTCCTGTACGTGGATGACGTGATGTGCGTGGTGCGGGACGAGGTGTCCCTAGGAAGAGTGGTGAAGCACACCAGTGAGTTTGGGGAGGTATCCAGAGCGAGAGTGAATGTGGACAAGAGTGTAGTCCTGGTGGTTGGGAATTGGGGGGATTTGGGGAAATTTGGATTGAAGGTGGAAAGGGAGGAACTGAAAATACTGGGCATGTGGATGGGATACCCAGGGGAAAGGGAAATGGGTTTGGGAAGTGTTGGAGGGGAGAGTAAACCAGATGGTGGGGTTGTGGGGCACACAGGGGTTATCATCAAGGGGTAAGGTACAAGTGATCAAACATTGCCTGTTGCTAGTGATCTTGTACACGGCGATGGTGTACCCCCTGTCCTGGCTACAGGCCCGGCGGGTCCAGCGGGCATTATGCCTCTTCTTTTCGGGGGGGGAAGACAAAGAGGGTGGCCAGGACAGAGTTATATAAGGAAGAAGGGCTGGGGGAATGGGGTCTCCCCAGCATAGAGGTCTTTGTTTATGCGCACTTTTTGAAGATGGTGGTGAGGGAAGCGAGGGGTGCATCGGGGATGGTTTTCAACTTTTGTGTTTTCTGGGGGGGAAGACTCCTAGAAAGGCTGGGACTTTTCGGGAGCAGGTGGCAGGGGGCGTGGGCTTGGCAGATGTCACTCCGTTATGCGCGCCTTGGATCCTTTGTTGCGAGGGAAGTCTTGGCGGGGTTAGGGATCGAAGGGCTGGCGGATGCCAGAAAAGTCCTTAAGTTCATGAGAGGGAAGCAAAGGATGTCAGATGTCGGGGATTTGAGAACAGAGCAAGTCAGCAGGGTGTAGAAAGGGCTGGTGGGGAAGGCATGGAAAGGGGAGCACAAGGAGCTCGCGTGGAGGGCTGTGCGAAACGCACTGCCAGTGCGACAGGTACTGAATCAATGGAGACTCTCACGGTCCCCCAAGAGAATTCTGTGATGAGCCCGAGTCGGTGGCACATTTCTCGTGGGACTGTTTTTTGCACAAAAGGTGTGGGGGAAAGTAGCCACCTATTTGAAGGAGACAGAAGGGGAATGGGGATCACTACTGAAAATGTTCTCTATGGGTCATGGGGTGTGAGGGTCTTTATCACATGCACCAAGGTAGCGCTATGAAAAATGCCTTCCCTGTTGGCACTAAAGGGCTCGTGCTTTTCAACGTCAGAGTGTTTGCAGTTAGCAATGCACAAGCTGCATTTCTATAGAGGTAGAGGAAAGAACGGGCCAGAAGGAGGGGATACAGCATTCTGGCAAGGGCTGGACTTCAGGGGGTTGTTTCAGCCCCATGTAGGTATAGGATAAACTAAGGGACAGCTTTTGTTGTCAGAAAGAGTGGGTGAGGGCTTTGTCAGTACCTTTGTGTTATGTATCAATGCGTGAACCTGTATTTATATAAGAAGCAAGGGTAAGATGTTCACTGGATAACACTACAGTTTTAAGCAAAGTGAATGAGACGTCGTTTATCATGTGAGTATTATGTATTTTCTTGAAATTGTATTTGTATTCTCTTTGTGAGGCCTCAGTTGGGGTCCTTTTTAAAATCTGTTTGATATTGTCTGGCTTCTAATAAAATGTTACAAAAAACAAAAAAAAAAAGGTTCCCATCAGTATTGAAAGCCTGATCAATGTCTTAAAGGCAGAGCAAGAGATTGATAGACTGTTTGGGTGTAAAGACTGGAGAACAGAGACTTGAAGCTCAAAACAGTGGCTGTGGTGGCAAGTAAGTATGAGGTGGAAAAAGAGTTGAAGAGCAGAAATGAAGATCTGGAGGGAGATGGCTTGTGGATGAAGGTGGAGAAGAGGAAGAAAGAAGATGATAGCAGGAGCAATGATGAGACTGATGATGCCAGAAGGAAGACAGGAGCAGATGAGAGTGGGAGACAAAGCCAGAACAGCAGGAGAAGCAGAGGATGGGCAGAGCACGACAGCAGGCTGACCCACCAGGAGTGGCACATTGGAAAAACATGGAAGAGGCACTGAGAGAAACTAAAGAGTGGAAGCTGCAGATAAAGGCAACTTTAATTGGTGATGGGAGGCGGACAGGATTAGTGATGAACAGCTACAATTTCCTGGAAAAGATACTGTTTGAAATTTTGGAGGTGCAGGTGGAGCATCTCACAAGTCTGATTGCTTTGTAAAACTGAAAGACATGGGAATTGACTTACTGGGAAGGGTATTAGAACTTTTGGAAAAACTATGCAAAGAAATGTAGGAGGGAGGAATTAAGAGGCATAAAGTTCATAGGGAAAAAATCAAGAGAAAGAGTGATTATAGTTCAAATGTACATGGATTTACTAAATGCAGAAGACATGGAAAGATGGATAGAAAAAAACATCCAAAGGATAATGTTGGTAGAGAAAGTAAGGGAGAAATATAGTATCTGGATGGGGTCTTGGAGGGCACAAATAGGGTTACAAGCAGACGAATGGAGCCCAAGTGGGGTGCTGCACCTCCTATCTGTGATCCAGATTGGAGGCACACTAGGGTTTTATAACGTTCCACAGGCAACCGAAATGGTACAGCAAATGTGGAAAGGTGGGACACCTGTCTGCACATTGTACCCATGGTGTGCTTAGAGCAGCAGAGTGCCAGGAGTTGGTAAAATGCACCATTTGTAAGGGTGAGGGACACTTGTATCATAGATGCCCCAAAGCTGTTGCCAAGTATATTCAGACCCCATGAGGAACAGCAAAAACTGGGGGAGGAGTAGAGGACCTGGACTAGCATGGAGTAGAGATGAGAAGATGGGAAGCAGCAGAGAAGTAGTAACATGGAAGCCTTCTCAAATGTGAAAACAATTTGCAATGGCTACATGAATCTGAGTCAGGGAGGAGGGAGGAGTCAACCATTCTAAGCAGTAGCACATACCAGCCTTAAAGGAACAGGTGCACTCAGCTCAAAAAAGGCATGGATGAAAACCTTAAAGGGACAAGTGCTCTCATTTTAAAACAAGCGGAAATGACATTGACAATAGTTTTCCTTAACATCGGGATTATCTTAACAAGGCAAAGATGGGAATAGATTGAACTAGTGTTCAACCAATAAGGTTCATAATCTGCCTACAGGGATGTGGTATATCAGGGGAGAGGAATTATACATGCTTTGAGAAAAGGTGTTGATGGGAACCATCTTGGTGGTCAGGGACAAATGAGAACAAGGCAGCAGGGGTAGCAATATTATTCAAGAACCCAAAGCTGAGAGCAAAGCAGGTAGAAGTAATCAGTGGCAGATTGAAAGGAATACTATCAGTCAGGGGACCATAATTAGTAATTTTCAATGTGTATGCACCACCAAAGAGAAAGGGAAGGAATGCATTCCTTAGAAAGGTAGTGATTTACATGTTTGGAGGGAGACTACTTGTAATAGCAGAAGATTTCAATTGTATAATTGAAGTGGGTGACAAAATAGTGGAAGGAGGAAATGAAGCTTTGGACAGCTCATCCAGGCTGTTAACAAATATAATAAAAGAAAAGTTGCTAAGGGATGTGTGGGCGGGGAGAAAGTTTTCATCAGAGCAGACCTCAGTGAAAAGTAACAATCAAGAACTGACTTTGTGTTTGTATCAAAACAAATAGGGATAAGGAAGAAAGAAACCATACATGTGGCTTTTAGTGATCAATGGATGCTGAAGGTAGAAATGAGTCTTGGTAAGAGCCCCATGAGAGGAAATGGACTGTGGAAGTTAAATATGTGGCTATTACAAGGTGAAGGGATATGTCAGGCATACACAAGACCCTATGAAGGGTGGCAAACACTGAATAAATATTTTAAGGGTACCAGAGAATGGTGCATGATGGTGAAGAATAGGAAAGGAGAATTCCTCACGAAAGAAGGTTGAAAATATGCTGGAAAAGGAACAAAAGAGGTAAGAGAGCTGCAAATAAAGATTCAGGAGCTGCTAAAGGAAGCCACAGAAGGAAGACAAGTATGAGGACAGCAGAAAGCAAGAGTTTGAAACCTGGTTTAAAAGAAAGACCAGACAGAAAATGTTCTTAGCACAAATGCACTGGGTGGAAGAAAACAAAATGTGGTCCAAGTACTTTTCAACCAGAGTGAAGGTGGAAAAAGGAGAGCTTAAAGTACTGTAGGAGGAAGATGGTGTCCAAGTGGAAAAATAGGAGGACGTGTTGGTGGCGACAAGAAGATATTACGAAGAGCTCCTCCAGGAGGAGGAATCAAGAAGATGACGATGAAGGATTTCTTGGAAGAGAATGAAGAGAAAATAGAGGAGGCAGAGGCAAAGAAGATGAAAGAACAGATAGCTTAAGGAAGTGGAGGAGTGCTTAAAAAGCTTTCAAAGAGGGAAATCATTAGGAGTAGACAGACTGCCTATGGAATTTTACTAGAAGTTTTGAGCATGGGTAGGGAGGGATATAGTTGAGGTGTTTGAGGAAGTAGTGTAAACAGGAGGGGCTGGGAAAGATTTTACAAGAAGCTTGTGATCTTACTCTTCAAGAAAGGGAAGAAGGAACCCCTGAAAAACTGGAGACTGATTACTAGGGCTGTGCGAAGCTTCAGTCGCTGATTCAATTTGGTGAAGATTTGGCTTGATTTGGCAGCTGAATCTCCAAATCCAAATAGAATCAGGAGACCCTTTAATCTCTCCGAATTGAATTGGAGCCCTCTGAATTGATTTGTAGAGATCTGATGATTCAGAGAGAGACACAGCTTTAAAAATTTTTTTTGCATACCTCAGGTGGACCAGTATTTCTGGTCCACTTCTGCATCCACCATGCAGCACATGGGGGATCCCTGTGCCATCCCCCAACTTGGTGACTGGTGTGTCCTGGGTCACGCTGATAGCTGAGCAGAGGCGGGCAGGAGAAGTACTTCTGGTCCACTTCTGGGTCCACCGCTGAGCATGTGGGGGCCGCCCCCCTGAACTCCTGTGGGATGCTCCATCTGCCCCACCATCTCAGTGTTCATGAGCCGTGCCTGGTACCTTGAGGTGTGTAGAAATAATATTTAAAGCTGTGTCTGTGGCTGAGTTGCTGATTCTCCAAATCAGCATTGAATCTTCAGATTCAGATTCAGCTGAATTGAACTGGGGCAATGATCTGAATCAACGAATCAAATCACTGTCCCCTGATTCGGGCTGAATCTGAATTGAATATGACCCATTTCGCACACCCCTACTGATTATACTCCTTAATATACATTGCAAGTTAATGGCCTAGATGCTGGCTTTGAGGATGACGAAGAGCCTCAAGAAGATAATACATGAGGACCAGGTATGTGCAGAACCAGGTAGAAGGATCCCTGAAGTAATCAGAGTGATCAGAGCTACGCTGTTCCACATCCAAGAGAGGAAACAAACACAGTTATAGCAAACCTATATTTTAAAAACTATATGACAGAGTGGATTATGATTACAATATTTGAGGTGCTAGGAAAAATAGGATTTCCAGAGAAATGTTTATGTTGGATAAGGTTATTGTGTAGAGAAGCGGAGAGTCAGGTGCAAATGAGTAGGCACCTAAGTGGGCCTTCAAAATCAATACAGGGGTGAGACACAGGTGCCCCCTGTCAATACTACTATTAGTGTGTGGCATGGAACTGTTAGCACAAAGAATAAGAAAAGACAAGGTCATAAGCAGAATAAAGACAGTGGGAGGGGAAGAGGTAAAATATGTACTATACACATTATATAAATGTAGTGGTTAGAGAGAGACTTTCAATAGAAAGGGTGCTAATATTGTTGGCTCTGGATTTAGGACCAGATGCCTTGTTCCCGGGGGGGTGGCACCCAACCCTCAGACCAACCACAATCTTTCCATTCAGTAATAGGCAAATGTATTGATACACAGTAATAACAGAAAAGAAATAATACAAACCATCAAGCAGTTCTATATATCTACCAATCCTAGGGCTGTCATCAGAGTCAAGGACAAGCTTCATTCTGAAGGCTCTCTCTTGGGTGTCAGAACATGAACATGTCAGCAGCCTGGAGATGGGATGCTGAGGCTCCCCTCCCTCCCCCTTCCCAGTGGAAGAGTGGCAGCGTGTAAGGCTGTGCTACTGTTGATTATTTTATTCTATATACAGGAATTGTATTCCCATCACATGGCAGCAGATAGCAAAAACACAGAAGGAAATATGTATGTTCTCCTGGGATGTCAAAAAAGCAAGCGGAGCTGAACTGTACAAAGCAAGAGAGATGGGGACATGGGGGTTGATGGATTTGCAATTGTTTATCTATGCAAAATATATAAGCACAATATACAAGGTGGTAACAGAGGGAGAAGAGAAAGCACATATTACCTGATTTCATGCAGCTGCAATTTTTACGAAATGGGGTGTATATCAGATCTCTTCAAAGAGTCCATGGGCATGGCAACCACTGATTCATTATCAGGATGGAAGGATTCATACAGAGGTATTTAATAGGGAAGATAGGGCTGGAATTCGAGAAAAATTGTAAGAAATTGATGAAAGTGGTAAGGGAGACAAACAGGATCATGTCAGTGGGAAACTTCACAGAAGGACAAGTGAAGAAGTTGTGGGGAGTGGTGGTAGGTAAACAACATATGAACAGGTTGACCTAGCATTGCTGGTTGTAAGAAATACCATGCTGGTGAGAGAAGTGCAACACAGATGTGGCTTGATTAGCTCATCAAGGTGCTCAAGGGAGAGGTGCAGGTAGGAAGAAATGGTGGGACGTGTTTTCGGAATGTACATAGGCAAAGGGTCCACTGCTGAGTGTCACCAGAATAAACCTGTTATTAGTGCAGGAGATGGTGCTATATG
>NW_017729022.1:111869089-111875201 GCF_001723915.1 Gavialis gangeticus
TGCAGGAAGGAAGAAATGGTGGGACGTGTTTTCGGAATGTACATAGGCAAAGGGTCCACTGCTGAGTGTCACCAGAATAAACCTGTTATTAGTGCAGGAGATGGTGCTATATGGACTCATACCAAAGGGACCTGAGTTAACATTATTAAGGACTTTATTAGCATGTGTTAAATCTAGTTTATGGAAAGTAAGAAACCCCTGGATGTTTAAGGGGTTGGCTTTCACTGAGAGTAGGGCTGCATGAACTCAAATATTTCATTGATTGGGACAAGGAAGAGATCAAGAGGAAGAGGCAGAGAAGTGGTGGAGGAAAAAGAACTGGACACACTTGTTTCAGTAAGAGTGCAGACAGCAGTGACAATTTTTGCCCAGTCTGGCCAGAAAGAGGTCTATGGCCGTGACCAAACACAAATGCATGGCTGCAGTCCATTTAAAAATGGCAGATCAGAACAAAATCTGAACCCTCATTGAATGATGGGTCAGATGAAGACATTTCAAAATGGAGCATCTTCTGTAACTGGTGTCTGCATTGCCTCCTAGCCTGTTGCTGTTTTCAGAATGGGGGGGGGGAAGGAGCGGAGGGAGTTCAGTCTGCAGTTTTTTCAGCTGCCACTGGAAGGTGGGTAGGGTGTATTGGAGCCCCCTGAGGTGGGGGGGGTGCTGCAATTCACCCAATCCACCCTTTAGCGTTGGCTGGGGAACTTCTGAAATGAGCTCCCTCTCCTCCCTTTCCCACCTCCCATTATGAAAACAGGAACAGGCTGGGAGAGAGGAGAGGCTGTTGCTAGGGGAAACCAGTTGCAGCCAGCAGCTACTTTTGCCTCACCTCTGGAACCAACAGTGAACTTCTGTTTGGTCTGGGGGATCATTATAACTCAGAACACTTCCTGAAAAGTGTTTTCAATTACAGCAGGGAGCTGCAATTCTATCTGCACCCAAAACCAACAGAGAAGACTGATGGGAGGGGTCCAGAGATTCAGGTGGTTACTGAGGTAACAATTTTTCGTGGGGCTCTGTATGAAGAAAAAGATTTCTGTAAGGGTTTGTTTTTTGTGCAAAGTTGATTTATGTTGTTTAATATATGGAGTTGTATGTTTTTGATATGTAGTTGTTTCCATGATATGAAGCCTTGGTAAAACAAGGATGCTCAGCATTTCTAAGTGTAGGGTGTTTTTAATAACATTTGTAAAAAAAAACAAACAAACCTGAAAAAACAAAGTTCCCATTAGTATCCTTGCCCCAATATAGGCTGCATTTTTTTATAGTCATGTTACTATGTATTGGTTGCATTTTATCAACTTCATAGTTCATTTCCATTATTGAGCACATGCTGCTTTTGGTAGCAGTTTAATGATAGACATTATTTTTCATGATGTTTCCTTGTGTGTGAATGTAAGAGGAGGAGCTTTTTCCCTCATGCTAAGTAGTGAAAAAACCTTTCTTATATTTGAGTAAATACAGTAGTCCTATATATCTTAAGACCTTTAAAGTACCAACATGTCTAAACATAATGAATATATTATGTTGACTGATGCAGACTTTAGTATATGGTTATTGCACTTATAAAAAGCTTATTCTAACTGCTTGAGGAAAAAAATAGTTATTTTTGGGGGGTGGGGAGAAAATGTCACTGTATTGAATTATACTGCTGAGGCAAAAGCTGACAATGATGTACTCTTGGGCAAAATAGTTACTTGGATTTGAGTCCAAGTGAGATGAAAGAATAATATGAACATTAATTAATTCAGTTGTGTTCAGGTGTGCTTCTGAAGCAGTTGTGTAGTGGAGAAGGATGAGAGAGTATGTCTAAAGCAGCTCTTTCCAGTTTGCATTTAACTATGGAATAGCATAGCCTTGTAGAATAATGTCAGCACTAGATCAGACATCCAGCTTTATACCATTCTATAAGGCAGCACCGGTCTCTTCCCAGCCATTACCAAATCATGTATTGAGTTTGTAGGTCAAGCATGTTGATTTGGTTTAGTATTTTATTTGTGTGGTTTTAGTGTGTGTTCAGTGCCTTTTTAATTCATTCTTTATGATTGTCAGGCAAGGTTCTTTGGATAAATGTGATATCTTTTATTAGACCAACTGAGTAGTTGGAACAGTTATTTGCAAGTGTAACAGGAGTATCGCTACTGGAGCCTTTCTAGTGGTGACTCCGCCCTCCTGTTACGGGCCAACTGCCTGCTTACTTGCCTGCTGTGCCTTGATCTTAATTGGTTGATGTAATTAGCGGGAGGCTGCTCCACTTTATGCGCCCCAGTGCCAGGGGCTCTATATGCAGCTCCTTTTCCTCCCCTACATCACAGCCCAAGCCTCGCAGATGGTACTGACGTGGTTTTGACCTGGGCCCTGTTGTGACTGGGCCCTCTCCTTTACCTCCTTGGGGCGCCGTGCTGCCCCGCCCCTTGCTCTGGGGTGCTGCGCTGCCCCCCCTTGCTCTGGGGCTGGGGTCAATGCACCCCAAAATGCTGCGCCCTCTCTGGCACCAGGGTCCCCACGCTACCCTGGAGCCCCTATGAGGACTCCTCCAACCCCTAATAGCCTCACCCGGCCCTCCGGTTAAAACAGCAAACACAAAAACACAGAGCCCCTGGGCTATCACATAAAAAAACTAAGCCGTCCAGCCAAACAACATTTGATCCCTTCCAGGAAAACTACACTTCCACTACAACCCCAGCAGCGACCAGGGGATGCTCACAAGGTCAGAGTTCTCCCCCTCTGGCGAGCAGGGGAGGAGGAGCTCGGCTAGTACAGACAGGGGGAACTGCCCTCCTGGCCGCCTGCCTGGGCTTATATGCCCCTTTCTGTCAGCTGGCTCCCCAGCCGTTGTCCTGGCAACCAGCACCTGTTACTCTGGCTGCCCTGGTAAATGGCAGCTGGGCTTCCCCCTTCTTGCCACTAGGGGCATCTCCGAGCTGTTTTCTGCTCTCAGGCACAGGGCACCTGAGTGCTCTGTGGCACAAGTTTTTGGGAACAAATACACTTCTTCAGGCATAGGGATACTTTGCTGCTGTTCTGAGATCTCCAAGGAATGGAAGAAGCTAAAAGTGTGACAGCAGGTCAGTGAGAATGTAAATAGGTGGAAATGAGAAAAACAATGGGTAGAGAAGGGAGGGGGCGGACGAACGGGAAAAAATGGTTGAAGGAATGCCAAAGGCAGCAAGGCAGACTGCTGTAGTTTTGACTTCTCAAAGGTAGAAAAGAGGCAGTCTGTGAAAAACTAAATAACTGGAAGTTAGGAAGACAAAGGGTAGAGAAGGAGGGGAGGGGAAGAAGTGGGGGAAAATGTAAATGGTAAGTTTAGGCAGGTACCTGGTGAACCAGATGTTAGGCAGCTTGTAATATGTCATAAATCCAGTGTCTTTATTGAGTCCATGATTTTTTGTATTCAGTAGATGTATGAAGTAAGTTTGTAGGCTTGTCTACAAAAGGTGTTTTGTAAGTTCCCTTTGAGGATTAGAACTGAGAGCTCAGAAAGGGAGTGATTGTCTTGTGAGAAGTGTGTACCCAGAGGTAATTGGATATTTTTGTCTTTAATGGATTTTTGGTGTGTCTTCATTCTGGTTCACAGTTGTTTGGATTCTCCTACATATTTTCCATTAGGGTAGTTTGTGCACTGGATGAGATATATAACGTATCTGGAGGTGCAGGTGTAAGGTCCAAGAATGATGATGGTTCTGTTGTGGGGTGTGGTTATTGTGAGGGTCATAGAGATGTGTTGGCAGGTTTGGCATTTCTTGTCCTGGCATGGTTTGGATTCATTTGGTGTGGCTTGGGTCTTAGGGAGTTTGCTTCTGGTGATGAGGTTGGCAAGGTTTGGTGCTTGTGAAAAGGCTAGAATGAGTGGTTCTGGAAAGATGTCTTTAAGAATTGGTGTTCTTCTAGTATGGGTTGCAATTGTTTGAGGATTGTCCATATTGGTTGGAGGAAAAGATGGTATGTCATAACTAATGGTGTGTGATTCATGGGGATTTTATTTTTGTACTGCAGCAAATCTTCACGTGATATCCGGGGGGCTGTTTCAAAAGTATGATCTCTCTCTCGAGGAGTGCCCTTGTTGGGGAAAGCCATTTTGTGTTTTGTGAGGTGGCGATCCATGGGTATTTTCCTTGGTACAAATGTGGTGGTATCAGAGAGGGTGACTGTAAATTACAGCTTTCTTGGTGTGTTTAGGGTGATCACTGATTCTGTGCAGATATGTATGTTGGCCTGTGAGTTTCTTGTATGTGGTGGCTTGTATTTTACCGTTTTGGATATTGATCATGGTGTCCAAAAAAGGAAATGCTGGTGTTCTTTTTAGTGATAGTCTGATGGAGGGGTGGTGATTATTGAATTTTTGGTGGAAATCAATCAGACTGCAGGGTTTTGGTCCAAATGATGAAGATGTCATCTATGTATCTCAGGTATAGCATGGGCTTGATGCTGTAGTTCTTGAGGAATTCTTTATGATTGCTGTTTTATGTAAAAAAAAAATATATATATTAGTTGACTCCTGTGACAGGCGTATGCCGGCACTGCTGTCCTATCGTCATGGGTGTGCCCTGCACCCTGGCTATATCACACCTGACCCCTTCAGCGGCTATGACTTGATGACTATCTTGATCAGTAATTTTGCCATCCATTATTTCATTTTCCCCTACTACTACTTTTTCCCCTGCCTGTAGATTGTCTATTCTGACACTATATTACTTTTCTGAATATTTTTCCAAGTAACAATTGCCATTTCCTCATGATGGAAGATGGAGAATGTTTTCAGTTTTAGCCTGTGGCTGGTCCCAAGAGCAAAAATATTTGGAGAATGTGTCTCTTTTTCAGAAGCGCAGTAGCACAGGTTACTTATTCACATATTTAGTAAGAGCATCCTAATGTTTGGATTTGTTTATGTTAGTTTTCCCACTTAAGGGCTGGATTTGTAAATTATTGCTGGACCCAGTTTGTGGTCTGATCATTGTTATGCAAAAGATATGTTGACAGAAAACTCCTTGATTCCATTGGTATGTCTGGTGGCCTTAATTTGTCATATTTGTGCTCGTTCATTAACTGTGATGGAAGTAATTGTAGGTGCAACTCAGGAAGAGGGCCATAATAGGATGTTACCACAGGTTTCTGTTTAGTGGTACAGGACAGTAGAGGATGTTCCCATTTCCATTCAACTTCCTTTTCTTTCATTCAGTTTTCTTAAGAAGTATTCATTAGTATCTTCCTCTTACAAATATTTCTTTCCTGTGGTCCTTCTAGCTTTCTCTGCTTCTCTGTGTTCTCAGTATGGAGTGTTTTACTTCTTCCTAGAAGCCTGACTAAAGATAACATATTGGCTTAAAGAACTGTCAACTCCCATATTTACTGTCAAGGCAGGGTATCCTGACCGTAACAACACATGGAAACATACTTGTCTCTTCTGCCCTTGGGTACAAAAGAAGGGGACTTGTTTAAATTAGAGAAATAGATATTTTTCTCCACTTCCTAGCTGCAGTTGGAAGGAGTGGAAAATTTGCCTCTGTCCTCAAAACAGTGGATCTTCTAAAGAGCCAGCGGGTCCCTGTGGAAGCTGGAAAGAAATCATCTCGATTAGAGGTTCCTAAACTTTTACTTATTGTGTACTTGCTTCTAGATTTACCAGCTGCCCACATACCCTTATCAGCATACAGTTGATATTTTAACCCCTTAAATGCCAATTGTTATAATGAAAAAAATGCCAGTACACAACTTTTCCTGCGTACCCCAGAGATGTCTTGCGTACCCTCAGGGGTACGCGTACCACAGTTTAGGAACCCCTGGTCAAGTTGATCTAGGAAAAGTGAAAGAGGTACTTGTGAAGTATGTCCCTGACCTCTGCTGTGGCCGGTTCTCGCTCAACCAATGTGACAACTACACGCTTCCAGTCCCTGAGTCTCAATGTCCAGTCAAGTTTTTCTCTCCCTTTTCTAGCCAGCCAGGTAAGAGATCCACCACCACCACTTAGATCTCTCGTAATAAAGAAAAGGATACACAAACACACTTGAAAAGAACAGCATTTGATTTCTTTTGGCATTTAAGTATATGTCAAAATATGTAGGATCTCCTGATCGGCTGCTGGGGATAGCAACCCCTCCCCCCCCCCCCCCCA